>NC_080023.1:0-685000 GCF_030020395.1 Manis pentadactyla
TACATGTGACCACAGGGGCATGCAGTATGTAGCAGTGACTATGGAGTCTATCAGCTCAGGGTGAAATACAGGTCACTCACTACCACAGTTAGCTAGGCAGGTATCATCATCTATATTTTTAATACAATGTGTGCACTTTATCTTCTCATAATATTTATTCTATCATAGGTAGATGCAATATAAAGATAGAAAGCATGATTTAGAACTGTAAAAAGGCAAGTGTAGATGATCAGGTTTATGCCTATAGACTAGGTATTAATGCAAGCCAGACAAGGGCAACAAAACATCAATGGGTGTAGACAATTTCTCTCAAAACTGGGGGTTGAGGTTCTAAGCCTCACCTCTGTTGGCCCCCATTTTCTCACCTGATGACCCCACTGCGACTGTGCCTGTCTTAGGTTGTTCCTCCCTTGAGGAATCTTACCTGTCTCTGGCTAACCAGCCATCTTTCAGGGCCATACAGGGAGATGTAAAGCTGGTAAGTGAGAGAGAAGCAATGTTCTTTGAAAATGTTAGCTTTTCACTTCTTTGAAGATTTGTGCCCCATGGCTTCTATGCCCAGCACTTGTCTTGAGGTATTTTTATCACTTGGAAGAATTATGGTACTTGGTAATTTCACGTATGAGGCACAAATTCTAGTAAAAGGCTGTAATTAGTAAGAAAGAAGAAAAACTATAGAAGTAGCAGAGGTAAGAAAACATGAGAAGATTGATTAAGTGTCAAACAGGGTTATTCCATTCAGTATTCCCCTATAACTCTATTTCTCTAATTTTCCTATACAACTCTTCATCACTAATTTCACTAGCATCACAAAAAAGAGGGGCATTCCCACTTAGGTGGAGATGGGGTAGTCAATGTTTGACTAGCTACCTGCAGGTTTTGGTATTCTATGCCAAGATTGCCATCTGGCCTCTGTGTGTTCTATTCTTCAGGACCACTGTCCTGAAAAGCTTCTAAGAAGTTTATGTTCTCCTCTGTTCCGTGCTGCTAAGCAAAGGTTAGCTTAGCCCTTGGCAACAGTGCAAGCAGACAAAGCCAATAGTATAATGGAGAATAACAAAATCAAGGTGGGTAATAAAGGGAGCCAGCTGTGAAGGCCCATGATTTGTGGGGGGTCTTTCTCCAGCCTGAGCTTTGCTACACAGCTTGAGTAGCACGACTCCTGGCAAAAATGGAATACTACTGAGCCGTAAGAAAAACCAAATCCTACCATTTGCAACAACATGGATGGGGCTGGAAGATATTATGCTCAGTGAAATAAGCCAGGTGGAGAAAGACAAATACAAAATGATTTCCCTCATTTGTGGAGTATAACAGCAAAGTAAAACTGAAGGACCAAAACAGAAGCAGACTCACAGACTCCAAGAAGGGACCAGCAGTTAACCAAAGGGGAGGGTGGGGGAGGGCAGGTGAGGAGGGAGGGAGAAGGGGATTTAGGGGTATTATGATTGGCACACATGGTGTGGGGGTCACAGGGAAGACAGTTTAGAACAGAGAAGACAAGTACTGACTTGTTGGGAGCAAGCCTATGGACTTTTAAGCAATACTAGTTATGTAAGTCTTAAGACAACAGCAATCATTTCTGCAGTAAGGCAAAGCTGCTCTCCTAGCCAAATCAATATAGATCTTGCAGTCAGATTGCTAAGCAACGTTTCCTCCTCTGTTCTTTCCACTGGCCTTCTAACCCTGCCAACATCCTGCTTCTCAAGAACACCCACTGCCCCAGGGGAAAACCCACCTTTAAACCTCCCCCCCGCAAGGGCCCCCACCCACAAGATGGCGAACTTCCTGCTTCTCTTCCGGGTCCTCGGTTCCCGCCGGTGCCACCTGAAGACCAATAACCTCTTTACATATATTTTCGTCACAACCTATATAAATTGTGCCTGAGAAAAATAAAATTTGCCAGCTTGATCAGACATCCTGTCTTGCTGTCCATTCTTTGTGTCTCTTGCCCCTTCATTCTCTCCTCCAGGTCGTCGACCCCCATTGACTGTCGTGCAGGTCGGGACAACTGGCACCCAACGTGGGGCTCAACAGACCGGAGAGGCGAGAATGTCGCCCCCAGGAGGGTGGGCCCACCCATGAAAGGAGGTGTCTGCAGCTATGAGACCCTCGCCAGAGTCGCCATGTTCTGAACCCGGCATGAGACAGACGTGTATACTCAATCGGCGATGCATTTGAGAAGGTAAGTCATGGGGTAAGCATCCTCGCAGGAAGATTTGTTCATAGCCAGACTCAAAGAGTCCCTCAGGACAAAAGGAACAAGGGTTAAGAAAAAAGATTTGAAACGTTTTTTGGTCTTTATTGAAGATGTGTGTCCCTGGTTCCCTTAAGAAGGAACCATTAGTGAAAAGAAATGGCAACGGGTAGGCGATTGCCTTCAAGACTATTACAGAGTTTTTGGTCCAGAAAAAGTACCTGTGTCAGCATTTAGCTATTGGAACCTTATTAATGATATCTTGCGCATTCATCGCAAGTGGCCTGACTTGCAGAAAGTTGTCATTGAGGGAGACAAAACCATGAGATCCCGTTCTCGTCCCCCCTCCGAGGCTTCCCGGCCAGCCTCCCCTTCTCTCAAAGAACATCCTTCAGATTCCGCTGCAAACCCCTCTCAGATATCAGACAGACTCCCACACTTACCAACTGTCGAGTCTCTTTCCCCGTCACCAACGGACAAAGTTTCCTCCCCTAATAATTCCACTGACTCCCGTCCTCTCCCTGTTATCCCTCCCCCAAATATTTACCCTAGCCTCATCGACTTAAATCCTGATGAGCCCCTTGATCCCGCTGATGAAGCCACTTTAGAAGAAGAGGCAGCGTGTTATAACAATCCTGACTGGCCACCTAAGGCCACTACCATCGCCCTTGCCTCTGCACCTCACCCACAAGCAGTAACCTTACCACCCTTCATTCTCCTGCCACCTTATCACCCCCTGTTCTTGACCAAATGTTTCCCGCCTTCTCCTCTCTCTCCCATGAGCGTTTACATGCTGCAAATGACCTCTCAGTCCTCAGGCAGATGGTCAAAAATAGAAAATAACAAATCCAACTCCTACAAGCCATTCGTGACCTAGATCAAGAGCTCTCCAAACTAACCCATTTAACCCACACCCCAAATTCTTCCTCTAAAAGTACTCCCCCTCCCTCGAAATCACTTTTTAACAAAACAAAAATATCGCCAAACCCTCTCCTGACTTTTCCTGTCTCCCTACGGAGTGGAGTTTCTATTCCCCGGAGCCCCTCCCCTAGATTATTTGACCCTGATAACCCTGAAGAAGAGGGCACTGATCCTGATATGAGAGAAGAAGGTCCCATGAGTACTACTCTTGATGATAGAGCCCAGAGAGATTCATGGCATGATGATGGAGATGACCATCTAAACAATAGCCCTGAAGACCGAGCAGAAAGAGGCCCGTGTCCTAGTGACAGGCCTCCAGTGATGAGAGACCCAGCTCCCATAAAAAGAACATCCTTTTCACCCCTAGATATCCAAGCTCTAGAGAAGCTCAAGTCAGCTGTTTCCAATTATGGGCCTACTGCCCCATTTACTCTAGCTCTGCTAGAATCTATCACCAATGATTGGCTTACCCCAAATGAATCTCATCAGCTTGCTCACGCAGCCTTGAGCAGGGGAGACTTTGTTCTTTGGAAAGCCGAGCTTGCTGAATTCGCTAAAGAAATCAAAAGTAAAAATCTTAACCGACCCAGTTCCCGAGACTGGACGGCAAAAAGAATTTTAGGTGAAGCTCCTTATAACACTCTAGCAGTCCAAGCATGCTTTCCCACAGGCCTCCTGGCTCAAGTCAGACAAGCTGGCCTTGGAGCTTGGAAAAAGTTACCCCCTAAAGGAGCCTGCCTTACTCTTACTAAGATACGGCAGGAAGCAGACGAGCCTTATAGCTCTTTCGTCAGGTGCCTTATGGAGGCGGCTGAGCGCATGTTCAGAATCCAAGAGCCAGACAACCCTTTTATTAAACAGCTAGCTTTTGAGACAGCTAATCCTGTCTGTCAGGACCTGCTCTGGCATCATCGCAAAGAGTCAGTGTCAGACTTCATGCGCCTTTGCACAGGCACTGGGACTAGTCATGCCATTGGACTGGCTATCAGAGTTGCCTTACAAAGGGCAGGCATTGGCTCAACACAAAAAACTTGCTTTAATTGCAAGCAGCCTGGACATTTTGCCAAAGACTGTCCACAGCCCGGAGTCCCTCAGCCTCCCAATCCCGACCACAATCCACCCCCCTTTAATAATCCTTGCAATACCCCCAGACCAGTTAATCCATTCCCCCCCCCTCCACCCCTTGTCCCAGATGTCAAAAAGGATATCACTGGGCCAAAGAATGCTGGTCAAAAACCGATATACAAGGTCTGCCCCTCCCTCTTAAGAACCAGGGAAACCCCTTCAGGGGGCAGCCGCCAGGCCCCCTGCAGAAGATGAACCCCGGGGCAATTGGGTTCATCCCCTTGACAGTAACCCAAAATCAATTTCAGACCTCTGGAGAGCCACAAAAACAGCCCAGGATTGGACCTCTGTTCCACCACCATTACAATATTGACTCCAGAAGAAGGGACAAAGCTTCTACAGATGGGCATCCGAGGGCCCCTCCCTCCCCCCTAACACATTTGGCTTAATTCTGGATGCGCTTCAGCCTCCCTGAAAGCGCTTCAAATACACCCTGGAGTAATTGATCCAGATTTCAAAGGATAAATTCAGATCCTAGCCTCCACTCTTAAGAGCCCTCTATATATTCCAGCAGAGTATACCCTTGCCCAACTTCTTCTCCTACCCCTTATCCCTTCCTCCAATAAGTGCCTTAAAGAGCACCGTGAAACGAGTGACATAGGCACCACAGATGTCTATTGGACTCAACAAATTACGCGTGCCCGCCCCATGCTAACTCTGTCCTTAAATGGGAAAGCCTTTCAAGGCCTCCTAGACTCAGGAGCAGATGCCACTGTTATTGCCAAAGAGCAGTGGCCCCCTTCCTGGCCCCTTACAAACTCCACCACCCACCTAAAGGGAATCGGACAGTCACAAAACCCTCAAGTCAGTTCCCAGTCCCTTCATTGGTCAGATGAAGAACGGAATTCAGGGACAGTTATTCCTTTTGTAATTCCTAGGCTTCCAGTCAATTTGTGGGGATGAGACATTCTCTCTCAAATGAATATTATTATGTATAGCCCAAACGAGCTAGTGACCAAGCAAATGCTGACACAAGGCTGCTTGCCTGGCCAAGGGTTAGGAAAGAATGCACAAGGTATTAAAACTCCTGTGACCATCGTATCAAATACTCAGAGAAAGGGACTAGGATCCCCTTTCTCCTAGAGGCCACAATCATGCCTGTACCCCAGCAACATGCCGATAAAGTAACATGGAAAACTACCGAGCCTGTCTGGGTTGATAAGTGGCCCATGAATGCAGAAAAATTACATGCCGCCACGCAGCTTGTGCAGGAGCAACTGGCAGCAGGCCATATTGAGCCTTCCAATTCTCCTTGGAATACCCCCATTTTCGTCATCACAAAAAAATCAGGCAAATGGAGGCTCCTACAAGACCTTCGAGCCATTAATAAAGTTATGGTCCCTATGGGCGCCTTGCAGCCCGGCCTCCTGTCCCCTGCTGCTATACCCATAAACTATTATAAGATTGTTATAGACCTGCAAGATTGCTTCTTTACTATTCCCCTCCACCCAGATGATTGTATCCATTTTGCCTTTAGCCTTCCCCAGATCAACTTTAACAAACCAACGCCTAGGTATCAATGGCATGTTCTTCCCCAAGGTATGGCGAATAGCCCTACCTTAGCCCAAAAGTTCGAAGCCCGAATTCTAGACCCCATTAGGAGACAATGGCCTCATATTTACTTTCTTCATTACATGGATGACATACTTATTGCTTCCCCCGATGAAGCTCAAGGCATTGCCTGTTTCAAACACTCCCTAAAAACCCTTGAAGCCTCCCACTTGAAAATCGCTCCCAATAAAATTCAGTTTTCCGAACCCTATACTTACCTAGGCTATAGCCTCCAAGCTCACCAAATTTTCACACCCAAAATAGAGCTCCACACTTCTTCCCTTAAAATACTGCATGACTTCCAAAAATTGCTAGGCAACCTACAGTTTTTAAGGCCATACCTGAAACTCCCCCCTGAAAGCTTAACTCCCTTAAACAATTTACTAGCAGGCAACTTGCATCCCCTCTCCCCCCGCACCCTAACGCCCCTAGCAGTTGCTGCTATAGAACAGATAAATCAAGCTATCTCTCTACAAACCTCCTTTCAGATTGACTAGTCCTTCCCTTTATATCTTATCATTTGTGCCACCACCCATGCTCCAGTAGGAGTTTTTTGGCAGTCTACCAAGACCCCTGAACAATGAGGCAAGCCTCTTCTTTGGGTCTACCTCTCCAGCAAACCTGTGAAAGTTCTAACATCTTACTTTTCCCTAGCTGCCTCTGTTATTATAAAAGGAAGAAAACTGAGCAGACAGTATTTTGGTAAAGATCCCGATATCCTTGTTGTTCCATATACTACAGAGCAGATAGATTGGTTAATACAAACCAACGATGACTGGTGTATCGCTTATGCCTCCTTTGCTGGGACCATAGATAATCATTATCCCACTGACCCTTTAATCCAGTTTAACAGACTATATCCCCTAGTTTTTCCCAAAGTTACCTCCCCTTCTCCTTTGCAAGAAGCCCTCCTCGTCTTCACAGACAGCTCAGCAACAGGGCAGGCAGCATATGTTATTCAAGATAAAACCCCCGTCTCCTTGCCCACTCCCTTTTTGTCCGCCCAACTTGTTGAACTTTACGCAGTCCTCCAAGTGTTTCAATCGCTCTCTAATACCCCTTTCAATCTCTATACAGATAGCTCTCACATAGCCCATTCAGTACCTCTCCTAGAAACCACCCCCTTTATTAAGCCTTCCTCCAACACCGCTGACCTGTTTAGACAAATTCAGTATCTCATTATCCGATGCTCCAACCCCTTTTTCATTGGCCACTTGCGAGCTCACACAGGACTCCCCGGCCCTCTTTCAGCAGGCAATGCCCTTGCTGATCAAGCCACCCATACCCTTCCCTTAATAGCACTAGCCTTCAGCAGTACACCCCTCAGTCAGGCTCAGCATGCTCACTCCCTCCACCACCTTTCAGCAAATACTCTGCGACTCATGTTCAAAATTACCAGAGAGCACAAGCCCGAGAAATTGTCAAAAGATGTAATGACTGTGCTCCATATCTTCCTGTTCCTCATTTAGGAGTGAACCCTCGGGGACTAATCCCAAATGAAATTTGGCAAATGGATGTCACTCATTTCACCCCCTTTAGGAAGATGAAGTATCTCCATGTTACTATAGATACCTTTAGTGGTTTTATCTTCGCGTCGCCCCTTACCAGAGAGGCTTCTAAAGATGTCATTACCCACACTTTGTGCTGTTTTACAGTGCTAGGCAAACCAAAGATCATAAAAACCGACAATGGGCCAGGTTACACAGGAGCTAAATTCCAGCGCTTCTGCTCTGACTTCCAAATCAAACATATCACAGGCATCCCATATAATCCCCAAGGACAAGGAATTGTAGAGCGAGCTCATCAAACTTAAAAACACGCTCTCCCGCCTCAAGAACAATCCCCTTCTCTATACAACTATCAGCCCCCACAATCAACTTAGCCATGCCTTGTTTGTCATTAACTTCTTGATGCTCGACTCCCATGGACGTTCAGCTGCTGATCGGTTATGGCACCCTAAAACCAGTGAACTTCAAGCGTTAGTAAAATGGAAAGATCCACTGACCTAAGCATGGGAAGGTCCCGACCCTGTTATTATCTGGGGCCGAGGGTCCGTCTGCATTTATGACCAGCAAAACTCCGAGCCTCGATGGCTCCCTGAGAGGCTAGTTAAAACCGCTAACTTACCACAGTCCATACTGGAGCTTCCATCTCCACCTGAGACAAATTCTTTTTCCATTGCAGACGCAGTCGCCAAAAATCCTAATCCTTCTGATCATGACCACAGCTCTGAGCCATCAGCCAGCGCCGCAACCCGTGAGATCCCGACACCTTCCCTGGAACTACAACTGGATAGTGCTTTCTGAAAGAGGAGATGTTGTTTGGTCCCGCTCTCAAACCTCACCAGATGTCTGGTGGCCAAGCGTTTTACAACCTGATCTTTGTAAGCTGGCCCTGGGTGTGGGAGCCCCTTGGGGAGTAGAACATCTTTTCAAACAGACTGAAGCACCTCTTATCTCTCATGCAGGTCTCGCCACCCCCGGTTGCTCTGATGAGGGGCGCCAGTCAGTTCCTAGGTCATATTCCTTTTGTTTGCCCCGGGCAGCACCGGCCCCATAGCCTCCTTCATAAATGCGGAAGCAAGACTATTATTGTGCATCATGGGGGTGTGAGACCACGGGAGATACTTATTGGAGACCCTCCTCTTCCTGGGATAATATTACTGCCAAAGCCAATTATACCCACCACCCTTTCAAAGGGCAAAAATACCCTGAAGCACTCCCAGAATGCTTCCCTAGAAATATTACCAAAGGCTGGTGCAATTCTCTTTCTATCACACTCACTGAGAAGGAAAAAAAGCCTCAAGTTGGACACAAGGATACACTTGGGGTCTTCATTTATATAAAGAACATTATGATGAAGGCATCACCTTTACTATTAAACTCCTTAAAGAGTTCCCTGCCACCCCTTCTGCCGCCATAGGTCCAAACACAGTCCTAGGTGGGAAGCACCCTCCCCCACCGAAGCCTTCTGCCCTCTCGCCTAACCATAGCTTCACAACTAGCAGTCTTAGACCCTCCCCTATGCCGCCAGTGTCTGCCCTAGCGAGCACTAAAGACCTTGTCCTCACCCTTATAAATCAAACCTTCCTTAGTCTTAATTCCACCACTCCTGAGCTTACCTCCGAATGCTGGTTATGTTACCACTCTTCCCCCACTTTTTATGAAGGTGCCGCAATCCCTGGCAACTTCTCCACCTCCAATGATACCTACAACTGCCTTTGGGAACGCGCTAGTTGGGAGGGCCTAACCTTAGCCCAAGTAGTCAGTAACGGGACTTGTATAACTAACACTCCTTGAAAGATCCCTCTTGAGTACACCCACCTCTGTCAAGAAATCTTCTCCATTGAACGGGACCCAATTTATAGTTCTCCCCAATGACACCTGGTGGGCCTGCCTAGACAGACTCGCCCCCTGTGCCTACAACCCCATTTTACAAGAGCATGGATTTTGTGTTCTTATAAAAGTTATACCCAGGCTCATTTACTACCAGCCTGATGACTTCTTCCATATCTGGGAACAATCTTCAGACCCTTCCCTCCCTAAACGCTCCCGCCGAGAACCCATTCCTGCTGTTACTATTGCTGTTCTGCTCAGCCTAGGGACTGTAGGTGCACGCACAGGCATATCTTCTCTGCTTCTTTCTAACTCCTGCTATCACGAGCTCAGCGCTACTATAGATCAAGATATCCAAGAATTGCAGAAAGGAATCTCTGACCTGACAGATTCAATCTCGTCCCTCGCTGAAGTAGTTCTCCAAAACCGTAGAGGGCTAGACCTACTCTTTCTCCAGCAAGGCAGGCTTTGCGCCACCCTGAAAGAAGAGTGCTGCTTCTATGCTGATAAAACAGGAGTAGTTAGAGATAGTATGAAAAGAGTCAGAGAAGGGTTAGAAAAAAGAAAGAAAGAAAGAAAGAGAGCAAGATGAAAGTTGGTATAAAAATTTGTTTTCAGCCTCCCCATGGCTTACTACTACTCTCTTGCCCTCTCTCCTAGGCCCCCTCATAGGATTGATATTGCTCTTGTCTTTTGGCCCTTGGGCTCTTAAACATTTGATGGGCCTAATAAAAAGACAAATAGATACCCTTGTTGGCAAACCTATTCAAGTCCACTATCACAAACTAGCTCGCGAGAGTGATGACGACGATGAAGCACCCCCCTCTATCTCTTCTCAGTGAAAGTAAGCACCATCGCGACACTCCCAGGAGTCTCTGAGTGCCCGTTGAGTACTAAGGTGGATGCAAGGCAAAGCACTGCAAAGGAAAGGCTAACGCCTGCCCTGGGTTCCTTGAGGGACATACCTGATTGCATAGAGGTTTGTGTCCTACATCCTCCTCTCCTCAGGAAAAAGACACCTTGTGCTTAATAGAGAAACTCTTTCTCTTCAGCAGAGCCTGTAAGATTAAGAGTCCTCTTCACGCACCAGATATCCACTGAGGATCAGGCCCCTGTCCCCGCCCCTTAGCCTGCTCAACCAAAATCGTCTTAATCTTTATTAAAGAAAGGGGGAGATGTTGGGAGCGAGCCTATGGACTTTTAAGCAATACTAGTTATGTAAGTCTTAAGACAACAGCAATCGTTTCTGCAGTAAGGCAAAGCTGCTCTCCTAGCCAAATCAATATAGATCTTGCAGTCAGATTGCTAAGCAACGTTTCCTCCTCTGTTCTTTCCACTGGCCTTCTAACCCTGCCAACATCCTGCTTCTCAAGAACACCCACTGCCCCAGGGGAAAACCCACCTTTAAACCTCCCCGCCGCAAGGGCCTCCACCCACAAGATGGCGAACTTCCTGCTTCTCTTCCGGGTCCTCGGTTCCTGCCGGCGCCATCTGAAGCCCAACCACCTCTCTACATGTTCCTGCCGGTGCCAACTGAAGACCAATCACCTCTTTACATATATTTTCATCACAACCTATATAAATTGAGCCTGAGAAAAATAAAATTTGCCAGCTTGATCAGACATCCTGTCTTGCTGTCCATTCTTTGTGTCTCTTGCCCCTTCATTCTCTCCTCCAGGTCGTCGACCCCCACTGACTGTCCTCCGGGTCAGGACAGTGACTCTGTGGCATCTTACTATACTAATGGACAGTGACTGCAATGGGGTACAGAAGTGACTCAATAATACAGGTGAATGTAGTAACCGCAGTGTTTTTTCATGTGAAACCTTCTAAGAGTGTATATCAATAATACTTTAATTTAAAAAATTTTTAGTGGTACACTCATTAAAAAATTCTTCATAGGCAAATTTTAGAAGCAAAATTATAAAATTTGTAGGTAAAAGCAAGAAAATATACACAAACTTGCTGAACCCAACACCAAAGGCCTATCCACAAAAGAAAAATAATCACATGTGCTTTATAGAGTTATAATTTCTACTCTAAAAGACCTTGCTCAGAGAACCAAAACACAAGACACAAACTAAAAGAAAATATTTGCAAAATACATATTTGATAAAGGATTTGTACTCAAGATATACAAAAATCCATTAAAAAATGAACCATTAAAAATATTTTACAATTAAAAAAAAGGTCTCACCTTGACATTCAAGAATTACATTGCCAGTATTTATACAACTGCTTTGAAAAACTATGCCCCAACAAAAGCCACCATGCAGTTTTACATAATAGCTCTATTCATAAAGGCTAAAAACTTAAAGAAATCAGGACATGTTTCAGTAGATAAATGCTTTGGCAAATTGGGGTACATCCATTACATTTCACTACAACTTGTACAGTGAAATGTACAGTGATTTGCCCAGTGAAGCTGGTGCCTTCATCACTGGAGGTTATAGGTCTACCCCACATTAGAAATGGTTTCTAACAGCTTCTTTGGGATTATAAAGGCATTGGCCGTGGGCCAGCAGAGGCTTCATTCTTCCCTGTGGGATTGGAATGCATCGCCCTCCCAGTACACGACATGGATGCGTTCACCAACCTGGAAGCTCTCCAAAATTCATATTTTAAGACACCGGTATGACGTATTATTAACTCCATTTTTATCCCCTCCCCTTTCTCTGGAGAATGGAGGGGTGAGGCTGAAAATCCCAAGCTTCTAATCATGGCTTGGGCTTTCTGCCTGTCAGACACCCAGCAGAACCCACCCAGAACCACCTACTTAGAACAAAAGATGACACTATTACTCAGGAAATCCCCAGAACTTCAGGAGCCCAGTGTCAGGATTGAGGCACAGACCAACATACATGTTTTCTACTGTACTTCCATGTTCACGGTGGCACATCCCAGGGAGAGGGTTGGGAAGTCGTGTTTCCACTATCCCAGGAGAAGGAGGATTTAAAACAGAAACTAAGTTGAGTTATACAAAAAATATAACATACAATGTGTGACCCCAAGATGTACAGACTGAGATTCCAACTAAAAGGCTGATTTAGCTATAGTGACAAGTATCAGCTTCCACGGCTATTTGAGGGTCTGACAGGCTGTGTCTCTAACTGTCCGTTTGCAGCTCTGGGTGGAGAGTGAAGGCCCCTCCCCCAGGCTGATGGAAAGAGACTTGTGCTCAGAGGAGAAGCCTGTCTTTTCTTAAATTCCCCATTAAATAATGTGAACATTAATAAAATACTAAGAATAGACAGGTGAAAATCTTGTGCACTAAAAATTATAAAACATTGATAATTTAAGAACTAAGAAATATTTAATACATGTAAAGTCTACTCATGTTGATGGAAAGATTTAAAAACTGTTAAGGTGGCAATGACACAAATGCCACCTACAGAGTCAACATGACTTCTTTGAAAATTCACAGGCTTTAATGTACCAGCTGATCCTGACATGACCCCAAAGAGCCCTTGAAAACAATCTTGAAAAAGAAAATCAAAGCTGGAGGCTCATGGCCCCCAAGATCAAATCTTAGTTCAAAGTAACAGTAAATAAAACACTGTGACACTGGCATAAACATACACAGCTGGCCCTTGGACAGCAGGGGTGTGAACTGCCCAGGTCCACTTGAGTGGATTTTTTTCCACAAATATATAGAAAAAATGTTTAAAGGCTTAAGACAATTTGAAACATTTGCTTTTTTCTAGCTTACCTTACTGTTAGAATACAGCACAAAACACGTATAATGTACAAAATATGTGTTAATTGACTGTTCATATTATTGGTAAGTCTTTCAGTCAAAATAGGCAATCAGATTCAGGATAATACTTAAGTTTGGGGGAGTGAGATATTTTATGTGGATTCTGACTCTGTGGGATGTCAGCTATACAAAACCCCATGTTTTTCAAAGGTCAACTGTATGTATAGATCAACAAAACTGAGTGGAAAGCCCAGAAGTGACCCCAACCATCTACAGTCAATTGCTCTCTAGCAAGGGTGGACAACATTAAATTAGGGAAAGAATGGTCTTTTCAGCAAACAGTGCTGGGAAAATGATTGTCCATGTACAGAGGAGTGAAACTGAACCCTTAACTCATGTCACATACAAAAATTAACTCAAAACAGACAAAGGGCTTACATAATACGTAAAATTACAGACTAGAAGAAAACATGAGGAGAAATGTTCATGACCTTGGATTTAGCCATGGTTTCTCAAATCTGACACCAAAGGACAAGCAACAGAAGAAAGCATAAATTAGAGTTCCCCCAAATTAAGAACTTTTCCACAGCAAGTCACCAACCAGAAAGTGGAAAACAGCCACAGAATGGAAGAAAATATCTCCACATTGTACATCTGACAAGAGCCTGTAACCCAGAAAACACCACAAACTTGTACAAGGCAACAAGACAACACCCAAATGTTTAAAGTGGATGAAAGATTCCAAAGAAGACATACAAATGTCCAACAAGCACATGAACACAGCATTACTTGCTATGGAAATGCAAATTAAACCAGTGTCCACCCCCTGCAAGCACACAGCAATGGCTGTCCTCAGGAAAATTCAAAATCACATGTTGCCAAGGATGTAGAGGAATTGGAGCCCCTAATTTTTGCTTGCGGAAATATAAAATATGCAGCTTGTGTACAACAGCTTGGCATTTACTCATAATATATAATACAATTACCTGGTTGTGGGTAAACACCCACTCCTAGATAAATATCCCAAAGAAATGAAAAAACTGTTCAAACAGAAACTGGCCCATGAGTTCTTGGCAGCACTGCTCACCACAGCAAAAAAGTAGAAACAACTCAAATGCCCTTCAAGGGGTAAATGGATGAACAAAACAGGGTTGACCCATAAACTGCATTGTTCTGCCAAATATAGAAATAAAGAAAAATGGTCCAAAGCTGCTTTGAAAACAGTGTGTGTGGAGGGCATCCCCAGAAACTCGAGCACAGAATTAATACATGATTAGCAATTCCATTTCAGGGCATTTACCCAAATGACATGAAAGCAGAGACTTAGACATTGCACACCCATGTTCACAGCTACATGATTCACAACAGCCAAAAGGTGGAGACGACCCAGGTGTCCACAGACAGATGAAAAAAATGTGGTCTCTACACAGTGGAGTAAACAAGGAGTCCTAGAACCTGCTACACAGATGGACCCCAAAGCCATTATGCTCAGTGAAATGCGCCCCTCAAAGAAGGACAAATATTATGTGATCCCACTTAAGTGAGGTCCTGGAGAGCCCAACTGAGGTAAAGTCTCGGGAACAGTTCCAGAAAAAGGAAACTGCATCAGGATAGAAAGACGTGTGCACACAGCTGGGCCGGGTGGTGACAGCTGCGGTGGGTCTGTGCATTGGATTATCATGTGGAGACCCTAATACTTTCCTAAATTTGGAGTCAGGTGGTGGTTTCCTGGAAGCATGTCCCCGTTTGAGGTAAAATCTCCAGCATTCTGTGTGAAGTGGCAACTGTGGTAAAGTGAGACACTAGGAAATTCAGTATAAAGAGCATTTGTAGTGACACTGCAAGATTTCTGTATGTTTGAAATTGCTAGAAAGTAAATTACTTTGCAAAACAACCATAAGAAAAGCAGAGGAAACATAATACCCTGTCAAGAGAGGCCAAGCCCTCCCCATTCAGTTCACACGAAGGGGGCGCTACTCACCTTGCAGGGGTCCAGGACTCATTAGAAGGCATGTGGGACGATCCCCTGTAGCCACTGGGCCTTGGGCGTTGGGAAGACCTGGGGTTACAAATAGTGGGATTTTAGAATTTCAGTTTCCCACCCTACTCCACCAAAGACCTGTTAGAACTAAAAATGAATTCAATAAACTGGTAAGATACCAAACCAACATACAAAAGTTGGTTTGCTTGTATTCACTAATAACTAACATCAAAGAGATTAAGGAAACAATGCCCTTTACAAGTGCATCATAAAACATAAAGTGCTGTGGGTAAAACTGCAGTATTTCCAGAATCGCTCACCTGGCCTTAGTGCATCTCCACATCAGTAAGTGCTTCCAAGGGATGGAGAGAAGTAGTCCATCTCTATATCAACAGGTAATATAAGGGCTAGCGAGGGCATATCTGACCTGGATAAGTTCAGCAGGGCCCCTTCTTCTGCAGCCAGGTTGTGAGAGACACTGGCGAGCATAAGTGGGCGACTGCTAATAAGTAATAAAATGGGTTTCTCCCACTTTATTTCTTCCTTTGACTGTTCTGGGCTCAAAGGTATTTTGCCTGGGAATTTTCCCTGGAAGTTACAAGTACCTAAGAACAAACTTAACCAAGGAAGTGGGAGACCTGAGCTCCGAAAACTGTGGACACCGCGGACGTGGACAGGACGAGTTACGTTATTACAAGTCCCCTCAGCCCACAGCAACGTGCAGACTCCGTGCGAACCCCACCGAAAGTCTGTCGCAGTCCTCACAGAAACACATCAAACACCCCGCAGTCTGGATGAAACCTCACAGGATCTAATCCCCACAGCCGTCCTGGGAAAGCAAAGCCGGGGCGCCGCACCCTGACCTCCCACTACACTGCAGAGCTGCAGCAAGTGAGATGCCGCGTGGCGCCAGAGCAGACGCGGGTGTGGAAACTGGGCACCACACGCCCTCCGCCCCCGAAACCCGCTCTGCCCAAGGAGCCGGCTCACGGGGCCCCGGGCCCAGGCCGCGGGTGGGGGCCGCTCTCGGGTAGTTGGGCTGGGTCGGTACCGCGCGGCGCCCGGGAGGCCTCCCAGGCGGCCCCCACCCCGGGGACCCTTCCCAGGAAACCTCCCCGTGTGCTCGGTGCACAGAAAGGGCTGCGCCCCCAGTAAGCAGGCCGCCTCAGCAGCCAAGTCCCCTCCGCCCCTATTCCCGTCTCAGAGCCTCGTTAGGAAGGACGCCTGGAGCCCGGCGGGCGTCCCGCAGGTGCGGCCAATCCACCAGCCACACGGAGCCCGGGGCGCGCGGCAAGGAGACACGGGCTCCTGGGGACGCGCTGGGCATGAATTTCCTATGTCTTCTCCAACCAATTTGTTGGAGACCATACAGAATGAAATGAAGGTACACACAAGCTTTACAACTTAAACCAAAATTCACTCACAATTCTCCATAAGAAAATTTTAAATGCAAAATTACAAAATTCTAGGTAAAACCAAGAAAATCTACACAATCTTGCTGATGACTTTTAACACCCAACACCAAAAGCCTATCCATGATAGAAAAATAATAAATCACGTGCGCTTTATAGAATTAAATTTTCTACTCTAAAAGATCTTGCTCAGAGAACCCAAACACAAGACACACACACACTGGGAAAAAATATTTGCAAAATAAATATTTGATAAAGGATTTGTACTCAAGATACACAAAAATCCATAAAACAGAAAAGAACCATTAAAAAATATTTTACCACTGAAAAGGTAAGTCTCACCTTAGGATCCAAGAATTGTGTCACCAGTAGACAACTGCTCTGAAAAACTGTCCCAAAAAAATCCACCATGCAATTTTTCACAGTAACTCTATTCATAAAGACTAAAAACTTGTGCTCTCCAAACTCCATATTTGGAGACACTGGTATGACCTATTATTAACTCCGTTTCTATCACTTCCCCTTTCGCTGGAGAATGGAGGGGTGAGGCTGAAAATTCCAAGGTTCTAATCATGGCATGGGCTTTCTGCCTGTCAGACACCCGAGCAGAACCCTCCCAGAACCACCTACTTAGTATAAAAGACCCTCTTACCCAGGAAATTCCCAGGGCTTTAGGAGCCCAGGGTCAGGAATGAGGCATAGACCAATATATGTTTTCTATTGCATTTCTGTGTTCATGGTGGCACATCACAGGAATAGGGGTCAGGAAGTTCTGCTTCCACTATCCTAGGATAAGGAGGATTTAGAACAAAAACTAAGTTGACTTATTAAGAATGTTATAATGTTTGACCCCAAGGTGTATGGATTAGATTCCAACTAAAAGGCTGATATGGCTGTAGTGACAAGTATTAGCTTCCACAACTATCTGAGTGTCTGACCGAGTCTGTTTCTATAACTGTCCATTCACAGCTCTGGGTGGGGAGTGTGTGCACCCCCCACCCCCTGGGGTGGTGGAAAGAGCCCTGGGCTCAGAGAAGAAGCCTGTCTTACACCAGAACTGAGACTTTGGTCTAAAGTTGCCAGACAAACACAAGTTAAATTTGAATTTCAGAGAACAAATAATTTTTTGGACATACCTATATTAAAATATTTTTTGCTATCATCTGAACTATATCCTGTGTTTTTACCCCAAGTCTGGCAGCCCTACCTTAGGCCAGTCATGTAAATGCTTGGAGCTTCAATTTCCTCATCTGAATGATAGAATGATGCCCACTGTAGAGTGCTGTACTTAGTATCAATGGGGACCACTGCAGGGGGTGGGGGAGTTTTCTTGACCCTCTTAGGGTTGGATTTGAAAACTAAACTGACAAAGACAGATTAACCAGAGAAAAGTGCACCCATTTATTCATAACTTTTATGTGATAGAGGAGACTTCAAAAGGAAGTGAAGACCCAGAGAAGCATTTGGCCCTGAGCATTTTTGTGCAGGGTTTGATAAGAAGTGGGCAGTTGTGGAGAAATAGGACAGGTTAAGGAGTATGAGGTAGTGTAGTAAATAGGGGGAACTTATCAAGACCTGTTCGTTAGGATTCTTCTTTGTGTCCCTTTGTCTTCAAAGAAAAGGATTCTCCTCTCTTCTGGGTATAGGGAGGGTACCTCTCACATAAGGGGTGTATGATCTGTTTCAGGGGGAAAGGATGTGGAGAAGGTCAGAGTGAGCTTCTTGCTTCTTTGATTTTTACCAAACTCCTTCAGCTTTAAATATTCAGTATTCCAAGTTACCATAGTTTGGGGTAGCATATCCTGGACCCCATACTTACAGTGGTTGAAATGACCTAGAATCTGTAGTCTTAGGCACTCCTAGAATAGTTCTGCAATAGTTATAAGTCTGTGTGGAGTAACACAAATTTATGTTTTAATTTTTCTACTTAATAGATATTGTTCTTGGATATCCATAAAGTGAGGTGATAATAGTATCTACCTCAAATTATATTTATGAGACTTAAATGAGTCAATAAATGTAAAATGTTTAGTCCTGAGCATGGTACATTATAAATGCTTAATAAATAATACCTAGTTACCCCTGCAGTTGTGCAAATATGATGTAATATCATCCAAATGAACTGAGGAGACTTTGAAATGAATCATTCAACTGAGGATGATTTACTGAGTCATATTTCAGCACTAAGTGCTGATGGGCAATACTTGTCCTTCCCATTGGTTATCAGAGAGGGACAGAAATGGCCAAGCTTAGATGGGGAAGACATTTACAAATCTTCCTGAGTATGTAACAGACAAAGATAACACCTTTGTGATACTTTTTTAAGGATATAAAAAAATTTCCTGAATCTTAGCCCATTCTTTAAACTCAGAAGGCATTGACAGCAGATGCCTGCATTTTACCAGAGGCAAAAACATGCCTCATCAGCAAACGGTGGGTTTACTGCAGTCTAAGGTGTACTACCGGCAGAAGCTAAGACTCTTCCTGCTTATCAAATGAAGCTGACCCAGTCTTGGTCACAGCATCGTCGAATGGAAAGCTGGCCTTGCAGGATTTCCCTAAATCCCTGATGGCAGAGAAGAATGAATTAACCAAACAGCCCATCAGGGGATTTCAGGAAAGGCTCTTAATAGAGGAAAGCATTAACATGTAACCAGACAGAAAGGCAGAAACACAGCTAGATATTAGTGGCAGCAGTTTCAGGTTTTAACATTTCTTGAGCTTGTTTAAAAAACATGGATATTTGTTCAGCTGCATCTCCTGTACCGTCAGTGCTGACCTGTCAGGGACCTGAGATCTAATGGAAAAGTGAGCTGATATGCAAATGACAGCATAAGACCCAGCAGCTATCAGACAAATGGAAAACCCAGCTTTCCTCCCCAACCCTGAGCCCATCCTGATTTGGGTTGCAGATTTTTTTACGCTCTTTTCTCTCTTTCTCTCTGCTGTTTCCTTTATCAACTTTCTCCATCCTAAAACTTTCACAACCCAATCTCCATGTTGCTGCCTCCTAACTCATTTCTAACATTTGATAGGTGTACTTGTAGAAATAATTGTGCCTTTCCTTGAACTGATGTGCAGGGTGTGGAGTGGAGAAGTATCTGTTTATAGCACTTCAAGGGCAATAGGCAGACTCACGTCAATCAAGTGACTCAGTATGAACTGACATGTAAGATACCCCTTGGGAGTGATTTTTTTATTTTATTTTCAGTTGAAGTGCTTGTCATTTCTTTAAATTTCATATTTCTTCAGATGCAACAGAAGCATTGTAGTGAATGTAAAATGCACAACTAAAACATTTATTTAAAAAGCAAAAGCCTTGAAACAGTATAGCATTCACAAGTCAGATACAGTTTCTTATTCCATGGTAAGCATTTGCTAATGTGAAGCTTTATTGTGTAAATGCACCTGCATATGCAATGGTACACAATTCCCTGACAACATTGGTTGAGTCATGAAATAGTCTTAAAGCTGAAAAATAAGTTACATTTTCTGGTAAAACCTAGGGTCTTCTGTGAGGCCTCAGGGGTTTGATTTCCCGTGAACCTCTTTAGATTACCTTGTGGTTCGCAAGCCTCTGTTTTGGTTCTTTTTTCCTCATTTTCTCTTTCTTTTTCCCAGAAAAATTCAAAAAGTCATCATTACTGAACATGTGTTCACTGTTTCCCACCATACTCTCCATGTGGCTTTGCATCCCAGAAGGGGGCAGCTAGGCAGTGGGAGTGGCAGCCTGGGGGGCTGACCAGCTGAGCAGGCTGATAGAACCAGTCTGTCACCCACATCTCCCCTTCTCCTCACTGCCACCCTCTGACTTCCCACCTCCTCCCACTGTTCCCAGCACTTTAGACAAAGGCAATAGAACATGAGCTTTGGGGTCAGGCACACCTGTCTTTGAATGCTCCCACCTCCCAAGCTGTGTGACCTGATAAGCTGCCTGCTCCACCACGTCAGTGTTTCTTCACTTGACATGTGGCCAGGGTCACCATTTGCCCTGCTTTTTCTGGGCCAGTCTAGGTGTATGCTTTGTGTCCTGACATACTCATTAATATTGCCTCTGTTCAATGTCTCAAGTACCCTGAATAGACTGTAAAAATGAGGCATTTTAGATGTCTACTATAGTGCCTAGTACATAGTTCCTTGAGATGGTAACTTCTGCTGTTATTCATAATGATTTGACGTGATCCTCCCACCAGATCTCAGTGGGTTACTTGATGTGGTGAGCCGGATGTGAGCTTAGAACTGAAAAGTCCATTTTGTTTTTGGACTTTGTTTTAGAAACAATTAACACCCGCCTAATTTTTTTATGATCTCAACTGAATGTAGGGCTCCCCAGAATAAAGTAACCAAAGCAAGAAGCGGTAATGACCAGTTTTGGCTGGAAAGGAGAAGAGAAATTGGGCACAATTTCATTGTGAACAGGAAAAAAAGTGACATTTAAAGCAAAAATAAAACAAATAAAGCATTTCAGAGCAGGGTAGAATAAATATCAGGCATAGATGGCTTTTCCAAAAGTAGTTCTCCTCAGTGAGCTCTGTGGGTAGAGCCTGAGCTGAGCAGCCTGCCAGCACAGGGCCTTGGGAAGATGGGTGAGGCGTCTCAGCAGAGAGAAGTGGGCCCCAGTGATGCTCAAGGTAAAACATCATCTATAGTGGAAATAGCAGACGAATCCACAGGAAAACCTCTGTTAGGGAGAAAACCAAGAATTGGTCTTGTCTTAGTTTTTCTGAGTCATAAACCCACTGCCGGACTGATTAATTGCTCAAAGTTATGTGCCAGACCCTGAACTACACCCTGGTCATGTGGGATGTGACACACAGTCCCTGCCCCAAGTAGCTCAGACTACAGACAAGGAGAGACACATGGCAATGACAGCACTCTGTACTGTGGAAAGGCATACTGTGTAAGTTGGGAAGGGTAACCTCAGTAACAAAGGGCCCCAAGCCCTGTCGCTAGCCACAAAATGTCGCTAGCATTTCCCACTGGTATTGCAGAATAGTGCAGGAGTTTGCAAGATAGTCCTCATGTGGCTCTAACTATTCCCATGGCCTTAGAGTTCTCTTTTGGATACTTCACATCCAGTCAACAGGTAGAAGAAAGAGGAAACTAGAGGGTGTCACAGGAATATTTTGGGGGCTAGGTTTGGAAGTGGTGCCCACAAGCCATTTGTCAGAGTTAGTCACATTGGCCCAACATAATGCAGTACCTGGGCAGCCACTTCCTGTTAACAATTCTACAGAATGAAGAGGGAGAATTAGTATTTTCTGAACAGCCAGCTGTTCATGGGACTTATACATGTAGGAGTATGTGAGGGAAGCTCAGAAGAGAGAGAGAACCCAAACGTGCATATGTGTGTGTGTGTGTGTGTGTGTGTGTGTGTGTGTGTGTATTTCTGGAGTGAGGGATAGATCCTAGCAATGGCTCCATGGAATAATTGATATTTTAACCAAGTTTTACAAGAGAAATAGTATTTAACTCATAAAGGGAATTAAGAGAAGACAGTTTAAATAGAAGGAACAGCATATGTAAAGGTACTGGAGAATTCATTCCATCATTTATACAACAAATCCTAAAAAAGTGTCTTTGAAGTGCCAGAAATCATTAAAAATGCTGGGAATGCTGCTGTACACAGAACAGACAAGGGCTCCACTCTCCTAACCCAATGTTCTAGTGGAAGGAGACAAACCACACAGAAGCAACTAAGTACACAACTCCAAACATCAAGCAGCATGTTGGGTGGAAGAACCACATAGCTGTAAGCAGGGCTGGAGCAAAGGGTGAATGTTGAAAGTGCGGAAAAAGGAAGTGAGAAATGATGAGACGATGAGACTGGAGAAGATGGAAAAGGCCAGCCTGGAAGTAGCCTTAGTGTATTAACAGGTACCAGCAAGAGGAATGGGCAAAGCTGTGAATTATGGAAGGTCCCTGGCTTGTGACGGAAAGACTCCAGGTGTGGCTGCAGGGAGACTGATTATAAGGCTGTGTGAATAGCCTCGGTGTAAAGTAGGAGCCATGGTTGGAGGGGTGGAAACGTGAGCGGGTGCAGTGCACACAGGGGGCTTGCCCCTCCTTCCAGGTTTCAGGCAGAAAATGGGCAGAACGTGTTTCCCTAACCCAGTCCAGTCCTTCCGGTTTGTGTACATTTTTACTTTTAAAATTTTGTATATATACCCTCACAGAAAAATCTAAAACTTAAAATGTTACCCTGTGTTATTAGACAGTGCTGGGTACAGAGGAATACATGTGCATGTCTGTGTGTACACAGACACATATATATTTATGTCTATGTGCATAGATATATTTTGTTAACTCTGCTACACCTGTGTGTACACAAGCTCCCCCACTGTCTCTGTCCCTTTCCCCACTGCAGATGTTCTCCTCTCCCCACCTGTACTCCGATACTTGCATCAGGTGGAATCACCGTGTGGAAGCCCACACCTTGCCGGGGCTCCAAGGTAGCTCCCCCCCTTGGAATTCCCTCCACACCCTGCTCAGGCTCTGACTACCTGTCCCATGCCATGCCACCACCTCCTGAGGCTGCCCTCTTTACCCTGCCTGGGCTCTGGGCCCTGCCTCAGTCACCGCAGCATTCCTGCACTCTCCCACAGCCACCTACCTCACTCAGACCTCTTGAGGAGCTCTACAACAACACCATTCCAGATGAGAAGTGGGAAAGAACAAGGGCAAGACAAAAAGTTGAAACACACAAAATTTTTTTTAATCAGAAAATGGAGTTGACAGAGATGGAAGCAAGACTTGACTGTTTTTATTTAATGTTGATTTTTTGACCAAGTAAATCCTTAAATATTTAAAACAAGAGTCCCTAAAATCAAAAGTAAGTATACTTACATCCTTAATTGGTAACAAATACATCAAGAAAATGATTGTTGCAATGCTTTAAGGCAATTATTTTAACATGCTCAGAGGGATGTGTTCTCAGGATAAAAGAGATCTAAAGTTTAACTCAGGAGTTAAAAGCAATAATACTGATATTGTTGTTTTAGAATATATGTATTAAAAGATATAGAAATAAATATGTTAATATTAACAACTGTTTTCAGTGTAAGAGAAAAGCAATGTAAGTATAAAATTTTTTAAGTTAAAGTAAAACTTCAGTATTGTTAAATTTGAATAGAAAATTTCAATATGAACAAAGAATTTAAAAATACATACATGCGTGTTTTCCTCTACTTTTGCCCACTGAAGGACCTAGAAGCACTGATGACCCAGTGGCAGTGAGCACCCTCAACAGCCAGAGTTCTGTCTCTTAACTAGTTTTCCCATGAAAGGAACCAGGGCTCTTTAGAGAAGTGGCTGGTTCTGGGTCTGGGAGAGGGAGTGCACTTGGTGAGTCAGGGACACCTTTCTGTGCCAGGAAAAGAGGCAGTTTGAAGGGGCTCTTACTGGCCAAAGATGGGAAATTGCAGCTTCAAAATGAATGAAATACACTGACTATATGCAAACCTGTAAATCAATAAAATGATATTCAGAAAAGAGAAAAACAAAGATAAAACAGGCAAAACACATTTGAGGTCTACTCCTTACTATTAAAGGGACAATTCAAATACATAACTATATACCTTGCCTTTCCAGAAGAAGCAGTTGATGAGATAAATCTCTCCCTCACTCTTTCTCTCCAACAAAGACTGCCAACTAATAAACATAAAAGGAATGATAAAAATAGAGAAATCAACATTTTGCAACCCCTGGTGAAGTCACTGCTGGAGGCAAGAATCATCAATGGATGATTAAGCCATTAGGTGATACACTGACGGAGAGCTGGATCCCCCAGTACTGCTCAAGTCTGACTCCACAGATTATCTGATGGTTTAAAAAGAGAAATAGAACTTTATGAGGGAGAGATGAGGCTGTGTTTGCTACTGATAAAGAGTCAGTTAGAGGTACCTCATGAGGTAATGTAAAATCATACAGCGTCAATGATGATGTCTTGCCTGAAATGTTTAACCTGAATGTAATCCAGCCTCTGTATCCACACTCCAGGTTACAGAGAATTCATGGGTAAGTGAAATAATGTAAATGCCACCAAAAATTCAGAAGCTGGACAAATTCAGAAACTAGGCCATTCTGTGGGACTGCTGGCCTAGTCACTTCACCAAGTTAATGTCATTCCAGAGAAAGGGGCAGGGGAGCACCATTATAGATCATAAGTGACTTAAGACATGTAACAACCAAACACAGAGAGGAGTGGATCCTGGTATGACTAAAATAGGAGTAACATACATTTTTTGGAGCAATTGGCAAATTTTGAATATGGATCAGGTATTAGATGATGATAATAGAAAATTATCATTAATTATGTTAGCTATACAATGGTATTGATTTTAAGAAGAAAAAAGTTCTGATTTTCATGGTGTTCATTTAATTTAAAATATTTTGGCTAAAAAATTGATGATGTAAACATGGCAAAACTGTTGATAACTATTCATCTAGGTAACGAATATACAGGCAATCACTATACTCTATTTTCCTGTGTGTTTGAAAATATTTATGATAAAAAGTTAAAAGTAATTCTGATTCCTAGGCCCCAAACCAGACCTACCGAATGAACCTAAAGCCTTGCTGGCATCTGTATTTTATCAAATATCCCATCTTGATGAAGGAATGAGTGAATGAATGACTTTTTCATCCATTGTAACCTTTTTCAACAAATATTTATCAGGCCCCTACTATAGGCCAGGAACTCTTCTAGGTGCTGAAGATTCAACTCTGAACAAAACATACACAAAGGATCATAAACCTGTGGAGCTTGGCACCCAGCCTTGTCCACAGTAGGCCTCTTTTTAAGATAAAGTAAAACTTCAGTATTGTTAAATCTGAATAGAAAATTTCAATATGAACTCACCCTCACCTGGTCAGGAGGCACCTCTTTAAAGCAAACCAACTTTTTTAAACTGTTAAATATAACACAAACCCAGAAAACTGCCTAAAACAGATGGACAGATTAATGAATTGTTAGGCAGTAACACCCCCACCTCCCACAGAACCCAGAACCCTGCCAATCAGCGGGGAGTCTCTCAGGCCCACGCTCACCACTTCACCCTCCCCAAGAGCAGGGCCTCAGAATGCCACTATGAGGAGCAGAGGCAGAGTTCAGAACCCGGCCCCCAACATTCTTCTGAGCATTACCTTGCCCCACAAAAGGAAGATCCTACATTTTCTTTCCCTTTGGTTCAAAAGGACGTATTTGCAAACTTTTACAGAACAGCACAACTCAGACATGTGTATTACACACGTGACTTTCACTTTATAATATCAAGTAAATGCAGCAGCTCCAGGCAAGCTTATACCTGATTCACACCTAATTTCAAGAACATGAAGTCATAAAAGGTACAGACACATAATTCTACCATGCTGGGGTGAAGAAACTAAAGTATTATTTAGAATAATCTCAGTGTCAGCCTCAAATGGTAACATCGGGGAGGCTGTCTGCAGTCATGTGGAGTGATGTTAAGAAGTGACCTGAGGTGTTGCTTGTTACCTAGGCTAGTTGAATCAAATGAGAAATAAGCTTTTCTCCATTTTTTCTTTTTTACAAAAACAGAGAACTTTAATCTTCTCTGCATTTTATATGACTTTTTTTCCTCCTCTAATCTAGGTCTTTCAGACCCAGAACTGAAATACTGTGAAAATGGACAATGTGTCCCCTGCCTGACTGTTCTCAAAATGACCAAACCTTGGAAATGATGCAAGGATGGAAAAGTAAAGAGACTGCATTTCATGCGGCAGTCTCAAAGCTCTGACACTAGGTGACTGTAAATGCACAGTGACACACCACGTAGGCAGGCTGCCATGAGCATTAAGTAAATAATAGGCACACAGTGCAGCTTGGGGCATATCCCAGGAGAGGGAGAGTTCAGGGGCAGCTGATGATAGTGGGCAGGTCTCCCCTTCCAGCAACTCCATTTCCTGCCGATGCTGCCTAAGGCCCATGCAGAGCAGAAGCCTCAGCCCCTTGTGAGCGAATGGGGAAGATGCCGATGCCTCCTAGGGATGCCGTGAGGACTGATGGCAACTCCCATCCACCTGGCGCACCCGGAGCCACTCTGCTTCCATCCACTACCTTGCACCTCCTCGAGGTTTCTACCCCCTTGCTACTCAGGAGCAACTAGAAAATGTAGGAAACTCATGTCTTTTTAAAGGGGGCGCTTTTGCCATTTCCACCGTCACCAGGACAGGAGGCACCGTGATTGCGTCCTGAGACATCTTTTAATGGTTGTAATCACTTTCAAGCTATGTAATCTCTCTAAATCTCAATGTCCTCACGTACAAAATGGGGATGGAGAGGTCCTTACAAGGGGTCTGAGTGAAGAGTAAATGAGATAGGGAATTTTTGTTTCTGTTAGTGGTGAGTCTGCGATGTTTCCCCAGGTCCCCTGCACAGACAGGACCCACATCATCCCTCCTGGCATGAACGTGGCCGAGACAGCGGGCCTTGAGACGCAGCAGCGGGGGCTGCAGGGTGACAGATGTGGCCTCCGGGACATGGTGCGAACTCCTGCCGCAGCCCGGGATCCCCACAGCCAGACCTGGAAAATGTCAGAGAGAGAGACGGTCAGGGGTGGTCGCTCTCCGCTTCTCCCTGCCTTTCCTGGGCAGTGAGTCTTCCGCTGCAGCCTCAGCATCTTCCTTGGGGTTTAGACCTTGGCACTCTAAGTTTTAACGAAGAATAATAGCCACATTTGGCTCTTTTTTTTACTCTTGTTCAAAGCCTTATATTTGCTCTCTGGATGAAAAATAGAAAGGTATTATGTCAGTCTTGGGCTGGACATTAAATGAAAACTCAGAATGGAGTGTCGGCAGCGGAGCAATGGGATTTATCCTTGGCTCTGGGCTTCAGGGTATAAGCTTCCTGGCCCCTGAGTCACTGAGGGGTGTGGACCCTCCTGGCCCCTGAGTCACTGGGGGGTGGGGTCCCACCAGGAGCCAAAGGCAGAGGTCATTTCTTTCTGGAAGCTTCTTAAAGGGCCTGTTGTAACACAAGGCTGCTGGGCTGTGTTCTCAAGCAGCCCTATGTTTTCTCTCTCCTCATGTACTCACTTAAACACAGGGTGCAGGCCAGGATCAGAGGGAGTCAGGCTGCTCCTGGAGCACCAGAAGACCCTTGCATGCCTGAAGACCTTCTTTGCCCCTGGCCTGAAGCTCTGTCCCTAGCCATTGCCTCCAATAGGCCACTGCTGAAATGCCACCATCAAGAGGCTCTCACAGGCCATGATGCCTGAGGCCGGGGCCCCCAGCTGCAGGGCTTCTTCACAGGCAGCACAGAGGTGAGAGGTGGGCGTGTGCTGGCAGGCCAGCTCCACCGGTCAGCTTGTGTCACATGTGGGCAACACATCCTGCTTTACTGTCCTGCCAGGAAATACAAAACCAAACAAGACTCGAGTGTAGCCATAGCCTCATCCTTCTGGCTTGTCCCTTACATAAGTCCCTAAACCTGGGTGTTCATCTCTTATCAGGTTTTTTGTCCTAGCCCTGATTCTTTGTTCTTACTACAGTATGTTGGCATTTTTGTGTATGCTTTCTTGCAGCAAGCTGTGTGGAACATGGTACAGAACGTAAATACCTCAAATATCTCAAGTGACACTCCCTGCTCCCCGTGTCAGTACTGGCTTCCTCTCTAAGGAGGGTATGAGTCTGCATCTTATGAAGGACAGCACCAAGACAAGGCTCGGCGGCAGACCTCTTATTACATCATCTATCTGCTTCAGGACATTTCATGAGCTGTTGTATGAATTCTACACAGAGACCACCTCATCTATTACTCAAGACACCCCATGAAAAGGGCAGGTGAGAGAGTGTGGTGGGTGAGCCAGAGGGGTGCTACAGCCTGGTCTTGAGAGACTGTGTCCTCTCTACCTGTCTCCCTCTCAGCCTCCCTCCTTTTTCTCCCCCCTCACTCATAGACTATTTTATAAACCAAATCACACTAGCTCTATTTGGTTTTCCACCTTAATACATAGCCTTAAAATGAAACACCACATTGTCATGAGACACTCAGAGCAATTTCCTGATGCTATTTAACTCTGGAATGTCCTTAGGGAATGCTCTGAGGGGGGTCTCCCTCCCACCCCCTCGGCTGGATGCTTCACTTCTGACTGTTGTGGTTTAAAATGCCAACCTACAGCTTGATTTCTTAGACCATGCTTATTCGCATGCTCTTTAAAATCTCATAACAGCATAGTAAGAAAGGTCACTTAACAATGAGACAATTAACATATCTCCTCCCCAAGAATGAATTTTGGTGTAAAAAGAAGGAAAAATAGTGCCAGAAACAAATCACTGGCTTATAAACATGTTTATTAAATGCATCATACTTGGAGAAGCAGATGTGAGAATGACAAAGGATAAATGCCAACAGCAGGCTGCTCAGTAGATTCCTTGGCTTGCTACTGAAAATGAGAGACTGCACTTGGTGGGAGCTGCCATGGAATTACAGATTCCTGCTGTGCTGCTCCTCAGGGAGACATGATCAGCTCCAGGAATTGTTTGGAGAAGTTTTCCTTTGGTGTTAATAGAACAGATAACTCTCTTTAACAGAAAACTTTTATAAGTTCCAATATTTTTGTGAATTCACAATTTCCTTATGTCTTCAATTCCAGTTGTTTGTTACACTTCAATAAATAAGTAAAATTTATTAATAAATCTATCAAACGTAATTCAGGATTACCCCAATTCCTACCTTTCCTCAATCCTTGCAAATAAAGGACTGTTGGTTCGAGATGGTTTAGAATAAGCAGAAAGAACACAATAAAAAGATGATAACCTGTTTTGGGCATTTTTAAGTCATATTTCTGCTAGAGAAATTGGCATATCTTGTAATAAAGCTGTTGATGTGATTAGGAGAACTACAAATTCCACATTATAGAGACAAAGACTCCTCCTCGTGCACAATTTCCTACTCAAAGATCTGGCGTTCTTCTCATTTCCTGTTTAGAACAGTATTCTCTGGCCCTGTTGACAAGAATAAGTCATTGGAGGCTCTGGCAAACAATGCTGTGTGGGGTGTCCACTGGAGTCAGCAGCTCCCCTTTGAAAACTGCCATTGTTGTTGGAAGCTCCCAATTTTGCAGTCAGGAGGTCATATAGAATCAATTAAGTCAGAAGATCTCTGGGGAATCTCCTCTGAGGGCTGTTGAACAACTGTGATTATTTGCCAACATGGCAGCTGACTCCCCAACTCCTGTGAAACTCGGGCTGAGAGTCGGCCTCCACCTTCTGGCAGCCTCCACCT
Organism: Manis pentadactyla; assembly: GCF_030020395.1. Classification (NCBI taxonomy): domain Eukaryota; kingdom Metazoa; phylum Chordata; class Mammalia; order Pholidota; family Manidae; genus Manis; species Manis pentadactyla. The sequence continues at coordinate 29,466 of NC_080023.1, forward strand.
CCCAGCAGCCTTCACTTCACCTCCTGGCAGCTCAGCTTTTTCCCTTGGCCGCCCGTGCTAGTCCAGCTCTAGCTGCGTCTCCCCGAGTCTGACCCCAGCTCCACTCTGAGATGCCAGGACAATGCCCTGCTGTGTGAAGAGGTTGTGGCTCTCAGTTCCTCCTCACCAGCAGGAAGGAAGCTGGAAGAAGTACCACAAATGGCTGCTGTTGCTATGGCAATGAGCTGCTGCTCAGAAGAAAGTGGAGGAAAGTGCCTTTCATCTTTTGATTACCTTTCTGCACCTTCCCCTTCCTTTACCCATTATTAGGCCCCTAAGCAATCATCTCTCCTAACATCCATACATCTCCCCTAAGGCTTAAACATCTGAAGAGCCTTCATCCATTAATAAGCACCAATTCTTGAACCAAAAGAAAAAAATATCATATTATAATATCTATTATAATTGTATGCACCATTCAGCTGGGTGGAGAAAGTATTTTTATGTACAGGGCAGGAAATCATTCATTCATTCAGGCAATTAATAAATACTCACCAGTAAATATGATACAAAATGCTAAGCCCTGGGGATTCAGAGATGATAAAACACAGTTTCTACCTTACCGTCTGGTGGAGATGCAGATATGACAATAAATGCCCATGATAAGGCATTTCTGGTGTCTGATAAAAGTCCACCTGGGCCTGTGGGGCTGTGAGCTGCTGGGGGCTCAGAGGGGCTGGGAAACGCTCGCCAAGGAGGTGAGCTGTGAGGCAGACGCAGGCAGGCATGAGCACACATCACCCTGGAGGCCTCTTCAAGGCTCCCCCCGAGCTCATTGCTTGGTCTAACTTATTGGGTGGTGGGTCAATACCCAGGAAGCTCCAAGAGCCTTTATGAGATACAGTGTAAATGATTCAGAGGAAGCCAGTGGTGTTTCATGTGAGTTTTGGAAGGTGGGGATCAGTGTGATGGAAAAAGGGGAGGTGGAGGCTGCAGATGGGGAGAAAACTAGAGACCAGAGTGTTACCAGAGATGGGTCCTTGGCCTCCTGTGAGGAAGAACTCAAGAACAGACACAAAAGGCAGCTGAGCACTAGGAGTTTAGAGAAAGGAGAACATACAGACCTGGGAGGTGGTGAGGGCATATCAGAGGAAGTAGCACTGAGGAAACAATAAGGGCCTTTGTTATGTAAAGGAAGATGAACATTCACTAAGTGGGCTCAGGTTTCAGAGGGAACAGGTGAGTTCTTTTTGGGGTTTGGACTTGCTCTACCCTCATATCCAGGGGAGTTTTGGTTATATTTGGTTCATACTGGGACTGTCATGGTACAGGTAGGTGCAATTTTTACCGTTAATGAGGGCATGATTTTGGGGTGAGGTTTAGGTCAACTTCTCCATGTTGAAACCAGCCATTTTCAGCTGGTCTGTTATCTATACCCTCACTGTCCTCATCCCACAAGAACAGCTCACAAGGAAATGTGCAGAATGTAAGCACTGGACAGACATCCCCTCCCCCTGCCTGCTTACGTGTGCTGTCTACCTACTCTAACGGGAGGAGTAGTGGGTGTAAGGTAATAAACCCCCTGGGAGTGTGGAAGCCTGAAATTGGGTGGGACAATGACAGGAAAAGACCCATCTGACTGTGATTCTGGGCAACACATCTGATTAGTCTAGACTCTGCCACCACTATCTGGAGGTGGAGGATGAGTTGCAATCTTTTGAGGCCTATTTTCTCAGCTGTAAAATGGGAAATATAGATCTTCCATTGGTTGACTTCCATGGTCCTCTCTCAAAATTCCCATGTTGAAGTCCTAACCCTCCAATCCATAGAGTTAGGATCTCCAGAATGTGACCATATTTGGAGATAGGATCTCTAAAGAGATGATTAACTTTATGTAACTCATTAGGATGGGCCTTAGGTAATGGGACTGGTGTCTTATAAGAGGGAAATGTGGACACAGGCATGGACAGAGGAAGCTGGTACGAACACACAGGGGGAAGACGGCATCTACAAGCCAAGGAAAGGGGCCTGGGGTGGCGCCTCCCTCACAGCCCTCAGGAAGAGCCAACCATCACTGTCAACACCTTGATCTGGGCATTCGACCCCAGAACTGTGAAAGAACAAGCCTGCTGCTCGAGCTGCCCAGTCTGTGGTACTTGGTTGTGGCAGCCCTAGGGAACTAGCCCACAGTGTCATTGTGAGGACTGAAGAGTTTACACAATGACCAAAGCATGTGATAATATTCAATGTGTGGTGGCTCATATTGTCAGTAACAATACAATTGGCTTTACTTTAAATAAAAACAAACCCCAACTTATTTGCATAATTGGATTTTAAGGCTATCAAGACTGATTTCTCTAGTTAACTCAATGCAGGAGGACATTTTGTTTCCATTCTGCTGCTGAAATCTTTTAAACATGACTCGTCCATCCTTATACTATTAAAACTGAACATTTTTTTTGATTTACAGGCCCAAGTGCCTCTTTAATTCTAAGAGATTAAAACTGAATGTGTACTGCTTCAAAAAAGAAGTTTTGTTTGGGTTTTAATAAGTCAGTTGTCAATCTTTTCTAATGATTTCCTTTTTTTTCCACAATGAAGTGTTGACAACTCCAGCTAAGTTCAGGGTTCTAGACAATTGAACAAATCCAATGTGTCAACATTCTTTACTTTCCATGAACACATTAAGCGAAATAGAGTGTTACATAACTGCCCTACATTGTAAGGACTCAAACTTGTTACTGTAACTTTAATTATAATAAAAAAATACAAATTACTATCATTTTCTCCATTTATTTTGGACCAGCTGCCTCTGAACAATTAACAAACAGATCATGTAAATGTAATTAGTTACAAGAAATACCAGGCTCCAAACAGAAAACAGAATAAATTGAATTCTGTTTACAATCATCCAGACTATGCTTCTCAATTGTATTTACGAGAGCTGGCACCAAACAGTAAACTGTGCTTTACCATTGCCCTGATCTGACATTTCTAATTAACTTCTAAGAGTGAAATTTATTTAGCTTCTTTCTCTCCCTTGGGAAGAAGGTTATAAAACAGAACAAATGATCTATCTCCATTGGTAGAGGACCCTTACTGGTGTGTGGATTAAAATGCCATTCCTCCCAAATAATCGAACAGATCATGCAAATACACAGAACTCCCAACAGAAAGGACCCAAGGAGGACAACACCAAGACACATAATAATTAAAACGGCAAAGATCAAGGACAGGGAAAGAGTTTTAAAGGCAGCTAGAGATAAAAAGGTCACCTATAAAGGAAAACCCATCAGGCTATCATCAGACTTCTCGACAGAAACCTTACAGGCCAGAAGAGAATGGCATGATATATTTAATACAATGAAACAGAAGGGCCTTGAACCAAGGATACTGTATCCAGCACGACTATCATTCAAATATGATGCAGGATTAAACAATTCAAAGACAAGCAAAAGTTGAGGGAATTTGCCTCCCACAAACCACCTCTACAGGGCATCTTATAGGGACTGCTCTAGATGGGAGCACTCCTAAAAAGAGCACAGAACAAAACATCCAACATATGAAGAATGGAGGAGGAGGAATAAGAAGGGAGAGAAGAAAAGAATCTCCAGCCAGTGTATATAACAGCTCAATAAGTGAGCTAAGTTAGGCAGTAAGATACTAAAGAGGCTAACCTTGAACCTTTGGTAAACACGAATCTAAAGCCTGCAATGGCAATAAGTACATATCTTTCAATAGTCACCCTAAATGTAAATGGACTGAATGCAACAATCAAAAGACACAGAATAATAGAATGGATAAAAAAGCAAGACCCATCTATATGCTGCTTACAAGAAACTCACCTCAAACCCAAAGACATGCACAGACTAAAAGTCAAGCGATGGAAAAACATATTTCAGGCAAACAATAGAGAGAAGAAAGCAGGGATTGCAGTACTAATATCAGACAAAATAGACTTCAAAACAAAGAAAGTAACAAGAGATAAAGAAGGACACTACATAATGATAAAGGGCTCAGTCCAACAAGAGGATATAACCATTCTAAATATATATGCACCCAACACAGGAGCACCAGCATATGTGAAACAAATACTAACAGAACTAAAGGGGGATATAGACTGCAATGCATTCATTCTAGGAGACTTCAACACACCACTCACCCCAAAGGATAGATCCACCGGCCAGAAAATAAGTAAGGACATGGAAGCACTGAACAACACAGTAGAGCAGATGGACCTAATAGACATCTATAGAACTCTACATCCAAAAGCAACAGGATATACATTCTTCTCAAGTGCACATGGAACATTCTCCAGAATAGACCACATACTAGCCCACAAAAAAGAGCCTCAGTAAATTCCAAAATATTGAAATTCTACCAACCTACTTTTCAGACCACAAAGGTACAAAACTAGAAAAAAATTCTACAAAGAAATCAAAAGGGCTCACAAACACATGGAGGCTTAACAACATGCTCCTAAATAATCAATGTATCAATGAACAAATTAAAATAGAGATCAAGGAATATATGGAAACAAATGACAACAACAACACAAAGCCCTAACTTCTGTGGGACGCAGCAAAAGCAGTCTTAAGAGGAAAGTATATAGCGACCCAGGCACACTTGAAGAAGGAAGAACAATCCCAAATGAATAGTCTAACATCACAATTATCAAAACTGGAAAAAGAAGAACAAATGAGGCCTAAAGTCAGCAGAAGGAGGGACATAATAAAGATCAGAGAAGAAATAAACAAAATTGAGAAGAATAAAACAATAGCAAAAGTCAATGAAACCAAGAGCTGGTTCTTTGAGAAAATAAACAAAATAGATAAGCCTCTAGCCAAACTTATTAAGAGAAAAAGAGAATCAACACGAATCGACAGAATCAGAAATGAGAACAGAAAAATCATGACAGACTCCACAGACATACAAAGAATTATTAAAGACTACTATGAAAACCTATATGCCAACAAGCTGGAAAACCTAGAAGAAATGGACAACTTCCTAGAAAAAAACAACCTTCCAAGACTGACCAAGGAAGAAACACAAAAGTTAAACAAACCAATTACGAGCAAAGAAATTGAAACGGTAATAAAAAAAAAAACTACCCAAGAACAAAACCCCCGGGCCAGAGATATACACCTCGGAATTTTATCCGACACACAGAGAAGATATAATGCCCATTCTCCTTAAAGTTTTCCAAAAAATAGAATAGGAGGGAATACTCCCAAACTCATTCTATGAAGCCAACATCACCCTAATACCAAAACCAGGCAAAGACCCCACCAAAAAAGAAAATTACAGACCAATATCCCTGATGAATGTATACGCAAAAATACTCAATAAAATATTAGCAAACCGAATTCAAAAATATATCAAAAGGATCATACACCATGACCAAGTGGGATACATCCCAGGGATGCAAGGATGGTACAACATTCAAAAATCTATCAACATCATCCACCACATCAACAAAAAGAAAGACAAAAACCACATGATCATCTCCATAGATGCTGAAAAAGCATTTGACAAAATTCAACATCCATTCATGATAAAAACTCTCAGCAATATGGGTATAGAGGGCAAGTACCTCAACATAATAAAGGACATATATCATAAACCCACAGCCAACATTATACCAAACAGCGAGAAGCTGAAAGCTTTTCCTCTGAGATCGGGAACAAGACAGGGATGCCCACTCTCTCTCCCCACTGTTATTTAACATAGTACTGGAGGTCCTAGCCACAGCAATCAGACAAAACAAAGAAATACAAGGAATCCAGATTGGTAAAGAAGAAGTTAAACTGTCGCTATTTGCAGATGACATGATATTGTACATAAAAAACCCTAAAGACTCCCCTCCAAAACTACTAGAACTGATATCGGAATGCAGAAAAGTTGCAGGATACAAAATTAACACACAGAAATCTGTGACTTTCCTATACACTAACAATGAACCAATAGAAAGAGAAATCAGGAAAACAATTCCATTCACAATTGCATCAAAAAAAATAAAATACCTAGGAATAAACCTAACCAAAGAAGTGAAAGACTTATACTCTGAAAACTACAAGTCACTCTTAAGAGAAATTAAAGAGGACACTAACAAATGGAAACTCATCCCATGCTCGTGGCTAGGAAGAATTAATGTCGTCAAAATGGCCATCCTGCCCAAAGCAATATACAGATTTGATGCAATCCCTATCAAATTACCAGCAACATTCTTCAACAAACTGGAACAAATAGTTCAAAAATTCATATGTAAACACCAAAGACCCCTAATAGCCAAAGCAATCCTGAGAAAGGAGAATAAAGTAGGGGGGATCTCACTCCCCAACTTCAAGCTCTACTACAAAGCCATAGTAAACAATACAATTTAGTACTGGCACAAGAACAGAGCCACAGACCAGTGGAACAGATTAGAGACTCCAGACATTAACCCAAACATATGTGGTCAATTAATATTTGATACAGGAGCCATGGATATACAATGGTGAAATGACAGTCTCTTCAACAGATGGTGCTGGCAAAACTGGACAGCTACATGTAGGAGAATGAAACTGGACCATTGTCTAACCCCATACACAAAAGTAAATTCAAAATGGATCAAAGACCTGAATGTAAGTCATGAAACCATTAAACTCTTAGAAAAAAACATAGGCAAAATCCTCTTAGACATAAACATGAGTGACCTCTTCTTGAACATATCTCCCCGGGCAAGGAAAACAACAGCAAAAATGAACAAGTGGGACTATATAAAGCTGAAAAGTTTCTGTATAGCAAAAGACACCATCAATAGAACAAAAAGGTACCCTACACTATGGGAGAATATATTTGTAAATGACAGATCCGATAATGGCTTGACGTCCAAAATATATAAAGAGCTCACCCACCTCAACAAACAAAAAACAAATAATCCAATTAAAAAATGGGCAGAGGAACTGAACAGACAGTTCTCCAAAAAAGAAATACAGATGGCCAACAGACACATGAAAAGATGCTCCACATCACTATTTATCAGAGAAATGTAAATTAAAACGACAATGAGGTATCACCTCACACCAGTAAGGATGGCTACCATCCAAAAGACAAACAACAACAAATGTTGATGAGGTTGTGGAGAAAGGGGAACCCTCCTACACTGCTGGTGGGAATGTAAATTAGTTCAACCATTGTGGAAAGCAGTGTGGAGGTTCCTCAAAACGCTCAAAATAGACTTACCATTCGACCCAGGAATCCACTCCTAGGAATTTACCCTAAGAACACAGCACTGCAGTTTGAAAAAGACAGATGCACCCCTATGTTTATCACAGCACTATTTACAATAGCCAAGAATTGGAAGCAACCTAAGTGTCCATCAGTAGATGAATGGATAAAGAAGATGTGGTACATATACACAATGGAATATTATTCAGCCAAAAGAAGAAAACAAATCCTACCATTTGCAACAACATGGATGGAGCAAGAGGGTATTATGCTCAGTGAAATTAGCCAAGCGGAGAAAGAGAAATACCAAATGATTTCACTCATCTGTGGAGTATAAGAACAAAGGAAAAACTGAAGGAACAAAACAGCAGCAGAATCACAGAACCCAAGAATGGACTAACAGGTACCAAAGGGAAAGTGACTGGGGAGGATGGGTGGGTAGGGAGGGATAAGGGGGGGAAGAATAAAGGGGATATTATGATTACCATGCATAATGGGGGGGGTGGGAGAAAGGGGAGGGCTGTACAACACAGAGAAGACAAGTAGTGATTCTACAACATTTTGCTATGCTGATGGACAGTGACTGTAAGGGGGTTTGTAGGGGGGACCTGGTATAGGGGAGAGCCTAGTAAACACAATGTTCTTCATGTAATTGTAGATTAATGATAAAAAAGGAAAGAAAAGGGGGAGTACTCCCTGACAGGATAAAACTAACTGCAAATCACCGATTAATGCATGCTTTAAATATCCTTACTTTTGATCATTTAAAGGGTGTCAGCTGATCAGCTATAGAAGTACATTTTTATGATAATATTCCTTTTTCTTAAAAAAAAGAAAAGAAGGCAGTTCCTGTGTGGTGATCTCCAATAGGTTCTTCACAATGGTATAAAGGGCATATCAATGCAGGGGGGTTGTTTGTGTTTATACAGAGGATCAAAGCCTAACTTGGCTACCCAGAAAAATGAATTAAGATACGATATGAAGAAGAACTTCCAACATCAACATTCTCTGGAAGAGTCATTCCAGAAGATGATCATCAAAAAACTTCAACAAAGATCCTGGCCCTGTTGCAGTTGTAGCTGCATTCATCCCACCGGTTCCTGGACTTGCCATTGGAATGAAGAAGGAGATATCTAAGCTGGCCTGTGCATACAGTAAAACAACAAATTTGACTGGATCTATACTGTTGGAACTCAACCAAGAATTAGGAGAAGTGCAAGTTGCAGCACTCCAAAATCGTGCAACTATAGACTATCTACTGCTAAAAGAACATATGAGATGTGAACAGTTCCCAGGAATGTGTTGTTTTTATTTGTCTGATTTTTCTCAAACTATTCAAATTCAGTTAGACAATATCCATCATATCATTGATAAGTTTTCACAAATGCCTAGGGTGCCTAACTGGTTTTTTTGGTTTCACTGGATATGGCTGGTAATTGTAGGTCTGCTTTTGTTATGTAGCTGTATTCGCATTATGTTAATGTGTGTACACAATTTAATTAGTAGTTTAAAACCTATACATGCTTATGTGACTCTACAAGAAGATATGTCAAAGAAATAATCAATCTTCCCATGTTTCCTTCCATCTGCTACTTCTATAGCTTTTCTTCTTCCTTCCCAATTACAACCCTTTAGTAGAATTCGTGCCTCATATTGAAATTTTTCCGAGTGGAAAAAATACCTCAAGACAAATGCTGGGCATAGAAGCCACAGGGCATAAATATGCAAAGAAGTAAAAAGCTAACCTTTCAAATAATATTTCTTCTCTCTCAGTTACCAACTTTACATTTCCCAGTATGGCCCCGGAAGATGACTGGTTAGCCAGAGAAGGGTAAGATTCCTCAAGGGAGGAACAACCTAGACAGGCACAGGCGCAGGGGGGGCATCAGGTGAGAAATTGGGGATCAACAGAGGTGAGGCTTAGAACCTCACCACCACCCCTGTTTTGAGAGAGAATCTTCTGCATCCGTGGATGTTTTGTTGCCCTTGTCTAGCTTGGATTAATACTTAGTCTATAGGCACACACCTGATCATCTACATTTGCCCTCTTACAGCACTAAATTATGTTTTCTACCTTTATCTTGCATCTACCTACCACTTCAGCATTTTAATAATAATAATAATAATAATAATAATAATAATGGAGAAATGTGGGATGCACATTTTAATCAAGTATAAAAATCAAACGAATAATCATATTTGACCTGATTGTTTAAAGTTCATGATGTGTGATCAAAACCGAAAGTTTCTGTGATATGACTGCCCTTGCACTGTTCACCATGTAAGAACTTATTCACTATGTAAGAACTTGTTCACCATGTAAGAACTTGTTCGTTATGCTTCAGAAGATTGGAGACTGTTGAGAATTAGGCTTGGGGTTGATTAATGATTGTGCATTGAGTCCCCTATACAGAATTGTATTGTTGTTAACAACCATTTGATCAATAAATATGAGAGATGCCCTCTCAAAAAATAATAATAAATAAAATAAAATAAAATAATATTTTACAATTTAAAAAAAAGTCTCACTTTGACATCCAAGAATTACATCACCAGTATTTAGACAACTGCTTTGAAAAACTATGCCCCAAAAATGCCATCATGCAATTTTACACAATAGCTCTATTCATAAAGCCTAAAAACTTAAAGAAATCAGGATGTGTTTCAGCAGATGAATGCTTTGGCAAATTGGGGTACATCCATTACATTTCAGTACAACTTGTACAGTGAACTGTACAGTGATTTGCCCAGTGAAGCTGGTGCCTTGATCACTGGAGGTTACAGGTCTACCCCATGTGAGAAATGGTTTCCAACAGCTTCGTTGGGATTATGAAGTCATCGGCCTTGGGACAGCAGAAGGCTTCATTCTTCCCTGTGGAGTTGGAACGCATCGCCCTCCCAGTACACAACATGAATGGGTTCTCCAACCTGGAAACTCTCCAAAATCCATATTTTGAGACACTGGTATGATGTATTATTAACTCCATTTTTATCCCCTCCCCTTTCTCTGGAGAATGGAGGGGTGAGACTGAAAATCTCAAGCTTCTAATCATGGCTTGGGCTTTCTGCCTGTCAGACACCCAGAAGAACCCACCCAGAACCACCTACTTAGAACAAAAGATGCCTCTATTACTCAGGAAATCCCTAGAGCTTTAGGAGCCCAGTGTCAGGATTGAGGCACAGACCAACATATATTTTTTCTACTGTACTTCCATGTTCACGGTAGCACATCCCAGGGAGAGGATTGGTAAGTTGTGTTTCCACTATCCCAGGAAGAGGAGGATTTAAAACAGAAACTAAATTGAGTTATACAAAAAATATAACGTATAATGTGTGACCACAAGATGTACAGACTGAGATTCCAACTACAAGGCCGATTTAGCTATAATGACAAGTATCAGCTTCCACGGCTATTTGAGGGTCTGACAGGCTGTGTCTCTAACTGTCTGTTTGCAGCTCTGGGTGGGGAGTGAAGGCCCCTCCCCCAGGGTGATGGAAAGAGCCTTGTGCTCAGAGGAGAAGCCTGTCTTTTTTTTAATTCCACATTAAATAATGTGAACATTAATAAAATACTAAGAATAGACTTAAGGTGCAAATGTTGTATATTGAAAATTATAAAACATTGATAATTTAAAAACTAAGAAAGATTTAATACATGTAAAGTCTACTCATGTTGATGGAAAGACTTAAATACTGTTAAGGTGGCAATGACACAAATGCAACCTACCGAGTCAACGTGATTTCTTTGAAAATTCACAGGCTTTAATGTACCAGCTGATCCTGACACGTGGAATTTCAAGGGAACCCAAAGAGCCCTTGAAAACAATCTTGACAAAGAAAATCGAAGCTGAAGGCTCATGGCCCCCAAGATCTAATCTTAGTACAAAGTAACAGCAAATAAAACACTGTGACACTGGCATAAACATACACAGCTGGCCCATGGACAGCAGGGGTGTGAACTGCCCAGGTCCACTTGAGGGGACTTTTTTCCACAAATATATAGAAAAAATGTTTAAAGGCTTAAGACGATTTGAAACATTTGCTTTTTTCTAGCTTACCTTACTGTTAGAATACAGCACAAAACATGTATCATGTACAAAATATGTGTTAATTGACTTTATATTATTGGTAACTCTTTCAGTCAAAACAGGCAATCAGATTTAGGATAATACTTAAGTTTGGGGGACTGAGATATTTTATGTGGATTCTGACTCTGTGGGATGTCAGCTACACAAAACCCCATGTTGTCAAAGGTCAACTGTATGTATAGATCAACAAAACTGAGTGGAAATCCCAGAGGTGACCCCAACCATCTATAGTCAATTGCTTTCTAACAAGGGTGGACAACATTAAATTAGGGAAAGAATGGTCTTTTCAGCAAACGGTGCTGGGCAAATGACTGTCCATGTACGGAGGGATGAAACTGAACCCTTTAACTCATGTCCCATACAAAAATTAACTCAAAACAAAGGGCTTACATAATAGGTAAAAGTATAGACTCTAGAAGAAAACATGAGGAGAAACGTTCATGACCTTGGATTTAGCCATGGTTTCTCAGATTTGACACCAAAGGACAAGCAATGAAAGAAAGCATAAATTAGAGTTCCCCCAAATTAAAAACTTTTCTGCATCAAAAGTCACCAACCAGAAAGTGAAAAACAGCCACAGAATGGAAGAAAATATCTCCACATTGTACATCTGACAAGAGCCTGTAACCCAGAAAACACCACAAACTTGTACAAGGCAACAAGACAACACCCAAATGTTTAAAGCGGATGAAAAATTCCAAACAAGACATACAAACGTTCAACAAGCACATGATCACAGCATTACTTGCTATGGAAATGCAAATTCAACCACAGTGACCACCCCCTGCAAGCACACAGCAGTGGCCGTACTCAGGAATATTCAAAATCACATGTTGCCAAGAATGTAGAAGAATTGGAGCCCGTAACCCTTACTTGTGGAAATATAAAACATGCAGCTTGTGTACAACAGCTTGGAATTTCCTCATAATATATAATACAATTACCTAACTGTGGGTAAACACCCACTCCTAGATAAATATCCCAAAGAAATCAAAAAACTGTTCAAACAGAAACTGGCCCATGAGTTCTTGGCAGCACTGCTCACCACAGCAAAAAGGTAGAAACAACTCAAATGCCCTTCAAGGGGTGAATGGATGAACAAAACAGGGTTGATCCATAAACTGCATTATTCTGCCAAATATAGAAATAAAGAAAAATGGTCCGAGGCTGCTTTGAAAATGGTGTGTGGGTACCATTTGCAACAACATGGATGGAGCTGGAGGACATTATGCTCAGTGAAATAAGTCAGTTGGAGAAAGACAAATGCCAAATGATTTCCCTCATTTATGGAGTAAAACAATGAAGCAAAACTGAAGGGACAAAATAGCAGCAGACTCGGAGACTCCAAGAATGAACTAGTGGTTACCAAAGGGGAGGGGTGTGGGAGGGTGGGTGGGGAGGGAGGGAGAATGGGATTGAGGGGTATTATGTTTAGTACACATGGTGTGGGGGTCACGGGGAGAACAATGTAGCACAGAGAAGGCACATAGTGGATCTGTGGCGTCTTACTGCACTGATGGACAGTGACTGCATTGGGGTATGGGTGGGGACTTGATAATATGGGTAAATGTAGTAACCACATTGGTTTTTCATGCCTTCATAAGAGTGTATATCAATCATGCCTTAATAAAAATAAATTAATTAATTTAAAAAAAAAGTGTGGGGGGGGCATCCCCAGAAACTCGAGCACAGAATTAACATATGATTAGCAATTCCATTTCTGGGCATTTGCTCAAATGACATGAAAGCAGGGACTTAGATATTTGCACACCCATGTTCACAGCTGCATGACTCACAACAGCCAAAAGGTGGAGATGACCTGGGTGTCCAGAGACACATGAAAAAAATATGGTCTCTACACAGCAAAGTAAACAAGGAGTCCTAGAACATGCTACACAGATGGACCCTAAAACCATTATGCTCAGTGAAATGCACCCCTCAAAGAAGAACAAATATTATGTGATCCCACTTATGTGAGGTCCTGGAAAGCCCAACTGAGGTAAAGTCTCGGGAACAGTTCCAGAAAAAGGAAACTGCCTCAGGATAGAAAGACGTGTGCACACAGCTGGGGCGCATGGTGACAGCTGCGGTGGGTCTGTGCATTGGATTATCATGTGGAGACCCTAAGACTTCCCTCATTTGGGGTCAGGTGGTGGTTCCCTGGGAATATGCCCCTGTTTGGGGTAGGCGCTCCAGCATTTTGTGTGAAGTGGCAACTGTGGTAAAGTGAGGCGCTGGTGAATTCAGTATAAAGAGAATTTGTACTGACACTGCAAGTTTTCTGTATGCTTGAAATTGCTGGAAATTAACTTACTTTGCAAAACAACCATGAGAAAAGCATCACACCGTGTCAACAGGGGCCAAGCCCTCCCCATCCAGTTCACCCGAAGGGGGCGCTACTCAGCTTACAGGGGTCCAGGAGTCATTAGAGGATCCCCTGTAGCCACTGGGCCTTAGGCATTGGGATGACCTGCTGTACAAACAGTGGGATTTTAGAATTCCAGTTTCCCCACACCACTCCACCAAAGACCTTATTAGAACTAAAAATGAATTCAATAAACTTCTAAGATACAAAACCAACATTAAAAAAATCGGTTGCTTGTATTCACTAATAACGAACCATCAGAGAGATTAAGAAAGCAATGCCCTTTAAAACTGCATCATAAAGTATAAAGTGTTGTGGGTAGAATTGCAGTATTTCCAGAATCTCTTGCCTGGCCTCAGTGCATCTCATCAGTAGGTGGTTTCCAAGGGGTGGAGAGAAGTAGTCCATCTCTATATCAACAGGTAACTACAAGGGTGAGGGAGGGCATATCTGGACTGGAGAAGTTGGGCGGGGCCCCTTCTTCTGCAGCCAGGTTGTGAGAGACACTGGCGAGCAGTAGTGTATGGCTGCTAGTAAGTAATAAACTGGTTTCTCCCACTTTATTTCTCCCTTTGACTGATTTCGGTTCAAAGGTACTTTGCCCCAGAAATTTCCCCTGGAGTTACAAGTACCTAAGAAGAAACTTAACCAAGGACGCGGGAGGCCTGAGCTCTGAAAACTGTGGACGCTGTGGACGTGGATGGGAAGAATTAGATTATGACAAGTCTCCTCTGCCCACAGCAACGTGCAGAATCCGTGCCATCCTCACCGAAATTCCATGGCACTTCTCACAGAAGCAGACACCTTACAGGCTGGATGGAATCCAACAGGACCTCATCCCCACAACCATCCTTGGAAAGCAGAGTTGGGGTGTCGCGCCCAGACTTCCCACTACACTGCGGTGCTGCAGCAACTGAGACCCCGCGTGGCGCCGAGACAGACGCGGGTGTGGAAACAGGCACCGGACAACCTCAGCCCCCCAAAACCCGCTCTGCCTGAGGAGCTGACCACGAAGCCCTGGTCCCAGGCCGTGGGTAGGGGCCGCTCTTGGGGAGCCATGCTGGGTCAGCGCCTCAATGCGCCTCGGGGGTGTCCAAGGCGGCCCCTTCCCTGGGGGCCCTTCCCTGGAAACAGCCTGGTGTGCTCGGCGCACAGCAAGAGCTGCGGCCCCGGTAAACAGGCCGCCTCAGCAGCCAAGTTCCCTGACCCCGCTCCCGTCTCAGAGCCTCGTTAGGAAGGACGCCTGGAGCCGGAGGGTGTCCCGCAGGTGCGGCCAATCCACCCGCCACACGGGGCCCGGGGCGCGTGGCGCGGAGACACAGGCTCTTGGGGACGCGCTGGGCGCCGTGCACCCGCCTCGGCCCCGCCGTGCCCCGGCCCGAATTCACCCGCGCCCTAAACTCGCCCCGAGCACCGCCCACCACGCCTGCAGCCCGAAATCACCGGCGCCCGCCGTGCCCCCAAACTCCACGAAGAAACCGTTCCCCGCTGCAGGCCTTTCCTCCCCCGGCACCTGTAGGGGAGCGCTTGGCAGGCAGTGCATGAGAAGCCTCTCCTCACCTTTCTGTCCCGCGGCTCCGGAGGAAACCAAGCTGTCACTGCGGACGCGGCCGGCGGGGTCCCGGGGCCGCAGCGGAGCCCAAGGAATCCCGGCTCCCATTAGGAGAGCGGCAGTCCCGGGGCCTGATAGGAGCAGAGGCGCCACCTCGTGGTTAAAAGGATGAACCACAAATCTTTGTTAATTCAAACTCCCAATGGGCAGGACTGTTCCGTGTCTTCTCCAATTCGTTGGAGACTGTACGGACTGAAAGGAAGGTAGACACAGGCTTTACAGCTTACACCAAAACTCACTCAGAATTGTCCATAGACAAATTTGAGATGTAAATTTTTAAAAATTTTAGTTAAAAGCTAGAAAACCTACACAATCTTGCTGATGACTTTTAACAGTCAACACCAAAAGTCTATCCACAAAAGAAAAATAACTAATCACGTGGGCTTTATATAATTAAAATTGTCTACTCTAAAAGACCTTGTTCAGAGAACCCAAAGACAAGACAGAAACTGGGAGAAAATATTTACAAAATATGTATTTGATAAAGGATTTGTACTCAAGATATACAGAAATCCATAAAACAAAAAAGAACCATTAAAAAACATTTTACCATTAGAAAAAGATTCTCACCTTAGGATCCCAGAGGTGAACCTCCCATATTTAAACAACTGCTTTGCAACACTATCCCAGCCATAACCATCATGCAATTTTATGCAGCAGCACAATGGCTAAAAACTTAGAGATGTCAGAATGTTCTCCGGTAGATGAATGGATACGCAAATTGTGCTACACCCACGGGAAGGGGAGCAGACTATGCCTCTTTGGAACAGGATTATGTTCAGCTGATTAACTATTTTTAAAAGCAGAGGATAATTCTCTGGAAATTGAAAAGCTGCCCTGTTATGAGGGGCATTTGCTTTTATGCAGGAAATCCACATGTGTAAGGGTGCCTCCCTCTGTACTAGGAATGGAAGGATAACCAAATCTCTAGAAACTTTTATCAGTGGAATTTGGCCTCGGTTCAAATTTGCATGACAACCATGCACTTGTGTTTATCCTATTTTGCCTGATAACCTCCCAGTAACCTAGCTTCCCTCCTTCCCTAACACCTTTCTGGTTATTAGCTGAAGATAGCTTTTAAGGTGGTAACTTGGGTCATTTTGGGGAGCTACTCAGTGTTCCTGGGTATCTCCCATGCACACGGGAAGTATACATGTCATTACATTTCTGTCTGCTTTTCTCCTGTTGAGCATTCTTTATTGTGGGCAGGAGGAGCAGCTGTCTCAGGCAGGAACAGAGAAGGGCAGGGGGGATATTCTGCCCCCCTTACACAAGGAATGGAAACTATTCAGCAACAGAAAGGAAGGAACCACCAACCCGTGCAGAAACGTGGGTGAATCTGTGTGCATAATGCTAAGTGACAGGAGCCAACCTGAAGAGACCACACACTGTGGGACCCCGTGTACATGACGCTCTGGACAAGGCACAGCTACGGAGGCAGTAAACGGGTCATGATGGGGTGTCTGGAGTGTCCTATGGGACCCTCCAGTGAGGGACACTGGCCACTATGTGTTTGTCTAAACCCATAGATCCTTAGGGCCCAACAATTAAATCATAATCTATTCAAATTAAGTCAGTTAGGATGTGAGAGTGTCCAAGGGTGGAATACAAAATTTAACAAAGAATCTAACTGTATTAGAAATGTCTGGGGGAAAGCTCACTGTTGGTGGTGAGACCTAAGGAAACTGGGAAATGAACAGAATCTGTTGACTAAAGGGAAAATGTACTGTACACAGATAGGAGATTGTGTTTTATCAGCTATTTCGATGCAGGTCCTTGCTGACAACCCTGAAAACACTACATCTGTAATCTGGGATGAACAGTGGATTATGTAAGTGACACATAGTTGGAGCCAGGTTTCTCCCTGTTGGAGGCAGAAGTTACAGGTAAGCAAGGGGAGAAGGTTACAAGATCTATGCGATCATGGATCAAGTTGGAGACCTGCAGCTTGGTGTGGATGTGGGAAGCTCCACACACAAATCTTTATAGCTAGGTGTGTGAACATTGTGAAAGACGGATACTACTGGAGCCATGTCAGAACGGAGGTGGAGCTGCAGCTGGCGAGAAGCCGCCTCACCCACCTTTGTCTGAACTGGGCCAAAACGTTTGGAATGTGCAAAGCAGCCATTGTTTGAGTGGCCAGCAGGAGGACAGGCATCTGTTGACAAGTGTGATGGATGTGGACTTCCACAAGATAGACTCAGTGTTCAGTATGTAACACAGAGTAGATCGGCTTGTTAAGACACCCATAGAAAGTTCTTTTCTCTTTTTAGTTCATCTAATTGCTCGCCTTCCTTTTTCTCATAGAACCCCTTGTTTTCACCCTACAACTGGGAACACGATTTGGGTACCTACCTGAATCTGCGCTCTCCAAACTGAAATTATGTAATCCCAACTAAACTCTAGGTTACACACACACACACACACACACACACACACACACACACACACACGCACGCACGCGCGCGCGCGCACACACACACACACACACACACACGCAGCTCCCACAGATACCCTGACCAGTACCTGTTCCCTGACCCGCACCCTAACCCTACCACCCCTCCCAAACCCGCACCCTAACCCTGACCCCTAGAATTCCCTCCCCGCCGCCCTGGTGACGGTAGCTCCGCCGCCGCCCGCAGTCCAGGAGCCCGGCGAAGAGCACGGGGCTGAGGGTGAGGGAGCCGCAGGAGGAAAGCAGGAGTTGTCCTGAGTCCAGGCGGTGTGGGCGGGGAGGCGGCACAGCGACAGGACGGGAAACCGCCCGCCAACGACAGGAGGGATCCCAGAAATGGGGGACAGGGAGCGAGCCGAGCCTCTCCCGGGGTGCCAGCAGGTAACGGAGCCCAGCGCGGCGCGGGGACGGACCGGAAGGGAGCCCCCGGGGGGAGGCTGCAGGGCAGAAGGGACAGACACGCAGACAGCAACGGGCGGCTGACCCAGCTACGAGCTTCTGCGCCTCAGCACAGAGGCAGGACGCGCCAGGAGCAGAGCGAACCGTGCGCCTGTGAACACAGGAATCTAAGGAGAGCCACCGGCAGACCTGCGCGGGGAGAGACGGACAGAGGCGGGGAATCACGGACAGAGGCGGAAATTGACGGAGACGGAGATTGGCGAGGAGAGGCGGGGGATGACGAAGACTGACGGAAAGAGCCGGAGAATGGCGGAGAGAGACGGGGAATGACGGACAGGGGCGGAAATTGATGGAGACGCAGATTGGCGAGGAGAGGCGGGGGATGACGAAGACTGACGGAAAGAGCCGGAGAATGGCGGAGAGAGACGGGGAATGACGGACAGGGGCGGAAATTGACGGAGAGAGACGCAGATTGACGGGGAGAGCCGAGGAATGACGAAGACTGACGGAAAGAGACGGAGAATGGCGGAGAGAGACGGGGAATGACGGACAGGGGCGGAAATTGACGGAGAGAGATGGAGAGAGACGGAGATTGACGGGGAGAGCCGGGGAATGACGAAGACTGACGGAAAGAGACGGAGAATAGCGAAGAGAGACGGGGAATGACGGACAGGGACGGAAACTGACGGAGAGAGGCGGAGATTGACGGGAGAGGCGAGGGACGACGAAGACTGACGGAAAGAGACGGAGAATGGCGGAGAGAGACGGGAAGTAACGGAAAAAGACTGAGAAGGGCTGGCGGCTCAGTAAAGACCTGACGTGCAGGTTCGCGCTCGTCCATTCACAGGCCCGCAAGCGCATCTCGACCCCACAGGCGTGGCTCTAGGGACCTGTTGCCTCCCCAGCCTGGGTGGGTTGGGGCGCCATGTCCTCGCCCCTCAAACTTCGCTCCCGATCCTGACATTAGGGTACCGTCATTCTCCAGAGCGAGCAAGGAGCAATTTCTGCTTATGGTGCTGACATTCAACCGTCAACCCTGCTGACCGCGTCTAGTGGCTCCGTTAGGGAGCATAAGCACTTTCGGCGTTTGGCACCCACCGCCAGCCCCTCACTCTCCGTCCCCCAAACCCAACTCTGCAAGATGATGCACCGCCCGGCCACGCCAAACCCTCCGTGTTCTGCAAGGCAGCCCCAGGTGCGCAGTCCCTGCAGCGGCTGCACGAACGGTGTGCACACGCTCTGCAGTGAGGACCAAGCAGAAAAGGAGCAGGTGGAGGTGGCCCGGTGCCCCAGCCCGTGCCCCCAGCTCCAGGCCTAGATCAGCCTTTCCTTTCAGCTATGCACGGTTCCCTGCTTCTCCAGGTGTCCATGGCCCCTCCAGCACATTCACGCATTGCTTAAGCTACTCGAGAGCCATCTTTGCAGCTACACCACAATACCGGAGGGTGCGCCCCAGTGTGCTCTACCCGGTACTCCAGGGAATGGCAACCAAGTGCACGGAGCCTGGGTGCTCTGGTCCCAGGCTTGCTGCAGTCTGGCCTCCACCCATCACACATGGGCAAATATAGGGGGAGGATAATGGGGGGACTCAATGAGATGATCCTCTATAGGCCCAGGAACACCCGGGGGTCCCACAGGGAGCACAGAGGCACCCACACTTCTCCCTGCAAGCCCTTAGAAAGCCCCATCTTGCCAATGCCCCCAGTTCACGCTTTAGTGAGGCACTGATTTCCTACGTTTGTGGTACTTTGTTACACCAACTCCTGGACGCTAATGCAAGCTATCTCTGTCACTCCTGTTGGGGAGGAATTTGGTTTGCAGATGCAGTGAAGTCAAGAGTACGAGGTGAGGAAGGAATTCATTAAAACCTGAGTATCATGGAATGACAGCTGCCTTGCAGCAGCAGAGAGTAAGGAAGAATGGAGACATACAGGGGAGCTCATTGAACTGCTGCTCAGCATATGGAACATCCCCTGCTAACTCCTGAAGCCTGTGACACCTGGCATCCAGTGTCTGCTTGGATCTGCATGAACCCAAAAATTCATGACTTTGTTTTGCAAGTGTCCTGGAAAACTGGATTTCCAGAGCAGTGAATATTGGACTCCATAGTAGTGTGTAGCTCACAGGCCCCAAGACTGCACATGCATCCTGGTGATCCCGTTGATGGGGAGCCTTGCAGCTGCTGGCCAGGGCCTGTTTCCATTTCTCTGCTGGTGTCTACACTGCACTTCCCAGCCCATCCCCACCAGCAGAGTGGGCACCATGTCTCTAGGTTTCCAATGAGGAAGTGGGTGGGCTTGATGAGGGCCTCTGCCAGCTCAGGTCTTAGGATGAAGGATGCAGTTCCCACATGGTCACACTGGCAGCCCTATACCCCTGCTGGCCAGAACCCTCCAGCCTGGAGGAAGAAGGAAAAACAAGATGGACACAGCGGGACTCTGAGACCCACCTGCCCCAGGCGCTTGTGTGGAGGGAGTGGTCCTTGACCTCTCAGCCCCTCATGTGCTGGCACGCTCTGTTGCAGTAGCAGCCTTTGGCCCTAAAAAGAAAGATGCTTTGCAAGCCTGTCTCCAACTGTAACAGAAAATAAGGCTTGATTTAACCCACAGTTCTGAAACCAGAGAAGATGACTGAATCACACTGACAAGATGACTCTCAGTTCATCATTCAGATAATGTTGCTTAAAAGCAGTGGCACCTTTAGGAGGACCACAGGGAGTCCAGCTCCCCAATTCCTGCCTTCTGCTCTGAGAAGTTTCCTTGACAACCTTAACAGGCCTGCTCCCTTTCCTTGACAATCATCTTCCTCAATTGTCCAAGCTTTCCGGCTTCAAACACTCCTGCTTCAGCCTTGCTGAGCCTAAAGTGACAGTGCTGTCATTTTGTCCAGCGACTGATTCTTCTATACCTGTAATGATTGGTGCCATAATGCTATTAATGGCAAGATTCCAGAAGATGCTTTCTGAGGTAACTACTCTGGACTCAGTGCTGGGTCCCTTTTGCTGAGAGAAAGGGTGGCCTAAGTGCTTTCATGAACCTCAAGGTAGAAAGTCACTTTTTGACTGAGCCCAGCCTTGATCCCTCCCATCAAAGGTGCTGCCAGGGTCCTCATTCTGCCCCCACCCCCATCCCACACAGTTGCTGGCAGTGCCAGTCAATATAGGGCCCTGGTCATCTCCTAAAATAAAGGGTGATTTTCTGGGCCCAAAAATGATATTCCCCCAAGAACATGTGAATGGGACCTTATTTGGGAAAAGGGTGTTTGCAGATGGGATTAACTGCAAAATCTGATATGAGGTCATCCTGGATGAGGGTGGCCAGTAATCTAGTGACTGGTACCCTTATAGGAGTCAGAAGAGGAGAGACCCAGACACGGAGGAGAAGCCATGTGGACACAGAGGCAAAGACGAGAGGGATGTGGCCACACTCACAGGGCCACCTGGAGCCCCCCAGGAGCTAGAAGAAGCCAGAAGGAGCCTCCCCTGAAGCCTGAGGAGGGAGCATGGCCCTGCCCACACCTCGAGTTTGGACGTGTGGTCTCCAGAACCGAAAGAAGATAAATCCCTGCTGTTAGAAGCCATCTGGTTTACATAATATGTTATTGCAGACATGAAAACATAGCCAGGAAAACAGCATGCCCTCCTCTGTGCTCTGAAGCAGCATAAAGGTAACATAAAATGCTGAGACTTGGGGACTGTGAATGGACGATGCATAAGATCTGTTGGTAACCTATTGTTGCCCTTCTAAAAGGCTATCATTATGTCAAAATAAACAATAAAAATTCTCAGCAAACATTGTATGTTCATGCTTGATAAGGCATTCTTACCTAACTAATGGTGTTGATTCCTTTGGGATAAATGTGATGAACTTGGTGCAGTCATCCCTGCCTTTATCTCAGGTGATCAAAAGGACATTTAAGCACAAGTTAACAACAGCAACACTAGACAAAGGAGGTCACAGCGTACTGAGAAGCTCTGCACAGTGGAAACAAGCCACTCAGTGGGAAGGAGACCCGCAGGAGATGCGGGGATCCCAGGCAGCCTACCTGTAATGTGGACAAAGGACCAGAAGAGACATTTCTCCAATGAGAAGCACAGTTGGCCAACAGACGTATGAAAAGGTGCTGACACCTGTCATCATGACAGAAAAGCAAACCAAAACCACAGTGAGATGTCGTCTTCCTCCCAGTAGGACAACCACTATCAAAAACCAAAAGACAAATGTAGGTGGAGAAACTGGAGGCCGTGTGCACTGTTGGCAGGAATGTAAAATGGTGCAGCTGCTGTGGAAGACAGTACGGTGATTCCTCAAAACACTGAACATACAATTACCATCATCACCCAGCAATGAGACTTCTGGGTACATGTCCAAAAGAACTGGAAGCGGGATCTCAGAGACATCTGCACAGCCGTGTTCACTGCAGCATTATTCACAGTGGTGGCCAAGCGGTGGAAGCAACACAAGTGTCCACTGGCAAATGGGCAAAGGACACACAGCCCAACCACACAGTGGAACACTGTTCAGCCTTAAAGAAAATCCTGTCACATGTCACAACATGAGGACATGATGCTGAGTGTAACAAGCCGGACACAGAGGGACAAGTCCTGTATGATTCCATTCATAGGGGATACCTGCCATCATCAAAGTCACGGAAACAAAAGCAGGGGCTGGTTGCCAGGGTCTGGGGAGGGGAGTGGGGAGCTGTTCCATAGGGACAGAGTTCAGCTCTACTAGATGACAATGTTCTGGAGATCTGTTCACCAACAGTGGGATATAGTCAATGGTCCTAAAATGTGCTTAAATACTGCTGGGAGGGTACATTTTGTGTTCTATGCTTTTTACTACAGTTAAAAATACTCTTTCTTTATGGCCAAGTTCACACTGTACTTTCTCTTCCTAGTAAATGTGGAAACAAACCTTACTGTAACGTGGCTTTACTGTCTGGGGCAGAATTTCTAAGGCTTTCAGAGGAAAGGGCTGTGGATTTTGCTAAACGCCAGCACCTGGAGAGGGGAGAGCAGGACACATGGAAGGTGTACCCAGAGAGAGTGTCTTTGCCAGGAGCCCACTGTCATGTGTGATCCAGCCCCAAATCAAGGCAAATGCAGGAGAGGGGCTTGGCTGAGTTGGAGGGGACCCAACCTGGAAGACACGCTAAAAACCCCAAAATGAACCAGCTGCTTGACATGGGTGACCCCACAGCTCTGAACACCAGCGGGCCTCCACCAGGCTCTGATGAGCCTGCAATGGCACCAACTCGCACAGAGGTGTACCAAGGGCCCAGAGCTCTTCCTACTGTTCACCGCACCAGAGCTGCTCCCCAAATCAAGGCCTCAGACCTGGGACAGAGGGACAACGCAGGGATGTGGGGCTGCAGATGGGGACTGGAGTGGGACACATGCCTCCCCAACCCCAGGTCAGGCAACTAGGGGGATTAAAGCCTGACCAAAAGACAAAGCCGCACTCCCCAAACGAGTTGCTGAGGCACATGAGCCCCCCATGAAAACATGGCCCATGAGCACAGGGCCCCATGAGCAGAGGGTCCCCCATGAGAACAGAGGCCCATGGGCAGGACTCCCCCATGAGCATAGGAACCCCATGGGCACAGGGGGAATGGAGGGTGAAGGGAGGGAAGGGGGAGGGGAGGGAAAGGGGACTGGGTGGGGTGAAGGTGGGAGTTGATGGGCCTAAGTGGAGGGGGCAGAGAAGCAGGTGGTGGTTGGGCAGGAGTGGTTGTCCTCGGCCAACCCCAGAACTCCTGCAGCCACAGTGAGCCAAGGCCCCAGAGAGGTGTGGAGACCTCAACCCACTGGCAACCCCAAAGACCTGTCTGGTCTGGGGGGCTCAGCAGGCATGGGGGGCACAGTGACAGAGCTAGTTGCCCCATGGACATTCCAGGGAGCAGACTGGGAAGGGGGCGGGAAACAGCCAGCCTGGCTCCTGGTGCCCTGGGTAGGTGCGCTCCTGCCTGAGAATCCATGCCCACCCACTGTGGGGCCACCACCAGGGCAGGTCCAGGGCCACTCAGCACTAGAAGGGCCGGACACCTGAGGAAAGGCCTGGCCATGAGGGGTCCATCCTGCTCAGAGACATTCCTCCTAAAACATTCCTTGTATTTTCAAGATTTAAAGCAATTTTCTATTCCTCCTTTTCACAGAAAACGAAGATTCTGAATGTGGTTTAATCATGAATAATTCATAAAACTAAATACATTCACTAAAAAATAAACTACAAAATAAAAAAAAGGAAAAGTAGATATTTATTGAGAGGGAAAGGAGAACCATCTCCCACATTAGAGCTCTGGTGTTGAATATTCAGTGCAATTTGATATATTTTAATTGCTGTTTACTCTATAACACCCTTACCTTTGAAAATTCTTTGGGTGTGCTTCCCTGTTCTGCCTATATTAGCTGATAAATCACACAAACCAATGACCAAGGGCCTTGGTTGTTGTAGGAGTGAAGCCATTAAAAATGGTATCATTCTTCTGATACTGTTTTTGTGTGTGATACTTTTACTAAGAAAAAAACGTCATTATGCTTGTGCCTTGCACATTTATGTAAAATATAGTTGACATTGCTGGTCTTATTCATCCTTATTGAAAAGGAAAAAAGAGATTATTGCAGCTTCGGCTCACTTTGAGAGTATCTGTCCTAAGTATTTTTCTCAAAACACCTCCTCATACTGTGGCCAGCTCTGCCTGTATCAGAATCATCTTGATTAAATGCTTCACAGTTGTCAAAAACAAGCCTGACATCAACAACAAAGGCTTCCAGGTTTGGATACCTGAAAGAAAACACATGATTTAGAGGTTCTTTTGTACGGTGGCTTTGTTTTGTAAACAAATGAAATGATAATAAAAGGTAAAATTAAAAGTAAAACTGAAAAGAGAAAAAAAGATAATTGCATTTAAGCAGAAATAAAACACCTTATATCCTCCTACAAATGGAACATTTTAAAACTTCCATGTGTTCTGGTCTATAAAGGATATAGACAGGTTAAATGGAAAAAACAGATTTCTCAGAAGATCAAGATATATTTCAACTAACTAGCATTTCTCCCCCCCATCCAATTTCCGGTTTGACTTGAATCACAATTCCATCCCAGGACTCATCCCACTTGACTAGTTTAACTTTTCTGACCAATTGTAACACTTGTAAAATGACCCACATTCAAAACAACTTAGTTTCATTAGAAATAATGTCAATGCCTCCTATGCACGATACACATTACAGCTGCCCTGGAGCCTTCACATACATCCCAGGACATGCCACTCTGTGTTAAATCTTCCCCATTTCCTCTTTCTCTTCTCTTTTCAACCATGCTCTTTTCTCAAGCAATGGATTATGATGATCCCAACAACAAAACAGCACGTGTTATCCCTTCACAGAGAAACACTATGAGGATCTGCCCTTCCATTGGAAGCACTGTGGCGTCTGTGCTTTTTTGGTGCGATAAACCTGATTCTCTTTCTCTGTAAGAGCACAGAGAAGACAGAATGGTGAATGCACCTGCCTAAGCTTTTTGGTAAAAAAGGACTGCCTTGTTTCAAGCCAACTCAAGCCAAATCAATACATTTTGAAGGAGGGCTTTTGGATATCCAAATTTAAATTAATTCTAATATATGATGTATGATAAGCTGAACACTAATTTACCTTTAAGAAATACCTATGAAATACACACTGGAGCTCTGAGACCTGGTAAAAGTGGAACTATTTCTTTCATCAAATACCTTGTATAGTCTTTTTCACTCTCTCATTATGATATATGCAATAGTAAGAGAATTAAGTCACTATTTATGTAACCTCACCCATTTTCCTATTCTTCTAGGAATTATTATTTTTATTCAGGTGACATTCACATGACATAAAAGTGGCCATTTTAAGGTAGATAATTCAGTGGCACTTAGTATATTCACACATTATACTACCACCACCTCTATTTAGTTTCAAAACATTGTCATTACCCTAAAGTGAAACCTCATACCCAACCCATTAAACAGTTACTCTCCATTCCTCCCTATCCCAGTCCCTGGAAACAACTAATCTGTTTTTCTGACTCTATTGATTAACTTATTCTGGGTATTTCATAAAAATAGAATCATACAACATATGAAAATAGTTTTTATAAAATATTTTAATGTTACTTTGAGAAATATTTTGCTCTTTAGACTCTTCCTTACTACAAGAAAAGGTTAATGATTAATGTCAGGGAGAGTGGAATCCAGGAAAGAATTCTCAGTGAGATTCTAGGTGCGGTGAGTGCGGTGCTCACATCTCTGCTGTCCCTTCACAGGACAAGGCAGCTGACAGAACCCAGACTCATTAAACTAGGCACCTCCTCCCCTCTGTTCTATACATTTCTGATTTAAATATTTGAAATATTGTTGTGAGTTTTGTTTCCAGCTCATTAGTTTGGGCTTAATCGAACAACTTGAAGTTAGAGGAGCTTGAATCCACTGAATTTTGCCTCTGACACAGCTGGCGTCATGAACGGAATCATACAGAACTGCTCCTCTCCGCCTGCCTCCCTCTGCTATGTTCCTCCTCCATTCACCAGGACTCCTTCTCAAAAGGGAGATCCAATTTTTGGTAATGTCTAAGCTCTGTTTTAATGTTTGAACCTGTGTGTTTTGAGGATTTTGAGGCTGAAGTTCATCCTCCACCCAGGGACTGGAGAATCGCAGAAGATAAAGTCAAGAGTTGATTTAAACACTGGGAAAGTCTTCCTGTGTAAGTCTGACCTGGCCATGTGCTACCCACCTAAACATGAGTATTTTCATTAAAAAAGCAAAAGAACTAGTTCCTATCTAGACACCAGCTTCTGCTGTTGGGTTCACAATAGAACCAATATTTTAACAGTCTTAAATGTTTTCTGAATTTTAATTTTTTAAAAGGTAAATAGAATCTTTTGAAAGACTGGCATTTCAGCCTACAAACAAATGAATCAGTCATTTGGCCACTTTCTTAAATCCTTTGATACATATGGGAGGAATGTTGGTCATCAATGAGTTAAGTTCTACTCAACACTTCTAAATTGAATATAAATTATAGAACATGGTCATTTTCTCCCAAGGAATATCCAGGAGGGATCAAATAATACACTGTTAAATAATGCTTTTAAAAAACAAAGTAAGAATGTAATAAAAATATATTTTATTGTTATTTTTCATGCAAAGTTCCTTTTTTCTCCAGAATTACTGATGAATTTGCCTGCAGTTATGGGCACAAGCTGCATTAACCAAAAGCAGTATATAGGAATAAAGGGAGTGGGGAGAATGGAGTAGAGGGCCCATGCAGCTCCACGGCTCCTGGCCATTCTCATGTGAAATGCTTTCTGTGGGTTTGTTCTGTAAACAAACAGCCTCATTCCTTCCTGTGGTTCCACAAGAGTCCAGTATCCAGAACCAACTAAAGCCCACTGACAGTGGTCACTCCCTGGCAGGAGTCTGAAGTCGTTTTAAAAAAAATCATTAACTGTGACCAGGAAGCCACTTTACCCTTTGATAGGATCACAAAGACCATATGGTAGAGAGGAGCAAATAATTTTCTTCTACTTTTAACACAGGCTTTTTTTGTAATCTATGATTCATTGTAAAGCTTTCATTACTTAAAATTTCCAATGATCCATCTTATAATAATCTGAAAATATTATGAAATCAATTTTTGTTAAATGCACACGAAATGGTATTGATATCCCAATGATGCACAATATAAGCTCCAGCTTACATGTCATTTAAGTCACTTTGGAAGGCTTCCCTGATACTTTTCCTTAACTCCCAGGCTAGGTTTGGTGGCCTTCCAAAGTCAAAACAGCTTTATTACACTATTTCTAATTACTGATATAATTTTAATTGACTTGTCTTCCATATCATACTACCTTAACCACACATATATGTCCTGTCTCTAAAGGCAGGGCTTGTAATTGATGTATTCTTGGCTCACTATAAGAGTACTGAGCACATAACATTCAATAAACACTGAACAGAAATGATTTACTTACTGTCCACTAATTAATTTCTCTCTAATTGTGGAAAAATCCATAGGCTTCATAATAACTTTGGTATAACCAGGAACAAAGTTCAAGTTTACAGGAAGACAAAAAGACCATGCATCCTCATGATTTTCTATTTCGGTAAGGATCATACTAGAGAAAATAATATTTGAAATCAATATCCATGCTTTAGAGTTATCTATCTTTAGTAAAAGTTTAGCTTTTATTCTCTTTCAAGTAAACACAATGCAAATTAATTCATAAAAAAACGAAAGAAGGAGGGGCAGAGCCAACATGGCGGCGTGAGTAGGACAGTGGGAATCTCCTCCCAAAAACATATATACTTTTGAAAATACAACAAACACAACTAGCCCTAAAAGAGAGACCAGAAGACGCAGGACAGTGGCCAGACTGCAGCTACACCAGCGAGAACCCAGCGCCTGGTGAAAGGGGTAAGATACAAGCCCCGACCCGGCGGGACCCGAGCGCCCCTCCCCCAGCTCCTGGCGGGAGAACAATAGGCAGAGCGGGAGGGAGACAGAGCCCAGGACTGCCGAACACCCAGCCCCAGCCATCCAGGCCAGAGCGCAGACACAGTACGTGCCCAGGGGTCCCGGGATACTGGGGGAAGAGGGAGTAAGAGCTCTGAGCGGGTGCCAAAGCTGATGCCCCTGTGACAAAGAAAAGCGGGGGCTTTTTGAAAGTCTTAAAGGGACAGGGACTTAACAGCTTGACAGAAACAACCCAGGTCACAGTACAGCAGCCGGAAATTACAGGTAAAACCGGGTGCACTAACTCCCTGGGCAACAGCTCTGAGACCCCTCATGGAGGCAAACAGTCAAGCAGCCCCCCCATCCATTACCCCACCGGGCGCTGCGAAAGCAGAGAAGCAGCCTGAGACAAATTCCGCCCACAGAAAAGGAAATTTCTCCCTTCCGGCCAGGCAAGACACAAAGACCCACTCTACACGCAATTACCCAACACAAGCCACTAGGGGTCGCAGTTGTCCCAGTAAAGAAAGGCCAGTAGCAAGTGAAAATTTTGGCCCTCCCAGCTGACAGTCAATAGCACCTGTCAACATGAAAAGGCAAAAAAATATGATCCAGACAAGACTAACCCAGACAGCCTTGGCATCTGCTACATCTTCCCCTGAGAAGGAATCTGGTGAGATAGATTTAGCCAGTCTTCCTGAAAAGGAATTCAAAACAAAAGTCATAACCATGCTGATGGACTTGCAGAGAAATATGCAAGAACTAAGGAAGGAGAATTCAGAAATAAAACAAGCTCTGGAAGGACTTCAAAACAGAATGGACGAGATGCAAGAGACCATTAATGGACTAGAAAACAGAGAACAGGAATGCAGAGAAGCTGATGCAGAGAGAGATAAAAGGATCTCCAGGAATGAAAGAATTTTAAGAGAGCTGAGTGATCAATCAAAAAGGAATAATATAAGAATCATAGGTATCCAAGAAGAAGTAGAGAGAGAAAAGGGGATAGAAAATGTCTTTGAAGAAATAATTGCTGAAAATTTCCCCAAACTAGGGGAAGAAATGGCCTCTCAGACCACAGAGGTACACAGAACTCCCATGACAAGGGATCCAAGGAGGGCAACACCAAGACACATAATAATTAAAATGGCAAAGATCAAAGACAAGGACAAAGTATTACAGGCAGCCAGAGAGAAAAAAAAGGTTACCTACAAAGGAAAACCCATCAGGCTATCATCAGACTTCTCAACAGAAACCCTACAGGCCAGAAGAGAATGGCATGATATACTTAATGCAATGAAACAGAAGGGCCTCAAACCAAGACTACTGTATCCAGCACGAATCTCATTTAAATATGAAGGAGGGATTAAACAATTCCCAGACAAGCAAAAGTTGAGGGAATTTGCCTCCCACAAACCACCTCTACAGGGCATCCTACAGGGACTGCTCTAGATGGGAGCACTCCTAAAAAGAGCACACAACAAAACACCCAACATATGAAGAAGGGAGGAGGAGGAATGAGAAGGGAGAGAAATAAAGAATCATCAGACTGTGTTTATAATAGCTCAACAAGCGAGTTAAGTTAGACAGTAAGATAGTAAAGAAGCTAACCCTAAACCTTTGGTAACCACAAACTTAAAGCCTGCAATGGCAATAAATTCATACCTTTCAATAATCACCCTAAATGTAAATGGACTGAATGCACCAATCAAAAGACACAGAGTAATAGAATGGATAAAAAAGCAAGATCCATCCATATGCTGCTTACAAGAGACACACCTCAAACCCAAAGACGCGCACAGACTTAAAGTCAAGGGATGGAAAAAGATATTTCAAGCAAACAACAGAGAAAAGAAAGCAGGTGTTGCAATTCTGGTATCAGACAAAACAGACTTCAAAATAAAGAAAGTAACAAAAGACAAAGAAGGACATTACATAATGATAAAGGGCTCAGTCCATCAAGAGGATATAACCATTATAAATATATATGCACCCAACACAGGAGCACCAACATACCTGAAACAAATATTAATAGAACTAAAGGAGGAAATAGAATGCAATGCATTCATTCTAGGAGACTTCAACACACCACTCACTCCAAAGGACAGATCCACCAGACAGAAAATAAGTAAGGACACAGAGGCACTGAACAACACACTAGAACAGATGGACCTAATAGACATCTACAGAACTCTACATCCAAAAGCAACAGGATACACATTCTTCTCAAGTGCACATGGAACATTCTCCAGAATAGACCACATACTAGGACACAAAAAGAGCCTCAGTAAATTCCAAAAGATTGAAACACTACCAACCAACTTTTCAGACCACAAAGGCATTAAACTAGAAATAAACTGTTCAAAGAAAGCAAAAAGGCTCACAAACACATGGAGGCTAAACAACACGCTCCTAAATAATCAATGGATCAATGACCAAATCAAAATGGAGATCCAGCAATATATGGAAACAAATGACAACAACAACACTAAGCCCCAACTTCGGTGGGACACAGCAAAAGCAGTCTTAAGAGGAAAGTATATAGCAATCCAAGCATATTTAAAAAAGGAAGAGCAATCCCAAATGAACGGTCTAATGTCACAACTATCGAACTTGGAAAAAGAAGAACAAATGAGGCCTAAGGTCAGCAGAAGGAGGGACATAATAAAGATCAGAGAAGAAATAAATAAAATTGAGAAGAATAAAACAATAGCAAAAATCAATGAAACCAAGAGCTGGTTCTTCGAGAAAATAAACAAAATAGATAAGCCTCTAGCCAGACTTATTAAGAGGAAAAGAGAGTCAAAACACTTCAACAGTATCAGAAATGAGAAAGGAAAAATCACGACGGACCCCACAGAAATACAAAGAATTATTAGAGACTACTATGAAAACCTATATGCTAACAAGCTGGGAAAACTAGGAGAAATGAACAACTTCCTAGAAAAATACAACCTTCCAAGACTGACTCAAAAAGAAACAGAAAATCTAAACAGACCAATTACCAGCAACGAAATTGAAGCGGTAATCAAAAAACTACCAAAGAACAAAACCCCCGGGCCAGATGGATTTACCTCGGAATTTTATCAGACATACAGGGAAGACATAATACCCATTCTCCTTAAAGTTTTCCAAGAAATAGAAGAGGAGGGGATACTCCCAAACTCATTCTATGAAGCTAACATCACCCTAATACCAAAACCAGGCAAAGACACCACCAAAAAAGAAAACTACAGACCAATATCCCTGATGAACGTAGACGCAAAAATACTCAACAAAATTTTAGCAAACCGAATTCAAAAATACATCAAAACCATCGTACACCATGACCAAGTGGGATTCATCCCAGGGATGCAAGGATGGCACAACATTCGAAAGTCCATCAATATCATCCACCACATCAACAAAAAGAAAGACAAAAACCACATGATCATCTCCATAGATGCTGAAAAAGCATTTGACAAAGTTCAACATCCATTCATGATAAAAACTCTCAGCAAAATGGGAATAGAGGGCAAGTACCTCAACATAATAAAGGCCATCTATGAAAAACCCACAGCCAACATTATATTGAATAGCGAGAAGCTGAAAGCATTTCCGCTGAGATCAGGAACTAGACAGGGATGCCCACTCTCCCCACTCTTATTTAACAGTACTGGAGGTCCTAGCCACGGCAATCAGACAAAACAAAAAAATACAAGGAATCCAGATTGGCAAAGAAGAAGTCAAACTGTCACTATTTGCAGATAACATGATACTGTACATAAAAAACCCTAAAGACTCCACCCAGAACTACTAGAACTGATATCGGAATACAGCAAAGTTGCAGGATACAAAATCAACACACAGAAACCTGTGGCTTTCCTATATACCAACAATGAACCAACAGAAAGAGAAATCAGGAAAACAACTCCATTCACAATTGCATCAAAAAAAATAAAATACCTAGGAATAAACCTAACCAAAGAAGTGAAAGACTTATATTCTGAAAACTACAAGTCACTCTTAAAAGAAATTAAAGGGGACACTAACAGATGGAAATGCATCCCATGCTCATGGCTAGGAAGAATTAATATCGTCAAAATGGTCATCCTGCCCACAGCAATATACAGATTTGATGCAATCCCTATGAAACTACCAGCAACATTCTTCAAAGAACTGGAACAAATAATTCAAAAATTCATATGGAACCACCAAAGACCCCAAATAGCCAAAGCAATCCTGAGAAAGAAGAATAAAGTAGGGGGGATCTCACTCCCCAACTTCAAACTCTATTATAAAGCCATAGTAATCAAGACAATTTGGTACGGGCACAAGAACAGAGCCACAGACCAATGGAACAGACCAGACAATCCAGACATTAACCCAGACATATATGGTCAATTAATATTTGATAAAGGAGCCATGGACATACAATGGCGAAATGACAGTCTCTTCAACAGGTGGTGCTGGCAAAACTGGACAGTTACATGTAGGAGAATGAAACTGGACCATTGTCTAACCCCATATACAAAAGTAAACTCAAAATGGATCAAAGACCTGAAGTAAGTCATGAAACCATTAAACTCTTGGAAGGAAACATCGGCACAAACCTCTTAGACATAAACATGAGTGACCTCTTCTTGAACATATCTCCCCAGGAAAGGAAAACAACAGCAAAAATGAACAAGTGGGACTATATTAAGCTGAAAAGCTTCTGTACAGCAAAAGACACCATCAATAGAACAAAAAGGAACCCTACAGTATGGGAGAATATCTTTGAAAATGACACATCCGATAAAGGCTTGACGTCCAGAATATATAAAGAGCTCACACGCCTCAACAAACAAAAAACAAATAACCCAATTAAAAAATGGGCAAAGGAACTGAACAGACAGTTCTCCAAAAAAGAAATACAGATGGCCAACAGACACATGAAAAGATGCTCCACATCGCTAATTATCAGAGAAATGCAAATTAAAACTACAATGAGGTATCACCTCACACCAGTAAGGATGGCTGCCATCCAAAAGACAAACAACAACAAATGTTGGCGAGGCTGTGGAGAAAGGGGAACCCTCCTACACTGCTGGTGGGAATGTAAGTTAGCTCAACCATTGTGGAAAGCAGTATGGAGGTGCATCAAAATGCTCAAAACAGACATACCATTTGACCCAGGAATTGCACTCCTAGAAATTTACCCTAAGAACGCAGCAATCAAGTATGAGAAAGAACAATGTACCCCTATGTTTATCGCAGCACTATTTACAATAGCCAAGAATTGGAAGCAACCTAAATGTCCATCAATAGATGAATGGATAAAGAAGAGGTGGTACATATACACAATGGAATACTACTCAGCCATAAGAAAAGGGCAAATCCAACCATTTGCAGCAACATGGATGGAGCTGGAGGGTATTATGCTCAGTGAAACAAACCAAGCAGAGAAAGAGAAATACCAAATGATTTCACTCATCTGTGGAATATAAGAACAAAGGAAAAACTGAAGGAACAAAACAGCAACAGAATCACAGAACTCAAGAATGGACTAACAGGTACCAAAGGGAAAGGGACTGGGGAGGATGGGTGGGTAGGGAGGGATAAGGGGGGGAAGAATAAAGGGGATATTATGATTACCATGCATAATGGGGGGGTGGGAGAAAGGGGAGGGCTGTACAACACAGAGAAGACAAGTAGTGATTCTACAACAGTTTGCTACGCTGATGGACAGTGACTGTAAAGGAGTATATAGGGGGGACCTGGTATAGGGGAGAGCCTAGTAAACAAAGTATTCATCATGTAAGTGTAGATTAATGATTAAAAAAAAAATGCAGTTCCTATGTGGTGACCTCTAATGAGTTCTACACAATGATATAAAGGACATATAAAAGTGTAGGCAAAGGGTCTGTTTGTGTTTATACAGAGGATCAAAGCCTAATTTGGCTACCCCGAAAATGAACTAAGAAACAATATGAAAGAGAACTTCCAACATCAGCACTCTCGGGAAGACTCATGCCAGAAGATGATCATCAAAAAACCCCAACAAAGATCCACGCACTGCTACAGCTGTAGATGCACTCATCCCACCAGCTCCTGGACTTGCCATGGGAATGAAGGAGATATCTAAGCTGGCCTGTGCATACAGTAAAACAACAAATTTGACTGGATCTATACTGTTGGAACTCAACCAAGAATTAGGAGAAGTGCAAATTGTAGCGCTCCAAAATCTTACAACTACAGACTATTTACTGTTAAAAGAACATATGGGATGTGAACAGTGCCCAGGAATGGGTTGTTTTAATTTGTCTGATTTTTCTCAAACTACTCAAATTCAGTTAGATAATAACCATCATAACATTGATAAGTTTTCACAAATGCCTAGGGTGCCTAACTGGTTTTCTTGGTTTCACTGGAGATGGCTGGTAATTACAGGTATGCTTTGGTTATGTAACTATACTCCTATTATGTTAATGTGTGTGCGCAATTTAAGTAGTAGCTTAAAATCTATACATGCTGAAGTTACTCTACAAGAAGATATGTCAAAGAAATAATCAATCTTCCCATGTTTTCTCCCGCCTGCTACTTCTATAGCTTTTCTTCTTTCTTCCTAATTACAACGAATTCTTAAATAGAATTCGTGCCTCATATCAAATTTACCGAGTATCATAACTCCTCCAAGTGGTAAAGATACCTCAAGACAAATGCTGGGCATAGAAGCCACAGGGCATAAATATGCAAAGAAATAAAAAGCTAACCATTTCAAACAATAAGGCTTCTCTCTCACTTACTAACTTAACATTTCCCTGTATGGCCCTGGAAGATGACTGGTTAGCCAGAGACGGGTAAGATTCCTCAAGGGAGGAACAACCTAAGACAGGCACAGTCGCAGGGGGGTCATCAGGTGAGAAATTGGGGATCAACAGAGGTGAGGCTTAGAACCTCACCCCCCCTGTTCTGAGAGAAATCTTCTGCATATGTGGATGTTTTATTGCCCTTGTCTAGCTTGGATTAACACATAGTCTACAGGCACACACCTGATCATCTACATTTGCTCTCTTACAACACTAAACTATGTTTTCTACCTTTATGTTGTATCTACCTACCACTTCAGCATCCTATTAAAAATAATAAAGAGAGAAATGTGGTATCCACATATAAATCAAGTATAAAAATCAAATGTGTATTCATATTTGAACTGTTTATAGTTCATAATGCATGAGCAAAACCAAAAGTTTCTGTGATGACTGCCCTTGTAGTGTTCACCATGTAACTTATTCACTATGTAAGAATTTGTTCTCCATGTAAGAACTTGTTCGTTATGCTTCAGAAGATTGGAGACTGACGAAAATTAGGCTTGGGGTGGATTAATGATTGTGCATTGAGCATTGACTCCCCTATACAGAATTTTATTGTTGTTAACAACCATTTGATCAATAAATATGAGAGATGCCCTAACAACAACAACCAAGAAAAAGTACACACTTCCAATTGTAAAATAAATAAGCAACCGGGATGTAATGTATAGCATAAGGAATATAGTCAAAATATTGTAACAACTTGGTATGGTGATAGCTGGTACTTAGAATTATCATGTATATAAATGTTGAATCACTGTGTTGTACACCTGAAACTAATGTAATGTAATACTGTGTGTCAACTACCCTTCAATAAAAAATAATTATCTAAAAAAAAAATAATAATGGCTGTGTCATACTTCAACAGGTAGATAATCCATATTGTTTTAGACTTCTCTTTTTTTAGACACCTAGGTTATCTTCATGTGTTCTGCCACTATTAGTGATAGTTGGAAATCTCAGTAATTGGAAATTATAGTGAATTTTTCATACAAAGAAAAAAAAAAAAGCAGTTCCTATGTGGTGACCTCTAATGAGTTCTACACAATGATATAAAGGGCATATAAAAGTGTAGGCAAAGGTTCTGTTTGTGTTTATACAGAGGATCAAAGCCTAATTTGGCTACCCTGAAAATGAACTAAGATACGATATGAAAAAGAACTTCCAACATCAGCACTCTCGGGAAGACTCATGACAGAAGATGATCAGCAAAAAAAAAAAAAAAACTCCAACAAAGATCCACGCACTGTCACAGGTGTAGATGCACTCATCCCACCAGTTCCTGGACTTGCCATGGGAATGATGAAGGAGATATCTAAGCTGGCCTGTGCATACAGTAAAACAAAAATTGGACTGGATCTATACTGTTGGAACTCAACCAAGAATTGGGAGAAGTGCAAATTGTGGCACTCCAAAATCTTGCAACCACAGACTATTTATCGTTAAAAGAACATACGGGATATGAACAGTCCCCAGGAATGGGTTGTTCTAGTTTATCTGAATTCTCTCAGACTGTTTAAGTTCAGTCGGACAATATCCACCATATCATAGATGGGTTTTCACAAATGCCTAGGGTGCCTAACTGGTTTTCTTGGTTTCACTGGAGATGGCTGGTAATTACAGGTATGCTTTGGTTAGGTAACTATATTCCTATTATGTTAATGTGTGTGCACAATTTAATTAGTAGTTTAAAACCTATCCATGCTGAAGTTACTCTACAAGAAGATATGTCAAAGAAATAATCAATCTTCCCAGGTTTTCTTCTGCCTGCTACTTCTATAGCTTTTCTTCTTCCTACCTAATCACAACCTTTAAATAGAACTCGTGCCACATGTCGAATTTACTGACTATCATAATTCTTCCAAGTGGTAAAGACACCTCAAGACAAATGCTGGGCATAGAAGCCACAAGGCATAAATATGCAAAGAAGTAAAAAGCTAACCTTTTCAAACAATAAGGCTTCTCTCTCACTTACCAACTTAACATTTCCCTGTATGGCCCCGGAAGATGACTTGTTAGCCAGAGACGGGTAAGATTCCTCAAGGGAGGAACAACCTAAGACAGGCACAGTTGCAGGGGGGCCATCTGGTGAGAAAAATGGGGAGCAGCAGAGGTGAGGCTTAGAACCTCCCCCCTCATGTTCTGAGAGAAATCTTCTGCATACATGGATGTTTATTGCCCTCGTCTAGCTTGGATTAAGACATAGTCTACAGGCACACACCTGATCATCTACATTTGCTCTCTTACAACACTAAACTCTGTTTTCTACCTTTATCTCGTATCTACCTACCACTTCAGCATTTTATTAAAAATAATAATAATAGAGAAATATGGTATCCACATATAAATCAAGTTTAAAAATCAAATGAATAGTCATATTTGAACTGACTGTGTATAGTTCATAATGCATGAACAAAACCGAAAGCTTCTGTGATGACTGCCCTTGCACTGTTCACCATGTAACTTATTCACTATGTAAGAATTTGTACTCTACGTAAGAATTTATTCATTATGCATCAGAAGATTGGAGACTGATGAAAATTAGGCTTGGGGTGGATTAATGATTGTGCATTGAGTATTGACCCCCTTATACAGAAATTTATTGTGGTTAACAACTATTTGATCAATAAATATGAGAGATGCCCTCACAAAAAAAAAAAATATATATATATATATATATATATATATTTAAACACACTTCCAATTGTAAAATAAATAAGTAACCGGGATGTAATGTATAGCATAAGGAATATAGTCAAAATATTGTAACAACTTGGTATGGTGATACCTGGTACCTAGAATTATCATGTATATAAATGTTGAATCACTGTGTTGTACACATGAAACTAATGTAATGCAATACTGTTGTCAACTACCCTTCAATAAAAAAATAAAAAGTAAAAAATAAAAAAAATGAAAGAATACATTTACTTATAGTACAGAGTTGACATTATATAGGAAAATTCTTATTTATGCAAACTGTCAAAAAGTCACCTTTAATATATAGTGGAAGGTTTCTAAACAGATACAGTGGGATGTTATGAACATATAGGACAGGGGAACAGAAATAAAACTTGCACAGGTCCTTACAGTCATCTCGTTTTGCTTTCTTAACACAAGTAAAACTTGGTTCTGATGAGTTACCAGAAGTGTTTACCTCCCTTTTTCTTTTTCTCTGCTCTTTGCTGAGATGAGTTTCTATTTCATTAAGGTTCGTACTAGAGAAAATAATGTCTGAAATCAATATCCATGCTTTAGGGTTATCTATTTTTAGTAAAAGTTTAGCTTTCATTCTCTTCCAAGTAAAGACAATGCAAATTAATTCATAAAAACACATGAAAGAATACATTTACTTATAGTACAGAGTTGACATTACATAGGAAAATTCCTATTTACACAAACGGTCCCACAGTCATCTTTAGTATGGTGGAAGGTTTCTAAACAAATACAAGGGCATGTTATGAACATACAGGACAGGGGAACAGAAATAATATCCGCAAAGAGTCAGGTCCTTAGAGTGTTCTCGTTTCGTTGTCTTAACGGAACTAAAAGTTGGTAGTTTGGTCCAGTCACAAGTGTTTTCCTCTGTTTTTTTTTTTCTCAACGCTTCGCTGAGGCGAGTATGCATATCAGTGAGGATCATCCTAGAGAAAATAATGTTTCAAATCAACATCCATGCTTCAGAGTTATCCATCTTTAGTAAAAGTTTAGCTTTCATTCTCTTTCAAGTAAAGACAATGCAAATTAATTCATAAAGAAGATGAAAGACTACATTTACTTATAGTACAGAGTTGACATTACATAGGAAAATTTCCACTCACAAAAACTGTCAAAAAGTCACCTGTAATATGGTGGAAGTTTTCTAAACAAATACAATGGGAGATGTTATGAACACATAGGACAGGGGAACAGAAATAATACCTGGAAAAAGTCATATCCTGGTAGAGGTCTGGGTTCTCTATTAGTTCCTTAGAATAAGTAAAAGGTGGTAGTTCTTTCAAGTCACAAGTGTTTGCCTCCATTTTTCCTTTTATCAACTCTTCACAGAGGCGATTTACCATTTCAGCAAAGACGAAACTGGAGAAAATAATGTTTCAAATCAACATCCATGCTTCAGAGTTACCCATCTTTAGAAAAAGTTTAGCTTTCATTCTCTTTCAAGTAAAGACAATGCAAATTAATTCATGGAAAGGATGAAAGAATACATTTACTTATAGTACAGAGCTGACATTATGTAAGAAAATTCCTATTTACACAAACGGTCAAAAAGTCACCTTTACTATGGTGGAAGGTTTCTAAACAAATACAATGGGATGTTCTGAACATACAGGACAGGGGAATAGAAATAATACTGGCAATTAGTCAGGTAGAGACTCCTTTTGTTTCGGTTCCTTAACAGAGATACAACTGGGTTGTTTTGACAAGCAACCTGAATCATTTTCCTCCATTGTTCCTTTTCTCTGCTCTTTGCTTAGATGAGTTTCCATTTCATTAAGGTTCGTACTAGAGAAAATAATGTTTGAAGTCAATATCCACGCTTTAGAGTTGTCTATCTTTACTAAAAGTTTAGCTTTCATTCTCTTCCAAGTAAAGACAATGCAAATTAATTCATAAAAACACATGAAAGAATACACTTACTTATAGTACAGAGTTGATATTACATAGGAAAATTCCTATTTACGCAAATGGTCAAAAAGTCACCTTTAGTATGGTGGAAAGTTTCTAAACAAATACAAGGGGATGTTATGAACATACAGGACAAGGACACAGAAATAATACCAGCAAAGAGTCAGGTCCTTAGAGTGTTCTCGTTTCAGTGTCTTAACAGAACTAAAAGTTGGTAGTATGGACAAGTCACATGTGTTTTTCTCCGTTTTTCCTTTTCTCAACTCTTCGCTGAGGCAAGTTACCATGTCGGCAAGGATCATCCTAGAGAAAATAATGTTTCAAATCAACATCCATGCTTCAGAGTTATTCATCTTTAGTAAAAGTTTAGCTTTCATTGTCTTTCAAGTAAAGACAATGCAAATCAATTCATAAAAAAGATGAAAGAATGCATTTACTTATAGTACAGAGTTGACATTACATAGGAAAATTCCTATTTACATAAATGGTCAAAAAGTCACCTGTAGGTTCCCAGGAATGTGTTGTTTTAATTTATCTGATTTTTCTCAAACTATTCAAATTCAGTTAGACAATATACATCATATCATTGATAAATTTTCACAAATGCCTAGGGTGCCTAACTGGTTCTTTTGGTTTCACTGGAGATGGCTGGTAATTGTAGGTGTGCTTTGGTTATGTAGCTGTATTCCTATTATGTTAATGTGTGTATGCAATTTAATTAGTAGTTTAAAACCTATCATGCTTATGTTACTCTACAAGAAGATATGTCAAAGAAATAATCAATCTTCCCATGTTTTCTTCCATCTGCTACTTCTATAGCTTCTCTTCTTCCTTCATAATTAAAACCCCTAAGTAGAATTCGTGCCTCATATCAAAATTACCGAGTATCATAATTCTTCCAAGTGGGAAAGATACCTCAAGACAAATGTTGGGGATAGAAGCCACAGGCCATAAATCTGCAAAGAAGTAAACAGCTAACCTTTTCAAACAATATTGCTTCTCTCTCACTTACCAACTTTACATTTCCCTGTATGGCCCCGGAAGATGACTGGTTAGCCAGAGATGGGTAAGATTCCTCAAGGGAGGAACAACCTAAGACAAGCACAGTCGCAGGGGGACCATCAGGTGAAAAATTGGGGATCAACATAGGTGAGGCTTAGAACCTCACCCCCCGTTTTGAGAGAAATCTTCTGCATCCGTGGATGTTTTGTTGCCCTTGTCTAGCTTGGATTAATACTTAGTCTATAGGCACACACCTGATCATCTACATCTGCTCTCTTACAGCACTAAACTATGTTTTCTACCTTTATCTTGCATCTACCTACCACTTCAGCATTTTATTAAAAATAATAATAATAATAATAAGGGAGAAATGTGGGATTCACATATAAATCAAGTATAAAAATCAAACGAATAATCATATTTGACCTGATTGTTTATAGTTCATAATGCGTGATCAAAACCGAAAGTTTCTGTGATGACTGCCCTTGCACTGTTCACCATGTAAGAACTTATTCACTATGTAAGAATTTGTTCACCATGTAAGAACTTGTTCATTATGCTTCAGAAGATTGGAGACTGTTGAGAATTAGGCTTGGGGTTGATTAATGATTGTGCATTGAGTCCCCTATACAGAATTTTATTGTTGTTAACAACCATTTGATCAATAAATATGAGAGATGCCCTCTCAAAAAAAAAAAAAGTCACCTGTAGTATGGTGGAACCTTTCCTAAACAAATACAATAGGATGTTATGAACACATAGGACAGGGGAACAGGAATAATACCGGGAAAAAGTCACCTACTCGGGCTCCTCTCGTTTCGGTGTCTTAACGGAACCACAAGTTGGTAGTTTGGACAAGTCACATGTGTTTTTCTCCATTTTTCCTTTTCTCAACTCTTTGCTGAGGCGAGTTACCATGTTGGCAAGGATCATCCTAGAGAAAACAATGTTTCAAATCAACATCCATGCTTCAGAGTTATCCATCTTTAGTAAAAGTTTAGCTTTCATTGTCTTTCAAGTAAAGACAATGCAAATCAATTCATAAAAAAGATGAAAGAATACATTTACTTATAGTACTGAGTTGACATTACATAGGAAAATTCCTATTTACACAAACAGTCAAAAAGTCACCTGTAGTATGGTGGAACCTTTCTAAACAAATACAATGGGATGTTATGATCATATAGGACAGGATAACAGAAATAATACTGGCAAAAAGTCACCTACTCAGCCTCCTCTCTTTTCGGTGTCTTAACGGAACCAAAAGTTGGTAGTTTGGACAAGTCATAAGTGTTTTTCTCTGTTTTCCCTTTTCTCAACTCTTTGCTGAGGCGAGTTACCATGTCGGCAAGGATCATCCTAGAGAAAATAATGTTTCAAATCAACATCCATGCTTCAGAGTTATCCATCTTTAGTAAAAGTTTAGCTTTCATTGTCTTTCAAGTAAAGACAATGCAAATCAATTCATAAAAAAGATGAAAGAATACATTTACTTATAGTACAGAGTTGACATCATATAGGAAAATTCCTATTTACACAAACGGTCAAAAAGTCACCTGTAGAACGGTGGAACCTTTCTAAACAAATACAATGGGATGTTATGAACATATAGGACAGGGGAACAGAAATAATACCGACAAAAAGTCACGTACTCAGCCTCCTCTCATTTTGGTTCCTTCTACAGAGGTACAACTTGGTTGTTTTGACAAGTGACCCGAATCGTTTTCCTCCATTGTTCCTTTTCTCTGCTCTTTGCTTAGATGTTGTCCATATACCAATACCAATGAAACAGGATACTCCTATTTACTGATGTCTGCCACTTCATGCACTACTTAAAGCCATAAAAGCTGCACCATTGTCCATAAGGGTATCTAAAAGGCACAGTATGAAAATAAGATAAGCACTACCAGTAACTTAGAGTTTGATCATCTCATTTTATTTCAAACTGCAAAAATCAAAGTTGTAATGTCTAATCAATTCTTTTTAGTATCCCCAAAGGGATATTTCTAATATCACTTCTAAAATTTACCTATAAAACATGAATCTATTTCATATTCTCTCATCAACCTAACTGAAAATTCCCATTGTATTCAATGGCAGTTTTGCATCAGGAAAGATGGGAGAATATGGGTCATAATTGTACCTGATTTGTACAGTTATCCAACTTTCATTTTAACATCAGTAACACAAATTTTTGGACAGCGGCCTTCAATAAGGCTTACACAATTCAATTAAAAATCTTGGGGACAGATCATACTTATAGACAGACAAGCAGATGTGTGCAATGCACTGTGCTGTAAAGCCATGCAGCAGTATGTAATATGACAGCAGCCAGTGCTACACTTTATGCATTGCTATGACAACCATATCACAACCAAATCACAATGCGGTGTTAGATGTACAAAAATAAACATACCCATACCATATCTAGTCTATGCCTCTCCACCTACCGGTAGAAAGAGTTGGCACAACATTATGAAACAGAAATCACACAGTCATGAAACCAATTTTTAACCACCCAAAAGACACCAATACGAAAGCAAGGCAAAAACTGTAAGATGAAGGGAAAACTTAAGGGGGAATCATAATGGAAATTTTTAAGAAAATATTTTCAAGATGCTCCCCAAATTAAGATTTAAGAAAAATCATAAAATGTACATTTCAACAATTGTTTAACTTTATGTCTACAGACCTGATGCTTCAGAACAGCTTGTTGTCTTCTGATTTCTTTCTCCTAAAAAATAAAAAGCTTTTAATATATAATTTCAGGGAAGATTTAGAACATGTTACAAGTATTGCAAGTTCCTTTTCTGAGGTTCTATAGTTGTCCATTAGGTCGAACTATATAAAATTGTAAATATGTAATCATTTTTTACTTACAAAATAGGCAATTTCATGCAGTTCTACCTAACACATAAAAACTGTATGACAATATCAAGGATCTTTATTCAGCAGCCATTTAAACTTAAAATTCAAGGACCTCACGCCACATTTCAATAGCACATTTACTGAACCGACTGACCTAGATTGTCAGAATATGTCAGATACAAATGGAACATGTATTTTTTATCATTTTAACAATAAAATATTTATTAAATAAATCTAATAAGTAGATCTGG
This sequence comes from Manis pentadactyla, assembly GCF_030020395.1. Lineage (NCBI taxonomy): Eukaryota > Metazoa > Chordata > Mammalia > Pholidota > Manidae > Manis > Manis pentadactyla. The sequence continues at coordinate 73,633 of NC_080023.1, forward strand.
CACAACCCTGAAATCTAACTAACTCGAACTCTCTCCACTCTGAATATAAATTGCCAAACAGTCTATAATTAACAGCATCTATATCATTTTATACACTGTAAGTGAATGAGAGTGATGAGAGGCAATGGGATCAGCTTGAGATTCTCACGCCTGCCTAGGACTCAGCGGACCATTCCAAGGCGGTGAGGCTTGATGCAAGCTATTCTTTGAAGGCTAATAATTTAAATATTTTTATAAAGGTAAAATCTGGGTGAAATTAATATTAAGGGAAGCCATGAAAAAGGGTAGAAATCTAAAGAACAAAGTAAGAAGGTCTATATAAAAAGGTGAAAAACAGTTCCCTGGCTTTATAAACTACACAGCAAAACCCAGTCTGTAGGAAGTTCTACAAATTACCCAGTTTATTCAACAAATAAATTTCAAGAAGTGAAAACACTGTGAGAAGATTAAAGGGGCCTTAATGGATGTATCTAACATGCCCAGTGTTTGGATCTTACCTAGATTTTGATTCAAATAGACAAACTGTTTAGGAAATTCTGAGAGTTAAGAATTTAAACAATGAAAATTTTCAACAATGTCTGATATTTGATATCAAGAAATTATCATTTTAAAGTATGATAATGGTATTGTGATACTTTGGTAGAAAACAAGAACTCTTATCTTTTAGATACATTTACAGGTTGAAGTACGATGTCTAAAATTTGCTTCAACAAATTATGGAAGAGGAGTAGTAGATGGGAATATATGTAGATCAATATTGTTCATATGATAATTTCGAAAGCTGATGATAGGTACATGATGTACATTATTTTGCCTACTTTTGTGATATTTCAGATTTCCCACTATAAGTCTCCTCGTGGAAACACATACACCAGCATAACACTAGTGTACTACAGGAATAAGCCTGCTTAGTGCATAGGTAATAATCAAGAGCTGGTTGTCCTCCATAAGGAAATCAAAACAAATACACTGTTACGTGACCTTATTTAGAGTCCCAAGTAGTATGTCCAGACATAGGAAAAACATTCTTGCAAAATAACCTTTCTAAAACAATTTTTAAAATACCTTATACTTCTTTTTTGAGAGAGAATTCCTTTGGTGTGAAGGTTAATAAGATTTTTTTAGTGTTCCTTTTTCCTTAAAAGAACCTTAAAGCAGGATTCAGCCTGAACCACTCTGGGCACTTCTGCAGCCAGAGCCAGCAGTCCTGACTGCCCTTTATGCTGTGGCACCAGGCTCGGAATCATGACATATGATGACCTCACACAATGGGTGCCATGGACACAAGCACTGCTCTTGCTCCCATCACAGATGACAGTTACACCCCACAATCCAAGCACCATGCTCTGTCTGAGGCATTTTGAATGTATTGTTCACTTTAATCTTCATAATCATTTGACCTAATAAGGTGGGTTTCACTGTCCCTATATTACCATTGAGGGAACCACAGGCCCACTGAGGTTAAATCATTTCCTGAGGTGCACCGGCAATAAGGAACAGCAATGTGTGATTTGAACCCAGGACTGTCCCTCTCTAAAACCTGCAGTCTTAGCCACTACATGTACTTCACTGCTATTACAAAGATATTTTTATACTTGATACTGATCACGATATTCAGGATGAAAGCATAGTCAAGATGATGTTATGGCAGGGTTGTGGAAAAAACCAATGCACATACTCAGTGTCTACATGTCAAAAAAATATCTATGCTAAATCTTTTCAGTAATTCCCATTTTAAATATTAATTCTGAGGAGAGAATTTTGGCTGAGATTTCAAATGAAGACAGTAGGAACAGCAGTTGTACTAACTGCATTTTTACACCATAAAACAATAAGGGGAGGGTGGATGGGAAGGGAGGGATAAGGGTGGGGAAAAAGGAAGGGGGCCTTACGATTAGCAGGTATAATGTGGGGGGGAGTGCACAGGGAGGGCTGTGCAACACAGAGAAGACATGTAGTGATTCTATAGCATCTTATTACACTGATGGACAGTGATTATAATGGGGTTTGTGGGGGGTACTTGGTGAAGGGGGGAGTCTAGTAAACATAATGTTCTTCATGTAATTGTAGATTAATGATGTCAAAATGAATTTTTTAAATAATGAATAAAAAATATATATCATCAGTTCATAAAGATAACACAGCAAATACTTAACTGGTCACCTTTGGAGTTAGCTATGGCATCAGTGCCTGCTTATTATCCTACCATTCCTATAGGTAGGGCATGTTCTTCTCTCTAGAATTACACAGACCTTCAACTAACAAATGCAGACGGAAGGACAGAATTAGAACATCACCACTTTGCCACAATGGATACAGACAAAGGTGATAAATGGCCACTAAAATCAGCAGCTGAAAAGCTCATAGGAACAAAAAATGGAAGGACTAGACTGACACCTGAGTCCAGGGATCAACATTAACATCGCAAAAGGCACACAGCACGTGCTCCCGATGTGATGCCAGCAGAAGTGCACAGCACCACCTATGAAATACTCTGCCCAAATCACCGAACTTGAAACTAATCAAGCCTCAGGAGCCAACTGCCCATTTAAGGAGAAAATAGGGATAGAGTACATGTTAAAATGACACCATGACGATCAAAACAAAATCCAGAACGTAGTAAATTCTATAGAACAAAATGACTCCGTTTTTTCAAAAGTGTAAGGAAAAGCTTAGTAGTAGTATTGTAGATTAAGAGCCTAAGAAAGGCCCTACATCCCTGCCAGTTGGGAGGGCGCTCAGCCGCCGCCCCAGCCCGTGCCCCAGGCCTGCGGCGGTGGCGGCGGCCGCGGGGACAGCGTGCCCTCGGCTCCTGCGGGGGGTGGGGGTGGGAGCTGACACCTGGGGGCCGCCAGGGAGCGCTGGCTGGGCAGCTGCGCGGGGCCTGAAGAGCCCGGGGCGGGGGGCGCTGTCAGGCTGGTGACCTGCCACCTGGGGGCCCGGCTCCTGGGGCGGGCCAAGGCGCTGGCAGCCATGTCCCAGCAGGCACGCCCCGGGGGCGTGCCTGGCACGCCCCCAGGACCACGGAGGGGTTCTGCCACTGACTTGGCCGGAGGGCGGCTGGCTCGCGTCGAGCTAGCCGGGCCCGTGGGCCGCCCTGAACAGCGGGCCCGGGGAGGCGGAGTCGCCGGGGGAAGCGCGCATCCCGCGTCTGTCGCCGCAGCTGCCCTTGACTTGGTGGTGCCTCCCTGCGCGGCTGCACGGCCGGCCATGGGAATGCGGACTCTGCCCCCGGGGATCAGCGGGCCTCGTGGGACGCGAGGTTCGCCCCGCCCCCGGCGCGGCACTCCCAGCATCCTCGCTCCGCCCAGGCCGGGCCGGCTGCGTGAACTCGGGCGTCCTGCGTTTTCACTGGATGCTTCAAACTCGGCGGTGATGCAGACACCGGGCTGGGCTTGCGGGGAGGGCTCACACCCCGGCCGCTCCCGCGCCGCCCGTCCCTGGGTTGCGGCTCCCCAGCCGGAAGACTGCAACTTCGCAGAATCATCAGAAGCATCTTCCATATACAAAACGCAGTTGGAGAACCCACTGACCCCGAACGAATGACAGGCCTGTGCTGAGAGGCAGCAGTGAAAGGCTATGATCTTCTCTGGAGACAGAGAAGACAGTATAGCACAGAGAAGAGAAGTAGTGACTCTATAGCATCTTACTACACTGATGGACAGTGACTATAATGGGGTATGTGGTGGGGACGTGATAATGGGGGGAATCTAGTAAGCACAATGTTGCTCATGTGATTGTATATTAATGATACCAAAATAAAAAAAATAAAGTATTTGATGAAAGAATAAATGAATGAAAAAAAAGACAGAGAACACTTGCTGTACAAGAGATTCCAGTAATCGGAGAGCTTCACTGGAGAATTCTACCAAACTCTTAAAGAATTAAAGTCAATCTTTCTCAAAATCTTCCAAAAAATTGGAGAGTACAGAACACTTGCAAGCTCAGTCTATGAGGCCACCATTACCCTGATATCAATCCAGATTAGGATGCCATGAAAAAACACAACTGCAGACCAATATTCTTATTGAAAATAGATGCAAGATTCTTACTATGCTGATGAACAGTACCTGTAAAGGGGTATGTGTTGTGGACTTGACAATAAGGGGGAATGTAGTAACCACACTGTTGCTCATGTGAAACATTCATAAGATTATGTATCAATGATACCTTAATTTAAAAAATAAAAAATAAAATAGATGAGCATTTTCTAAAAGTATTAGTAAACCAAATTCAAGGTCACATTAAAGGGATTTCCCACATGACCAGCTGACACTTATCCCAAGGAGGCAAGTGGTTCAATATGCAAATCATATGAGATTAGAAGTAAATGAAAAAAATCTTTTCATCTCAATAGAGTCAGAATAAGCATGGTACAACATATAATATACTTTTACCATAAAAACCCACAAGAAACAGAGCAGAGAAGGAACAACCTCAGCATGATAATGTCCATATACAACAAATCTATAGTTAACACTATACTCAGCAGTGAAGCATTGAAAGCTTCCCCTCTAAGGCCAAGAAGACAAGGACTCTTGAGCCTGCACATAATGATGTTGGAGAACTTTGGACTCTAACCCAACTGAGGTCATGAAAATGACAGAAAGTCTATGTACCAGAATGTAGACATATTTTTCTCATAGTTGATGCACTTGCTGATATTTAAAGCTGGTCTGCAGGTAAGAATTATCAACAATTTTGATTTCCTAATGTGGGTCATGTCGTATTTCTGTGGTAAATTATGCCTCTAATTGGAAAAATACAGTTGACAATTTTCTATGATGGAGCAAATGTAGTGGTGCACTGACCACTGGAAAATCTGAATGAAGGAATATCAGGGATATTGCAGGTTTTCTGTAAGTCTGAAATTATCTGAAAACACTCTTCTAAATGATTGTGTTCATACTATGCCATTAAGCCAATCTGACCGCAAAATATGTTACGGATGAAGAGCTTGATTTACCCCAGATGAACCAAGTTGTAAAGCTAAAGCTGGTCAACCCTGTAAGAAACTGAATATTTAGAAGGCAGTACATGAGTAATGTATTAATGTTACTGTACCTCCAGTGTGATGGATAATTTGTGGAGCCTGGGTAAACACTGAGAACTTTAACCCCTTTTTCTATCATGATGCCTTTCCTCACCTGGCTACTATGAAAACTCTCTAACCCTTGCCACAGGACACAGGACAGGGACAAGGGCATTCCCTCTTACCACCACTCCTCCTATTAAGGCCCATGGCGCCCCTGAACCACTGCACCCTGTCCTCTCCACGAGGCTGGCGGAGGATGGAAGCTGGGGTCTCAGCTGTCATTTTGCTTCTTGTGTGGTGCTGCTCTGAGTCTGTCCCTACAGTTATGACCCAGCAACATGAAGAGAGGGGACTAGAGAGAGAGAATCACCACTCTGGCTCTCTTGAGGTGGGATTCTCTTATGACAAATTACCGGGTAAGCAGCAGGAACGACATGACCTTGCGGGGAATTTACAGTGCAGAGGTATGTGGGCTATGTGATGAAGAGACTATCCCCTTTGTGCTGCCGTAGGGGACTACATGTAATTGGTGCATTTTGACACAGGTTAACATGACTCAAAAGTTAATATATGGAATATCAAAGGAGAATATATACTACGCTGAATCCAAATCTTGATACAAAATCATTATTAAATTGTATGCAAATTAGCACAGTGGAATGATATTTTGAGTGACTGGAAATAAATTTTAGGTGTCTCCTGACAATTTTAAGACTCTCCTGAAAACTGACAATTTAATCAAGCATCATAATTATTAGTTCACTCATTTTTACATAAACAATGAGAGGATATAAATTTGGAAGTATGTTGTATGAATGTAAAACTTTAATAAGGCACATGGATATACTTTATGAATTTGAAAATTAAAAACAGTAAATTGAAAATATTTTTGGCTTTAGTACAAATATGTAAACTTGAAATATTACATTGTGAGATATAACATATACACTCTTTAAATATTTAAGAGAATTTCAATTATTCCAATGTCATAGGAAATTAACCATTATGAGAATTCATAGAAGCATTGGTAAAAAGTATCTGATTTCCACAGTCAGATACTGTCCACAATTCAAGCAGACAATCCCCTGAATGTACACCTACTTCCCCTGTGTGTGAATCTGTGTAGGGCTTCCTCCATGAAAACAATTCAGAAGTAAAACCTACAGCATACTATAGGTTTTATAGACATAGACACCCTTGTAAAATAAAGATTCTATGCAGTAGTTATGAGAGACTAAAACAAAACCAGTGTTAATAGTCCAGAAAATTTTAGATTCCTTAAGTAATTAAGAAAACTTCCTCAGGAGTTGTAACACATAAAGTACACAGTGCTACACTCAGAAGCACGCTTGGCACAGACAGACTCTCAAATTTAATGCAATTGATCATGATGAGATGATCATATGAATCATAAGCAAATGGTTAAAAAACAGCTCTAGTGAAAAACCAGGACAATATGTAATTCCTCATGCTTATTAGAATGCCTATCGTGTAGCTTACCAACAAAGAATATTACGTGAAAGTATATTAGAGGAATGTAAAGGTAAAGCAAGGTTTATGTACATTTTTTTCTGAAGCTCAGAATAGACCAAAAAAGTAAAGGAATGAGCATGCTAAAGAGAAACTTGAATTTTCCATTATTACAAGAAGGAAGCACATAAAAAAGGAAGATTAGAAACATCTCACTGTCATCTCAGAAACCAAGATACACAAAAGTAAAGTACCTTCAGATCTTCTACTTGGAATCTGTTTTCCATAAATGCATCTCATTTAGAAAAAGCAGCCAATGTTTTGGCTCTTAAGCGTTACGGTGATTTCAGTCCTAAAGATGTTTTGTAACTGCACAGGCATTCCCTGTCTGATAAAGGCCCTCAGACATCTCATTGACACATAAGACTGGGTCCATCAATTATGACCCACAGTATGGGAATCAGAATGTGTAAATTAAGATTTTTAAAAATGGGAGTTTGCAAACCAAGGTAAAGCAAATTAAAATGGCCCAGGACTCTGATTTTCCCCTCAAGGCCACAGACAGACTCTTGACTCATGTATCCTTGACTTGTTTGCAGGAATTTAGGCCCCACCAGACATGCCACCTCCTGACATGAGCACATGGACTCCAGCCTCAGTGGAGTCAGAAGGCTGACAGCTAACACTCCTGAAAGAGTCCCCTGTCACCTCACCATGGACCCATCAGAACAATGCCACAAGCTCATCGCACATCCTGCAACCCTTTCCCATAACCTTTAAAAGCCCTTGCTTATAAGCCAATAGTGAGTGCAGGGCTTTAAGCTTTAGCTATCCATTCTCCTTGCTTGGGGAACACCCACCTTCTTTCACCACATCCCAATGGCAGGGTTTGGTTTCACTGCTCATGTCAGTGTTTGACTTTGCTGTATGTGGGCTGAGTGGAAACAGGTTTGTTTCATTTGGTAACAACTTCACCTTAAATGGTTTTAAGCAGCATGCAGTAGGTGGCATGAAGAGAAAAGACATCATCATATTTTGATCTTCTAAACCTGATCCATGAAACTTGCTCATTCTAATAGTTTATCAAAACAGTTATATGTTCCCTTGGTTCATTTATGTATTTTTTAACAAATACATTCGCACAAAGGTCTGGCAAAGAACATATTCGTGGATGAAGATAATTTTTTAAAATTATGATCAACACTAATTCAGGAGAAATCATCAAGCACAATGATAATCCCATTTAAAAATGACAAGCTACAGGGGATATTAACATATCGATAAGTTAGCTTTTCGAAAGCTAGGAACATTAAAGAGTACTAAATTCTGGTTTGGCATCAATAAAATAGAACTCAAAATAATATTCTGAATTTTAATGTACTTAAACTTCCACTTTTCAGTGGATCTCAATTACTTTAATGTTGGAAAAGTAACAATGCAGGTGAGTGAAGGGACTTATTAGGGTGTGACTTTTTTTCTCTTTGCCTCAGGTTGCAGGGAAGACTGGCTGGTCCCATTTCTTGATATGAATTTTATGACTGTGAATATGATGCTGAATTGGGATTTCTCTACAGAAACAATCCTGAATCAAAATGATACAGAATAATATACAGTTAATCCTTAGAAACCCTCAGTGAATGAGGAACACTGCACATTAATTATTACAGGGTCAGATCTTTAAAGATGATTCACAGAAGGGCACAAAGCTCTAAGAGCTGGCTCATTCCTCACTTGATGTGCTTCCATAAAGCATTTTAAATTCACAAAATATTATTCTTTCTGGGCACACACTATGCCCCAGACCCTGGAGCTATTATATAATCTAATTCTGGTCTTTCATAACTGTTTTATTGTATAGATAACACCAGCCCTATTTACCTTTCTGAGAAATTTTATATAACACACATTTTTTAAAATGTTACAATACTATATGAGAATTTAATAAAGAAAGCATTTAGGAATATGATAGAAAATGGGAGGTTCTGTACTCACTCCTTATAGAAACATCCAGAAGAAATCATGGCAAAGCCCCCTCTGCAGGTGTCAGGACCCCGCACGGGAAGCATTTTCCTCCTGGTGGACTGGGCTCCAAGTCATCCCAAAGTTGCAGCCCAGACTCCTGGGTCCTGTAGATGCAAAATCTCAAGTCTTCACTCTAGCAAAGATACCAGAGTGCACAGGAGGAGCACACGTGCTCAATGCGTGCCACAAAAGGCAGGTTCAGGCATCCCATAGCTCAAACATAGTCACTACTGATGATTGGGCCCCTTCTTAGAAGTCCTGGTAAAGGGCTCAAATTCAATACATGGATTATTCAGTGAAAATATATGGTTAAGTTCAAACAGAAATGGAGCCCATTGTTCTGTGCCCAGATGGGATTTTACATATATATCATAAACTTAAGTTCAAAGTGAGCATAAAAATTTCTGATTTTCAGTCAACCATTAACATATGATTGGTATATGTAAGAAAGAGTATCATTTATATCCACCAAAAAATAAAAAATGCAAAAATACAAATGCTCAAATATAAATGCAACAATACTTGTAGATCTCCAGGGAAAAACATGTGAAACATTTCTGAGAGCAATGAAAGAAAAAACAAAACTGAAATATACTGTCCATGACAAAAATTCCATTACTAAGATGTCCATTTTCCTCAAATTGACTTAGAGACCCCAAGTAATCCCAACAATAACTTTACCACACTATCTTGCAGGAATTGACAACTCATTTGAATACCTGTTCATCTATACAATGATAAAGAAAAAGTTGAACTCAAATGTTAAAATTTCAAGCTTAATTGCACAGCTACAATAATTTAAGGAGCATAGTATTTAAAATGAGTACACACAGGGACTCTCTTGTCCCCTCCTGGTGTGAGGCAGGAGCTCTGTCCTTTCACTTTATCTCTAAATAAAAGCCTATACCTTGCTCTCCTACCTTGAGTGTTTATGAAGCTCATTCTTCGGCTTTGTGAACAAGAATCCCCACATCAGAGTGACCCAAAACAACAAGTCTCCTAACCACAAAAGCACTGACACCTTCCCTGCCATGATAGAAACCAATGAAGAAACAGAACTTGACAGCCCTTGATTGAGACTTCATGGTAATTGCCCAAAGCAGCAATTGCATCCTAATGGATCCAGAAGATGACTGAGAAAGTAGATTTTGCGTTGCTATTAAAAATTCATCAAACTACCAAACTTCTAGAAAAAAAAAATAACAGAACGGTAATCAAAAAACTACCAAAGAACAAAACCCCAAGGCCAGATGGATTTACCTCAGAATTTTATCAGACATACAGGGAAGACATAATACCCATTCTCCTTAAAGTTTTCCAAAAAATAGAGGAGGAGGGGATACTCCCAAACTCATTCTATGAAGCTAACATCACCCTAATACCAAAACCAGGCAAAGACCCCACCAAAAAAGAAAACTACAGACCAATATCCCTGATGAACGTAGATGCAAAAATACTCAACAAAATATTAGCAGAGCGGATTGAAAAATACATCAAAAGGATCATACACCATGACCAAGTGGGATTCATCCCAGGGATGAAAGGATGGTACAACATTCAAAAGTCCAACAACATCCACCACATCAACAAAAAGAAAGACAAAAACCACATGATCATCTCCATAGATGCTGAAAAAGCATTTGACAAAGTTCAACATCCATTCATGATAAAACTCACAGCAAAATGGGAATAGAGGGCAAGTACCTCAACATAATAAAGGCCATCTATGATAAACCCACAGCCAACATTATTTTGAACAGCGAGATGCTGAAAGCATTTCCTCTGAGATCGGGAACTAGACAGGGATGCCCACTCTCTCCACTGTTATTTAACATAGTACTGGAGGTCCTAGCCACGGCAATCAGACAAAATAAAGAAATACAAGGAATCCAGATTGGTAAAGAAGAAGTTAAACTGTCACTATTTGCAGATGACATGATACTGTACATAAAAAACCCTAAAGACTCCACCCCAAAACTACTAGAACTGATATCGGAATACAGCAAAGTTGCAGGATACAAAATCAACACACAAAAATCTGTGGCTTTCCTATACACTAACAATGAACCAACAGAAAGAGAAATCAGGAAAACAACTCCATTCACAATTGCATCAAAAAAAATAAAATATCTAGGAATGAACCTAACCAAAGAAGTGAAAGACTTATACTCTGAAAACTACAAGTCACTCTTAAGAGAAATTAAAGGGGACACTAACAGATGGAAACTCATCCCATGCTCGTGGCTAGGAAGAATTAATATCGTCAAAATGGCCATCCTGCCCAAAGCAATATACAGATTTGATGCAATCCCTATGAAACTACCAGCAACATTCTTCAAAGAACTGGAACAAATAATTCAAAAATTCATATGGAAACACCAAAGACCCCGAATAGCCAAAGCAAACCTGAGAAAGAAGAATAAAGTAGGGGGGATCTCACTCCCCAACTTCAAGCTCTACTATAAAGCCATAGTAATCAAGACAATTTGGTACTGGCACAAGAGTAGAGCCACAGACAAATGAAACAGACTAGAGAATCCAGACATTAACGCAGACATATATGGTCAATTAATATTTGATAAAGGAGCCATGGACATACAATGGTGAAATGACAGTCTCTTCAACAGATGGTGCTGGCAAAACTGGACAGCTACATGTAGGAGAATGAAACTGGACCATTGTCTAACCCCATATACAAAAGTAAACTCAAAATGGATCAAAGACCTGAATGTAAGTCACGAAACCATTAAACTGTTGGAAGAAAACATAGGCAAAAACCTCTTAGACATAAACATGAGTGACCTCTTCTTGAACATATCTCCCCAGGCAAGGAAAACAACAGCAAAAATGAACACGTGGGACTATATTAAGCTGAAAAGCTTCTGTACAGCAAAAGACACCATCAATAGAACAAAAAGGATCCCTACAGTATGGGAGAATATCTTTGAAAATGACACATCCGATAAAGGCTTGACGTCCAGAATATATAAAGAGCTCACACGCCTCAACAAAAAAAAAACAAATAACCCAATTAAAAAATGGGCAGAGGAACTGAACAGACAGTTCTCCAAAAAAGAAATATAGATGGCGAACAGACACATGAAAAGATGCTCCACATCGCTAATTATCAGAGAAATGCAAATTAAAACTACAATGAGTTATCACCTCACACCAGTAAGGATGGCCGCCATCCAAAAGACAAACAACAACAAATGTTGGCGAGGCTGTGGAGAAAGGGGAACCCTCCTACACTGCTGGTGGGAATGTAAGTTAGTTCAACCATTGTGGAAAGCAGTATGGAGGTACATCAAAATGCTCAAAACAGACTTACCATTTGACCCAGGAATTCCACTCCTAGAAATTTACCCTAAGAATGCAGCAATCAAGTATGAGAAAGATCAGTGCACCCCTATGTTTATTGCAGCACTATTTACAATAGCCAAGAATTGGAAGCAACCTAAATGTCCATCGATAGATGAATGGATAAAGAAGATGTGGTACATATACACAATGGAATACTACTCAGCCATAAGAAAAGGGCAAATCCAATCATTTGCAGCAACATGGATGGAGCTGGAGGGTATTATGCTCAGTGAAACAAGCCAAGCGGAGAAAGAGAAATACCAAATGATTTCACTTATCTGTGGAATATAAGAACAAAGGAAAAACTGAAGGAACAAAACAGCAGCAGAATCACAGAACTCAAGAATGGACTAACAGGTACCAAAGGGAAAGGGACTGGGGAGGATGGGTGGGTAGGGAGGGATAAGGGGGGGGAGAAGTAGGGGGGTATTAAGATTAGCATGCATGGAGGGGTAGGAGAAAAGGGAGGGCTGTACAACACAGAGAAGGCAAGTAGTGATTCTACAACATTTTGCTATGCTGATGGACAGTGACTGTAAAGGGGTTTATAGGGGAGACCTGGTATAGGGGAGAGCCTAGTAAACATGATATTCGTCATGTAAGTGTAGATTAGTGATACCAAAAACAAAACAAAACAAAACAACAAAAAAAAGGGCAGTTCCTCTGTGGTAACCTCCAATGAGTTCTACACAAGGGTATAAAGGGCATATAAAAGTGTAGGCAAAGGGTCTGTTTGTGTTTATACAGAAGATCAAAGCCTAATTGGGCTACCCCGAAAATGAACTAAGATACGATATGAAAGAGAACTTCCAACATCAGCACTCTCTGGAAGACTCATGCCAGAAGATGATCATCAAAAAACCCCAACAAAGATCCACGCACTGCTACAGCTGTAAATGCACTCATCCCACCAACTCCTGGACTTGCCATGGGAATGAAGGAGATATCTAAGCTGGCCTGTGCATACAGTAAAACAACAAATTTGACTGGATCTATACTGTTGGAACTCAACCAAGAATTAGGAGAAGTGCAAATTGTAGCGCTCCAAAATCTTACAACTACAGACTATTTACTGTTAAAAGAACATAAGGGATGTGAACATTCCCCAGGAATGGGTTGTTTTAATTTGTCTGATTTCTCTCAGACTGTTCAAGTTCATTTGGACAATATCCACCATATCATAGATAAGTTTTCACAAATGCCTAAGGTGCCTAACTGGTTTTCTTGGTGTCACTGGAGATGGCTGGTAATTACAGGTATGCTTTGGTTATGTAACTATACTCCTATTATGTTAATGTGTGTGCGCAATTTAAGTAGTAGCTTAAAACCTATACATGCTGAAATTACTCTACAAGAAGATATGTCAAAGAAATAATCAATCTTCCCATGTTTTCTTCCGCCTGCTACTTCTATAGCTTTTCTTCTTCCTTCCTAATTACAACCCTTAAATAGAATTCGTGCCTCATATCAAATTTACCGAGTATCATAATTCTTCCAAGTGGTAAAGATACCTCAAGACAAATGCTGGGCATAGAAGCTACAGGGCGTAAATATGCAAAGAAATAAAAAGCTAACCATTTCAAACAATAAGGCTTCTCTCTCACTTACCAACTTCACATTTCCCTGTATGGCCCCAGAAGATGACTGGTTAGCCAGAGACGGGTAAGATTCCTCAAGGGAGGAACAACCTAAGACAGGCACAGTCGCAGGGGGGTCATCAGGTGAGAAATTGGGGATCAACAGAGGTGAGGCTTAGAACCTCACCCCCCCTGTTCTGAGAGAAATCTTCTGCATACGTGGATGTTTTATTGCCCTGGTCTAGCTTGGATTAACGCATAGTCTACAGGCACACACCTGATCATCTACATTTGCTCTCTTACAACACTAAACTATGTTTTCTACCTTTATCTTGTATCTACCTACCACTTCAGCATTTTATTAAAAATAATAATAATAAAGAGAGAAATGTGGTATCCACATATAAATCAAGTATAAAAACTAAATGAGTATTCATATTTGAACTGACTGTTTAGAGTTCATAATGCATGAGCAAAACCAAAAGTTTCTGTGATGACTGCCCTTGTACTGTTCACTATGTAACTTATTCATTATGTAAGAATTTGTTCTCCATGTAAGAACTTGTTTGTTATGCCTCAGAAGATTGGAGACTGATGAAAATTAGGCTTGGGGTAGATTAATGATTGTGCATTGAGCATTGACTCCCCTATACAGAATTTTATTGTCGTTAACAACCACTTGATCAATAAATATGAGAGATGCCCTCACAAAAAAAAAAAAAAAAAAAGGACAGACTTCCGATGGTAAAATAAATTAGTAACCAGGATGTAATGTGTAGCATAAGGAATATAGTCAAGATATTGTAACAGCTTGGTAGGGTGATAGCTGGAACCTAGAATTATGTATATAAATGTTTTATCACTGTGTTGTACACTTGAAACTAATGTAATGTTATACTGTGCGTCAACTACCCTTCAATAAAAAATAATTATCTAGAAAAAAAAAATTTACAGAACACGTCTTATTAGTTGCCCTGTTTGTTATCTGTGCTCCAACAACAAGGATCCTTCTGGCTGCAAGTGGGTAACAGACTTGCCAAGCATGTTACTCCAATTTCAGGAGGCAAGCAACTTACATATTAGATAGTTATAAAATGGCACTAGATTAAGTGAACAAATTGTATTTCCATTCTACAGTATTATCCTGATCTGTAAACCTGTCTTCTTCATTAGCCTGAATATTTTCAAACACCTAAAACTCAACTAGTTCTAATCATTTGCTTTACCAGTCAAAACAAAATGTGTGCTTGACACCCTCCATTTTAAAAACCCAGTTGCCTTGATGTTGATGTCTAGAAGAAAAACCTACCAGAGGTTTCCACAGGTCATTCACCCTTCTATTGGGCAGGTGTGTTTAGATGAAACTTCTGATTTAAATGTCAAGCCACACTATAAATTACACTTCTTTCTCCTGATTAATAAAATAAATACATATATGAATACACACAAATAAATGAAATAGAACAGAGTTCACAATTGGACCCAACAAATTACAGAAACTTGAACCTGGCCAAAGAAATGAAAGCACTTCCATACACAAAACAGGGCCTTTAGACTTTAGTCTTCCACTGTCTTATTTAGAGTTCACCACCATCAACAGATGGAGACAAGGCAAAAGGATGGCCATGTGTAAATGAACACAGACAACTCAAATCAGAAAGGAAAGAGAAGTGACAACTGACACCACAGAAACACAAAGGACTGCAAGAGGCTGTTGTAAAAAACATTACACCATCAAACTGGGAAACATAGGAGAAAAGGTAAGCTCCTAGAAATGCACAACATTCCAAAACTGAACCAGAAGAAATAGAAAACCTCCACTACAGGTGGGGCGGAAGATGGCGGCGTGAGTAGAGCAGCGGAAATCTCCTCCCAAAACAACATATATCTATGAAAATATAACAAAGACAACCCTTCCTAGAATAAAGACCAGAGGACACAGGACAATATCCAGACCACATCCACACCTGAGAGAACCCAGCGCCTCGCGAAGGGGGTAAGATACAAGCCCCGGACCCGCGGGAGCCGAGCGCCCCTCCCCCCAGCTCCCGGCGGGAGAAGAGCAGGCAGAGCGGGAGGGAGACGGAGCCCAGGACTGCCGAGCACCCAGCCCCTGCCATCCGGGCCAGAGTGCAGGGCGCTCGATACTGGGAAAACAGGGCAGCAAGAACAGTGAGCAGGCACTGGAGGCTGGGCGACAGAGGACATAAGAAAAGCGTGCGACCATTTTTTTTTTTTTTTTTTTTTTTGCTTTTTTGCTGCTTTGTTTTGGCGAGCGCTGTTTGGAAGTCTTAAAGGGACAGGGACCCCAATATTAGGGAAACAGGGCAGAAAGACCGGTGAGCAGAGGCCTGAGGCTGGCACCGGAGAATAAAGAAAAACGAACGAACACCTTTTTTTTTTTAATTAAAAATTTTTTTTTTTTTTTAATTAAAAAAATTTTTTTTCTTGTTTTTTTTTGTGGTCATTGTTTTGTTTTGGCGGGTGCTTTTTGGAAGTCTTAAAGGGGCAGGGCGGGCCACTTAATCCAGAGGTAGGGAATCCGGGATCTCTGGGCACCCTAACCCCTGGGCTGCAGGGAGCAGGGAGGCCCCTTACGGAGATAAATAGCCTCCCAGCAGCTCCTGCTCCAACGCGACTCCACCATTTTGGAGTAGCTGCCCGAGCCAGGCCACGCCCACAGCAACAGCGGAGATTAACTCCACAGCAGCCGGGCAGGAAGCAGAAACCCTGTCTGCGCGCAACTGCGCAGCACAAGCCACTAGAGGCCGCTGTTCTCCCAGGAGAGGAGGGCCACAAACCAACAAGAAAGGAAGTCCTTCCAGCCGTCACTCGTCCCAGTTCTGCAGACTATTCCTATCACCATGAAAAGGCAAAGCTACAGGCAGACAAAGATCACAGAGACAACACCAGAGAAGGAGACAGACCTAACCAGTCTTCCTGACAAAGAATTCAAAATAAGAATCATAAACATGCTGACAGAGATGCAGAGAAATACGCAAGAAAAATGGGATGAAGTCCGGAAAGAGATCACAGATGCCAGAAAGGAGATCGCAGAAATGAAACAAACTCTGGAAGGGTTTATAAGCAGAATGGATAGAATGCAAGAGGCCATTGATGGAATTGAAATCAGAGAACAGGAACGCATGGAAGCTGACATAGAGAGAGACAAAAGGATCTCCAGGAATGAAACAATATTAAGAGAACTGTGTGACCAATCTAAAAGGAGCAATATCCGTATTATAGGGGTCCCAGAAGAAGAAGAGAGAGGCAAAGAGATGGAAAGTATCTTAGAAGAAATAATTGCTGAAAACTTCCCCACACTGGGGGAGGAAGTAATCAAACAGACCACGGAAATACACAGAACCCCCAACAGAAAGGATCCAAGAAGGGCAACACCAAGACACATAATAATTAAAATGGCAAAGATCAAGGACAAGGAAAGAGTGTTAAAGGCAGCTAGAGAGAAAAAGGTCACCTATAAAGGGAAACCCATCAGGCTAACGTCAGATTTCTCAACAGAAACCCTACAGGCCAGAAGAGAATGGCATGATATATTTAATACAATGAAACAGAAGGGCCTTGAACCAAGGATACTGTATCCAGCACGACTATCATTCAAATATGACGGTGGGATTAAACAATTCCCAGACAAACAAAAGCTGAGGGAATTTGCTTTCCACAAACCACCTCTACAGAACATCTTACAGGGACTGCTCTAGATGGGAGCACTCCTAGAAAGAGCACAGCACAAAACACCCAACATATGAAGAATCGAGGAGGAGGAACAAGAAGGGAGAGAAGAAAAGAATCTCCAGACAGTGTATATAACAGCTCAATAAGCGAGCTAAGTTAGGCAGTAAGATACTAAAGAGGCTAACCTTGAACCTTTGGTAACCACGAATTTAAAGCCTGCAATGGCAATAAGTACATATCTTTCAATAGTCACCCTAAATGTTAATGGGTTGAATGCACCAATCAAAAGACACAGAGTAACAGAATGGATAAAAAAGCAAGACCCATCTATATGCTGCTTACAAGAAACTCACCTCAAACCCAAAGACATGTACAGACTAAAAGTCAAGGGATGGAAAAACATATTTCAAGCAAACAACAGTGAGAAGAAAGCAGGGGTTGCAGTACTAATATCAGACAAAATAGACTTCAAAACAAAGAAAGTAACAAGAGATAAAGAAGGACACTACATAATGATAAAGGGCTCAGTCAAACAAGAGGATATAACCATTCTAAATATATATGCACCCAACACAGGAGCACCAGCATATGTGAAACAAATACTAACAGAACTAAAGGGGGATATAGACTGCAATGCATTCATTCTAGGAGACTTCAACACACCACTCACCCCAAAGGATAGATCCACTGGGCAGAAAATAAGTAAGGACACGGAAGCACTGAACAACACAGTAGAGCAGATGGACCTAATAGATATCTATAGAACTCTACATCCAAAAGCAGCGGGATATACATTCTTCTCAAGTGCACATGGAACATTCTCCAGAATAGACCACATACTAGGCCACAAAAAGAGCCTCAGAAAATTCCAAAAGATTGAAATCCTACCAACCAACTTTTCAGACCACAAAGGCGTAAAACTAGAAATAAACTGTACAAAGAAAGCAAAGAGGCTCATGAACACATGGAGGCTTAACAACACGCTCCTAAATAATCAATGGATCAATGACCAAATCAAAATGGAGATCCAGCAATATATGGAAACAAATGACAACAACAACACTAAGCCCCAACTTCTGTGGGACACAGCAAAAGCAGTCTTAAGAGGAAAGTATATAGCAATCCAAGCATATTTAAAAAAGGAAGAGCAATCCCAAATAAATGGTCTAATGTCACAATTATCGAAATTGGAAAAAGAAGAACAGATGAGGCCTAAGGTCAGCAGAAGGAGGGACATAATAAAGATCAGAGAAGAAATAAATAAAATTGAGAAGAATAAAACAATAGCAAAAATCAATGAAACCAAGAGCTGGTTCTTCGAGAAAATAAACAAAATAGATAAGCCTCTAGCCAGACTTATTAAGAAGAAAAGAGAGTCAACACAAATCAACAGTATCAGAAACGAGAAAGGAAAAATCACGACGGACCCCACGGAAATGCAAAGAATTATTGGAGAATACTATGAAAACCTATATGCTAACAAGCTGGGAAACCTAGGAGAAATGGACAACTTCCTAGAAAAATATAACCTTCCAAGATTGACCCAGGAAGAAACAGAAAATCTAAACAGACCAATTACCAGCAACGAAATTGAAGAGGTAATCAAAAAACTACCAAAGAACAAAACCCCCGGGCCAGATGGATTTACCTCGGAATTTTATCAGACATACAGGGAAGACATAATACCCATTCTCCTTAAAGTTTTCCAAAAAATAGAGGAGGAGGGGATACTCCCAAACTCATTCTATGAAGCTAACATCACCCTAATACCAAAACCAGGCAAAGACCCCACCAAAAAAGAAAACTACAGACCAATATCCCTGATGAACGTAGATGCAAAAATACTCAACAAAATATTAGCAAACCGAATTCAAAAATACATCAAAAGGATCATACACCATGACCAAGTGGGATTCATTCCAGGGATGCAAGGATGGTACAACATTCGAAAGTCCATCAACATCATCCACCACATCAACAAAAAGAAAGACAAAAACCACATGATCATCTCCATAGATGCTGAAAAAGCATTTGACAAAGTTCAACATCCATTCATCTTAAAAACTCTCAGCAAAATGGGAATAGAGGGCAAGTACCTCAACATAATAAAGGCCATCTATGATAAACCCACAGCCAACATTATATTGAACAGCGAGAAGCTGAAAGCATTTCCTCTGAGATCGGGAACTAGACAGGGATGCCCACTCTCTCCACTGTTATTTAACATAGTACTGGAGGTCCTAGCCACGGCAATCAGACAAAATAAAGAAATACAAGGAATCCAGATTGGTAAAGAAGAAGTTAAACTGTCACTACTTGCAGATGACATGATACTGTACATAAAAAACCCTAAAGACTCCACCCCAAAACTACTAGAACTGATATCGGAATACAGCAAAGTTGCAGGATACAAAATCAACACACAGAAATCTGTGGCTTTCCTATATACTAACAATGAACCAACAGAGAGAGAAATCAGGAAAACAACTCCATTCACAATTGCATCAAAAAAAATAAAATACCTAGGAATAAACCTAACCAAAGAAGTGAAAGACTTATACTCTGAAAACTACAAGTCACTCTTAAGAGAAATTAAAGGGGACACTAACAGATGGAAACTCATCCCATGCTCGTGGCTAGGAAGAATTAATATCGTTAAAATGGCCATCCTGCCCAAAGCAATATACAGATTTGATGCAATCCCTATGAAACTACCAGCAACATTCTTCAATGAACTGGAACAAATAATTCAAAAATTCATATGGAAACACCAAAGACCCCGAATAGCCAAAGCAATCCTGAGAAAGAAGAATAAAGTAGGGGGGATCTCACTCCCCAACTTCAAGCTCTACTATAAAGCCATAGTAATCAAGACAATTTGGTACTGGCACAAGAACAGAGCCACAGACCAATGGAACAGACTAGAGAATCCAGACATTAACCCAGACATATATGGTCAATTAATATTTGATAAAGGAGCCATGGACATACAATGGCGAAATGACAGTCTCTTCAACAGGTGGTGCTGGCAAAACTGGACAGCTACATGTAGGAGAATGAAACTGGACCATTGTCTAACCCCATATACAAAAGTAAACTCAAAATGGATCAAAGACCTGAATGTAAGCCATGAAACCATTAAACTCCTGGAAGAAAACATAGGCGAAAACCTCTTAGACATAAACATGAGTGACCTCTTCTTGAACATATCTCCCCGGGCAAGGAAAACAACAGCAAAAATGAGTAAGTGGGACTATATTAAGCTGAAAAGCTTCTGTACAGCAAAAGACACCATCAATAGAACAAGAAGGATCCCTACAGTATGGGAGAATATATTTGAAAATGACACATCCGATAAAGGCTTGACGTCCAGAATATATAAGGAGCTCTCACGCCTCAACAAACAAAAAACAAATAACCCAATTAAAAAATGGGCAGAGGAACTGAACAGACAGTTCTCCAAAAAAGAAATACAGATGGCCAACAGACACATGAAAAGATGCTCCACATCGCTAATTATCAGAGAAATGCAAATTAAAACTACAATGAGGTATCACCTCACACCAGTAAGGATGGCTGCCATCCAAAAGACAAACAACAACAAATGTTGGCGAGGCTGTGGAGAAAGGGGAACCCTCCTACACTGCTGGTGGGAATGTAAGTTAGTTCAACCATTGTGGAAAGCAGTATGGAGGTACATCAAAATGCTCAAAACAGACTTACCATTTGACCCAGGAATTCCACTCCTAGGAATTTACCCTAAGAATGCAGCAATCAAGTTTGAGAAAGACAGATGCACCCCTATGTTTATTGCAGCACTATTTACAATAGCCAAGAATTGGAAGCAACCTAAATGTCCATCAATAGATGAATGGATAAAGAAGATGTGGTACATATACACAATGGAATACTACTCAGCTATAAGAAAAGGGCAAATCCAATCATTTGCAGCAACATGGATGGAGCTGGAGGGTATTATGCTCAGTGAAACAAGCCAAGCGGAGAAAGAGAAATACCAAATGATTTCACTTATCTGTGGAATATAAGAACAAAGGAAAAACTGAAGGAACAAAACAGCAGCAGAATCACAGAACTCAAGAATGGACTAACAGGTACCAAAGGGAAAGGGACTGGGGAGGATGGGTGGGTAGGGAGGGATAAGGGGGGGAGAAGTAGGGGGGTATTAAGATTAACATGCATGGGGGGGTAGGAGAAAAGGGAGGGCTGTACAACACAGAGAAGGCAAGTAGTGATTCTACAACATTTAGCTATGCTGATGGACAGTGACTGTAAAGGGGTTTATAGGGGAGACCTGGTATAGGGGAGAGCCTAGTAAACATAATATTCGTCATGTAAGTGTAGATTAGTGATAGCAAAAAAAAAAAAAAAAAAGGGCAGTTCCTGTGTGGTAACCTCCAACGAGTTCTACACAAGGGTATAAAGGGCATATAAAAGTGTAGGCAAAGGGTCTGTTTGTGTTTATACAGAGGATCAAAGCCTAATTGGGCTACCCCGAAAATGAACTAAGATACGATATGAAAAAGAACTTCCAACATCTGCACCCTCTGGAAGACTCATGCCAGAAGATGATCATCAAAAAACCCCAACAAAGATCCACGCACTGCTACAGCTGTAGATGCACTCATCCCACCAGTTCCTGGACCTGCCATGGGAATGAGGAAGGAGATATCTAAGCTGGCCTGTGCATATAGTAAAACAACAAAATTGGACTGGATCTATACTGTTGGAACTCAACCAAGAATTTGGAGAAGTGCAAATTGTAGCGCTCCAAAGTCTTACAACTACAAACTATTTATTGTTAAAAGAACATATGGCATGTGAACAGTCCCCAGGAATGGGTTGTTTTAATTTGTCTGATTTCTCTCAGACTGTTCAAGTTCATTTGGACAATATCCACCATATCATAGATAAGTTTTCACAAATGCCTAAGGTGCCTAACTGGTTTTCTTGGTTTCACTGCAGATGGCTGGTAATTACAGATATGCTTTGGTTATGTAACTATACTCCTATTATGTTAATGTGTGTGTGCAATTTAAGTAGTAGCTTAAAACCTATACATGCTGAAGTTACTCTACAAGAAGATATATCAAAGAAATAATCAATCTTCCCAAGTTTTCTTCCGCCTGCTACTTCTATAGCTTTTCTTCTTCCTTCCTAATTACAACCCTTAAATAGAATTCGTGCCTCATATCAAATTTACCGAGTATCATAATTCTTCCAAGTGGTAAAGATACCTCAAGACAAATGCTGGGCATAGAAGCCACAGGGCATAAATATGCAAAGAAGTAAAAAGCTAACTTTTTCAAACAATAAGGCTTCTCTCTCACTTACCAACTTCACATTTCCCTGTATGGCCCCAGAAGATGACTGGTTAGCCAGAGATGGGTAAGATTCCTCAAGGGAGGAACAACCTAAGACAGGCACAGTCGCAGGGGGGCCATCAGGTGAGAAATTGGGGATCAACAGAGGTGAGGCTTAGAACCTCACCCCCCCGTTCTGAGAGAAATCTTCTGCATACGTGGATGTTTTATTGCCCTGGTCTAGCTTGGATTAACACATAGTCTACAGGCACACACCTGATCATCTACATGTGCTCTCTTACAACACTAAACTATGTTTTCTACCTTTATCTTGTATCTACCTACCACTTCAGCATTTTATTAAAAATAATAATAATAAAGAGAGAAATGTGGTATCCACATATAAATCAAGTATAAAAACCAAATGAGTATTCATATTTGAACTGACTGTTTAGAGTTCATAATGCATGAGCAAAACCGAAAGTTTCTGTGATGACTGCCCTTGTACTGTTCACTATGTAACTTATTCATTATGTAAGAATTTGTTCTACATGTAAAAACTTGTTTGTTATGCCTCAGAAGATTGGAGACTGACAAAAATTAGGCTTGGGGTGGAATAATGATTGTGCATTGAGCATTGACTCCCCTATACAGAATTTTATTGTCGTTAACAACCATTTGATCAATAAATATGAGAGATGCCCTCACAAAAAAAAAAAAAAAAAAAAAAAAAAGGACAGACTTCCAATGGTAAAATAAATTAGTAACCGGGATGTAATGTATAGCATAAGGAATATAGTCAAGATATTGTAACAGCCTGGTAGGGTGATAGCTGGAACCTAGAATTATGTATATAAATGTTCTACCACTGTGTTGTACACTTGAAACTCATGTAATGTAATACTGTGTGTCAACTACCCTTCAATAAAAAATAATTATTAAAAAAAAAAAGAAAACCTCCACTAACAGACTGACAGTAATGAACTGCACTGATAATCAAAAAAACACTCCTTACAAAGTTAAGGACCAGATGGTTTCAAAATTACTTCCACCAAACATTTAAAGTACAGTTAATATTTACCTTTCTCAAGCTACTTCTAAACCTTGAAAAGGAAGGAAAACTTCACACCATTTTATTACTTCAGCATCACCCCAATACCAAATCCAACAAAAACAGTACAAAAAAGGAACACTAAGACACCACCATCCTTGATGAACACATTTGTGAAAATCCGCAAAAAAACTAGCAGCAAACTGAATTAAAAAATACATGACAAGACTCATTAACCAAGAACAAGTAGGATTTATTCCAGGGATGCAAAGATGTTGAAATATCTGCAAATCAATGTGACACACCCCATTAACAAAAGGAAGGATAAAAACTATCATCATCATGATAGGCACAAAACAGGATCACAAAACCTAACATGCTTTTATCTTAAAAACTCAACAAACTGTGTATAGAGGGAACATACATCAACATAACAAAGGCCATATATGACAAACTCACAGCTGCCATCACACTGAATAACAAAAAGCTGAAAGCTTTTCCACTAAGGTCAGGAAAAAGACAAGGATGCCCACTGTCACCACTTTTATTAAACATAGTCCTGAAAGTCTGAGCCAAGGCAACCAGACAAGTAGAAGGCATCTAAGTTGGTAAGGAAGAAGTCAAATTTCCCCTATTTGCAGGTGACATGATACTGTATAAAGAAAATCCTAAAAACTGCATCAAAAAACTACTGGAATTAATAAATGTCACAGCAAACAAAACCAATGCACAAAAACCTGCGGCATTTACACATAAAAATGAACTAACAGAAAGAGTTTTAAGAAAGAATCCCATTTATGATTGCCTCGAAAAGAATAAAATCACTGGGAATAAAATTCAACCAAGGCAGATAAAGACCTGTACTCTCAAAACTCTAAGACACTGATGAAAGAAATTGAGGAAGACACAAATAAGTGGAAAACTATCCCGTGCTCCTGGATAGGATGAATGAATATTGTTAAATGGTCATATTATCCAAAGCAACCTATAGATTCAATGCAATCCCTATCAAAAAACCAATGGCATTTTTCACTCAACTAGAGCAAAGAATCCTAAAATTTACATGTAACCTCAAAAGACCCTGAAGAGCCAAAGAAATCTTGACAATGAAGAACAATGCTGGGAGTAAAGAGCTATACTACAAAGCTGCAGTGAATTAAACTACTACTACTACCACTACCATACTACTGTGTGCAGTATGGAACTGACACAAGAACAAATATATGAATCAGTGGAACAGAACAGATAACTAAACCCACACGTATATGGTCAATTAAAATATGACAAAAGAGGCAAGAATATACAATGGGGAAAAGACAGTCTCTTCAGTAAATGGTGCTGGGAAAACCACACAGCTACATGCAGGAGAATGGTATCGCATCACTGTCTAACATCATGCACAAAACTTAATTCAAAATGGATTAAATACCTAAAGGCATGAAAGCACAAAACTTTGGAAAGAAAAGATGGGCTTGAATCTCTTGAAAATCAGCAACAGTAAATTTTTTCTGGACACATCTCCCCAAGCAAGAGAAACAAAAGAAAGATTAAACAAAAGGGGCTTCATCGATCTAAAAAGTTTCTGTAAAGGACAACATCAACAAAATGAAAAGGCAACTTACTGTAAGGAAGAACATACCTGAAATGGACAACTTCCTAAAAAAATACAACCTTCCAAGACTGACCAAGGAAGAAACACAAAACCTAAACAAACCAATTACGAGCAAAGAAATTGAAGCGGTAATCAAAAAACCACCCAGGAACAAAACCTCCGGGCCAGAAGGATTTACCTCGGAATTTTATCAGACATACAGAAAAGATATAATACCCATTCTCCTTGAAGTTTTCCAAAAAATAGAAGAGGAAGGAATACTCTCAAACTCATTCTATGAAGCCAACATCACCCTAATACCAAAACCAGGCAAAGACCCCAACAAAAAAGAAAATTACAGACCAATAGCCCTGATGAACATAGATGCAGAAATACTCAACAAAATATTAGCAAACCAAATTCAAAAATACATCAAAAGGATCATACACCATGACCAAGTGGGATTCATCCCAGGGATGCAAGGATGGTACAACATCCGAAAATCTATCAACATCATCCACCACATAAACAAAAAGAAAGACAAAAACCACATGATCATCTCCATAGATGCTGAAAAAGCATTTGACAAAGTTCAACATCCATTCATGATAAAAACTCTCAGCAATATGGGAATAGAGGGCAAGTACCTCAACATAATAAAGGCCATCTATGATAAACCCACAGCCAACATCATACTGAACAGCGAGAAGCTGAAAACTTTTCCTCTGAGATCGGGAACAAGACAGGGATGCCAACTCTTCCCACTGTCATTCAACATAGTACTGGAGGTCCTAGCCATGGCAATTAGACAAAACAAAGAACTACAAGGAATCCAAATTGGTAAAGAAGAAGTTAAACTGTCACTATTTGCAGATGACATCATATTGTACATAAAAAACCCTAAAGACTCCACTCCAAAACTACCAGAACTGATATAAGAATGCAGCAAAGTTGCAGGATACAAAATTAATACACAGAAATCTGTGGCTTTCCTATACACTAACAATGAACTAGCAGAAAGAGTAATCAGGAAAACAATTCCATTCACAATTGCATCAAAAAGAATAAAATACCTAGGAATAAACCTAACCAAGAAAGTGAAAACCTATACCCTGAAAACTATAAGACACTCTTAAGAGAAATTGAAGAGGACACTAACAAATGGAAACTCATCCCATGCTCTTGGCTAGGAAGAATTAATATCATCAAAATGGCCATCCTGCCCAAAGCTATATACAGATTTGCTGCAATCCTTATCAAATTACCAACAACATTCTTCAACGAACTGGAACAAATAGTTCAAAAATTCATATGGAACCACCAAAGACCCCGAATAGCCAAAGCAATCCTGAGAAGGAAGAATAAAGTGGGGGGGATCTCACTCCCCAACTTCAAGCTCTACTACAAAGCCACAGTAATCAAGACAATTTGGTACTGGCACAAGAACAGAGCCACAGACCTGTGGAACAGAATAGAGACTCTAGACATTAACCCAAACATATATGGTCAATTAATATATGATAAGGGAGCCATGGACATACAATGGGGAAATGACAGTCTCTTCAACAGATGGTGCTGGCAGAACTGGTCAGCTACATGTAAGAGAATAAAATTGAATCACTCTCTAACCCCATACACAAAAGTAAAGTCAAAATGGATCAAAGACCTGAATGTAAGTCATGAAACCATAAAACTCTTAGAAAAAAACATAGGCAAAAATCTCTTGGACATAAACATGAGTGACTTCTTCATGAACACATCTCCCTGGGTAAGGGAAACAAAAGCAAAAATGAACAGGTGGGACTATATCAAGCTGAAAAGCTTCTTTACAGCAAAGGATATCATCAATAGAACAAAAAGGTACCCTACAGTATGGGAGAATATATACATAAATGACAGATCCGATAAAGGGTTGACATCCAAAATATATAAAGAGCTCATGCACCTCAACAAACAAAAAACAAATAATCCAATTAAAAAATGGGCAGAGGAGCTGAAGAGACACTTCTCCAAAGAAGAAATTCAGATTGCCAACAGGCACATGAAAAGATGTTCCACAGCACTAATCATCAGAGAAATGCAAATTAAAACCACATGAGATATCACCTCACACCAGTCAGGATGGCCACCATCCAAAAGACAAACAACAACAAATGTTGGAGAGGATGTGGAAAAAGGGGAATCCTCCTCCTACACTGCTGGTAGGAATGTAAATTCTTTCAACCATTGTGAAAAGCAGTATGGAGGTTCCTCAAAGAAATAAAAACAAAATTACCATTTGACCCAGGATTTCCACTCCTGGGAATTTACCCTAAGAATGCAAGAGCCCAGTTTCAAAAAGATATATGCACCCCTATGTTTATTGCAGCACTATTTACAATAGCCAAGAAATGGAAGCAACCTAAGTGTCCATCAGTAGATGATTGGATAAAGAAGATGTGGTACATATTTACAATGGAATATCATTCAGCTATAAGAAGAAAACAAATCCTACCACCAATTACAACAACATAATTGGAGCTGGAGGGTATTATGCTCAGTGAAATAAGCCAGGTGGAGAAAGACAAGTATTAAATGATTTCACTCATATGTGGAGTATAAGAACAAAGCAAAAACGGAAGGAAAAAAACAGCAGCAGACTCATAGAACCCAAGAATGGACTAACAGATACCAAAGGCAAAGGGACTGGGGAGGATGGATGGGAAGGGAAGAAGAAGGGGGAAAAGGGGGCATTACAATTAGCACACATAATGTAGGGGGGAGCAGTGGCACAGGAAGGCAGTATAACACAGAGAAGAAAAGTAGTGATTCTACAGCATCTTACTATGCTGATGGACAGTGACTGTGATGGGATATGTGGTGGGGACTTGATAATGGGGGAGTCTAATAACCATAATGTTGCTCATATAGTTGTACATTAATGATACCAAAATAAAAGTAAAATCAAATACAGTTTGACCCAGTAACTCCACTTCTAGGAATTTACCTGAAGAAAATAAAATCTGATTCAAAAAGATACATGCACTCCTATGTTTATTGATACATTATTTACAATAGCTAAGATATGGAAGCAACCAAAATGTCAATCAATAGATGAATGAGTAAAGATGTTAACCGTTCTTCTTTAGGAATGGATAAAGAAGATGCCATGATGAAATACTATTCAGCCATAAAAAATGAAAGAAATCCTGACATTTGCAACACCATGGACGGACCTATGCAGTATTATGCTAAGTGAAATAAACCAACCAGAGAAAGACAAATTCTGTATGATTACACTTACATGTGGAATCTAAGAACAAAATGAACACAAGAACAGTAGACTCATAGAGGAGTCTTTGGGGACTCATAGAGAGGAGACTCATAGAGGACTCATAGAGGAGGAGAGATTGGGCTAGGTGGGAGGGGTGTGTGAGGGGGATAAAGGGGCACAAAAATCTCAATCATAATATAAGATACCTACAGGGATTGAAGTACAGCATAGAAAATAAAGTCAGTGGTTCTGTAACATCTTTCAATGCTGACAAATAGTAACTACACTGGTTGGATTGAGAATTTAATAATATGTGTAACTGCTGAATCACTGTAATGTATACTTGAAACTAATATAATGTATATCAACTTTATTTCAATTAAAATACTCTTAAAAATAATAAAAGGACAGGAAATCAAAGTCAAAGAAAGAATGTGGCTGTATTTGGAAACAAGGCCTTTAAGGAGGTGGTTAAGGTAAAATGAGGTCATATGGGTGGGCTCTGATCCAAACCTTATAAGATAAGGGGATTAGGACCCAGACACACATAGAGGGATGACCACGTAAGGACACAGGGAGAAGATAGCTAGCTGTCTGCAAGCCAAGGAGAGAGGACCCAGAATAAACCAACCCTGCTCACACTGATTAGCTGAGAAAAATGCACTTGACACATCTTTGAGGGGAAAAAAGTACATGTCAGACAGCCCTTGTGTTAGTTTCCTAAGGGCAACCATAGTAAAGAACCACAAAGTGGGGAACTTGAAACAATTTATGCTCTCGTAGTTCTGGAGAGGAGAAGTCTAAAACCAAGGTGTTGATAAGGACATGCTCCCTCTGGAGACCCATGAGGAGGATCCTTTTTTAGATTCTTTCAGCTTCTGGGGCTCCCAGAAATCCTGGATGCTGCTATCTGTGGCCACTGTGTACCACTCCCACTTCTGCCTCTGTCTCCACATGGCCATCTTCTCTCTGTGTCTCTTAATACAAACACCAATCATATTGATTAAGGCCCCTCCCTACTCCAGCCTGGCCTCATCTTAACTTGATGACTTCTGCAAAGACCCTATATCCAGATAAAGCCCTATTCACAGGCACTGGGCATTAGGACTTCAACATATCTCTGGAGGAACACAGTTCAACTCAACACAACCCTAGATGGTATAGTTTGTGTATCTGTATGCATAGGTATGTATGAGAGATTTCCAGGCACCAAAATGTTTTTGAGAAAACTTCCAAAGAGGTCTGCTTTTTGAGGAGCCTATGGGACTAACAGATTATGGTCATTGCTCTTGAGCAAGTTGTGGCATTGCCCATGACAGTGATAAATTGAAATCACCCACAGATCCATCAGCAGCAGCATGGATAAATAGATAGTGCAGTGGATCTCAGAGGGTGGTCTCAGGATCAGTAGTACCTTCATCACCAAGAAAGCTGTTATAAATACAAATTATCAGGTACTACCCCAGACCAAATAAATCTAAAACTGTAGGGGTGGGCCTGGCAACATGTGTTTTAATAAATTTTAAAGGTTATTCTGATGCGTGCTCAAAATTGTGAACCACTGCCATGGAGCAATCAGAATGATTGAACTTCACCTATCTGCCTCAACACAGGTACATCTGTGTTGATATGGCTTGAGATATATATGGTTTATTCACACACACGCGCACACACACACACACACACTATTGAGTGAAAGAAGCAAGACAGCGAGGAATAATGTAATTCCATTTATATGAAGTTCAAAAATGGGAGAAAACCACACTATATTAATTTATTATTGAATTCACATTGATAAAACAAGAAAAGCAAAGGAATAACTAACCAGAAAGAGGGATTACCTCTAGGGGGAGAGGGAGGATTAGATTAAGAAGAGACACCACAGAATTTGGGGAGGTGTTGGCACAGTTTTATTGCCTGACCTGGTTAATGGTGACATGTGCATTTCCTTTAAAATTATATATTGATCATACATTCAATCTACAATATTACAAATAATATATTCCTAGATATGTTATAGATACTATTACATATATTTCCTACATATATAATATATAACATGTATAATACATATATACATATACTATTTTCACAGAAGATATTTTAAATGTTAAAAAGAAAAAAGACAAAAATGTGAAAAAGGAAAAAACAAATCCCAATTCACACCTTATGTCTAGCAGCTCCTTTGATGTAACCCAGACTACACAGACCTCACTCAGACTGGTCTAACACAATTCGAGGATGGTTCTGGTTGTGGCAGGGATGGTTAACCCTCTGCCACAGTCCATTCTTCCCTTGCCTTGTGTAAACTCCTTTCAGCTGAGACGTGGCTCCACAGCCAGGGGCTCCATTTCCCATCTTCCATTACCAGCCAAAGGCGCATGCAAATACTTACGAGTAATGGGAGCAATGAGAGAGAATGCCCCCCAATTCTGAACACCCCAGCTAAGACCTAAGTGAGTGAGTGAGACCTCCTGGGCCTTCCAGCCTATCCCACCCAGCAGCACAATGCAGCTGAGTGGATCCTGGCAACCCCTTATGAAACCAAAGAAACAACCTGCAAGCCCAATTCCAGAGCCACAGAATGTGACAGGTGATTGTTAGGGTTTGAGCCATTACTTTTTGGGGTCTTTTGAACACAACAATAGATAACCGACATATATAACTTCTTTGTAAATCATATTCTTTTTTATTACACAATGTCCCTCTTTCTGTTTCATGCTTGGACCTTAAATTCCATGTTCCTTTATTTTTATACTTTCATTGTCACTTTATCATGGGTGTGTTTCTTGTAAACAACACATGCCTAGTTTTAGTTTTTAACTCCAACTGCCAGTTTCTACCTTTTAAGACAATTTAGTACAGTTGAGGCTTGAATAACACAGGGGTTCAGAGTGCCAACCCCCCATGCAGTCAAAACCCCAAACATAATTTTGATTCCTTCAATAACTTAACTACTAATACCCTACTGTTGACTGGAAGGCTTACAATAACATTAACAGTTGATTAACATATTTTTATGTTATGTTATTATATACTGTGTTCTTACAATAAAGTCAGCCACAGAAAAGGAAATGGTTTTTCAAATTGTCACCAATCTCCAGAAAATTTTCCAATACATTTATTGAAAAAGTGGACCCACGCAGTTTCAGCCTGTATTGTTCAAGGGTCAAGTGTATTGTTTAAAAAAAGAGACAGCAGGCGTGAAATGGAGCCACTTGTGCTGAGCCCACATCACCAGTTTCAACCTCTCCTGGGAGATGTTACACCAGTCAACCTAGAATTACCTGGTCCCCACTAGTGAGGTAATCAGCCTGGTAGAAGCCCACCATCCCCTGAAGGAAGGTGACCTTGCCACCACCAACCCACTCTTTGCCAGTGCCTTCTCTGTCCTGCCCCCTTCTGCCTATGAAAGTCCTTCATTTTGTGCAGCTCTTCAGAGCTCCTCTCTATTTGCTGGACAGGATGCTGCTTGATTCATTAGTCATTGAATAAAGCCAAAAAGATCTATAAAATTTTCTCTGTGGAATTTTGTTTTTTAACAGATTGTTTGCTGATTGGACTTCATTTCTTCTCTCTTCTATTTATAATATATTTTACTTCATTGTTTCCTCTTTTACATTTTTTCTGTTTTATTTTCTTTTTTCCTCATTACTTTAAAAGTTCTACTAGTCTTTTCAATTCCTGGGGTTTCTGCCCTAATAATCATGAATAAGTCTGTATTTCTTTATTGGAATATCAAAACAATCATTGTAGTCATCATTACCCAGAGGGCTTTGTTGCCTGCTCTCCTTCTCTTTCTCCCAGTAACAAGATAAAACCTGTGGACCATGTTAACATCCCCACTCTTCCTACTCATCCATCTCTGAAACATCAGGCTTTGGTCTTGTCCAGCTGTTCAAGTCTCCAAGAAGCAAGCAAAAGAGAAGCATGGCAGTCTCTGCACTTGTAGGACATCAGGGCACAAATGGCAAAGGGGGAGTAGATTTACGTGCACCTGACATCCTTAGTTGCAGACACCAGCCTTCCCCCAACCCTGGGAACTGGCAGCAGCTCAGCCTCGGAGCATCTGCCTGAAAGGCCAGCAACACCATCCAGGTCTCCTAGGACCACAGTTGCAAGCAGCTTCGGTCTTCCTCCCAGCAGATTTCCTAGTATCCAGGGACTATGCTCTCTCTCTGAGACTCATTAAGTCTGGTCTGTGCTCCAGTCCTATCCCACTGGGTGCCTCGGCATCACCCCCTCCCCTGAGCCAAGGGCATCATCAAGAAAGACAAAAAAAATTCCCTTTTTCCGCTTCTCCATAGGGTTTAAGTCCAATTCATAGAACTCGAGTTTCAATTCTTACTCACAGTGGCCCTGTCTTACCTAACTTGGTTGAGGACCAACTCTTCTCCAATTTCCAAGTTAGGGAAAAACACATCATTTACCTAACTGGGACTATCTGGTTTTATGTTTATGATTCCCTGGGGCTGCAGCATTCAGCAAAACTGCATCTTAGAATTTGGTAATTTGGGGAGAGGAGGGGCGGAAGATGGCGGCGTGAGTAGAGCAGCGGAAATCTCCTCCCAAAACAACATATATCTATGAAAATATAACAAAGACAACCCTTCCTAGAATAAAGACCAGAGGACACAGGACAATATCCAGACCACATCCGCACCTGAAAGAACCCAGCGCTTCGCGAAGGGGGTGAGATACAAGCCCCGGCCCCGCGGGAGCTGAGAGCCCCTCCCCCCAGCTCCCAGCGGGAGAAGAGCAGGCAGAGTGGGAGGGAGACGGAGCCCAGGACTGCCGAACACCCAGCCCCCGCCATCTGGGCCAGAGTGCAGGGCGCTCGATACTAGGAAAACAGGGCAGCAAGAACAGTGAGCAGGCACTGGAGGCTGGGCGACAGAGGACATAAGAAAAGCGCGCAACCATTTTTTTTTGCTTTTTTGCTGTTTTGTTTTGGCAAGCGCTTTTTGGAAGTCTTAAAGGGATAGGGACCCCAATACTAGGGAAACAGGGCAGAAAGACCAGTGAGCAGAGGCCTGAGGCTGGCACTGGAGAATAAAGAAAAACGAACGACCACCTTTTTTTTTTTTTTTTTTTTAATTAAAAACTTTTTTTTTTTTGTAATTTAAAAATTATTTTTTCTTTTTTTTTTTTTGGTGGGCGTTGTTTTGTTTTGGCGGGTGCTTTTTGGAAATCTTAAAGGGGCAGGGCGGGTCACTTAATCCAGAGGTAGGGAATCCGGGATCTCTGGGCACCCTAACCCCTGGGCTGCAGGGAGCAGGGAGGCCCCTTACGGAGATAAATAGCCTCCCAGCAGCTCCTGCTCCAAGCGACTCCACCATTTTGGAGTAGCTGCCCGAGCCAGGCCACGCCCACAGCAACAGCGGAGATTAACTCCATAGCAGCCGGGCAGGAAGCAGAAACCCTGTCTGCACGCAGCTGCGCAGCACAAGCCACTAGAGGTCGCTGTTCTCCCAGGAGAGGAGGGCCACAAACCAACAAGAAGGGAAGTTCTTCCAGCCGTCACTCGTCCCAGCTCTGCAGACTATTCCTATCACCATGAAAAGGCAAAGCTACAGGCAGACAAAGATCACAGAGACAACACCAGAGAAGGAGACAGACCTAACCAGTCTCCCTGAAAAAGAATTCAAAATAAGAGTCATAAACATGCTGACAGAGATGCAGAGAAATACGCAAGAGAAATGGGATGAAGTCCGGAAGGAGATCACAGATGCCAGAAAGGAGATCGCAGAAATGAAACAAACTCTGGAAGGGTTTATAAGCAGAATGGATAGGATGCAAGAGGCCATTGATGGAATTGAAACCAGAGAACAGGAACGCATAGAAGCTGACATAGAGACAAAAGGATCTCCAGGAATGAAACAATATTAAGAGACCTGTGTGACCAATCCAAAAGGAACAATATCCGTATTATAGGGGTCCCAGAAGAAGAAGAGAGAGGAAAAGAGATGGAAAGTATCTTAGAAGAAATAATTGCTGA
Organism: Manis pentadactyla; assembly: GCF_030020395.1. Lineage (NCBI taxonomy): Eukaryota > Metazoa > Chordata > Mammalia > Pholidota > Manidae > Manis > Manis pentadactyla. Next base: position 108,010 of record NC_080023.1, read on the forward strand.
AAACTTCCCCACACTGGGGGAGGAAGTAATCGAACAGACCACAGAAATACACAGAACCCCCAACAGAAAGGATCCAAGAAGGGCAACACCAAGACACATAATAATTAAAATGGCAAAGATCAAGGACAAGGAAAGAGTGTTAAAGGCAGCTAGAGAGAAAAAGGTCACCTATAAAGGAAAACCCATCAGGCTAACGTCAGATTTCTCAACAGAAACCCTACAGGCCAGAAGAGAATGGCATGATATATTTAATACAATGAAACAGAAGGGCCTTGAACCAAGGATACTGTATCCAGCATGACTATCATTCAAATATGACGGTGGGATTAAACAATTCCCAGACAAACAAAAGCTGAGGGAATTTGCTTTCCACAAACCACCTCTACAGAACATCTTACAGGGACTGCTCTAGATGGGAGCACTCCTAGAAAGAGCACAGCACAAAACACCCAACATATGAAGAATCGAGGAGGAGGAACAAGAAGGGAGAGAAGAAAAGAATCTCCAGACAGTGTATATAACAACTCAATAAGTGAGCTAAGTTAGGCAGTAAGATACTAAAGAGGCTAACCTTGAACCTTTGGTAAACACGAATTTAAAGCCTGCAATGGCAATAAGTACATATCTTTCAATAGTCACCCTAAATGTTAATGGGTTGAATGCACCAATCAAAAGATACAGAGTAACAGAATGGATAAAAAAATCAAGACCCATCTATATGCTGCTTACAAGAAACTCACCTCAAACCCAAAGACATGTACAGACTAAAAGTCAAGGGATGGAAAAACATATTTCAAGCAAACAACAGTGAGAAGAAAGCAGGGGTTGCAGTACTAATATCAGACAAAATAGACTTCAAAACAAAGAAAGTAACAAGAGATAAAGAAGGACACTACATAATGATAAAGGGCTCAGTCAAACAAGAGGATATAACCATTCTAAATATATATGCACTCAACACAGGAGCACCAGCATATGTGAAACAAATACTAACAGAACTAAAGGGGGATATAGACTGCAATGCATTCATTCTAGGAGACTTCAACACACCACTCACCCCAAAGGATAGATCCACTGGGCAGAAAATAAGTAAGGACACGGAAGCACTGAACAACACAGTAGAGCAGATGGACCTAATAGACATCTATAGAACTCTACATCCAAAAGCAGTGGGATATACATTCTTCTCAAGTGCACATGGAACATTCTCCAGAATAGACCACATACTAGGCCACAAAAAGAGCCTCAGAAAATTCCAAAAGATTGAAATCCTACCAACCAACTTTTCAGACCACAAAGGCATAAAACTAGAAATAAACTGTACAAAGAAAGCAAAGAGGCTCACAAACACATGGAGGCTTAACAACACGCTCCTAAATAATCAATGGATCAATGACCAAATCAAAATGGAGATCCAGCAATATATGGAAACAAATGACAACAACAACACTAAGCCCCAACTTCTGTGGGACGCAGCAAAAGCAGTCTTAAGAGGAAAGTATATAGCAATCCAAGCATATTTAAAAAAGGAAGAGCAATCCCAAATGAATGGTCTAATGTCACAATTATCGAAATTGGAAAAAGAAGAACAGATGAGGCCTAAGGTCAGCAGAAGGAGGGACATAATAAAGATCAGAGAAGAAATAAATAAAATTGAGAAGAATAAAACAATAGCAAAAATCAATGAAACCAAGAGCTGGTTCTTCGAGAAAATAAACAAAATAGATAAGCCTCCAGCCAGACTTATTAAGAAGAAAAGAGAGTCAACACAAATCAACAGTATCAGAAACGAGAAAGGAAAAATCACGACGGACCCCACGGAAATGCAAAGAATTATTGGAGAATACTATGAAAACCTATATGCTAACAAGCTGGGAAACCTAGGAGAAATGGACAACTTCCTAGAAAAATATAACCTTCCAAGATTGACCCAGGAAGAAACAGAAAATCTAAACAGACCAATTACCAGCAACGAAATTGAAGCGGTAATCAAAAAACTACCAAAGAACAAAACCACCGGGCCAGATGGATTTACCTCAGAATTTAATCAGACATACAGGGAAGACATAATACCCATTCTCCTTAAATTTTTCCAAAAAATAGAGGAGGAGGGGATACTCCCAAACTCATTCTATGAAGCTAACATCACCCTAATACCAAAACCAGGCAAAGACCCCACCAAAAAAGAAAACTACAGACCAATATCCCTGATGAACGTAGATGCAAAAATACTCAACAAAATATTAGCAAACCGAATTCAAAAATACATCAAAAGGATCATACACCATGACCAAGTGGGATTCATCCCAGGGATGCAAGGATGGTACAACATTCGAAAGTCCATCAACATCATCCACCACATCAACAAAAGGAAAGACAAAAACCACATGATCATCTCCATAGATGCTGAAAAAGCATTTGACAAAGTTCAACATCCATTCATGTTAAAAACTCTCAGCAAAATGGGAATAGAGGGCAAGTACCTCAACATAATAAAGGCCATCTATGAAAAACCCACAGCCAACATTATATTGAATAGCGAGAAGCTGAAAGCATTTCCGCTGAGATCAGGAACTAGACAGGGATGCCCCCTCTCCCCACTGTTATTTAACATAGTACTGGAGGTCCTAGCCACGGCAATCAGACAAAATAAAGAAATACAAGGAATCCAGATTGGTAAAGAAGAAGTTAAACTGTCACTATTTGCAGATGACATGATACTGTACATTAAAAACCCTAAAGACTCCACCCCAAAACTACTAGAACTGATATCAGAATACAGCAAAGTTGCAGGATACAAAATCAACACACAGAAATCTGTGGCTTTCCTATATACTAACAATGAACCAACAGAAAGAGAAATCAGGAAAACAACTCCATTCACAATTGCATCAAAAAAAATAAAATACCTAGGAATAAATCTAACCAAAGAAGTGAAAGACTTATATTCTGAAAACTACAAGTCACTCTTAAGAGAAATTAAAGGGGACACTAACAGATGGAAACTCATCCCATGCTCGTGGCTAGGAAGAATTAATATCGTTAAAATGGCCATCCTGCCCAAAGCAATATACAGATTTGATGCAATCCCTATGAAACTACCAGCAACATTCTTCAATGAACTGGAACAAATAATTCAAAAATTCATATGGAAACACCAAAGACCCCGAATAGCCAAAGCAATCCTGAGAAAGAAGAATAAAGTAGGGGGGATCTCACTCCCCAACTTCAAGCTCTACTATAAAGTAATCAAGACAATTTGGTACTGGCACAAGAGCAGAGCCACAGACCAATGGAACAGACTAGACAATCCAGACATTAACCCAGACATATATGGTCAATTAATATTTGATAAAGGAGCCATGGACATACAATGGCGAAATGACAGTCTCTTCAACAGGTGGTGCTGGCAAAACTGGACAGCTACATGTAGGAGAATGAAACTGGACCATTGTCTAACCCCATATAGAAAAGTAAACTCAAAATGGATCAAAGACCTGAATGTAAGCCATGAAACCATTAAACTCTTGGAAGAAAACATAGGCAAAAACCTCTTAGACATAAACATGAGTGACCTCTTCTTGAACATATCTCCCCGGGCAAGGAAAACAACAGCAAAAATGAGTAAGTGGGACTATATTAAGCTGAAAAGCTTCTGTACAGCAAAAGACACCATCAATAGAACAAGAAGGATCCCTACAGTATGGGAGAATATATTTGAAAATGACACATCCGATAAAGGCTTGACGTCCAGAATATATAAAGAGCTCACACACCTCAACAAACAAAAAACAAATAACCCAATTAAAAAATGGGCAGAGGAACTGAACAGACAGTTCTCCAAAAAAGAAATACAGATGGCCAACAGACACATGAAAAGATGCTCCACATCGCTAATTATCAGAGAAATGCAAATTAAAACTACAATGAGGTATCACCTCACACCAGTGAGGATGGCTGCCATCCAAAAGACAAACAACAACAAATGTTGGCAAGGCTGTGGAGAAAGGGGAACCCTCCTACACTGCTGGTGGGAATGTAAGTTAGTTCAACCATTGTGGAAAGCAGTATGGAGGTACATCAAAATGCTCAAAACAGACTTACCATTTGACCCAGGAATTCCACTCCTAGGAATTTACCCTAAGAACGCAGCAATCAAGTTCAAGAAAGACAGATGCACCCCTATGTTTATTGCAGCACTATTTACAATAGCCAAGAATTGGAAGCAACCTAAATGTCCATCGATAGATGAATGGATAAAGAAGATGTGGTACATATACACAATGGAATACTACTCAGCCATAAGAAAAGGGCAAATCCAATCATTTGCAGCAACATGGATGGAGCTGGAGGGTATTATGCTCAGTGAAACAAGCCAAGCGGAGAAAGAGAAATACCAAATGATTTCACTTATCTGTGGAATATAAGAACAAAGGAAAAACTGAAGGAACAAAACAGCAGCAGAATCACAGAACTCAAGAATGGACTAACAGGTACCAAAGGGAAAGGGACTGGGGAGGATGGGTGGGTAGGGAGGGATAAGGGGGGGGAGAAGTAGGGGGGTATTAAGATTAGCATGCATGGAGGGGTAGGAGAAAAGGGAGGGCTGTACAACACAGAGAAGGCAAGTAGTGATTCTACAACATTTTGCTATGCTGATGGACAGTGACTGTAAAGGGGTTTATAGGGGAGACCTGGTATAGGGGAGAGCCTAGTAAACATAATATTCGTCATGTAAGTGTAGATTAGTGATACCAAAAACAAAGCAAAAAAAAAAAAAAGGGCAGTTCCTGTGTGGTAACCTCCAACGAGTTCTACACAAGGGTATAAAGGGCACATAAAAGTGTAGGCAAAGGGTCTGTATGCGTTTATACAGAAGATCAAAGCCTAATTGGGCTACCCCGAAAATGAACTAAGATACGATATGAAAGAGAACTTCCAACATCTGCACTCTCTGGAAGACTCATGCCAGAAGATGATCATCAAAAAACCCCAACAAAGATCCACGCACTGCTACAGCTGTAGATGCACTCATCCCACCAACTCCTGGACTTGCCATGGGAATGAAGGAGATATCTAAGCTGGCCTGTGCATACAGTAAAACAACAAATTTGACTGGATCTATACTGTTGGAACTCAACCAAGAATTAGGAGAAGTGCAAATTGTAGCGCTCCAAAGTCTTACAACTACAGACTATTTACTGTTAAAAGAACATATGGCATGTGAACAGTCCCCAGGAATGGGTTGTTTTAATTTGTCTGATTTCTCTCAGACTGTTCAAGTTCAGTTGGACAATATCCACCATATCATAGATAAGTTTTCACAAATGCCTAAGGTGCCTAACTGGTTTTCTTGGTGTCACTGGAGATGGCTGGTAATTACAGATATGCTTTGGTTATGTAACTATACTCCTATTATGTTAATGTGTGTGTGCAATTTAAGTAGTAGCTTAAAACCTATATATGCTGAAGTTACTCTACAAGAAGATATGTCAAAGAAATAATCAATCTTCCCATGTTTTCTTCCGCCTGCTACTTCTATAGCTTTTCTTCTTCCTTCCTAATTACAACCCTTAAATAGAATTCGTGCCTCATATCAAATTTACCGAGTATCATAATTCTTCCAAGTGGTGAAGATACCTCAAGACAAATGCTGGGCATAGAAGCTACAGGGCGTAAATATGCAAAGAAGTAAAAAGCTAACCTTTTCAAACAATAAGGCTTCCCTCTCACTTACCAACTTCACATTTCCCTGTATGGCCCTGGAAGATGACTGGTTAGCCAGAGACGGGTAAGATTCCTCAAGGGAGGAACAACCTAAGACAGGCACAGTCGCAGGGGGGCCATCAGGTGAGAAATTGGGGATCAACAGAGGTGAGGCTTAGAACCTCACCCCCCCTGTTCTGAGAGAAATCTTCTGCATACGTGGATGTTTTATTGCCCTGGTCTAGCTTGGATTAACACATAGTCTATAGGCACACACCTGATCATCTACATTTGCTCTCTTACAACACTAAACTATGTTTTCTACCTTTATCTTGTATCTACCTACCACTTCAGCATTTTATTAAAAATAATAATAATAAAGAGAGAAATGTGGTATCCACATATAAATCAAGTATAAAAACCAAATGAGTATTCATATTTGAACTGACTGTTTAGAGTTCATAATGCATGAGCAAAACCGAAAGTTTCTGTGATGACTGCCCTTGTACTGTTCACTATGTAACTTATTCATTATGTAAGAATTTGTTCTACATATAAGAACTTGTTTGTTATGCCTCAGAAGATTGGAGACTGACGAAAATTAGGCTTGGGGTGGATTAATGATTGTGCATTGAGCATTGACTCCCCTATACAGAATTTTATTGTCGTTAACAACCACTTGATCAATAAATATGAGAGATGCCCTCACAAAAAAAAAATAATAAATAAGGACAGACTTCCAATGGTAAAATAAATAAGTAGCCAGGATGTAATGTATAGCATAAGGAATATAATCAAGATATTGTAACAGCTTGGTAGGGTGATAGCTGGAACCTAGAATTATGTATATAAATGTTCTACCACTGTGTTGTACACTTGAAACTAATGTAATGTAATACTGTGTGTCAACTACCCTTCAATAAAAAAGAATTTGGTAATTTGGACAGAGACAAAAGAAAAATGTTGTAGACTCTCCTGGGGGACTAGGGGTGAGTGTGTGGGTGGCGTAGTGGGTAATGGCGGGCCTAGGGCAGGACACTGGGAGGCAGGCAATAAAGAGAATTTAGAAACAATAAAACGAAGTCTTTTTGCATTTTGCTAATTGCCAGAAATTGCGTAGAAGATTTTAAATAATATCAGTGATAAAATACTCCTCCTTCAAAATAGAATTATTGCAGTTAGTATTGAGAATATATGTGGGGTGGGCTGAATAATAGCTCCCAAAGAAGTCCAAGTCTTAACCCCCTAATCCTGTAAATGTCATCTTAAGTGCCCAATGGGACTTTGCAGATGAGACTATGGTAAGGAGCTTGAGGTGGGGAGGTTATCCTTCATTATCCAGGTGGGCCCGTGTAACTGTTAGGCAGAAAGACAGACATGAGCAGGGTTGAAAAAAAATAAAGCCAGTAAAGTCCACTAAAAGGGACTCAGAGAGTAACCCAGATAAAACCAGAGAGTCAGAAAGGACTCACAGGGTTCATTAGTTAATTAGTTGAAGTTTCAAAGTCCAGGAGTGACTTGGAATGTCTGGATATTCCCCCACTTGAAAACAATTCCCCATATAAAGAAAAGTCAATCAAGGATTTCTCTGCCCTACCTAAAGAGGTAGGGCAGGGAAATAAGACAAGGGTCATGCCATTGTAAAATCTTCTTAGCCTATGAAAAAGGCCCCACTTATTCTTTAACTTAATGTATATGCTGTTCCTTCTTTTCTTCCAAACCCTTAATCAATTAAGTAACTTTGTAACCAGGAGAGGAGACAGACCTCCAAACTGTAAATAAACCTATGTGGATAAAGAATGCAAGATCCAGACCAACAGTCACCTAAATAACCCTATTCTTAAGACAACTTCATAGGAATTATAAATCACCTCTATACATCATGCCTTATGCTGACCCCTACCCAAAAGGTCTCTAAAACCCAAATCCTAAACCCTTAAGTGCACCTCTCTTTAAGGTTGCCCACGCTCCCCTTCTTCAGGTATGTGTGCTTTTGCCTTAAATAAAGCCTTCTCACTGCTCGACTTCCTGTGTTTTGTCTCTGCGCTCCCCCACTGGTGAGCATCTTTGTTACTTTGCTATTTCATTCTGTTCTCCAGACCTAAGCACAAGTCTTCCCTGTCTCTTTTCTACTCCAGACAAGTAGGGAGTGGCTCCTGAGAGCTCTCATTTGGACTTACAAGTTCCTGTTGCCTGGATGACCCGGACAGAACTGCCACTGTACAGTCATGCTCTTTAGTAACCTGCCTGAAAATCTCATTTCCTTTTGGGAAGTTCTCAGAACATCATCTCACTCCATTCAGTGCTCTGCGGCTCCCCCAGATCCTGGGGTGGGAGGGACTTCGTTCCCACGCTGTGCAGAGTCAAGCAGACACAGGATGCCTGGTGACCCTGGCTTTAGGAGTTGACAAGGGATCTGCCCTATGCTGAGTAGGAGTTTAATGAGCTTCCCTTTCCTCCCTCTGTTCTTCCTTACTCTTAGCTGCCTGCAAGACAGAACCATTCCCTGCTATTCTCACTTAAATGAATTCCTTCTACTCTGACTTCCCTGCGTCTCCAAACCAAATTCTTTCCCAACATAACCACAAGGATCCTTATAAGAAGGTGGGGAGAGGATCAGAGCCAGAGAAGGAGATGTGACAACAGAAGAAGAGGTTGGAGAAACGTGAGGAAGGGGCCAGGACCCAAAGAATTCAGGCATCTCTAGAAGCTAAAAAAGGCCAGGAAAAGATTCTCCCAGAAGCTTCTAGGAGTACCATGGCCATGCTGACATACTGATTTATACTTCTGACTCCAGACCTGTAATAGAATAAATGCGTGTTGCCCCTAAGGTTGCCCCTTTGGTTATGATAATTTGTTGCAACAGCCACAGGAGGCTAATACAATATGTAAGCTTCAAAAGCTCACTCTAATTATTTTTTCTCCTTAATAAATATTTATTCTACACAGAGGTTAATTTGGAGACTTCCAATTGTAGAGTTGCTCTGACACACAGGGACTGATCTCTTGGCAAAGTCATAACAGTTCAGAAGTATTCACACTCGCTTCAGGCACAGTTCACATCTTTAACCTCTGTTGTACTATGATTTCTGCATTTGGCAAAAGAAACAATGATGGCATAGTTATTGTAAAGATGAAGAAACAAAACCTCACATACTTTCATTCCATCATTGTGTGTGACTGAAGGGCCCCCACCCATAAGATGGCGAACTTCCTGCTTCTCTTCCGGGTCCTCGGTTCCCGCCGGCGCCACCTGAAGCCCCATCACCCCTCGCCCCCCTAATCCCAGCACCTAGCCAATAGCCACCAGCCCCGTAGAAGTGACACCTCAATCACCCCATGCCCCTTCCTTTATAACTCAGCACCTTTCCCTAATAAAGCGGAATTCTCCGGTGAATTGCTGCTGTGTGTCGCTCCCTTCCTTTCAGTGACCACCTGAACTTTAAAATTATGTCTATAATTTAAAATACAGTGAGATTTTTTTAGATAAGTATAAACAGATAAGTATAAAGTAGATAAGTATAAACTGAATTTTACTTAGTTTGGATGGTATCTTTGAAATGTATTCTTTTTTTCATTGTTAATTATTGTAAAGTTAAATAACTAATCAAGAAAATAAAGGTTACTCAGTGGTATAATTTTCTAGCTGCCAAATTGTACCTTTTGCAGAGTTTTCAGTTTGATTAAATTTACTTACTAATTACTGGACACTTAGTTTTTTTTAATATTGTTATATCAAACTAATTTGTGAAAAACTCTGTGTTTCTCCTTTACATTCACACTCACAATACCTCACCACACTTCTGACACCACATGTGTGGTTCTTCACACACCCAGAAATTCTCCAAGATACCAGCTGGGTGTTCTATAATTCAGTTCAATTCTGACACTATCTACATAGAATTAGCATCAGGTCCCCAAAGTTAAAGACTCAGTCCTGTGAGACTGCCCCAACTTCAGGCACCAATCAAAAGTCCCAGGCTGTCACCTGTACTTCTGACTGATTGGCCAAAAATCAGGGTTCCCATAACCCACTTCTTGGTCTCAGTAATTTGCTAGAATGACTCACAGAACCCAGGGAAACATTCATGTTTACTTCTTTATTTTAAAGGACACAGCAAACCATACAAATCAACAGGAAGATGAAGAGAAGCAAGTGTCCTGAGTACAGGAGCTTCTGTCCACATGGAGTTGGGGTACACCACCCTTCCAGAATGCAGGTGTGCTCACGCAGAAGCTCTCCCAATCCCATACTATTGGGATTTTTATGAAGCCTTCATTGTGTGAGCATAATCAATTATTAACTCCATTTCTAGTCCTTTTCTCCTCTTTATAGAATGGGAGGTGAATCTGAAAATTCCAAGCTTCTAATCATGGCTTCGTCTTTCTGGATGGGGGACCAGCCCTGTCCAGGAGTTCTAAAAGTTTCACCTCATTAGAACAAAGGCATTGCCATTACCCAGGACATGCCAAGGGACTTAGAAACTCTGTGTCAGGAACAGGCTCAAAGACCAAATATTAGAACAATAGATGCTCCCAGTGTTCTTATCACTTAGGAAATTAAGTGGGTTTCAGGAGCCCTGTGTCAGGAACTAAGGCAGAGCTATCTACCATTATCAGGCAGCTATCAAAGCTATTGAATAAACGATTGTGCTTGCTTGTTCTTTGGGAACATAGAAGATCTGGAAGCCTTTCATATTGCAAAACCAGCAATGGGTCCATAATTATTCTAAATTTCATTAAAAATGCAAAGAAAGGCACTCTTAAAGACATTGACCCCATGGAGCTCTACAGATAAAAATTTTAAGCAAAAGAGACAACTGAAGCAATATTTAGATCTTTTTTGAAATATGAAGTGCCTATGATATCACATATAGTTTCATTTCACATTTATTACTACAAATAATTTCTCATAGAAAGGAGGAGGAATTTAAAAATCATCACTTCTGGGTGTCAAATATGCTAAGTACTTCACATGGAAGGGGAAGGGGGCAGCCATAACCCTCCACTCCACCAGCTCCATTAGCCCAACCCTGCCAGGTTTCCACTCCAGAAGGGGGTAAGGTTGGGCTTGCTGGTTCCCTGAGGGCCCTCCCCTTCAGTGCCCTGAGAGGAGGTAAAACCCCACTGTCCTGAAAGTCCTATTATCCTTCTCAGCCAAGCAGCGAAATGGTATGCAAAAGCAGGAAACGTAGGCTGGAGGAAGGCCATCTGCTTCTGGATAAGATGTTCTAATCTGCTACATCCAGAGGCTGCATCTATTCAACAAGCTTTCCTTTAAATGCACTGCTGAGCTTGCAAGAATGTGCGAGAAATCCTCAAAGGTGGCCAGGAGAGAACTTAATCCTAAGGGAAGATACATGAGCAAAGGTCAAATCCAGAGCTATGAAATGAATAGCAGAAACACGGGGGATGGGTGACTAGTGCCTGGATGGGTTGAACAAACCCTGCCATTGAAAATCTTCCAATCTGTGCAAAGGTGCTACCGAAAACGGGTCCTCATCACTGAAGTCAAATCACAAAACACAATGACAAGATTTTGAGGGAAAGAAAGTAATAGTTTATTGATTTGCCAGCAAATGAGTGAGTGGCAGGCTCATGTCTTAAAGAACCACTGTCCTACTGAAGCACAAGAAGTTGGGACTTTTAAAGGAAAATCATGGGAGAGGGCTGTGGTGTTCATGACCACAGAAACAAAGTAGCAATTTACAAGGACCTGAGTAGACATTCTTGCTCTGATTCAATTGCTTTTTGTTTTTCTTGTCTGTTCCTCCTCAGTACCCTGGGACAGGCAGGATGTTGTGGGTTCTCTAAAATCATCTTTCTGTGTTATCTTTGATCCTGAGACTCAGAAAATAGGGAGAACAAAGAGAAACTGTCACCTGTTAATGGTCACAAGGTGTTGGGGGCTATTTAAGTTCATTTTCCAGTTAACATTAGTGTTAAATTTTAAATTCAGGGATTTAATTCAATTTTCCTCTGTTACAAAGACACCAAAGAGAATCCAGTTTGTGTATACTAGTTATAGGTGAAAAAAAGCTAACAAAAATACAAATACAAATTTGAAAAAATAATTCTGAGTTTGGCAGCACGTATACTACAACTGAAACAATACAGAGATTAGCATGACCCCTGCACAAAGATTACACAAATTCATGAGGCATTCATATTTTGTATGTGGAATCTAAAAAACAAATCAACAAACAAAACACGAATAAATTCAAAGACACAGAACAGACTGGTGGTTGCCATGGGGGGGAGGGGTAAAATAGGTGAAGGGGGAAAAAATTAGTGAGAATGTTGGTTACATGAGCATATACATATGTCAAAATGCATAGAGCTGTATACTAAGATTTGTGCATTTTAATGTATGTACCTCAGTAAAAAAATTTTTCAGAGAATTTGCAATTATGGAATTGCTGTCAACCAGTTCTGGAGACTTGTACCCAACAGAAACAACCACAGATATCTATTGGAGAAGCTTCCTCAACCAAGCCTATTAGGATTCCCCAAATAATTTTAGCCAAATGCAACACACACACACACACACACACACACACACACACACACACACACGGAAACAAAGCACCATGAATTAGCAGAAACTAAAAAAAAGCAGCTGATATTAGAATTTTTAGGTACAGAATATAAAATGACTTCTTATGAAATATTTAAATAAATGAAAGGTAATTGAAGAAGGTGAGCAAGAAACAAAAGACTATCACAATTAGTCAGGCAATGTTAGCGACATCCCTGGCCTCTACCCACTACGTGCCAGCAGCAGCCCTCCATGCAGAGCTCTGACAGTCAAAAATGTCTGCTGACATTGCAAATACGCTCCGTGGGACAAAATAGTCTGCAGTTGAGAACATCCTGTTCTAGGGGAAGATACAGGATCAGATACTGTGTAAGAAAGTTACATAACTGAGGACACAGAAAAATAACTAAAATTTTGAAATGATATGGGATTTTGTCAAATATAAGAAGCCATTCATTGTAAGATTTACCCTTATTTTGGGCAATGATTAAGGATGAGATGCACTACAATTAAAGGATGAATCAATGTTTTTTATCACAGCAACTGAAAAATGCAGCACAATTTCAGATAATTTAAATATGAAAAAAAGGTACAATAAGAATCTATGAAAAATATTACTTTAAAGGGAAAAAAATTGACCAGGCATACTTGAAAAAGAGCCAAAGAAAACTTCCTGAAACTTTAATTGACAAGAAGTATATAATGATTCTAACCTCTGCACACTCAATAAAATATCTGTATATACATGTTACATGTGTGTGCAAACAGGTGACAGAATCACAAGGAGAAGGTGACAAATCCATCAACACACTGAGTTCATTGATGGGTCGAGCAGACAACAAATTAACAAGGTTATAGAAAATAAGAAAAATGCTTTTAAGCCTGATTTTCATTCTTTCAGCAAATGATCAAAGATCTTAAGGAGGTGAGAGCCAAAATTCATGTTGATGTCTGGGAGAAGAGCCTTTCAGGCAAAGGACATGGAAAGTGCAAAGGCCTTAAGGTGGAAGGCTGCCTGACATGTTCCTGAAACATCATGGAGTTGGAGAGCACACAGTTGGAGTGGATTAAATGAGGGGGACATTGGTGGAAGATGCAGTCAGAGAGGCAGAGCTGGGAGTAAGGTGAGGCAAGGTAGGCACGTAGGTGCCTAGGTTAGGCACTCACTGTTGGGGTCATGCAACTGCAGACCTTGCAGAGGGGTATGTGGGTAGCTGGATCCCTAGGATGCTGTAGACCATTGTAAAGACTGGCTGTTACTCTGCATTGGTTTTACTTATCCATTTGGAATGTATAAGGCTGTGAATCGGAGAAGTGATGTGATCTGCCCTGTGTTTTAAAGGACCCCTCTGGAAGCTGTACAGAGGTTAGACTGCGGGAGAGCGAGGGCAAAAACAGGAAGCTATTGTAATGGAGACCCGAGTTGTGGACATGCACAGAACCCTGCCCCCAGTGACTGAAGGATGCTTGTTCTTCTCAAGCACACAGGCAACATCTACCAAAATCGACGAGGCCATAAAGCAAGTCTTAAATTTCAAAGAATTATATCAAACATAACTTCCCTCTAAACAGATTGCAATTAAGTTAGAAATCAGTAATAGAGGAGCATAACAGCCCCCATGTGGTTGAAATTTTTTAAATATAGTTCTAATAATTTGTGGATCAAAAAATCATATTGGGAATAAAAGTGTACTTAGAACCACAGAATAGTGAAAATACAAATTCAAAAGTTGTAGGATACAGCTAAAACCATCCCTGATGGGGATATAAGGTCTTAATGTTTTTATAAGGAAAAAGAAGAGTATTAATAATAAATTAAAAAGAATAAGAGTAATAACCAAAGAAGTTCAAAAAGTAGCATAGAATGAACCAACTAAAGTAGAAAAGAGGAGATAATAAAGATAAGAGCAGAAATTAATAAAAGGGAAAACAAAGAAATGTAGAGATCAGGCCCTTAATGAAGGTTCTGTACCTGGTTTTCTGTCCCTGCAGCAGAAATACCTGGCTGAGTAGGTCCCAAGCTAACATTATCCTAGAAAACAGGCATTGTTTATCAATTTGTGTCTGGTGAGCTGTTTACCCCTTTTCTTTTAAATAGACTTTATTTTTTAGAGCAGTTTTAGGTTCACAGCAAAACTGAGCAGAAAGTACAGAGTCCCCATATATGCCCTCTGCCCCCCGACATGCACACCCTGCTCTCAGCCTCCCCAACCAGAGAGGGACATTTGTTATAATCAATGACCCTACATTGTCACCTCATAATTACCCAAAGTCCACAGTTCACATTAGCGCTTGTTCTTGGTGTTCATTCCATGAGTTTTGATAAGTGTATAACGACATGTGCCCACCACATCACACAGAATGATTTTGTTAACCAGGCCTGAAGGACTTAAAAGCTGATGTTTAACTCCATGAAGTATGCCAGGAGCAAGATAAGAATAACTGGACAGATAGGGCAACACTGTCTTTGTTCCTGGAGTTCAGAGATAGAAACAGTGCAAAAACAAACCAATGAGAGGCACTGAAGTGGCCACAAGACCCTTTACCAGCACTCCCTGTTAGATTTGCCCAGACAACTGCAGCTCTGCATGCAGGCTTCTTAATAATTTTGTTTACAGCTTGAGAGAGATGACAAAAGAATTATCCGATCAGGAGTTTGCAGGGACGTCATAACCAGACCTGTGCTGATGGGAGTCATCCCACAAAGGGTGGGGAGCTTCGAGACCACCTCAGACCCTTGGTGAGGCCCGGTCATCTGCAGTTATCTGTCACCTCCTGCTCCCGGTCCTGCTCCTCCTTCCTCAGCATAAAAGGAACTTGAAATCAATGCTAGTTAACATGGGCCTTGAGGACACTAGTCCTCCCATCTTTCAACCTGCCAGCTTTCGAATTAAGCTCTTTCCCTACTCCACACTGTTTCTAGGTGTATTGGCTGAATCGAGCGGCAGCAGAACCAAACGTTCACGGTTACAGTTTCACTGCCCTAAAAATCCTCTGTGCACTGCCTGTCCAATCCTCCAGCCTCCCAACCCTTGGCAACTACTGATCTTTTTACTGTCACCATAGTTTTGCCTTCTGCAGAATGTTATACAGTTCGAATCATACAGCATGTAGCCCTTATAGACTGGCTGGTTTTCACTCAGTCATATCATTTGAGTTTCCCCCATGTCTTTTCGTGCCTTGATAGCTCTTTTTTTTAGTGCTAAATATTCCATTGTTTGGATATACCACCATTTATTTTTCCATTCGCCTAATTAAAAACAACTTGACTGCTTCCAAGTTTTGGAAAATATTTAAAAAGCCACTATAAACATCTGTGTAGACATAAAATTTCAATTTATTTGGGTAAACACCAAGGCACACAATTGGTGGATTGTATGATGAGTGTGTTTAGTTTTGTAAGGAACTGCCAAACTTCCAAAGTGATCATCCCGTTTTGCATCTCACCAGGAATGAATGAGAGTTCCTGTTGCTCCACATCTTCACCAGCATTTGGTGGTATCAATATTCTGGAGCACTCAACTAGGTAAAAGGTGTGGTGGCTAGGCAACCCTATTGGGATCTGATGACAGCCTCAGGGTGGATCAGATCGAGCTTTTACCCTGAGTGTGGGGAACTACTCGGCCTGGTTAAGACACCCAGACACCCCCGCCTGTAATCCAGGAACGAAAGCTACATTTTAAGAAGGCTGAGAGGGGTCCAATCGCCATCCTAACAAGGAAGGGGCTATGAGCCGAGAATGTTGCAGACTTTGTGCACACTATTTCGTAGGATCATCTTCATTTAGGGTAAGAAGATCTCGTTTACATCTTAAAACTATGTAAACCCCGTACTCAAAAAAGCCCCCAGAAGGAGAGTGCACCCAGTAGGGGTCACCCGCAGAGCCAGCGCAGCCCAGAAGTGATAGGCAAGGGGCAGTGAAGGAAAGCGTGCGCGCTCGTGCGGGCGAGTGCGGGCGCGCGCGCGGCCGCGGAGGAGCTAGTTGCGTTGCCCTCCGTTGACGTGCACGCGCCCGCACCTCGTTCTTCTAGAGACGCGACCGTAAAGAGGCGCGCCTTTGTCGTGAAAGGAGCCGCAACTCGCAGGGCGCTGGTTGACGGCGAGGATTCCATTTTGTTCGCCGCTTCTCTGCTCGTAAGTCGCTTCTTACCGTGGCTTCTTTGAGGAGAAAAGTTTAAAAAGGGTAAAAGTTTTAAAGAGTATCCTGGAAACTGTGCGGATAAGCATAGCGAGTCTCCATTTTCTCTCTGCAGCAGACGTCGGTAGTGCGGTTCCGGAGTAGCGGGGAAGATGCGGCCCGTGGACATCGTCGAGCTGGCGGAACCGGAGGAGGTGGAGGTGCTGGAGCCCGAGGAGGACTTCGAGCAGTTCCTGCTGCCCGTCATCAACGAGATGCGGGAGGACATCGCGGCGCTGACCCGCGAGCACGGCCGGGCGTACATGCGGAGCCGGAGCAAGCTGTGGGAGATGGACAGTATGCTCATCCAAATCAAGACGCAGGTGGAGGCCTCGGAGGAGAGCGCCCTCAACCACCTGCAGAGCCCCGGCGGCGGCGGCGACGGCCGAGCGGCCACAAGGTGCGAGAAGGCCGAGGAGAAGGCCCAGGAGCTCGCCAAGATGGCAGAGATGCTGGTGGAGCTGGTGCGGCGGATAGAGAGGAGCGAGTCGTCCTGAGGAGGGCCGGCGGTAAGGACGGCAGCGCGCCGGCCCCTCGGGGGCGGCGTGGGTCCCCTTTAAATCGTGTCGCGCCGCGACTGGGGAAAGGAAGGTCTGTCGGGTTGGCGTCGGGGTGTATGTGGCCGAAGGCTGAAGTCACGGTCAGTAGACGAGCCTAAGGCGCCAGGGGAGCAAAATCACAACTGATTTTGACCACTGAGCGAAGTGCAGTCGAGAGAACTCGGAGGGAAGGCCATCGCTGGACAGTTCCAGATGTTTCTGGAAGACTGGAATCAGTAAGATGGCATCCAGAGGAGGTGGCGTTCTACACGGTTGAATTAGTGGAGGTTTTTACTTGTTTTTTCCCCCCGGATTAATCTTCTAATGATGAGTTTCTCCCAATTGCTCTTTAGGTTCACAGCCAGCGAGTTCTGGTCAACTGATGGAGATTGGCTGACACCCTGGAGAAGCTGAAACCAGAGAGCCTTTTGTTTTCTCTTTTTTTCTGTCTACACTCTGTTCTCACTTACACTACGTTTCTGCTATGGTCTGTGGTTGTTGACCTCAATATGAGTTGTGACCCATTAAATGTTTTTGTTTGGGGAAATAATTTTTATTTGAAAAATGCTGTCACAAGAATTAGGGCCTAGATTGTAAGCTCTTGCAGCTGGCATACTTGTTCCTGGGCTTCGGTTATTTCCCAATTTTGAGGTGCTTTGCTCTTTTTTGTGTGACCTGACAGCTCCCTGGAACTTTGGGTCTGTGCCTCTAAGACTGAGAGTTGTAGTTCTCCAGCTCTGTAGGTGCAGGAGCTGCATTACTTCTGGAAGACGACTCCATGCAGCAGCCGCTAAAAGGAACCAGACTTCAACCAGGATGTGAATGGGGCTGATCTGGCTGGAACAGTCAGGAGTGGAAGACGGTTTGGCCTGTATGTTGGGATTTTAATTTCTGCGTGAGACCAAAGGAGGAAAGATGTATTTTGTTCAAAATTTAAATTTTAATGTGGCACACTATCTGATGTAATCTGGTCAGTTTGGACAACCTAACTCAGCTTTATTTGATATGGAACTTAGAATAGGAGATGAGATCTTGGTATTCTGTACAAGTTGATATATTGCCCCCATGCATTGCAGGGGGTTCTGGACATAAAATGGAAGAGATACTTGCAGAGGCCCTTGAGGGGCTGAGGAAGAAAAATAAGGACTGTCTGCATTGGACCCTAAACTGGACAGGGACTAGGTATCTGCAAGGTTCATAAATTGTCCAGCTGTAAGTTCATTTAAGTAGCAGACTTGACAAGTATTTGAGGTCAAAACCCTACCATGTGTTTAAAAAACTGTTAATAAAAGTATTCATTTGCTTGAAAAGACAAGACCTGTAAAGTTATTGACTAAGAAACTTTCTTTCAGGATGAAATCTTTCTCCCAAATTACCACCATTGCCAGATGGAGGATGGGTTTCTTAGCGTTTTTGAGGCTCTCAGGAAACCTCTATAATCATGGCGTTTCTATCCATGCTGCTGTGGGAACTGGGCAAGGGAAAGAAATACTCCCTTCTTAGTTCATATAATCCTGTGGTCCTTCAAAAGGCTGAAATACTTTCAGTTTTTCAACAGAGAAAATTGGAACATGTTCCACTCTAGTCTTTGAAGTAGGAATATAGTGTAAGACCATTAGAGTGAGGTGGGTGACTGCCCCTGGGAAATGAAGGGTTTTATACCCTGGGCTGCTGGACCAGCCCTCCGCTAGGCTGCCCTTTTGAGACATACCTCTGCTTAAAAGCTGCCTTTGCCAAGGGAATGGCTCCTTTTGACCCAGTGACTAACAGGCTGGGAATCTAGAGGCCCATCCCTGTCCAAGGGCATCGCAGTGGGGGCTCTGAGGAGACTTGGTAGGGCTGCATCACTGTCCCACTCTTCTCTCGGCCCATTCTGTCCCTTCCTTTCCACAGAAATTAATCCCTAAGAAACTTAAGACTGGCACTGTAATTTTCATGTGGAGTCAGCTTCCTGGGGAACCCAGTTGGCCAACATAAAACAGAAACCATGTGTCACAAACCGTACCATGTCTTAGGAGAGCAGGGGGTAGAGGAGTGGGAAGCACTTAAGAGCAAGTTAACTGGCGAGCTCGGTTTTGTAGGACGAATACATCTTCCAAGGACAAAAAGAGAATGAGTAACATTCCACTACAGGGAACTGAGAAAATGCCACAGGTTCAAATTTGTTACAAGAGGTTTGGTGAGAGAAATGGGTACGATGGAATTGTGAACCAGGAAATAACCAAAAAAGCCACGTTTGGTGCATTTACTGAACATTAAAACTAAGAAAAAATAACACTAGTAAGACACTACTAACGAGGCTAGTTTTGTTTTATTCTGATTTAGCAAATTCCACGAATGACCCAATTCTATTTCAAGATACCACGTTGCATTTGGTGATTGTTTTTTAAGACATCTAGTACAAAGAGCACAAAATTAAAAAGATACAGTGATGATCCCAGCTTCCCTGTTCCCCTTTGGGAAGACGCTGTTTACCAGTGTTTTATGTATCCTTCCAGTACTATGTGTGTTTGAGCATAAAGGTGTAATTACCACCTTTTTTTTAATGTAAATGGTAGCATGATACATAACCTGTGAATGTCCTTTGTGTTTTTTTCACCTAAAGCTATAATTTGAAAGTCTTACCTATACAACTACATTTGCATTCTTTTTTTAAATGGCTGCTTGGTTTGTTCATTCTACCATAAGTACTAAGAGGTGATTATTCCACAAAGGTTAGAACGATTGTCCTAAATTCTTTTGAGTAACTACTTAGTTCCTCCTCCTTGTGCTTTGAGCCACAATTCCCAATTTCCCCTGCTCAATAAGTATGTCCTGGCTTGCTAGCAATTGGAAGAGCAGCTGAATCTCTTGTTATTTTCTAAGCAAAGAATTGTAAGGAGCCATTCTCAGTCTTACAGGATTGTATAATCACTAAATTGAGTATGGCTAGACTTGCCAGGATTTTTTATAGATCCATGTGTCCTTGATAAACCTCAGGCTCTCTGGCCCTGCTCTGGCTGTCTTCAGAGTTCAGGTCATGGACAGATGTGTAGAAAGTCCTGTTGGGGTTCTTGGACACGTTATTCCGATGGCAGAAGCCACCCAAAGCTGGGACTTAACTATGCTTAGTGGGGCAGGGGCTGGAGACCTGATTCCCAGTCAGCCTGCAACTGCTCTCTCACTGTGAGCAGGTGCTGACGGGTCTGAGGTCCTTTCCAGTCCTGGCCTTCTGACTTCTAGGACCAAAGTTTACCTGGGATGAAATGCTGTAGGGTCATCAGTGCCATTTACCAAATTCCAATTCTTCACCTTCCCTGCGAGGGCAGGGAACATGTCACATCCAAGCCAGAACCTCCACCATGAGACCCTCACAGATCTCTCCTCTCTCTGGCATAGGGACCAGCAGCATTCAAAGCGGTGGTTGATTATCAGCCTGTGTTTTTATGATGAGTGTAGTTCCCCTGCCAGCCTGTGATGTACATGTAGCACAAACAAGGGAAAACCTTTGTTGTTGTAAGCCCCTGATTTGGGGATTGTGATGATGGCATAACCTGGACTGAGGACTGGTAATATCCTTTCCCTTTTCCGGGTCCTGGGAAGGTTTTCCTTTCTTCTCTTTGAGGCCCATGCCCTCATTTGTCATCCCATCCCTCCTGCCTGTTAGGAGCTTTGTCCAAAAAATCATCTCCTTTCATTCATTCATTTGTAGCTGTTTTCCTCTGCCCTCTTATGACTCCAAAGTGAAGAAAAGGTGCAAAGTTGAGGCCCTGGCCCTGGACACCCCCTGCGCCCCCCCACTTCCAGGCAGCACGTAAACCCGTTTGCTTCGTTGTGGTCTGGAACCACCCTGCAATATCTGCAATATCTTCAAAGTAACTGTACACTAAATAAGTGGGGGAAAAGCTACAGGAGAAAGTAGCTGTTCTAGTGTATTGAGGTGTCAGGGAGGTTAAGTGGTGTTAGTCGGGGAGAACAGTGTATCACAGAGAAGGGACATAGTGGATCTCTGGCAACTTGCTGCACTGATGGACAGTGACTGCACTGGGGTATGGGTGGGGACTTGATAATATGGGTAAATGTAGTAACCACATTGTTTTTTCATGTGAAACCTTCATAAGAGTGTATATCAATCATACCTTAATAAAAAATTTTTTTTTTAAAGTGGTGCTAGTGACTATAGTGAAGGTGTCACCTGGAAGGATGGGGATGTGGTTGGAAAGGAGGGCCAAGCAGGTGTTGTGCAGGTTGGAGGTGGTGTCAGGTTACCCTCAGGAATGGGGGGCCATGGGGCATGAAATTGCCCACTGGATCTGAGGAGGCCCAAGTGTGGGATGGTGACTGTGTGAGCCTGGAACTCCCCCAGGATAACGGCGGGACATGGGACGGAGAGGGAGGACAGCAGCAGGAGCCAGGCACCAGAGTGCACAGTGAGCGAGGGGGAGCCAGTGGGGTGGGGGGTGTCGGGAGATGGTGACGGTGCAAGGGGGAAAGGTGGCCACATGAGCAACAAGCACCCCAAAGCAACGCTGCATTGGCCAGGGGTGGTGCAGCAATGGCTGGGGGGAAGGCAGCCCCAACTCCTGACTGAGATGTGAAGACCATGGGGAAATGAGCAGCTTCCCCACAGGCCTGAGCATGAGGCAGCTTACTTCTCTGGAGACAAGCCAGCAGGGGCCAGGTGGGTAAGGAGGGCAGGCAGCTAGACATGTGCTATAGACCAGGGAGAGGAGGGTTTGGAAGGTGCAGAGCATCACAGGGACTTTTTCATAAAACTACTGCCTTAGGCTGATTTCCTCAATGGGAGAAACAAAGGTGAGAGGCATAGCAAATTTATTCCTCAGCTTAGTCCCTCTGAGGAGGATGGGCATGACCTTGGTGTGACCACTAGAGTAGAGCCAGTGGCAGCTGGGGGTTGTCACTCAACTGTGCTTCCTACAGTAGCTTCTTTGTGAAGCAGATCTGAGAGGCCACCTAAGGGCCGTTTGGGGTTCAAAATATGCGAGGGTTTCTGTATTCCAAATGGAAACAGCTGAAAGAGATGGCCCCAGGAGAAGCTGTCTTAGCAATGGATGAGACTGAGGCCCCAAAGGCTTTCTCAAGTGTCTCCCTTAAGGGTTCTTCCCCAGATAGTGTTTGCCAGGCAAGTAGCAAGGACCAGATTACAACTGTCACCCTCCTATCAAAGCCCTTTGTTCCACAAGGACACATTGAGTTGAGAGAGTAAGGGAAGGACAGAACACAGAAACCAATTAATACAAAACTAGAGTCTTCATGAGATTTTTTTCTTTTCATGAGATTTTTGTCTGTGATTACCTGCACATTGGAACTGACTGAAAAGAGCCAGACAGGAAGCATCCTAGGGTTTTGAAAAAATATCACCAGAAATATTTCAGTCTCTGTGAGCTGAATCCTGTGGTTGTTCAACCACTGGGGGACTCCTGAGCCAGCACCTGCAGCAGCCAAAAGCAGGCGTTGACACTTCCTTGCTCCCGGAAGTGTGCACTTTCTGAGGCATATTTCACATGTGGCCTGGCAGGATATTGAATAAGGAAGTCTCCCTCTTGGAGAGCCGGATCAGGACAGCTCCTGCTGGAGGTGCTGTGTCTCCCTCTTGGAGAGCCGCATCAGGACAGCTCCTGCTGGAGGTGCTGTGTGCTTTCCATTCTTTCCTCTTCTGAATAGAAGTTTTATACAGTTGCCCTATACTGACACCTTAATACGTGGGCTTAGCCATGAAGCTCAAGATGCAGAAATGGCATCCCCCAAAGAGAGTGATGCAGGAGAGACAGAGAAAGAGCAGATGAAAGCTGCAGTCTTTTTACAACTCGGTACTGGCAGTGACATAGCCTCCCTTCTGCCGATTCTCCTTGTCAGCAGCAAGTGTAGCCCACACTCCAGGAGAGGGGAACCAAGTTCCACTTCCTGACAAGAGAAGGACAGCAAGGAATGTGTAGGCATATTTTTTAAACCACCACAGCTATTAACATTACATTCCAATGATACTAGGTTTTTGAAACATCACAGCTTTGCAAGAATCTAAAGATACCATCAGCATTAGCTGTAGAGCTTAGCAAGGTTTCTAGAAACAAAATCATTACCTAGAAAAGTCAATAGTATTTCTATTCACCAGAAACAAAGAGCAAATATATTTTCTAGAAAGTCTCACTTATAATAGGACCAAACTAATTTTTTAATGGTGTATTATTTTCCTACAGAAACTGTAACTGCCACAAGCGGAGTGGCTTAAAATAATAGGAACTTATTGTCTTGCAGTTCTGAAGAGTAGACGTTAGGGATCAAGGTGATGGCAGGGCAATGCTCCCTCTGAAGGCTCCAGGAAAGGGTCTTTCATTGCCCCTTCCAGCTTCAGGTGATTGTCCCAGTCCGTGGCATTCCTTGGCTGGTAGCTGTCAGTCCAACATCTGCCTCCTTTGTCACATGGCCATCTGCCCCATGTCTATGTGCCACATGGCCTCCACATAAGGACACCAGTCATTGGGTTTAGGGCCCACCCTAATCCAGTACGATCTCATATTAACTAACTACAAATTAACTGTTATGCATAAAATTACATTCCGATACATTAAAGAACAACTAAATAGACTGACGGAATTAGTATTATAATTCTTCTCTAAATTGGTCCAGTGTCAATTCAAGCCCAATAAAAATCTCATCAGGTGGGTCTGTTTGATTGCTTTGGTCCAACTTAAAAACCTAATTTGAAATTTAGATGGACAAGCAGAAAAGCCGCGACATTCCGGAAGAAGAAGAACCAGGTGGTGGGAATTTACTATACTAAACTAGATATCAATGCTTACTATAAAACTAATTTAGTAATTAAGCCAATGTAGTAATGATCCACAGATGGAGACCCAATGGAACAGAACTGACAGCCCAGATAGACACACGCAAATACTGAGATTTGGTACATGACAGATGTTACACTGAGGACCAGCAGGAATGAATAGAATACTCAGCAGGGATAGGACAGAGTGGGGATAACTAGCTGTACATCTGGGGAAACTGCAGTCAGATCCCTGCCTCAACCCTCATTTCTGTATGGATTATCCACAATACGAAAAACCAAACACTAAATATTTCAGAAAAGAAGGATGACCTCAGGGTAGAGAAGGATTTCTTAAAATAAGACAAAAATCATAAAAGGAAAGTTTGATATTTTGTTATTTTTAGTGTATGCACTTTATTTTTTTACATTATCTTTTTTTATTGAGGTACATATGATAAAATGTACAAATCTCAATGCACAGCCCAGTGAATTTTGACTCATACTGTACACTCATGTAACCATCACCCAGATTAAGATATGAAACAGTCTCCCTAATTGTTCCTCCTTCACCTATTTCACCCATTCCCTCCACCCCTTCCCCCTATGGCAACCACCAGTCTGTTCTCTGTGCCTATGGGTCTATTTCTGATTTGTCCATTTGGCTTTTTGTTTTGTCTTTCGGATTCCACATATCAGTAAAATCGCATGATATTTGTCTGTGTCTGACTTATTTCACTTAGCATAATACCATCTAAGTCCATCCATGTTGTTGCAAATGGCAAGATTTCATACTTTTTATCTAAGTAATATTCCATTGTATAAATACACAGTCTTTATCCATTCTTCTATCAGTGGACATTTAGGTTGTTTTGATACTTTGACAATTGTAAATAATGCTGTGATAAATATGTAGCGTCAATATCTTTTTCAGTTAGTGATTTTGTTTTCTTAGTTCCCAGAAGTAGAATTGCTGGGCCTATAGTATTTCTATTTTTAGTTTTTTGAGAAAACTCCATACTGCTTTCTATAGTGGCTGCACCAATTTACATTCCCACCAACAGTGTAATAGGGTTCTCTTTTCTCCACATACTTACCAACACTGGTTATTTCTTGTCTTGTTGAAATTAGCCAATCTGTTGTGAAGTGATATCTCATTGTGGTTTTGATTTGCATTTCCCTAATGATTAGTGATGTTAAGCATCTTTTTATGTGTCTCTTGGCCATCTGTATGTCTTCTTTAGAAAAATATCTGTTCAGATCCTCTGACCATTTTTTAAATCGTATTATCTGTTTTTATGGTGTTGTAAGATTTCTTTATATATTTCAGATGTTAACTCCTTATTGGATATATTATTTGCAAATATCTTCTCCTGTACAGTAGGTTGCCTTCTCATTTTGTTGATAGTTTCCTTTGCTGTACAGAAGATTTTAGTTTAAAATAGTCCCTTGTTTGTTTTTACCTTTGTTTCTCCTGACTGGGGAAACATATCTAGAAAAAAATTGCTAAAGCCAATGTTCAAGAGTTTACTGCCTATGTTTTCTTCTAGGGGTTTTATAGTTTCAGGCCTTATATTTAGATCTTTAATCCATTTTGCATTAATTTTTGTGTATTGTGTAACACAGTGATCCACTTTCATTCTCTTGCATGCGGCTGTCCAGTTTTCCCAACAGTATTTATTGAAGAGACTTTCTTTTCCACCATTATATTTCTTGGCTCATTTGTTATATATTAATTGACCATATATTCACAGGTTTATTTCTGGGTTCTTTATTCTGTTTCATTGATCTGTGTGTCTGTTTTTATGCTAATACCAAACTGTTCTAATTACTGTAGCTTTGCAATATAGTTTGAAATCAAGGAGTGTGGTACCCCCAGCTTTGTTCTTCTTTTTCAAGATTGCTTTGGCTATTTGAGGCTAATATTTTGTCTTTATCAAAATTAAAATATTCACTTGTAGAAGAATGTTCAGAACAGCATTATTCATAATAGCCAAAAAGTGGAAATACCCCAAATGGCCATCAATGGATGAATGGATAAACAAATAGCGGTATATCCATGAAATATTAATCAGCCATAAAAAGGAATGAAGTACTGATACAAGCTACAAATTGGATGAACCACAAAAATACTATGGTAAGTGAAAGAAGCCAGATACAAATGGCTACTATTGCATGATTCCCTTTATGTGATTTTATGGACTGAATTGCATCCCCCTAAATTCACATGTTGAAGCCCTAACACCCAATGTGACTGTATTTGGAGAAGGGCCTTTGTCTTATACCATTTGAGTTGTTACAACAAAATACTCCAGTCCAGAGCTTAAAAACAAGAGGAGTTATTCCTCACAGTTTTTAGATTTGAAAGAAACTAAAGATAAATTGTCAGCAGTAGTAGTAGAGTCTAGCAAGGTTTTCAGAAAGAGAACTGACTGGAAGTCCAAGATCAAGGTGCCAGCATTGCTGAGTTCTATTGAGAGCTCTCTTCCTAGTTCATAACTGGTGCCTTCTTGCTGAGTCCTTGAGTGGTGGAAGGGGCTAGGAAGCTCTGTGGGGTCTCTTTATAAAGGTATTAATCCCATTCATGGGGGCTCCACCCTCATGACCTAAGTACCTCCCAAAGCTCTCCTCCTAACCCCATCTCATTAGGCTTTAGGATTTCAACATGTAAATTTGGGAAGACACAAACCACAGTAGTCTTCAAGGAGGTGATTAAAGTTAAGTGAGGTCATAAGGGTGGGGCCTTAATCCAATAGGACTGGCGTCCCTATAAGCAAAGGAAGAGACACCAGAGATGCTCGCACACAGAGAAAACGCATGAGGACACAGCAGGAAGGCAGCCATCTGAGAGCCAAGGATGGGGTTCTGGAAGAAACCAAACCTGACAACACCTAGCCTTTGGACTTCCAGCCCCCAGAACCATGAGAAAATTAATTTCTGTTGTTTAAACCACCCATTCTGTGGTATTCTGTGTGGTGGCCCTGGAAGACTAATACATATGATATATCCAGAAGAGGCAAATTGATAGAGAAAAAAGGTAGATTAGTGGTTGCCAGGGGCTGAAGGAGGGGGAGGCAGAATTCATGTTTAATGGGGACAGAGTTTCAGTTTGGAAGATTAAAAAGTTCTGGAGACAGATGGTGGTAATGGTTGCACAACAAGGTAAATGTACTTAATGCCACTGAGCTGCATACTTCTAAATGGTTAAAATGGTAAACTTTATGTTATTCATGTTTTATCACAATTTTTACAAGTTTTTAAATAAAACCTTGTGTTTATCGAACAAACCCCAAAGTGAAAAAGTTCAGCCACTGTGTCAGTACTATCTTCTCAATGTTTTTGTTTTTGTGTTTTGCCAATGGGCAAGTTGGGACATTCTTGGGGTGAAAGGGTTATACCCAACTTTATTCCCACGGTGGCAGGTCAATCTCTAGAATCCCGTCCACTCAGAGCAAGTCTGCTTGCAGCAAGCCTATCTCTGCCTCTGGGCCTCTCTGCCCGCACAGCCATCACAGTTTCTGTCCTCAGTGCTGCCACCACTCCAGTCTCTGCTCTCCTGCAGCCGTGCAGCCATGTGGCCATACCACCGTGCAACCCAGAGCACCGGGCAGAGTTCTTTATGTAGAGTCAATAACAACGTATTGCCCACACATGTGTGGTGAGCAAGCTGACCAGGGCCAGGTGAGAATCCGAGCTATAGGAACCTTCACTTTCTCCACATTCTGTAAACCTTAAACTTCCCTAAAAAATAAACTTTACTGTGAAAGAAAAAAATAGTCAAGCTTCAATTGGGAGAAGATATTTCCAACACTTACCTTAGCAAATGAGATAGAGAGACTCTGAATGCATGAAAGAGAGGTCAGAAGAGAATAAGGATAGCAAGTCCTGGGAAGGTCTTTAGCCACTTTCTCCCATCCTTAGGCTCATGATTGACTTTCTCCTAACTTTATGTAAATTTCTGCATACTGAGGTTAAGCCCCACTTCCAACCAGACCCCTCCTGCACTAGTTTTCTACTGCTGTTCTAACAAATTTAGCAGTTCAAAACAACGCAATTTATTATCAGAGTTCTGAAAGTCAGAAGTCCAGGTTGGCTTAGTAGGTTTCTCTGCTCTGGGTCTGATGAGGCCAAAAGTCAAGGTGTCAGCTGGCTGGGCTATTATCGGGACATTTTTGGAAAAGGATCTACTTCCAGGCTAATTTGGGCTGAACTTAGTTCCTCAGGGTTGTAGGACTGAGGTCCCTATTTCCTTGCTGGCTGTTGGCTGGGGAATACCTTTATTTCCTAGAGGCCTCTTGTCCTTGCCTGTGCCCACCTGCATCTCAGAACCAGCAGTAGGAAGTCAAATCATCCTCATGCATTAGATTTGTCCGAAGTCTCTCAGCCAAAAAATTGTGAAGCTAGGGACCAAATCCCCTTACATCTCAGAGCCAGCATCAGCATGTCCAAACATCTCATGCTTAGGTTATCTCTGACCTCCTCCAGCTTTCCTTTTCTATCGCCTCTCTCTAAATCAACCCAAGAATGTTCTCAGCTTTTAAGGGCAGATATTGGGCCACTTGGTGGACTGATGGACTTCTTGGGCTTACTTCCTAGAGGAGGAGAAGCCACCTCCCTAGAGGTCTTGGTGCCCAACCCCCCTAAGTACAGGCAAGGACACTGAGGTCCAGAGAGCCATCTTCAGGCTGTTACCTAATTTGCCCGAAGTCTCCTAGCCAACACGTTGTGAAGCTAAGGTCCAAAGCCTAGATCTGCCTAATTCCAACACTTTGTCCGCAACCACCAGATTACAGTCTGATAAGAACACCCCTTGGATCTGCTTGGTGCTTTCTCAAGTCTACAGTGCACTTTGATGCACATTTTCTCACTTAATCCTAATAACCCTGACAGGTATTCAGAAGTGGGACTACTGGTTTTTGAGGGACATGGCGAGCATAGGAATTTGGACACAGCAGCGGTTTCATGGCCCAAGGTCATGCTGTTAAGGTTAACTCTGCATTTTGGTGTGGAAATTTTACTTTTATTATTCAGCGTTAAAACCCATGTCCTGATAACCTCGTAGGGACGTTGGCCTCCTCCTTAAGACCGGACCCCACGGCACTAGCAGGGAAGGGTCACGACCTGGCAGCGGAATCGCGCGTGCGCGGCTCCCCCAAACCCCTCCCTGAGACCCCAGTGTGTTGTCCACCTGCGGCGTGGCCCTAAAGGGGTCCCGGTCAGTCGTGAAAGAGGTTTGCCAAGAACCAGAGCGCTGGCTGACGGCTGGCAGGCCGTTTTGGATGCGACTGCCGCTGTTAAAAACGGAAAGTTTGGAAAGTTAGGTTTTTTTGAAAAGTAAACAAAACTCTAGAAACCGTCGCTCGGCACAGTGGCGCTCCCGCCGGGCTCCCTGCGCCCAGACTCGCTGTCAGCCCGCCGGCAAAGGGCGACGGCGCGGGGCAGCCCGTGGACCACAGTCCGAGGCACGACGGGGCTGGGGGCAGCTTCCCGCGCCCGCGCTCGACGCCGCTGCCGACACCGCCGCCCGCGAGCGCGAGCAAGTGCGCGCGCCGGCAGCTGCGGAGGCGGAGAGCCCGGGGGCGCGCTGGACGCCATCCGGAGCGCGGGGCTGCCGGGAGGAGCGCGCGCCGGGCGGGAGGGGCGGCGGCGGTGCTGCGGAGCGCGCGCCGTGGGGATCTGCCGGCGGACGCTCGACTGCCGCGGCCCTGCCGGGCGGCGGCCAAAAAAGTCCGCTCGGCTCCGTGCAGTGTCACTCTTTTACTTTGGCAGCTAGGGGGAAAGTAATTTGGTATGTCGTGAAATGTGAAGACCAAAGACCACCGCTAGTAAAACACGTGCAGAATGTGGACCACTTCAGTCTCTGGGGTGGAGCCCGGGCACAGACAGGAGAGCGGCGGGGCGTTAGGGAAGCGTGAACGCAGGTACGGGATGGAAAGGGCAGGCGCCCTGGAGAGACTGGGGCGTTTCAGATCACCCCCCGGCAAGTGGCAGCGCCCTGCACGAGTGGTGGGGTTGGTTTGGCTCAGGATATGAGAGTCTTAGGGTCTGCGCTGTGCTGATGAATTTCCTCCGCTTGTGTCAGGCTATCCGCCGATGGATGGATTCTCTTCAGCTGTTGAGGAAGACCAACTGCTTGGACAGGCTGAAACCGAGAGAGTCTTTTCGTTTTTTCTCTCCCGTTTTCTGCCTGCGCTCTCACCATGTTAAAACACTCCATCTCCGGTTCCATTCGGGTAGATGATTTCAGTAGCGTATTGTCATGTGCCGATCATGATTATTAGGTGCATTCAGTTTGGAAAGGACAGCTTTTAATCCAGTGCTTTTATGTAAAGTCATAGAGCCTCGGCTGAAGCTGCTGTGAGGTCCTATTTGTTACTGTGATTTTATTGTATTTAAAAAAATTAGCAGTATACTTCTGTGCTTTGTTGTTTTTTTATGCTTCCTGGAATTGGGGGTCCCATGAGGGAGACTTGAGGTCAGAGTTCTGCAAAAGAGAAGTTGCTGCTTGGCGGCAGCTGCTGAAGTAAGAGCCCAAACCCCAGTCAGGGGTGTGGATGCCACTGCTTTGGATGAGACTGAGAGGCCCAGGGACTGCTGGGCCTGGAGAGCCGGTGGCTCTGCAGCCCGTCGGATCAGAGAACTCTGTTCTTTTGGTTTTGTTTCTTTTTCTCAGAAATGTAATTTCTTTGTGGCATGTTAACTGGTGCACACCATGTGACCTGTCTGGTAAGTAACCTAGGAAAGGGGATGAGTTTTAGGTACTACGTGCATTTGCTGACTTTGGGATGAACTTTTTGATATAATGCAATCGTGCATTTCAGGGCCTTCTCTGCCACAAACACACAGGCCCGGAGGGTTTGGGGATAAAAGCATAGAGCTGGCCACGTGGGCCCCAGACTCAGGCATCTTCCAGGCTTAGATTGTCATCAGAGCAGGCCTCACGGGGATTGAGGCCAGAGCTCTGGCTTGTTATGATGAAGTTCATTTGCCTAGAGAAACAAGTGCTGAAAGCCAATTTTTAGAATCTTTGTGAAAATGACCAAAGTCATTGACTTGGCCAGGGAAAGATGAGATAAACAAATTTTTTCCGGAATTGAAGTTTCTCCTTGATTGCTGTGATTGTCAAATGGAGGTGAAATGCTTCTGGTTTAGGAATATGTTCAAAAGTCTGTAGCCCAGCAGGACATTAGTTCTGCAGAAACTATAACATGAGAGGACAGAGGGCAGAGCAGGAAGGGAGGGACCTCATGGAAGCATCCAGTCTGGCCCCTACCTTCAGGAAGCTGAAGTTCATACAGTCACTTAGCCTTCACTGTGACCATGTGCCACTCCAGACTCTACCGAACACTAGCAATTTATAGGAGAAACGATCTGGTGGGTTGAGAAAGGTCTATAAGCACAATTACAGTGGAGTGCTCCCAGTGCTGGTCTTTGACTCAACACAGAAATTGGGTGCCCACAGCTGCTGGGGCACATCTGTGAACAGACAAAGTGCTTGTGCCCTTGGCTGTGATATTTGTAAGAAACTTAGAACAGTGCCAGGGACGAAATTATATGTATTAGATGTTGGCAAGTTCTGTAGGAAAGACAGAAATGGGGTATTGGAAGATAGGGTGTAGGAGGGTGGAGGGGTATTGCTGTTCATATAGGATGGCCAGGTGACATTTAAGCAAGGACAGATGTGTGGAGTATATACAGGAATATCTAAGGCAGGTATGAACCAGCCAGGCAAAAGGGTGAGGAACAGCGTAAGACCCAGGTTGTAGATGGTGCGGTCAGGAGGAGCAGCTCCAGCTGTGAGGGACCTGGGAACTGGTTCGAAGGTAGAGGCAGATGAGTGGCAGGACCTGAAAACGTATGAAGAGGTTGGCTGGCTGCTGGGTTGAAAATTGACAGTTGGTGGCAGAGCAAGGATGAGAGCGGAGAGGCAACCCTCAGACAGCGGGGGGCGTTCGGGGCAGAGTGGCCACTGCAGGCATGGGTGGGTGTGACTGTTCCGCCAGTGCGCAGACCAGAGGAGGTCGCGGTATGAGGGATCCACCGTGGTTCTGAATCTTGTGGCCTGAGCACCTTGTGTAGGGTGGCCATATCATTTCTCAAACAGGGCAGTTTTGAAAGTGAAAGTTGGCCCTGCCATAATCAGTCTGAGACCACAGTGTAAACCAGGACTGCTGCAGGCAAGCAGAGGTGCGGACACCCTGTGTTCATGCTGTGGTGGGAGCACTGAGGAGGCAGCCACCTGAGTACTGGGGGTCTGAGAAGGCATCTCAGAGTATTCTTGGTCCCAGAAGCATGAGCACAGCTACCAGAGTAGCTCCCTACACACAGGGAACAGGTCCTGACCTGGCCCCGAGGGACATCAGCAGGTAGAAGTGGGAGGTGAGGGAGAGGGTCTGTGGGTGTTTGGAGGGGATGGGAGGCAGTGAGGGAGAAAGGAGGCAGGTTGTGGAGGTCTTCGTGTGACTTCTATCCTGTGTGTCCGTGCTTCCCCAGCTGGGGTCTTTGTGCCCTCAACCATACCTAGATATGCTGTGGAGCCCCTGATCCCAGGGGATTGTTGATGCATAATGGATAGCCAACTTCTTTTTAACATTTGACAAGAAAAATGTTTCCTACTTTTTGAAATGATATAACCACTGGCTAAAGAAGTCTCACACTTGGGGGCTGCTCTGGCTCTATCCAGGGTCCCTAGAGAAGTGCTGTTCAAACTTAAAGTGCATCTGAACCCCTGGGGTCTTATTAAAGTGCAGATTCTAACCTTGTAGTTAAGGACCTGATATTCTGCATTTCTGACAAACTCCCAAATGGGGCCTGTGAGGCCTGTTGTGGGTCCCACACCATGAGTAGGAAGGCCCTCTGGAGTCAAGGGAGGTCTGCTGGAACCTTGAGCAGCAGAGTGATGGGAGTTTGAGCAGGTCGACCACACATCTGCACTCGTGGTTTAGGAAATGCAGGCGAGGGTATGAGGGGCAGGGGGAGGCATGTCTGCTGTAACTGTGAAGAAGGGAAATGAGGACCTGACCCAGCTCACTGCCTTAACGTCCTTTGCCTGCTTGTGAAATCTGTCAGTTCTGGAACTGCAGCAGCCAGTTTCAGATCCAGCCCGCCCTTATGTCTATAGTCCTCGCTTACTGATCGTATCTTGTTCCCTGGCTTACCCAGCCAGTGATGCCCAGGACCACTGTGAATGCAGCCAGACAGGGCTCCAGTTGCCAGGCTTGAGGACTGAGGGCCTGCGCACTCCCCTCTCTAGGAGCGCCAGCCTGTGAGGTCCTTTCCTGGCTGGACCCAGAGACCAGACCGTGGGTGACAGTGGCAGCATGAATGGAGAAAGGCAGGGTGTGGATATAGGGGAATTCTTCAGGAGTTCCTGTCTGGAGTACGGTGTCTCTGTTAAGGCAAATGTGCTTTTAGTTCAAAGAAACACATTCCTTTTTTGAAAAATGATAATTGGGATTGTTACCTTTGCTTTCTCCAAATTCATGAAGAGGAAAATAAATCTCTAGGATGTAACTGGGATGGAATGTATCAAATTCTATGATCACTCAAAGGGCCAAAAGTGAAAACAGCATGTATTGATCCTGTTTCTGCTCTTACCCACAGTTGAGTTCCTATAGCTCCTGGCCAACATCAGGACACTGGTGTGTGAAAATAAGAAGACAGAAGTCTGTATTCCCAGAATCTGTTTGGAATTAGGCACTGAACATACCTTACCTAATCTTCACAAATTTCAGAGGTTGTTTTATTATCCTCCTTAATCCTGTGAGGAAAGTTCTCAGGACCCTGCCCAGCAATATTGAACAGACTGACGCCAAAGCTCCGTCCACAACGTCAGCCAGCATGTGGAGTGCTGTCTGCCTCTGAGTCCCCCGCAGACACTGACCAGCAGATTTCATAGAATGGACTCATTTATTTGTTCATTTCTTTGTTCAACAGATACTTTGCTGGTGATATACTAGGTCCTTGGAACACCAAAGAGCAGTAGGTCCCTGGTGACAGTCATTGACCCATTCATTCATGCATTTGAGTACATACTGAAGATCTAGTATGTGCTGGACCCTGGACTAGATAAAGCCACAACTCCTCCACAACGGCCACCTCCAGTGGTCTTGCCACCCTGGTGGGTGAGGTGGCCAACTTAACAGACCCCAACACTGGGTGAGAAGTGCTGAGACTGAGAAAGTTCAGGGCCTGGGGGACGTGAAGGTGGTGTTTAACCCATCCAGGGAATGGGGTGAGGCTTCCCAGAGGAATCACAGACCATGTGCTACATAATTGAAATTATATGGGGCAGGGAAGAGGATAGAAGGTCCCATTCTCTGGTATTACAGAACTGCTGAGGCCCCTGCATCTGGGTGTTTCCTCATCCACACAAAGGCATTTTGGATCTTGGGCGTGATGATGGTAAACGTGACGGCCAAGAGCGTGAAATTTGCACCTTGGATCCAAGGGCAATATCCGCTCCCTGAGCCCAGAGCTCAGGAAAGAAGAGTCCCTGACTGCTGGAGGTGCCGCAGACAGCAGCGAGAGCACAGGAGACATGGGCTGGGTTCAGGAGGGCTGGCTCCACTCCTGGCTCACTCTGCAGCCTTGGGCAAGTGGCTGCCTCCTGAGCCACCATAAATGCTGGTTTTGCACTGTCTTGTCTCTGAGCTTCCTTGGGCCTTGATGTTCTGTTTGTGTCAGATTCATACAAAATAACCAGCTACCTCTTGGATAATTTTAGCCCTGCCCCTTGAGGCAGAGCTTTGAGGACAAGTGTCTCAGGTCCTTTCTTGGTCTCCGGGATTTAATTTTTAATTTTATTGTTTAGCCACACTGGGATTTCCAATTGGACATTTATTTGGACTGAGAGTCTCTTTAGGCAGCAGAAGATGCCTGGGTTCCAGAGAGACCTTAAGACATTCTTCCCAACTGGAAGAAGGCTACTGAACAAATAGAAACAATTTTTTATTTCCCTCCCCATGGTCATCTGGTAACACCCCTGATGTGATTCTTGCTTAATCAGAGGCATCCTGAACTAGGGTCAGGGTGTATGGTCTGATCATTTATTCAGTGTCCTATCAGTCACATATTTCACCCACCTTCTGTCACCGCCTTCTGTAACAATCACAGTTGCATATACTATGACTCAGAGAGGAATAAATGAAGAGTTCCTTAGTGTGGTGCCTTAACTCATCCCTGACAAAGCAATCCTCTTAGCCGTTGGGCTGCCAGTCACCCAGAAGGGCTTGTTGAATTCACCTCCTTGAGGTTTTTTTAAGAAGAATTTGTCCATTTCTCCTTATAATTCTGTTAGTTTTTTATTTAGACAGTTTGAAGCTGTGTAATTAAGTACATACAAGTTTAGAAGTGTCTTTTCTTCCTGTTTGAATTGACACTTTTAACATATCATGGTCCTCTGTCTCTAGTAATACTTCTTGTCTGTTTCTAATGTAAGCTACCCTAGCTTTCTTTTGGTTAGTATCTGCCCAGTAATTATTTACCATTATTTTATTTTCAGTCTTTCTGTGCCCTTATATTTTAAGTATGTTCCTTGTATACTACATACATCTAGGTTGTGTTTGATTTTGGTCTTTTTATCCAGGTCAACAGTCTTTGCCTTTTGACATGAGAATTTAATGCTTATACATTTATTGCATTTATTGATATATTTGGATTTATTTTTGCCATTTTATTTTGACCTGTTTCACTTTTCCTATTTCCTTTTTTTATCCCTTCCTTTCTGTTTTCTTATGGATTAAAAGGTTTTAAGTGTCTTTTTTCCCCTCCCTACTGGTTTAAAAGTTATATAATCTTTTAGTGTTCCTAAAATTATTACCCTCATAATTTTAACATGCATAATTAGCTTACCAAAATTTAAAGTTAATTATATCTCTACCTTCCTAATATACAAAGAATCTAAGAATTTCTGATATGTTGTAGTCTTTTTACCTGACACATTAGAAATAAAGCTATATTTAACCCATTTTAATTTATATTTAACCCACATATTTATCAATTTCTTTACTCACCATTCTTTCTTGCATATAGTCCTTCCCTCAGGCTATCAGCTTTCACCCTGAAATTCATATTTTAGAAGTACCTTCTGTGAGCAGTAATGACAATAAATTTCCTCAGTTTTTGTTTGCCCTTATTCTTGGAAGATAATTGTGCTGAGTATGTAATTTTAGGTTGACAAATTGTTCTGTCGTAGTACCTTTGAAATATTCTTTCAGAGAATTCACCTATCGCTCCAATTTTTGGCCTTTAGAACAAAATCCAAAGTCTGGACCACTGACCACAAAGTGCAGAGGGAGCAGACCTCTGCAGTCTCCCAGGCTGTGTCCGTGGCGCTCCCTCACTGCTGCTTCCACACAGGCATTACCGTGAGGAGCTCATTATGGTCTCCGAGCCTTTGCCTGTGTTGATTCATCTGATGGGGCAACTCCACTGTACCTGAAAGGTGGCAAAGTGGAGAAAATGTGGAGCACTCTTGAAGGACTTCTGTTGCAGAGTGGAGTAGAGAAACGAGGTGACTGGAGGGGTAGCTCAAGGGACGGTTTCTCCCTTTGACAATGTGTGATATGGAGATGGGACAAGCCTGGTGCAGCGTGACAGACTGACAATCCAGGCCAGCACACCCAGGGTAGCCTGCCCCCTCTGGCTCTCCGCAACAGCTCCGTGCCTCGCTCCTTGCCTGCTTGGGCTCCACGTGCTTCAGCCTCCTCTGTCAGTTGATGAGCTTCCCCCCAGTTATCTCTGAAGCCAGCAACCAGAGGTGCATCAGCCCTGACATTCCATTTCTAGTACTTTTCCTTTGGGAATATTCCAGTCACAGTCCAACTGCCCCTCCTCCAGTGTCCAGCACCCTCCCTGCTTCCCCCAAGAGTCCTGAACTCCCAAGTGCTAGGAGCCTAAGCTCCAGCCCAGCTTAGGCACCCCTGATGCAGCTTGGCCCACAGTTCCGTCCACCCCTGGCTGGACCTGTCTATCCCACCGATGCCTCCACAGCCTCTGGGGTCTCTCTCCCTCCTGGAGCAGTCTACCTTATTCTAACATTCTGTGCTGGTTGATAATGGGCTTATGAACCATTTATTCCTGGCCTTTTTCCCTGTCTCCAAAGACGGTGGCCTGGAAAGCACACAAAAGGCAAAGTTGTGGCTTTCTGGTCACACAGCCACTCTCCTGGTTCTCCCCGGGTGGTGCCAGAGCTGCTGCCCCTGGGCAGCCCCCCACTGACAGTGTAGAGACCTGACTACCATCCAGCAGCCTTGGGGATGCTACCCATCAGGTACGCTCCTGATGTGGTACGTAGGTGGTACAGCCCACAGCCAGCACAGAGGTCCCAGGGCCAGTGGAGCCCCGGAGCCATAACTTGACTGCAGCGCATGTCAGTGTAAATTCGGCCTCTGTGAATTCATTCTCCCCACTTCCCACAAAAGGGCAGCCCTTGGGACAGCCATGCACTCAGAATCCAGGCAGTGGACTTCTCAAGGCTTTTCCTAAGGAGCATAGACTGGAGGTGAGGACTTCCAGAAAAGTTCCAGCTTTTTCATTAGTCTGCTTAGGATGCATCCCTCCCAAGATGTCTAAATACTGTGATGATAGTGTTCATTTTGCTGTTGGAAAAGAGGAAGAGCTGGTCACAAGCACACAGCCCCTGCTGCCCTCCCAGCCCTACTTACGCAAGGCCCTGGGAGGGTGTGAGC
This sequence comes from Manis pentadactyla, assembly GCF_030020395.1. Classification (NCBI taxonomy): domain Eukaryota; kingdom Metazoa; phylum Chordata; class Mammalia; order Pholidota; family Manidae; genus Manis; species Manis pentadactyla. The sequence continues at coordinate 145,427 of NC_080023.1, forward strand.
CTGGCCCTCATACAGTGGGAGAGAGTCTGGCAGGGGAGGTTGCAGTCGTGGCTCCTGTAGCCATGAGCTGCGTGGAGAGATGCTGGCCTGGGAGAGGCATCAGGCCTTCTTGAGCCTCACTTCCCCCATCAGAAAGGGGGCTGATAGCCCTGCCCTGTATTCCAGAGCTGCTGGGAGAACTGGTTGGTTGGGAAAAAAGTGCCCTGTGTCAGGGATCAGCCAGTATTTTCTGTAAGAACCCAGATAGTATATTTCAGGCTTTGTGGACCCTAAGGTCTCTGTGCATTAAGTCCTAAGTCCATTAATTCACCCCATTGACAGATTAGTGGAGGAAAAAAGCATGAGGGTCTCACTGGACTCAGAAAAAGCATTTCATGCAATCAGCAAAACACCTGTTCATTTAAAAACATGCTTGCGGTATGAAGACGAAAGTATCCATACAGCAAACATCTTCATTAAGCTGAATGATGAGATGATATTATCAAATACAAAGGAAGGCCAGGATATGCAGCTGGAGCACAAAGGCGGAGCATAGGAAGCACTGGAACAGGAAAATAGTTTGTTTTAAATCTTTACAACTGTGTACTTGGGGAAACACTCTCAATTATAGCAACACAAGCCAGTTTTCCTCACCTAGCAGCCCAGAGCTCCACAAGCCTATTGGGCTGCAGAGTTTGGCAGGATGCTGGCCCTCTCCTTGACCGTGGTGCCCTCAGCCCTGGCCACTGATGTCTGCCTCCAGCCTCCTGGCTCCCCACCTCCAGCCCCGTCCTGACGCTGCTCACAGTCTCAGGAAAGGGGTCCTTGCGCTGGGTCGGGCTCTGGGCATGCACCCCAGGCTTTGTGGAGCAACCAGGCCCCTGGAGGGGTAGTGGAGGGGCAGTGCTGCGGGGGAGAGAGGCTCCGGAGGAAGGACAAGCAGCGGTGAGAAGGTTAGCTGGGGAGACACTCTTCTCTGAGGTGCCAGAGAAAAGCAGGATGAAGCTGCCTGGCTGGTGGTCATGTGGGACCCTTGCTGGGAGGGCTGCAGAACAGGCGTGCTGGCAATGGCTCTCGTGACCCTGAAAACAAAGGAGACGTGCACTGCCACACCTCCACTTGCTGGCTCCTGCAAGCTGGGGCGTGCACAAACATTTTCCCAGAAGGAATCACAGGCAGCTGTTAGTAGTTCCCTCGGGATGGGGGCCAGGGGGCTGGGTATGGCAAGGTTTTCAGTCCCATCTTGTGACTTGTAGTCTTGCTGGAATTTTTTCAAACCTGCTCAAGAGCCACTTTATTGTTAACGTCACCAAAAGCTATCTGAGTGGGAAGGTTAGGGTCCATTTTGTTCTGTTTTTCACATTTCCCTATATTTAAAAAACTAATGAATAAAATAATAAATATAAATATTTAATAACAGAATAATAAAAATTTAAAGATTAAGACCTTACAGTGCTCCAAACATTCAGCTCCTTTGCCTCTGCTGTTAGTCCTGCGGGTCTGTTGAAGAGGGCCTGGGAGGGATGGGGCAACTGCGGGCTGCAGCAGTTTCTCCCCACATGCCTCTGGAAACACTGAAGCCTCGTGTGTGATTGCATTGGTGACCGCAGCGCATGCAACCGCTGGAACTTGGGGGCGGTAGCCTGTGCACAGAGCGTGCACTTCATTGTCTTGTCACCGCCCCTCCCGGCGCTGCCCTGTGCACACTGTGCCCACTCTGGCCAGCTGGCAGGGCCACCCCCACGGGGAGTGGCTGCACCTCCAGCCTCAGTCCCTAGGGGAGGCGGGCCAAGCCACACCCTGGCTCAGGATGCACAGCAGCTTCTGTAACCCAGCTCTCCCAGGAGCAGCATCTCCTGCCCCGGGCTCTGCTGTCCCAAGGTGGAAACTGAGTGCCCGTGGTGCCCCCAGGCCTCCCTTGTGCCTCTCCTGCTCTGCTGCCCACCATCTGCACCTTGGGTGAGGGTTTGTCCCCCTGACAGGGCACCGCAACACCTCCTCCAGGGCAGGGGCCAGATGTGATTCTCCCCTTTATGGCCCAGACCCGGCAGGAGGATTTTCCTTCCCAAACATTTGCTAAACTGGACCCTGGAAAACTCAAATGCCCAGGGGCAAGCATAGCTGCCCTGGGGGGCACAGGTCCAGTGTCAGGCAAGGGGAGTGGTAGGGGTTTTGCCCCCCAGCTCTGGCAGGAAGGCGTATCCAGTGTGATCGGATTGTCTGCTTTCCAAGTTAGGTAGATTAGAGAGACAGGGACACAGACTTTAAGGAATCACTTCACACGACTGGGGAGCCTGGCAAGTCCAAACTGCAGGGCGGAATGGCAGGCTAGAGACAGGCAGGCTTTCTGCATCGCAGGCTCAAGGCAAAATCCCCTCCTCTTCGGGAAACCTCACCCTTTTCTCTTGAGGCCTTCAGCTGATTGGGTGAGGCCCACCACATTATGGAGGGTCATTTGCTTTACTCAAAGTCCACTGATTTAAATGTTAATCATCTCTAAAAAATACCTTCACAGCAACATCCAGACTGGTGTTTGGCCGAACAACTGGGCCCATAGCCTGGCCAAGTTGGCACATATTAGCCACAGCCTGTGGGTGGCAACCGCCTCCCCTCACAAAAGCCCTTGGGGCAATACTTCACCCCATCCACAAAGGCGAAACCTGAGCTCACAGAGGTCCCCATCCAGTACATGGCAGAGCCAGGCTCAGGCCATTGCTGCGCCCTGGGCCTCGGATTCTCCTACCCTACCCCAGAGAGCTGGGCCCAGAGTTTGACACTCGGCCCTGGCGGGGCTGGGAAGTGTGACAGGGGGAGGCTGCCAGGACAGGACTTGCTGACTTTAAGCTTAATGAGAATGAAGCCAGGGCACAGCCTCTGCCTCCACCTTGCAGCCCCTGTTCCTCACTCTTCTCAAACCATTCTGCACTGTGCCCACCCAAGACCAGAGCCAGGAGGGGACTGTGGAGTCAGCACATGTAAGTCAGGGCCCCAAACCACACGGCTGGCTGACCTGGGGATGGAAACACAGGTGTTCATCACAAGAGCCCCATTTTCACTTGAAAATGCCTAATGCCTATGAATTTTTCAGTCTCAAGTATTTTTAAAATCCTGGGTGTCTTAGCACCACCCTGCACGCTGAGGATATATGGGCACCTTGGCTGGAGGATGTGGGTGTTGGGAGTTCAGAGGCCTGGAGGTGGTCTGATCTAAAGCCCTCATTTTACAGGTGAGGAAGGTACTCCTACAGGGGAGAAGGGACTCACAAGGTCACTCAGCGAGGCAGTGGCCCAGGGGGACCAAGACCCCAGGTTCATGCCCTGAGGCGATACCCTACACCCATGGAAGGAGCCAGGTTCCTGCTGCCAACCACACATGTCCCAGGACCCCGCGTGCTGCTGCGTGAAACAAAAATCATAGGGCAGAATTCATGCTGGTGTCAGGAGCACCAGTGAGAGGGGACATTTGAAGGATGTCAGTATTAGTGTGGAGTCAGGCCTGGGTTTGAACAGGGGGAAAGGTGTGCCTCAGCCAGCCTGAACTTCTACTCTGAGCAAACTGTCATGGGGTTTTCAATACCCCGCCGCCTGGAAGTCTGGACTCAGCAAAGCTTAGGAAGGTATGGCACTAGAAGAGGTCCACATAAGGCTCTGGGGCTGCAGGACGCCAAGCCCGCAAGGATGGCAGGAAGCCCCTGTTGCACCTGCATCTTCTTGGAGAGGGTGGGTTGTTTTCCTCCATCAAGGCCCTCTCCCACTGCCTAATACTTCACTGCTGTCACCGAAGTCATCCCTTCTGCAGCTCAGCTTCCAGAGATCAGTATCACAGACCTCCAGCTTTAAGGGAAACCCAAACTTCTCACCCTGCTCCCCTGACCACGCCCAGCCTTCCCACCTTCCCCCGAGGTCCCGGTAGTTTCTGCCACGTGCCTGCTCCAGGCTGCAGATGTGCCCTACTCTCTCTCAGCTCCAGCACTTTGCAAGGCCAGGCCCCCTGGTGAGAATGCTCTCCCTCCGTCTAGGTAGGTGCTTCTCACATGGGTGTGCTCTGGAATCACCTAGAAGGCTTGTCCACTCCATTCACCAGCCTGCCTCGTGAATGGAGACCCTGCCTCTGACCCCTCTGACCCAGAGGACACTGATGCTTGGCTCAGGAACAACCGTTGGAAGGCCGCCTGCCTGAATAAGCCCCTTGGCCTCGTCCAGTCTGATGCTAAGTGCCACTTACTCCAGATGCCTTTCTGACCTTCCTGGCCAGGTCAGCCCCTCTTTGGGACTCCCGCAGGCCTCCAGCATGTCACTTGCTACTCCGTACAGTCATTGTTCTCTCCTCAATGTCCTCGACTAGTGGGAGAACCAGACACAGGTCTGTCTTAGAGCATCCGGGGCAGAGAGGGCAGCCTGGACATGTGGAAGGAGAGATAGGCGAGGACGGAACAGAGCTGGGAGCACAGCAGGTTCCCTGCACCCTGCCCGGGGCTCTGGGGTCTCCCTGCACCTAACACTGCAGCTGACCTGGGGGTCTTCTCCTCACTTCTGAGGGGTAGTGACTATCACCACTCCATAGGACATTAGTCCCTGACAGGTTTAGAGCTTGTCGAAGGTGTCACAGAGCCAACAAAAGACAAAGGCAGGAATCAAACTGAAGTTCACTCAAGGCTTCCTACACTGTCAGGCTGTTTCCTGGTAGCCATGGGTGGTGTCACCAAGCCCTGCACCAACGTACTGGGTTGAATAGTGGCTCCCCAAATTCAGGTCCTTCCCAGAACCTCAGAATGTGAATTATTTGGAAATAGGGTCATTGCAAATATACCGAGATGACATCACTTTGTCATAGAGTGGGCCCCAATCCAGCATGGTGTCCTAAGAAGAGGCACAGAGGGACAAAGGCCATTAAACAACAGAGGCAAAATTGGAGTCATGCAGCTGCAGGCCCAGAAGCTCCAAGGATCCGAGGCAACAACAGAAGCCAGGAGCCAGGAAGTAGGGCCTCCCTATGAGGCCCTGGGAAGGAACCAACCTGGTGGACACCCTGGTTTACACTTCCGGCTTTTAGAGCTGGAGAGACCTCATTTCTGCTGTTTTCAGCCACCCAATTTGTAGTGATTTGTTGCGAGAGCCAGAGGAAATTAATACAGCCAGCTTAAATGCTCTCAGTCACAAGCACCAAGCATCCGTTATGGCCTCATCCGCGTGGTTCCTGTCCTGCTGCTTCTCCAGAATCACTGTCAGGTTTCAGGAAGGAAGAAGGCAGAAGGGCTAAAGACCTTCTCTTTGTATTCAGCAAAGCAGACTCCCATAGCCCTCAAGGAAATGTCATTTGTCTAGAACTGCCTGCACGAGCACCCCTCGCTGCAAGGGACGCTGGAGATGGAGGCGTTTGGCTTTCTCACCTGGAGAAAGTCTTGCAAATGGCCACTCCCGGGCCCAGGGCTCACTGCTGCCTTCCCTGGAAGCTACGTACCTAGTTAGGATGAGCCCGCCCAGGTGAGTGTCACATGACCCTAGACAGGCAGCTTGTTCCTGAGAAGCTCATTTCCTCACCTTTCTCACATGTTTGTCTTAGATGTCATCAAAAATAAAATAGGTTTGACCCCAGAGCTGTTCGTGCAGTGGGAGTGGAGAGGAGTCGGGAGCCCAGCTTGTGGACCCCTGCCCTTGCTCGGGGCCTCAGTGTCCCCTTCTGCAAAGCATGGGCCAGATAGTGAGGCCCCCTCCTTCTCCTTCTCTTTTCTGCTCCCTGGCTGTCCTCTGGGCAGATGGCTGGAGGACTCCTTACCCTGCGGCCTCTCACTGGCCTCCCTGCCTCCTGCCTCACCCTCCTGTTCTGAGTCTCACACCGGCTGCTGAGTTGGCCTCAAAAGGCAAATCCCACCATATCTCTTCCCAGCTGAAAACCCTCCAGAGTGTAAATAAGCTGGCTGCACAGCAGGGCCCCCTGGGAGGACATGCCCTGGCTGTTCCGGGTTGGTGGGGCCTGCACAGCGCTGGCATTTAGATCACCAGGGCTCTGCTGTGTGGCCAGGGCTGAGGCCCAGGCCTGCCTGATGAGGTTGTGGGGAGGCTGCCTGCAGAGCCTTTCCTGTCTGTGCTCTCCTGCCCTCCATCAATCAGTCACGGCTCTCTCACCTCCCCCTCTTTGCTGGGGACTCCCTAAGGTCAGGGCCTGGGTCTCGCTCATTGTGCACCCCCTAGCCGAGCACAGGGGGCCTCCTCAGCTTGCCACATCTGACCCAGACTCCAGGGGAAAAGGAGCTAGTCCTATGGCAGCCAAGCCTGGCCTGTCCTGCCACACACTGTGTCTTTCCCCAGACCTCCAGAGCCCACCCCGGGGCCGGACCCACGGGAGATGATTCCTGCCTGCCCAGCACCCTGAGCAGAAGCAGGACAACTCCCAGGCCCCTAGTGGGGCAGGTGGCCTTTTGTCTACCTGGCAGGGCCTCCTGGCTGGTTATTCCCATGGCCCCTTTTTCTCTCAGGGCTTCCTCTACCCTGCTTAATGTGTAGGAAACCTGTAATTCCAGTTCTTCACCTTACCTCTCTGTATTGGACATGGGAGGGGTTGTGCCCAGGCATCTGGGTCAGCCTGCGGCCAGCTGGGCAGTGGTGACTGGGAGCAGGGACTCGCAGGGGCAGCCCAAGGGCCCTCCTCAGGCATGTGGCCCTGGGTAAAGTCACAGGTCTCTGCCCCACCCCCCTGCAGTCCTCCACCAGTGCCCTCACACCAACTGGTAGCCAGTTATGGGGAGCATAGACTAGAGGTGTATTTGTGCCAAGGCAGCAGCTCTTTCTTTCTCTGACCAGCCTGTTCAGAAGCCAGCCTGGAGCCTGGCCATGAAGGCAACAGTCTCCCTAGATCCTGCAGAGACTGGGCTGTTTCTGTGCTGGTATTCCTGTTACCTGGGAATCCACAGAGTCTCACTGTTGTAAAGGAGACCCTGGCACCAGCGACCCAGAGTTGGGAGGGGGCAAGCCTAGAAGGCAAGAAAAATAATGATCCCAACCTGGTCAGGGACAGAAAGAAGAATTTGCATGTTGCAATTCATAATCTCCTTTTGGAAAAAAACTAACTTTCAAGACAAATGCAATTTCTGTTAATTTTTAATACAGTTAAATTAGTTACCTACCCACAACAGAGACTCTGCCAATAGAGGTCAAGTGTTTAATGATCTTTATTTAACTAGAACAGTCTTTTCTAAATGCATTCACTCTAATGATGATGATTTAACCACTTAAAAAATAAATTCCTCAGCTAGTTCAACCATTGTGGAAAGCAATATGGAGGTTCCTCAAATAACTAAAAATAGAAATACCATTTGACCCAGAAATTCCACTCTTAGGAATTTACCCAAAGAATACAACTTCTCAGATACCAAAAGACATATGTACCCCTATGTTTATCACAGCACTATTTACAATAGCCAAGATATGGAAGCAACCTAAGTGTCCATCAGTAGATGAATGGATAAAGAAGAGGTGGTACAGATACACTATGAAATATCATTCAGCCATAAGAAGAAAACAAATCCTACCATTTGCAACAACATGGATGGAGCTAGAGGGTATTATGCTCAGTGAAATAAGTCAGGCAGAAAAAGACAAAGTACCAAATGATTTCCCTCATTTGTGGAGTATAACAATGAAGCAAAACTGAAGGAACAAAACAGCAACAGACTCTCAGACTGCAAGAAGGGACTAGCTGTTACCAAAGGGGAGGGGTGGGGGACGGTGGGTGGGAGGGATCACGGGTCAACAGTGTAGCACAGAGAAGGCAAATAGTGACTCTGTGGCATCTTACTACACTGATGGACAGTGACTGCAATGGGGCATGGGGGGGACTCGATAATATGGGAGAATGTAGTAACCACATTGTTTGTCACGTGTAACTTTCATAAGAGTGTATATCAATAATACCTTAATAAAAAAGAATTCCTACAAAGATCTCCATCAGGAGGTCTTTGAGTAAGCCTGCTTTGACTTCTGTAACAAGCTTGAAAATAAGGCTTTGGGAAAAATACACATTCGCAAGTAGATGTTCTGAAGAAAAAGCATCTTTTTAGCAAGGAGGTGTGAATGTAGGTTTGAGAGTGCCTGTTGTAGATCAGACCCCAGCAGGCCCTGCAGGTCCCCAGGCCTGCCCCAGGCTCCAAGAAGCCCTCTCTCAGAGAGCACCTCCCCTGAGCACAGCCCACCCCTTCTGGCCACCAGCCGGGCCCAGGTAAGGCAGGTGCCAGCCTAGAGTAGCCCAGGCCTGGCCCTTTTCAGTCTCAGGTCTTCGCCCAGAGTGTGGGAGTCATCCTCCGGGTCTGACAGACTCATGCCTTGGCCAAAGGGCCAGGCTCCTCTGAGCCCCTTTCCGGTGTGACCTCATGCTCAGGCCCATTCAGTCTTCAGCCTGCCCACCGCAGCCGTGACAAGAATCACTAAGTCATCTCCCCACACTTGATATCTGACAAGCCCCTTGTTCCCCACCTTTGATATGTGAGTCCTTGGCCTGCCTTCAGTAAGATGCCCCTGACCCTCCGGATCCCCTCTTAGTGATTCTCCACCCACTGGCCTCTCACTCTGTCCCTAGGCTGCAAATGCCAAACCGCCTCTACTTATTCAGAGTGGAGACCAGTCTGTCCACCACTGCAGATCCTACCCCCACTGTGATGTCCTGTCCCCCGTCTTCTGTCCCTTTTAGAAGGTCCAAATCATTTTTTCTTTAACTGGGTGTTGGGGAGGAAACCTTTTTCTCTGCCCTCAAGGTTCTTCTCACTGGTCTAAGAATCAAATTGAGATGAGACAGATTAACAGGAGAAAATCAAATTTGATTCTGTACATGCAGGAACCCCACATACACAAGAGGTTCAAAGCCAGAAAGGTAAGATGAGGTAGATGTGCCACCCCAGACTCAGGAATGGGATGGGGGCCGGGGCCCCAAACGGCAGGAAGCTATGTAGAGCAGAGGTTTAGTAATTATATGTTTGTGCTGACATACAGATGGGCCACTCAGATAAAGCTTATCTCTGAAAATAACCCTTATATAGGGAAATACCCCAATCAAGATTTTTCTAGATAATGAAGGGTGATGAAAAGCCTCTCCTGAGCCTGCAGGGTCCCAATTGCCCTCAGCTCAGAATAGTCCACCTAACAAAGAACACATTTTGGGGTGACCTGCCCTTGGTCCCTACAGTTTCCTCTTCTGAAACTGGAAGTTTCACACATTCTCATTTTAAGGAGGTGGTCCTGCAGGTGGGCTCCCAAAGTTGGGCCTATACTATGCAAGCCACCAGGTAATTAATGAGAGGCGTTCCTATGGAGACAAAAGAAAAACAAAGTTGAAGAGTTGGAACAAATTATAAACCTAGTACATGAGTCCAGATGTCAGGCTTGAAGCGTCTGCAGGTACAGCGATGGTAGACTGTGGCGATCTGACCAATTTCCCTGGTTTGCACTTTGAATGTCTCTGGGGGTCTTTCTGAGTGACCCACACAATGGGCACAAAGATAGTCTAAACATGGGCTCTTGTGCTGATTTCGCTGATGTTTGTATCAGCCCATCTAGCCTCTGTTTGCAAGGCTCCAGGAGAAAGAAGAATTTCAGTTCCCAATGATTTCAAGTCAAAAGGACAGGAGAAAATTAGAAACTCTAGCTTGGAGAGTCATTGCCGGATATTAGAGGAAACCAGAAGAATTCAGGATGCAATCAGGTTTATATGCAAACAAACCTTCCAGGACAATTAAGCAGAACTAGAATCTAATATCGACAAATGCATGTTACCGAAACATAATTTTTCTCTCTAAAATCACCCTCACTTTTATGAAAGATAACCACAGCAAGATCAACTAATTTGCAGGCCAACTCTCACTTAGTAAACTTGGCCCGATTATCCACACAGGTATTGCAGTAGTGACTGACTGTATAGGCTCTCGTAAATCTGCTTAGCTAGAACTTTTCTTAGGGAATCTCAGATCAAACTGTAAAAGGCCTCTCGAGGCCTGGGAAGCCAAGCCAAGGATTTGCCATCAGACTTCACCAGCAGTGCCTAGAGATTTGGGTGAATCTTCTTTTCTCAAGGTCCCCAGAATATCCTGATATTAAGGAGTGACCTTCTTTATTCACCTGGTAAGGCTGCTGGGAACCCTGTAAGCAAGGTAACAGGCCGGTTTTTCCAAGGGACTTCATTGGCTAAACCATAGTTTCTTAAAGCTGTCTGGTCATATCTGAATTTTTGTATCTCTCTTTCAAATATGACATTCCAGTCAAAGCTTTAGTAATATAAACATTGTTTCCAATTGTGTCCTGTTATAAAGGAAACAGATTCTTACTGAACTTTTGCAAATAAAAATATTGACATGAAAATAAGAATACTCATTATGAGTTTTTGAATTCTAGAAGGATTGAGTAGGGAGAAAAAGGTCTCATATATGTTTGCAAAGGTATGTTTTACCAAATTGCTGCAAGTCACAGATAGCTTAAGAGAAAAGTTGCCTTAAATCTGGAAAAGCAAACATTAGGGAACCAGTAATGTTTTAAACAAGAGTCATAAAAATTATGATCACCTGCCTCAGTTCATTCAGTCCTGTGTTATTAATCCTTGATCCACTTGAATCCAGTTTTTCAACGTTCTGAAAATCCTTACCCAGTTCATTTTAAGCTCTTAAGGTTATCAGAAACCTGTTTTTGTCAAAAGTTCTTTCTATGAATCTCCTTGAAGATGAGCTATTTTGCAGGGACACTTTTGCAAAAGCATCTGGGTGAAACAATAGCTTTCTGTCAATGACAAAAGACATAAAAATGACCATCGTTAAAGGTCTGGTTAACATTTATTGTAATACAATTGGCAAGGAAATTTGGTTATTTCTGAAACATATAACATTTCAATAACTACAATTACAACTGATAACATGCCAGGACCTATCAGATTTCTAGGAGTCTCATAAAATTTCTAGAACAGCTATTTTAATAACATATATCTGCACAAATATAATCTGAGATGGTTTAGCATCACTTATTGTTTACCACATAATTTATCATACCAAATTAATAAGCCATTAGCTTATTGTCTCTCTTTTATGAGGAGAAAATTCCCTCTGACATGTTTCAGGGGCCCTCTGGAAAATCTGAGTTAACTAGAGGTAAAAAGGATTTTATTTAGAATTTGATTTGGGAAAGTTTGTCAAAAATAACAAAAGGTTTGGACATTTGATTAAATAGAATCACAGGTCATTATGAAACAATATTTAGTTACCCATTAATCAAAATGAAAATAGAATATTTTAAAGGTAAATATTATTGCTCACATAGCTGGGAAAAAAACTTTGCTCTTTTGATATTAAGAAGACTCAGTTTTTTTAAGTAATCAAAAAACCTGATGATAAAGATAACTTAAAGCACAGGAAATTATTTTGATAAAGCACAGAATTTTGTTTTCTAAGTAATTATTTTAATGGCAAAGAAAAACTCTTCATAATTGCTGATTATCAAGAGCCAACCAATAGTCCAAGAAAACTTTGTCCTTTTGACAAGAAGAAAACCAATTTCTAATCTTGCACCAGTGTACATTTGATAATAAAACTCATTCTTAAATAAACCATTTTATCTTAGCCAGCATGATCACACATTAAAACTCATTTTCAAAGACTCCTTTTCCATGAACCTTCTACAACTTTTTTTTACATTCAAATTTTGTCCTGTGTTTTCCTCTTTAAATAACCAGCTTCACTTTAGGACAAAAATCACTTCCTTTTCCCTTAATAAAAATACATTTCCATTCTTCATACCTTCTTATATCACCAAGCACACAGCCTACTTTTCTTGCATACAAAGATGTTTCTCCTATTATTTCCAATAAGTTTAATTATACTTAATATAATTCTCAACTTTTAGGAACCTTAATTTCTAGTGAAAACTAAGTAGTAAGCTATGGCTAACTGTTACACCAGCCTTTTTTAGATTGGTAAATTTATGAATACATTTCATAATTTATAGGAACATACGCTTTTTCATTGTAGTTTTTCAATAAAGTACAAAACATGTTTACCAACAGATCCAAATTAATCTTTAGTTTCTCTGTAAGACGATAGAAGTAAGTAGACATATTTAGCAACTAATGTTTCAGCATTTTATCTTACCTGGAAATAATATAGATATTCAATGTATTCCCATAATTTAATTTAACCTAGCAAAATTCTGTGGGTGAATGTTACCAAAGAGATTTTGGGACATTACTTAAGTGACATACCATAAAACAATACTGACAACAGTTTATTTATAAGCCTTTATCTAAATTACACTGATTCAGTTCACTTGTTCTTAGTTATGTTTAGATTACCTATAAAAACTTCAAGAGACATCAGACAAGTTCAATCATTCTTCCAAGCTATCTTCTAAAGATGTTTTATAACAAAGATAACATCAACTTATTTGACTTTAAGTAAATCCAGGCAAAATCAAAGTTTTCATTTTAGATGCTGATAATGCTAAAAATATGCCTGTTTTAATGAAGCCAACAGCCTTAAATTATCTTTAATGCCAAATATTGTCCCATATCACATGAGCTTGAAAAACATTTGTGTTAGTTTCTATCTTCTGAGAGTTTTAGAATCGCTGATCCTTACCAGCTCTTGACTTCAACCAAATAGACCTCCTACAAATTAATTTTAGCAATACCATCTGGAGGTAGAAAAATCTCACAAACACAACACACACACACACAGACATATGGATGCAAATCTTTCGGTTACTAATATTTGTGGAGTTTTTTCATTTGTCAAATTTCCAAATTCTGCCTCTCTCTTTCTGATGAGAAACCTCTCCGTGGTCTCCAAAGACTTTGGTTTCATAAGGACAATATTACAAGCCTTTGGGAAAGAGGGGAGATTTTGAGGTTGGAAAATTACAGGTTGACTTTTAATTTTTCTGGGGTCATATTTCTAGTTTCACAAAGATTTAAAGGTAAGGACAATTGCTTTCAATTCCTCAAAGAACTGGGTTATGATTTAAATTACATCATAGGTTCATCTATCCAACCAACTACATTCCCCTAAGTTTGCTTCTTTCCTTCTGGATACACATTTTTATTTTAACTTAGGGGGGAAAGAGCTAAAAAAAATCCTTTCAGGCTCTGAATATTAGCTTCTGATCTGGCCAACTTTTGATTACAGAGCTTGTCTGTTTTCAGCTGAGACAAATGGTAAATATTTCTGGCAGTACTGAGTAACTCCTCCTTGGGTGTAAGAGGGGGAGGTCCCCAAAGAGGGTGCAAAGGATATTACTGTCCCAAGATCCAGAGTCACTCCCAAATATTGCCAAAAGAAAGAACCAACAGCCTGTATGTCCTAGGCAGTCAGAAAGCCAACTTCAGGTTTTCGGATACATTAACGAGACTAGCAAGAAGGTGATGCTGTTTGTGAAGAGAAAGAATCAGGAACCAGTGGCTCAGGACTGGAGATGAAAGGGGTATCATGAAATCTTACTCCCCTCTTCTATGAGCCCCTGAATATTAGCCTGCAGCTGAACATTTGTAGGAAGGCCTAGAAGGAACTCTGGCCATCTGTGAGTGGCTGCTGATATTCTAATTCTTCCCTAAATTTGGTAGAATCCTCTGAAAAGATCTGCTGCTGTCCAGGAGACATGCATTTTTTGGGTGGGGGCCTAGGATATATCTGAAAAGGACATTGCATAGCAAGGCCCAAAGTTGGCAGAGTGAATACAGAGCCAGCAAAGCCTGTCCTGCTGTCGTTCCCAGGTGCTGCTGCCAAATTCACTTTCTGGCTTTCACCATTTACATGCGCAAACTGTACACTCACACTCTGGGCCTGGAGGGCAGGCCTGAGTGGTCTTCATGAATCTTACAGGGAATGGGAAGTCGGGACAGGCGGATGCGGCCAGATTTTGAGAAGGGGAACTTATATTGGATATGGACATTAATTTTTCTTCTAAGCCTAATTCTGTTCTTTCATTTTGTCCAGGGAATCCCTAAGGCCAGCCGTTCTATTAATAAGACAATAGAGAGCTCTCTAAAATTTGTTTTCTTTCCAGGATAGCCAGTTCAAAGGATCCATCATCTGCCCATTGATGAGCAGGCTCTCTCAACAGGTACTCAGGCCAATAAGCCTTTTCATGGAAAGAACCAAAGGTAACTTTTCAGACTTAGACTAAACCCTTCCCGTGGATACAAGAGGCATCCCTGGAGAGGGCATAGGAGATGTAGCCCCAAGATTTACTCCCAAAGTTAGTCTAAGAAAGCAAAGGCCTGCATTGCCACAAGCAGTAGGGCTCCAGTCTCCCACAAAAACATCAGACACCCCATCACAGACCCTCCAGTCCATGACACCATGCAGGTGATACTGTAATGGGACTTTTCCAGCACTAGTAAACAATGGAAGTTGAGATGACAAAGGTTCCCTATGGGCTGGACCTCTTCTGATAAACTGCCCAGGATGCTGGCACAGCCAGACAAACAATGGGGACAGTCAGGGGCACAGCCTGCTGGGCTGCCCGCGGGGTTCACACCAGGGCACGCATCCTCCACATTCTCAGTGATCACAAAGCCAAGCTCTCGAGACATACAGACGACAAAGACAAAGGAAAACAAAGACCATGTCTGGGAAGGAGTAAACAAGAGCCCTCCGCCAGGTTTGCCATGATTCGCTAAGCACAAGGAACTAGCTGCACCAGGATGTCCTCCTGATGCTGTGAAGTCAGAAAGAAACCAAAAGGATCCTCACCATTCTCGCTCCATCGCACCCCACAGATAGAGATGCTGAGACGCTGACGGGGTAGGAAATCTTACCCGCTGCTGGCTGCATGTCAGAGGCCTAAGCGTCTCCCAGCTGCAGATGCCTCGGAGCCAGCATGCGCAGTGAGTTAACTCTCCCACTGGACATCACCAGCTGCTGGGGAGGAAGCATTTCCCTCTACTCTTTGAGGTTCTTCTGGCTGATCTAAGACAGATACATAGGAAAAATTCTAATGTTGTTTCATACATATGGGCACCCCCCACATACACGAGAGGGTCAAAGACAGGAAGGCAAAACGAGGTGAAGCTGCCATCCTGAGCTCAGAAATGGGATGGGGGCCTGGGGCCCCAAAGTGGGGAGGGCAGGACACAGGGCAGTAAGAAGAGCAGGTGTTGGTAATGTTGGAAAGAAACATCTCAGGCCCATATGGGGTCACTTAAAGTTAGGGCCCACACAAACCAAGCTTTCATACCTGACCCAACTTCAGTTTCCACCCCCTCAGGAATGTGACCTTTCACGGGCCGAACTGGAATCTCCTGGAGGAAGTCCTGGAGCCCTGACCCTGAGGAGGGAGGCCTTGTTGAAACAACACAGTTCTTGCTAATGAATTCCTTTCTTTTTTTTTTCTTTTTCCTAATTCCTTTCTTTCTTAAATGCTGTTTGCCTTTATAAACCTTTTCCTGTAGTATGTTGGAGCGCTCTGTACTTGCTAAAGGAACGTTGCTCAATTCATGAGTCCCTTAATAAACCCAATTAGGTCTTCAAATTTGCTTACTTGAATTTTGTTTTTTTAACAGTGGTCAGATGTTTCCCCCAACATACCGATGGGGCCCACAGATAACATATCTCTCTGGTGACAGGATGACAACTTTTTTTTTTGGCAAGACCCCAGTTTAGGATTTTCTGGACAGTTAAGGGAGGAGCAGAAGCTTCTCTTGAGCCCAAAGGGTCTCAACTGCGTGCAGCTCAGAACAGTCCACCTGACAGCATATTTGGGGGCGATCTGCCCACGGTCCCTATAAGGGCCTCAGATAACACTTTCTTGGAAACCGGGGCCCTGTTGTCTGAAGAGAGGCCTGAGCAGGGCTCATTCCTGGAGGGCTTGCTGGTGAGCGTCCCCGGCAGGGGCAGCCCTGGCAGCTCCAGAAACTTCAGGGGCAGGGGAGCACACCCACCTGCCTCGCAGTCCTCCCACGGCCACCAAAGTGAAGTTTAAAGTGAATGACCCCCTATGGAGCCCACTGTCCCCAGCAGCTTTCTCCTTTTGTCCTGCTGATTGGGTCCAGGGGTTGGGAGGCCAAAGGGGACTTGGGTCCTGGAGTCTGATCCCAGGCGGGACATGTCCAGCCTGCAGAGAGGAGCCTGCCTTTCCCTGCTTCCCAGTGGATTACAACTGGGGCCACGCTGAGCCTCCCCTGTAGGGAACCTGGGAAAAGGCGACACGTCCAAAGAAGGATCTGGCCATTGTAGGACCGGATGCTCCTGCAAAGTGTCAAGCCCATTAGGAATGTGGCCTGACTTCCTGTCCCCACCACCCTGACCTCAGGGATCCTACAGGTTTCATAGCAACACACAGGCTGCAGGCCTCCAGCTGTGGAGGATAGGAGGTACTGGGCACGCAGGGTGTCCCCAACAACTGGGCACTGGTCTCTGCCCATCAATAGTGGAGGCTGGCGCTGGGCTGGCCTCGTGAGGCTCCCTTGGCAATGATCATCAGGAAACTGAAAGGCACAAGGTCCATCCCACAAGTGACAGGATGCACTGGGGCCACACAGTGAGGTTGCAGGGGAACATCAGGCCTGGGTTCTGCTTTTACTGGGGCCAAGGGTGGGGTGCCATGGGATTGTGGGGAAGTGCAAAAAGAGAAAAAAGGGGCAGCCCAAATGGTCGGCTGTTTGTGGAGCCTTTGGGCAGGGGTGGCTCTTGACCTCCTCTTGTGGTGCCAGGGTGTTTGTTCAGACAGCGACTTTGAGGTGGAGGCCTCTGCAATCAGAGCTTGACTCAGGCACTTACATTAGGACACTCATGTGGCTGTCAGGGCCATGTGCCCGTGCACACACATGCACACACACCCCATAACTGCTATGGCTCAGGTAGCGGGGCTGCAGTGGAAACTGGCTTCTGAATGACTCACAGGTGCTCTGAGAAGCAGCTGCAGGAGCAGGACCACACTCGCTCCCATGTTCATCCTGTGTCTGCCAGCCTGTCTGGTATCTCTGAGGTCTGGTGCCAGGGGACAGGAAGGGACAGACCCACTCCCTCACTAGTTACACACTTGACACAAACTCACCAGGCACCCACTTACTCTGAAGACCCCACCTGTCCACCAGGGTGGAGAACAGAGATGAGGACACCATCTGTAAATCAGTGGTGACCCCCAGATAGGGAAGCACAGTAAGATGTGGGCACATTGAGGTGGCAGTACCAGGTGAGGCTGGGAGAGAAGGGTTGACAGGAGGTTGCAACAGTGCATTTCATCAGAAGCTGAGCTGCAGGGTGGGGAGGGGCAAGCTTTGACCAGTCCAGCCCAGTCTGTCCCACCCTCTGTGTCAGTATGAGGCTGGGCCTTATAAAGTGTCAAGAGGCCTCCAGTGGATTTTTCCTCAGCCGCACCAGCCCCCAGGAGGAAGGTGGGTCGAAATCCAGCACCATGACAGAACTGGAGATGGCCATGGGCATGATCATCGACGTCTTTGCCCGGTACTCAGGGGCCGAGGGCAACAAGCTGAGCCTGACCAAGGGAGAGCTGAGGACGCTCTTGGAGAAGGAACTCCCGGGCTTCCTGGAGGTGAGGGTGCAGCGGTGCAGGGCAGCGCCCATCCTCCCCGCCCCCCGGGGCCTGGCTCAGAGGAGACCGCGAAGGTCAGGAAGGGAGATGGGAGGAAAGAGGAAAAAGGGGTGGGTATGGAAGGCAGAAGAGACAGACAGCGTGAAGAGCCAGCCGTGAGCTGGCCCCGGAGGTGCAGGCAGAAAGGGGAGGCCAGAGGCCAAGGACAGGGTCTGCTGCCCAGGAACTCTGGGGCAGGGAGGGCATGTGGCCAGGTCAATCCTTGAAGCATGGACTCAGAGCCCCAGTTCACTTGTGACTTGGGGTCCCGGTGGAAGAGAGTGGGAGGCGAACCAGAGCAGAGGGGGTGGCAAACAGGGACTGAACCCAGGGCCACCTCGGAGGCGGCTTTGCTGGCCCCCCGGAGCTGTTCCTCTCCAGGGCTGCTGCCCACAAACATCCCTGCTGCCCTGTCTGCTTATCCCCCTCCCTCCCGCTCCTCCCAGGTTCCAGGAGCCTGGTGTTAGTGGGCCTCCAGGAAGGAGGACAGGAGCAGGTCCCTCCTGTGCCCTCCTTCCCCTTCCCGCTCTCACCTGGCTCCCCACCACCACCACCAAACCCCGCCTGCCTGCACTTCACGGGCTCTGCACCCACGCTGATTCTCGGACATGGAGGCCTGCTAGTCTCAGCCTGAACCATCACTTCAAAGACACTGGGCACTTCTCCTGATTTTCTTTCTCTGGATGTGAGTGCAGTGAGGATACAGTTTTTCAAATCAAGTTCATTTGCTGGTCTCTATTATAAATATGTGTTTGTGGCAGAAAATGTAAAAACACAGAAAGGCAGAGGCAGGAAATCCCTACAACTCCTTCCCCGTTTCCCTTTCAGCCTTTTCTCCACATGAAAGTTGATGTGAATGAAATTCTAACCTGCAATTTCTTTTTCAACCTAATATTGCAACATACATTCTCTGAACACCCCTGCTGCCATCTGCAGGGGACTTGTGCTCGGGCTTGGGTGTTCTAAAAATTAACAGTTTTAAGAATATAACCCTTGGGGATTTTGATCCAAAAAGCTGTGTATGGGGGAGTGACAGGTGGTCCAGGGAACACATTTTGAAAGCCAGTGGCTAAGGTAGGGGTTCTCAAACTTGCCTTAAGTCAGAATGACTGAGAACTGAAAAGCAGGGGGCTCGGACCCTTCAACAGGCCAGACCTTCAGCTGTGCTGAAGCCCAGGATGGTAAAGCTGGAGCTCAGCCGTGTCCACAGCCTTGTGGCTGTTTCCTCGATGCTCAGCCCAGTGCCTGAGGCCACTGGAGCTTTGTGAGCACTGGAAGGCTGTCCAGCTACACGGGCCTTTTGAGAGCTACAGGGCGTGCCACTGTCGGGACTCTCCACGGCTTGTCTGCCAGTGGCCGGTTCCTGGGCTGGGTCCTCAGCACCCCTGCTGCTGCCTCCCGATCTGCAGGGGGGCAGAGCAGTGGCAGATGGGCAGGCTTTCAGAGAACCTGCCGGCCCTCTAAGAAGACCTGGGGCCTTGGAGCACCGAGCAGAGGGGAGAACAAGGACTCTGTCCTCCTCCTGGTCTCAACCCCAGATTTCCCTTCTGCCTGGAGTCTCAGGCAGGTCCCCTCATCCGTAGGCCTTGTTCATCTGTAACCTGGGGTGAGGCAGTCTTCTTGCCTGGGGGTTGTGAGGATCAGAGGTTTCTGTAAAGCAGCCTGCTGGGTCCCAGCCCAGTGGGGGCGCTCAAAGAGCATAACGCAGAGTTCTGGTAATTTAACACCCACAAAACCAGTGGTGCAGAGGGCTGGAGCGCCGATTGCCAGTGCTTCCTGGGAATACTCATCCATTATTTCAAAGCCCATTTCAAAGCCCATTAAACAATCCCCTTCAAAATGTAACAGCAAAATAAACACTCCCTCCTGCAGAACATGAGGCAATTCAAATCTGGCCTAAAACACTACATGTCCACATCATGTCACACATGCAGGGGTGCACACAGCTGCTTAGAGCCACGTGGCTGGTGTACACTGCTGTCCCCAGAGCAGAGCCTGGGAACAAGGCAAGCCTGCTCTGCCCAGCAGCGGGGCTTGGTGAGGCTGGGGCCCCCAGGCACCCACAGTGCTGACCTGGGCCTGTCTCCCCTAGAGCGGAAAGGACAAGACTACTGTGGACAAGCTGCTCAAGGAACTGGACGCCAACGGAGACGCCAAGGCGGACTTCAATGAGTTCATGATGTTGGTGGCCGTGCTCACATCTACCTGCCACATGTACTTTGAGCAGGAAGAATCCTGATGCCTTGTAGAGCCAGATTCCTGAGGGACATGGGCAGGGGCAGGGACCAGCCCCCAACCTCCGGAAAGCCCTCATTGGCAGTTATTTCCCTGGGCTGAGCCTGCTGATGACCCTCTGATTAATAAAATGCTCATGAAATGATCCCCATCTCAGAGAAACTGATTATTGTCTTAAAACCTCAGTATCCCCACACACACCCAACAATAACACACTACTTTGCCAGCAGACATGGAGATGAAAATGACACAGGTCAGTTGGTAAGAATCCATTCACATACCATTTCTTTAGTGCCCACCCTGCACCAGCCTGATGGCTAAGGCAGTCTCTGCTTTTGTCATCATAAAATGAATGCCACCCTATACTAGACTCAAGGGAGACTTGTGGGACACACATCCACCCACCATTTGGTCAGCCAGTCAGTCACACAGTCACTCATCAAACCCTGGCCCCACCATCTCTCCAAACAAGATTTTCAAGTTATTTCTTTTTAATGGTACAATACTGCAATTTTTTTTTCTTTTGGCCACAAAGACCATAAAACACAGTAACAGAGTTTAAGAATAAGTAAACTTCAGGTGAGGATTAGGATCACCAGTGAACAACTGCCTGTAGCAACCAATGTTGTTTTATGAAACTTTCTTTCGAAAGCAACCAAAGTGATTCAGGTGGGGTCTTGACCAGGTTTTGAGATTCCTATTGTTTTCTGAACACCCAGCAGCTGAAGGTTTTTCTTGGGTCTGAAGACATTTTCACCAAAGCAGAAATGGGCATCACTGAAGATCCTGAACTTGACACACCAATGTGAGGCTTTGGTTTACCCCTCTCTGCGGAAGGGACGGCACATTATTTTTGTAGGAGGGAGCATAGGAGCACATACACATATTCAAAAAAAGCATGAAAAGTCAAGTTAATGTGACATGGGGAGCTGAAAGTGTGGCCAGAGTGGAGGTAGTTTTTTCCTGTGGCTTCACCATCCTGTAAATGACAAGTAGCCCAGCTTATTAGTGCTGGTGGGAGGCAGAGCCTACTGGAGCTGCTGCAAGCACTGGGGCCCTGGCTTCCCAGCCTCACTTACGACTGGGGTACAGGCACTGACCTGGGCACCCCAGATTCTGCTTTCACCCCAGACTTGGAGTCGGGCAGTTGACACAAAGAGGAGGGATGTGGAAAAACTCTTGCAGGTTTTGTAGCACAGATGTTAAGAGAGGTTTCCAGCTATGTAGCCCTGAACCTAGTTCTCCAGGTCTCTCGGCAATTTCAAACTACTTAACAGCGTAAAGGAGAGAAGTCTTTTCAGAGTCATCACCTGGGGTAGGTTTCTGTACTGTCCACTAAGAACCCAGCTGCTGGAGGATGAGAAGAGCAGCATGCACTTCCTTCCAGCATCCTCCTTGGGCTCCTCTGTCTTGTCCTTACACTCCCAGCCCCTCCTCATGAAGACCCAGGGCCCACCTTGGTCAATCTCCTGTTCTCGCACCGCAGAATGGGCTCTGTCAAAACGGCCTGCCTTGAAAAGGACTCTTTTTCTGTGGAGTGCGGTTCCCA
Organism: Manis pentadactyla; assembly: GCF_030020395.1. Classification (NCBI taxonomy): domain Eukaryota; kingdom Metazoa; phylum Chordata; class Mammalia; order Pholidota; family Manidae; genus Manis; species Manis pentadactyla. Next base: position 166,742 of record NC_080023.1, read on the forward strand.
CAGGTGCCCAGCAGCCCCAGAACTCCTTCATCTCATCCGGCCTCCTCCCCTCCTCTAACCAGGAGAGCACATAGAATTTGGAGAACAGGTCCCTGCTCAAGACCAGCCTCCCACGGTTCTCTGTCAGCCCACTTCGGTTCAGGGTCCCCAGCAGGATGCAAAGCGTCTGGTTCCTCTGGGTGAAGTCCACAGTCTACTCTCTGGAGGTGACAACTTCCTGGGGGACCCCTGGCATCCAGGTCCTCTGATGCAAAAGCCATGTCCAACCAGCATTTCAATGGCTGCCAGAAATTAATTATGAGTGCACCAACATTTACATATTGTTAAAGATGCAGTTCTTCCTATTTGTGTTTTGAAAAGTATACTACTATTAATATTTTCTTGCACAAAGCTTTATCTGGAGCACAGATAATTTCCCGAAAATGTTTTCCATTTTTAACCGAGGATGAGTAGCTCAAAGGAGAATTTTTTAAAATTATGTTAAACTATACGTAAAACCTACCATCGTCACCATTTCTAAGCGCATAGTTCAGTAGCAGTCAAGTATGTTCACATTGTTGTGCGACCAATCTCCAAAACTTTTTCATCTTGCAAAACTGAAACTCTGTACCCATTAGACAACAGTTCCAGCCCCTGCCCCTAATGCTCTACTTTCTCTGTACCTGATTCCTCTGGGTCTCCCATGAAAATGGAATCATGCCTTGTCTTTTTGTGACTCTCTTATTACCCTGGGCATCATGTCTTTAAGGTCCATCCCTGTGGTAGCATGAGTCAGATCTCCATTCCTTTTTAAGGATGAACAATATTCCATTTGTGGATGATACATTTTGCTCATCCATTTATCTATCGGGGGAGTTGGGTTGCTTCCAAAATTTTTTAAAAAAACAAAATATTTAACCCAAGTCAAGTGTTTCTCCATGATCATGCCTGGGAGAAGTGGCATCCAGTTTGATGAATTTTTTCCACCTTTTGTTTAATTTCTCGCGGCCCTGGGGCTTCTGCCCTCGGTCCCTGCTGAGGACTGGCGGCGCGTTCACGACGGGGCTGGGCCCCTTCCCCTCCTCGCTCCGCCGGGCAGGCTGCGGGCGCGCGCACGCAGAGGGTCCTCGGCCGCGCGCGCGCTCCCCGCCGCGCGCTGCCGCGCCTTCTTCTTTGATTTGCGTTCGCGGGAGCCGAAGTGCTCTGCTCGTCGCCTCTAGGAGAGCTTTCGGGACTTGACTTTTCTGTGTTTCTTTTTTAAGGCGATTCTCTCTCCGTCATATTTGAATAAGACAGGCCGGCGTTCACCGCACTTACCATTCAAGCATGTACTGTTGTAAGCGCTTAGGTTAACTTGTATTAGTTCATTTAACCCTCACAACAAACCCGTAAGGTAGGTGAAAAACTGACTAAAGTCCACGCTGGTGGTCAGCGTTTGAACCCAGAGTCCCTGCTCTTGGGTGCCACACAGGCTCCCTCTCTTGGGACGCGGCCTTGGCGTCAGTCAGAAGCCAAGGACACTAACGTCCCCTTGTTCTCATACTCGGTCTCGGGGGGGTTTCTGTCTCCCCGCCTTGGGTTGTTCTGGTCAGTAGCCTTTTGCCTCTTCACCAGACTGTAAGCAACCCAAGATATAGGGCCACTTATGATTCGGCTCTGTCCTCAGCCTCTCTTGGCCGCCTGGGCTCAAGTAAGGCCTTAGGGAATGTTTTAAAAAGAAGCCTTCTTCCCTAAAATATAAGCCCTTCTACAAGACTGGAGGCTTCTTGAGGGCAGTTTCTGGTCTTGGTCATCTCTGTGTCTCCACCACACAGGGCCAACAAAACAGCAGGGGCTCAGTAAATGTTGCTTTAATATTCCTTTAACAAAAATTTTGAGTATGGACAGTAAGCCGTTGTGGATGGAGGGAGCCTACTTCTAGGCTTGTTCACCCAGTGTCACACTAGCAGTGATTTGGAGGGATCCTGCTTGCACACATCCCACAGTTCAGAGCTTCAGTTTTCCAGTCTGATGAATAAAGACTGGTGGTCCCACCTTGGATGTCTGTCAGTGGGAAGGGGGGAAATGAGTTGATGTGCGTGGAAGCGTCTCACAAATACCAGCAGATCGAAGTGGTGGGAGTGTTATCATTACAGTATTATAGTTACTATAGTTATTTATTTATATATAATTACCAAAGTCATAATTATTGCATAATAAATCGTAATATAATTATAATATACAATTATAGTATTATAATTATTACCAGGCAGTCTATGGAGGTATTTGATGCCAAAAGTCTGGGAGTCAGACAAATCCTGAATTAGGTCCTAGCTCCTCCAGTTACTTTCTGCTACTTTGGACAAGTTGGTCAACCTGAACACATCTCTCTGGGTCTCAGTTTCCACCTAATTACCTAGGGTGGACATCGTATAGATATCCCTAATGATCATAACATGATTATATGGTCCATGATAATCATATGACATGGTTTGCCCAAAATTTATACCTCATGTCCTAATGTGATCATTAAATAGTGTCCCCTTTCGCTCGCAAAACTTTCCTGGTTTGATAAATTGGGTTTTGTTAAAATTATGAACTGTTTATCAAAAGACACCAGTAAGAGAGTAAAAAGGCAAGCTGCAAAATGGGAGAAGATAGTTTCAATAGCTGAGTTGTTTATGACAAAGGACCCATATTCAACTGTATCAAGAATCTCTACAGAGCAATTGTGAGAAACACACTAGTGGACACGGAGACTAAGAGAACAGCAGAGTGAGGCTTAAATGACGATCTTGCAAGAACGGAGTCTGGTGAGCAGGCACACCTGCGGCCACTGGCGCCAAGTAATTTATTCCCTAGCAAGTGAGTCCCTTCCCTGATTCCTCATTGGCTGAGTACTGCAGGGTTCACGTTCTTTCCCAGATAGCATCTAAGCCAATTATATCCATTTTGGGCCTTCTCTTACATTTGTCTTAATTTCACTGGCAGGTTTAAAAAACTCAAACAGGTAGCCAGGTCCTTACCAATCCTCCACCCCCATCCCTACTCTCAGCCTGAGCAGCTTCCTGCATATTTTCCACCACGTGGCCCTTTGTTAATACCTTACTGTTAAAATGTTTAAACCTCCTGGTGGGAATAAATCACATTTAGATGTTATGCTTTTTCTAACAGATTAGAAAAACACAAATAACTAAATTTTAAAATGGGAAAAAGACTTGAACAGGTACTTCACAAAAGGGAATAGCCATATGGCCAATAAGCATATAAAAAGGTGCTCACCTTCATGATTCAACAGGGAAATGCAAATTAAGACCACAAAGAGACAGCACTATGCACCCACTACAATGGCTAAAATGTAAAATATTGACAAAACCAAATTGCTGGGGAGGGTGCAGAACATCTGGAACTCTCATGCATTCTTGATGAGTATCTTAGTCTGCTCAGACAGAGTGGCTTAGACAACAAACTTTCCCCCTCACAGTTCTGGATGCTAGAAGTCCATGATCAAGGTGCAAGAAAATTCAGTTATTGGCAAAATCTCTCTTCCTGGCTAGCAGGTGGCCACATTCTCACTAGTCTTCATGTGATCTTCTTTGTGCACAGGTAGGGGTAGAGGGAGAGAGCACGAACCCTGGTGTCTTTTTTTATTGGTAGAAATGTCAATTAATCCTATCAGATTAGAGCCCCCCCACCCCCCACCCTGCTCCATGACCTTATTTAATCTTAATTACTTTCTTACTGCAAATATAGCCGCCTTGGGGATTATGGCTTCAACATATGAAGTGGAGTGGGGGACATATACATTCAGCCCATAACAATGGAAATACAAGTTGGTACAAGTAGGGAAACTATTTGACATTACTTTGACTAAACGTAAACCAACTCTATGACCTAGTAATTTGATATCTTGACCACTCAAGAGATTTTGAGTGTGTTTGGCCATAAAAAAACATACAGAAGAATATTCGCAGCAACTTCATTTTAATAACTTCAAAGCTAAAACAAACCAAATGCTCATAAGCAAGAGAATAAGTAAATAAAACAGATTGTAGTATATATCTTCAATGGTGTACTAGTTATCCATTGCTACATAACAAATTTCCCCCAAAATTAAGCAGCTTAAAACAACAAATGTTTATTATTTCACATAGTTTCAGCTCAGGATCTTTCATGAGGATGCAGTCAAGATGTCACTTGGGGCTGCCTCATCTCTGGGGTTGAATGTAGCTGGAGGATTCACATCCAAGACAGCTTACTCATGTAATCTTTGGAAGGAAGCTGTTTTTCACTAGCTCTTGGTAAAAGGCCTCAGTTCCTTAGTATGTGGACTTCTCCACAGCGCTGTTCACAACAAGGTAGCTGATTTTCCCCAGAGCAACAGAGAAAAAGATGACACACCTTCGCTTATGACCTAATCTCCAAGTCACACATTATCAAGTCTGCCTTTTTCTATTATGGGCAAGTCACTAAGTCCAGTACACACTCAAAAGGAGAGAACACACAAGGGTGTGAATAACAGGAAGTGGGGAACACTGGGGGTCATCTTGAAGGCTGGCTACTACAGTCGTCTCTCTGGCCATTAATGATTATGTCCTTCCAACATGAAAACCACACTCACCCCCACCCAAGGTTCCCCCAAAGTTACATCCTATTGCAGCATCAGCTCTAAGTCCAGAATTTTGTCATCTAAATTAGGTCAGATGTGGGTAGGTTCCATGAGTGCAGTTCCTTAAATCCAACTTCTAAAATGCAGTTCTTCTTGATTTGTAGACCTTTGAAACTAAAGAGACAAATTATCTGCCCCCACGCATCCAATACATACACAAATGTGGGGCAGGCACAGGGTAACCATTACAGACATTCCTGCTCAGAAGACGGAAAAATGGAAGGCACAAAGGAATCAATGGTCCATAGAAATTCTGCCATCCAGTCTCAAAGTCTTGGAATAATTCCCGTGGCTCTCAGCCCCACTCTCTGGGCTCTCATTTCCACCCATTAAGTCATAACTTCCTTTTTCACGGAAGGTAGCATATATTTGCAGATGAGTCATTTTCTCAACTGCTTTCTGCTTGTAGACGTTTTGGAGTGGAAGTGGGGGGTGTCCAGAGGCCTTTCATTTTATACTCTCTGTCCTTTCCAGAATATTAACAGAATATAATTGTCTTAAAAACTTTGTGGATTTCTTGTGAATCTCATTGGGGCTTATTTCATTAGATGAAAGCTCCACCTTCAAATCCCTTTGAGATAAATTCATCTCTACCTTGGACTTCTGCTGATAAATCTAAGGAACAAGCCCTTAAGATTCCTAGAGACACTGTTGTTTGATTGAGAGGCTCTGTGAGGCATATCTTTAATCTTTTTAAAGAGCTGTTAGTCTGACTGAAAGGCTCTGTGAGGCACCACATTTGCTATTTCTGAGATTGTTTAAAGGATTTGACATTGTTTGCATCTCTGTTTTTTTTATTTTCTCCACTCAACACATAATATTGAACAAATGGGAGATGGGAAAAATCATTTTAGGTAAGACAGCTTTTTCAAGATGTGGAGAAGGGAACCCTCCTACACTGTTGGTAGGAATGTTAATTGGTATGGCCACTGTGGAAAGCAGTATGGAGGTTCCTCAGAAAACTAAAAATAGGAATACCATTTGACCCAGTAATTCCACTTCTAGAAATTTGCCTGAAGAAAAAATCCTTGATTCAAAAAGATATATGCACCCCTATGTTTACTGCCACATTATTTACAATAGACAAAATATGGAAACAACCTAAATGTCCATCAATAGATGAATGGGTAAAGAAGATGTGGTACATATACACAATGGAATATTGAATATTCAGCCATAAAAAAAGAAACCCTGCCATTTTCAACAACATGGATGGCTCTGGAGAAATAAGCCAGACATAGAAAGACAAATAGCATATGATTTCACTTATTTGTGGAATATAAATACAAAGCAAAACAGAATGAACAAAATAGCAGTAGACTCACAGACACTGAGAAGTAATTGGTGGTTACCATGGGGGAGGGGTTGGGGTGGGTGGCTGGGGAGGTTGAGGGGGATAAAGGGGCACAAAAATTCTCAATCATGATGTAGGTTGGTTACAGGGATGGAAGTACAGCATGGAAAAAATACTCAATCCCTCTGTTACATCTATGTTGACAGTACCTATACTAGTGGGGGTAAGAATTTAATAATATGGGTAACTGTTGAACCACTCTGTTGTATACTTGAAACTAATATACGATTGTATACCAATTGAAGGGCCCCCACCCATAAGATGGTGAACTTCCTGCTTCTCTTCCGGGCCCTCGGTTCCCGCCGGTGCCACCTGAAGCCCAATCAACCCTCGCCCCCCTCCCAATCCCAGCACCTAGCCAATAGCCACCAGCCCCGTAGAAGTGACACCTCAATCACCCCATGCCCCTTCCTATATAACCCAGCACCTTTCCTTAATAAAGCGGAATTCTCCGGTGAATTGCTGCTATATGTTGCTCCTTCCTTTCACTGGTGCCGAAACCCGGGAGACGGGACACCCCAACTGGGCCCCATCTTCCCCCCAACACCAGCAGCAGCTTGCCCTCGTCCTCTTTTTCCGGCGCTGGCTCCTCACACTCACCACTCCTCTCTGGCCTTTGGGTAAGTTTTCCCCCAGAGCGGGCCACTCTTCCCCGAGCTATCACAGCGCCATTGACTGTGATTGTCCGGCAAGGCCCTGACGCTCGGGGACGAGGAGGGAACTCCCCCCGCCTCAGGCCTTCACGGCTGCGGCGGACCCTCAGGCCCCTCCTCCAACAGCCATAAACGAGGTGACTCTTTTGTAGATGAGAACGCTCCCTTTCCCCATCCCCCTTCCGTTCCTTCTGCCGAAAATTCCTAGTACTAGGTTCCTCGTGACTCCGGCACTCTGCCTTCTTAGAGAAGTCTGGGTGACGACCCACACTTCCTACGAAATTCCGACTCGTATACGAGTTTCCGCAGACCCCCAAGGATCACCGGGGACGCCCTTTGTCTCCGTGCCGTCTGCTCCCAGTCTGAGGATCTCCGTTCGTCTTCCCGTTTGTCTCCTTCTCTGTCCTTTAGCCATGGGAGCCTCCTCATCCCTCCCTGGAAGCTCACCTCTTGAATGCCTGCTCAAGCATCTAGCCACCCTCTCCCTGACGCCTGATATAAAACCAAAACTTCTCCGCAAATACTGCTCCCAAGATTGGCCGACATGCCCCCTAGACAATCACAACCAATGGCCCGCAGGGGGAACTCTTGATCCTAACATCACTCGCGATCCTTTAACTACTGCCAGCGCCTGAAAAAATGGAAGGAGATTCCCTATATCGAGGCTTTTTGCCTCCTAGCTCAAAATCCCAGCCTCTGCACCACCTGTTCCCCACCCCAAGTTCTCCTAGCCTGCAAGCCGTCTCCCTCCCCTCCACACACTCCCAGTCTCTCTTCGATTACCTTTGACCCAGCCAACGAACCTCCGCCATACAGGCTTCCCCCTTCAGCCCCTCCCCCTCCTACAACCCCTCCTGACCGTCGCCACTGCCTCCACCTCCTCCCCCCCATCCCGCAGAAGCCTCCCGCCCACTCCCTTCCCCCTCCTCTCCTACAACAGCCCATCCCTTCCTCCACCACCATCTCCTCCCCCACCTCACCCCCTCCACCTTCGTCCCCCTCACCTTCCCCCCACCCGTGCAGATCGAGCCTGAGCCTTTCAGCCCCCCTCTAACTAAGTCCCAGGAGCCTCCTCCGTCTTTGTCCCCATCACCTATTTCTCCCCCACAGACTGAGCCAGAACCCTTCAGTCCCCCTCAGACTCAGTCCTGAGGGCCTCCCAAAATTATCGCCCCCCTCCAGGAGGTAGCAAAATCCAAAGGCATTGTGCATGTTCATGTCCCTTTCTCCTCAGGATATTTAGCCCAACTTGAGAAACGCCTAGGTTCCTTTTCCACTGATCCCACGACATATATCAGGGAGTTTCAATGGACCCTCCAGTCATACAGCCTCACACATCATGACATTTTCATGCTCCTGGCCAATACCCTCCTTCCTGAAGAGCGTAGACGAGTTTGGGACTTCGCCCAAACGCACGCTACCGAAACCCACAGGACTGACCCCACCTATCCCCCTGGCCCCACCGCTGTCCCTGAACAAGACCCACACTGGGATTATAACACCGCCGTGGGTCTCCGCTCTCAAGATATCTTCGCCTGCTGCCTAATAGCAGGTCTGAAAAAGGCAGCTCGTAAAGTAGTCAATTTTCAAAAGCTCCAAGACATAATTCAAAGGAGGGAGGAAACTCCCTCCGAGTTCTTAGACTCACTCAAGCCCTATTGCAGTTACCAGCCTGGACCCAGAAATGCCTGACAGAAGACATGTCCTTATGACATACTTCCTGGCTCAAAGCTACTCCAACATTAAAGCTAAACTCAGAAAGTTAGAACAGGGCCCCGCTACCCCACAGACTGAGATCCTAACAGTGGCCTTTAAAGTCTTCCATAACCAGGAGGAGGAGAAAGAACGCAATAAACAAAAGGCTGATCAGGCCAATTTCCAAATGTTGGCCCAGCTGATAAAACCACAACCTGGGTGCCCCTCTACAAACAAGCCCCCCCCAGGAGCTTGTTTCAAGTGCGGAAAAGAAAGACATTGGTCAAGGGCTTGCCCCTCCCCCAGATCTCCTACCACCCCATGCCCCAGATGCCACAGAAAGGGCCATTGGGGGTCTGATTGCCCAACCACCCGAAGGGGAGGCTGGACGAACAACCCCCATCCTAAGCCCGCCGTAGTGGGGCTGGCAGAAGAAGATTGACGGGGCCCGGGGGCTTCTCGCCCGACCATTTCCATCACCAAACAGGAGCCCAGGGTTACTTTACTAGTAGACGGTCGCCCCATCTCCTTCCTCCTAGATACAGGAGCCACCTTCTCAGTCTTGCGAGAACACCGGGGCCCTACCACGCCTGCCATTACTCCTATAGTCGGGGTAGGAGGTAAACAGATTTTCCCATTAAAAAACCCCCCTTTATACACAATCCAAGACAATCCCATACCTTTCTCCCACTCCTTCCTGGTTATGCCCCAGTGTCCCATCCCTTTACTAGGACGGGACATCCTTTCTCTCCTCCATGTTTCCATAACTATATCCACTCCCACAGCCCCCAGTACTCCCTTTCTGATGGCCCTCATAGCCGACGACCCCCCTCTACCCAATGAAAGCTCCAGTTCTGCCCTCATACACCCTGTAAATCCCAAAGTTTGGGACATTACAAGCCCCTCCGTGGCTCTATGTCCTCCTGCCTCTATCAAATTATGTGACCCCTCTCAGTATATCTGTCAGGCCCAATACCCCCTAACCACTTCAGCCCTCATAGGCCTCCAACCCATCATCCAAGATCTTTTAAACAAAAATTACCTCAGACCCACTCACTCCCCATTTAATACCCCCATATTAGCTGTTAAAAAACCAACGGATCTTTCCGCCTAGTCCAAGACCTTCGCCTCGTCAACATGGCCGTCGTCCCTATCCATCCCTTAGTTCCAAATCCATACACCCTTTTATCGCAGATCCCCGCCTCGGCCTCCCACTTCTCAGTCCTAGATCTCAAGGACACATTTTTTTCTATCCCTCTGGACCCCTCCTCCCAAGATTTTTTTCGCCTTCACCTGGTCGGACCCATACACAAGACATTCCGAACAACTCACTTGGACAGTTTTGCCACAAGGCTTCCGAGATAGTCCCCATATTTTTGGACAGGTCCTAGCTCAGGACCTCAAACAGTTTCATCATGATCACTCCAAGTCTACCTTATTACAATACGTGGACGATCTTCTACTCTGCAGTCCCTCGTGGGAACAGTCTCAACTTGACACTGCCTCCCTACATAACCTTCTAGCTTCCAGAGGTTACCGGATATCCCCCGTCAAAGCTCAAATCTCTTCCCCTTCTGTCACTTCCCTCGGATTCCTTCTATCTCAACAAAGAAAGTCCATTACCTTAGACAGAAAACAGCTCCTCTCTGACCTGCCCGTTCCCAAAACCAAGACAGAAATCCTTTCCTTTCTAGGCCTGGCTGGGTATTTTAGAGCATGGATCCCTAACTTCTCCCTGTTGGCAAGACCCCTATACGACCTCAGCAAGGGCCCCCCTGAAGAACCATTATCCTCCTCACCCTGACACTCCTTCATTAAGCTCCATCAAGCCCTTGTGGAAGCCCCAGCTCTCCATCTTCTTTAGACATTCATGAGAGGTCCAGTCAAGCTCTAGGAGTCCTAGGCCAACATTATGGCCCATCCTTTGCCCCAGTAGCTTATCTTTCCAAGCAATTAGACCCCACAGTTCGGGGATGGGCCCCCTGCCTACAGGCATTAGCAGCTAGACAGCTCTTACAGAAGGAAGCTCATAAACTGACATTCAGGGCGCCCCTTACCATTCTGTCCCCACATCACCTAAAAGATCTCTTAACCTACAAAAGTTTACAGACTCTCCCTCCCTCCAGACTCATGACCTTACTGTCCTCTTTCCTCCAAAATCCAGACATTTCTTTTCTCCCCTGCCTGCCCCTGAATCCAGCCACTCTTCTTCCTCTACCCTACTCTCCTCATACTCCCTCGCATGATTGCCTGGAAGCCCTTCACAACTTCCTTCCGTGCCACTCCACGATCTCCGAAGGAGCCCTCTCACACTCCGACCTCATCTGGTTTACTGATGGGTCCTCCTTTAAACATGAGGGCACCCATTATGCAGGATACGCAGTAGTCTCCCTCAAAGACGTCATCGAGGCATGAGCCCTACCCCCTGGTACAACCAATCAACAGGCCGAACTCGTTGCAGCCACCAGAGCTTGCACTCTGGCCCAGGACACGTCTCTCACACTGTACACTGACTCTAAATACGTATTCCACATTCTCTTGTCTCACACAGCAGTATGGAAAGAACGAGGCCTCCTCACCACAAAAGGAAATTCCATCACTAATTCGGCTTTAATTACTAAACTTCTAGAGGCTTCACAACTCCCACACCGACTGGGCATAGTCCACTGCAAATCACATCAAAAGGATGACTCCCCCATTACAAGAGGTAACAATAAAGCTGACAGAGTAGCCCGGTCGATTGTCCTATCAGAAGAAGCACCAGACAATGATCCGTCTGCCCTTGCGGTTTTAGCCTTATCACAAGACACCCTCTGTTCCCAGGACAGAGAGTCCCTCTTCCGCCTCTTACACGATCTGTTCCATCCTAGCCCCCAATCCTTAATCCATTTTTTACAATCCTTTTTTTCTCTCTCTCCTGAAGACAAAACCCTACTTGACCAAATCACCCGCAGGTGCACCATCTGCCAACGCACTAACCCTAATACCCCCCTCAAGGCCCGACCCTTCCCGGCTCATCAAGCACGGGATAATGTCCCCACCGCAGATTGGCAAATAGACTTCACTAACATGCCCCCTGTACGGCATACCAGATACCTACTCGTGTTAGTAGATACATTTTCAGGATGGGTCGAAGCTTTCCCCACCACTAACAAACGAGCATCCGTGGTTGCCTCTATCCTCCTCACCCAGATCTTTCCTAGGTTCGGGATGCCCACTTCCCTCCAATCAGATAACGGCTCTGAGTTCACTGCCCAAATCATTCAGAACCTCTCCAAGTCGCTCTCACTCCCCTGGCATCTACATTGTCCTTATTGACCACAGGCTTCGGGAAAAGTAGAAAGAGCCAATAGGACTCTAAAAGACATCCTGACCAAACTATCTCTAGAACTACACCTTGACTGGGTTCACTTACTTCCCTTAGCTCTACTCCGCATTCGGGCCCTCCCAAAGAAACCTTCCTTCTTGTCACCCTTTGAGATCATGTACGGCCGCCCAATTCTACCCCCAGGGCTCCCTTCCCACAAAGGACCGATTCCTCCCAATATGGCCCTTCTGCTGCTCTCTCTCCTCCGCACCGAATTGTGTAAATATCAGGATTGGCTCCTTCCTGACCCATCCGCCTCCCAAAACCCTCCTGTCTTACAGCCCGGCCAACTAGTGTTTTATAAGCCACCAGAAGATCGGCCCTCTCTCACCCCAAAATGGGAAGGTCCACACCCAGTTATTCTCTGCACCCCCTCGGCCGCCAAGCTCTCACTGCCTGATAACTCTGTCACCCCTTGGATTCATATCTCCAGGTTGAAACCAAACACCCAGGACCCACCTTCTCTGGACACCCAAGACCCATCAGTCACAACCCAGAGTCCTTCGGATACAGCCCAAGACGCTGTCTACTCTACCACGCTTCATCCCTCTGATCCCTTGAAACTCCGCATCTCCCGTTCACCCCCTTTGCCATCCATACCTGAATCATGATTTTTTCCTCCTTTACTGCTCTCTCGTTTTTCCTCATTCCTATTGTCTTCCCCACCACCCCAGCCTCCTTTGTATGGCGATTCAAAGTCAGACAGACTTACACACAGCATCAAACAAAAATTACTGCCCTCATTGCCACATCAGACTGCCCTCTGAAAGGCTGCTCCGAGCCTTTATACCTCCACTTTCCTCCCTCCACCGAAGTGTTCACTAGCAGCTACCTTTATTCTCCCTACCTCTGCTTCCTCTATGACCAAAAACAAGCCTATTGCAGGCGATGGCCAGACACCTACGGGGGATGTCCCTACTGGTCTTGCGCCATTCACTACATGGGTAACTCCCGGTACCCACAGTATTACTCCTCCAACCGTTTCATAAAATATCCCAACAGCTCATTCTCCTTATCAATCCCAGATCCCTGGGACTCTCGATGGGCCACCGGAGTCACAGCCTCAGTTTACTATGGGGGGTCCTCGACCCCCCACGGTACCCTTCATATCTCTCAAGAGTATGTTCCCTCTCATTCCCAGATCTCTCAAGTTGCATCAGATATCAGACATTCCGAAAAAGTCATTATCCAAACTCTTGACGGCGCCTCTTTATCTTCTTATCCCCGCCCCTCTTCCAATTCCTCCTACTCTTGGTTACAGCTTATTCAGGACACCACCATCTTTCTCAACCACACCCTTAACACCGCCAATTGTTTCTTGTGCGCATCACTACAGCGCCCACTGCTAGCCGCCGTGCCCCTTAACATTTCCAATTACTCCTTTCACGCAGAAGGACAACCCCTCCATCCCCTGGAAGACATACCCCTATGGGAACCAGAATATGCAAACAATCTCACCATCCACCACTGTGTAGGCCCAACCCCTCCCCCCTCCAGCGCACTTCACTGTCTCTCTATCTACACCCCTACCTCCGGCTCTAAGACTTTTACGCAACCGGGACACTTCTTTTGGTGTAATGGCAGTCTTTTCAACTCACTGCCTCCTAACTCCAGCACACCCTGCATTCTCGTCACCCTAATCCCACAGCTTACACTTTACAGCATGGCAGAATTCCTTGAGCTCCAACCTCCCTTGCCCTTGCGCACAAGAAGGGCTGCTTTCCTTCCCATTATGGTCGGTATTTCCCTAGCCACCTCAGCCATTGGGGCAGGATTTTCAGGGGGAGCCTTGGGTCACTCTCTATGGGCAATTAGAGATCTCAACGCCAAACTTGAGGGAGCTCTGACATCCACTGCCGATTCCCTGGCCTCTCTCCAAAGACAGGTCACTTCGCTAGCTAAGGTCACCCTTCAAAACCGGCGGGCCTTAGATCTGCTTACAGCCGAGAAGGGTGGCACCTGCGTCTTCCTTCGGGAAGAGTGCTGCTATTACATCAACGAATCCGGCATTGTAGAAACTGACATTACCAAACTCACCGACCTTGCCTCCAGCCTCCACTCTGCTTCCAATTCCAACCCATCCTCTTCAATACTGACAAACCCCTTCCTTACCTGGCTTTGGCCCATTGCAGGCCCTATAATAATCATTCTCCTCGCCTGTCTCTTCTTGCCTTGTATAATAAAGTTTATCAAATCCCAAGTCGGTAAAATCTCTAACCAAACTTTCAACCAGCTTTTACTCAGGAACTACCAGCTTTTAGCCACATAAGATCCCTCACCCTCATGTAACCTCCTCACCGCACGCTGAGATGGACCCCTCTCTCCGCTGGAAACTGTTCCTGGAAACAATGGCCGCAGACGCCTGGCTTCTGGCACCCGTATCCTCTTGGCACCATTGGAATCAACAAGTCCTTGACCTATGGTTACAGGGAACCTTCATTGATTTCCAACCTGAAGAAGTCCACATCTACTCGTCCTTACTGTGGGGAGTCCTATCAACCCTTTCCTCCCAGTTCTCAAGCCCTCACTCCCTTCTCTGCCCCCCATTCAGCAGGAAGCAGAGAGAAAGCAACGTCCACAACCCCATAGAGAAAGGGGGGAATGAAGCGCCCCCACCCATAAGATGGCGAACTTCCTGCTTCTCTTCCAGGCCCTCGGTTCCCGCCGGCGCCACCTGAAGCCCCATCACCCCTCGCCCCCCTCCCAATCCCAGCACCTAGCCAATAGCCACCAGCCCCATAGAAGTGGCACCTCAATCAGCTCATGCCCCTTCCTATATAACCCAGCACCTTTCCCTAATAAAGCAGAATTCTCCGGTGAATTGCTGCTGTGTGTCGCTCCTTCCTTTCACCAATGATACCTCAAAAAAAAAGGAAAAATGCCTTTTTCTTAACAATAAATTGGGCAACCAAAGGAGGTGGGAATGGGAAGAGGGATTTAACTGCCACAACTCTTTGATTTTTATAGCAGTGTCCTGGATTTGATCTTTGCTATGAAGCCATGTCTTTATTCATTTTAGCTATCTGAAGAGGCTGGGACCTTTCAAAGTCAAGAATATCAAGGTCTAACAGACGTTTTACTATGAGCATTAAGAAGAAATTAGTGACAGGATGGAGTCCTTCATGGCCCTGGACATGTTCTATCTTGATCTGGATGGAAATTACACGGTTGCATGTATATGTAAAAACAATCAATACCTCCACTTAACATGTGTGCACTCCATCATATTTCCGTTTTACTTTCTATTTTAAAAAGGGTTCTAAGTGTGAGCGCATGCGCAAACGACGCCGGCACCAGGGATTGGTGCGTGCGCAGGCCTGGGCCCGGGCGGCCGGAAGCGGAGCGGGCGCCTGAGCAGGCAACCGGGGCCGTGGCGAGCCATGGAGGGGTCGCCGGAGTACCTCGGGCAGCCGCGCCAGGGCCCGGCGGCGGAGGAGGTCGAGCCCCAGGGCGCTTCGTGGAGCAGAGACAGCGGCAACGTGTCCCAGAGCCACAGCAGCGCCTCGGGGCCTTGGGAGGAGGAGGGCCCGGAGCTGGGAGCGCTGGGCCGCGACCTGCCGCTGCTGCGCCGCGCCGCCGCCGGCTACGCCGCCTGCCTGCTGCCCGGAGCCGGGGCGCGGCCCGAGGTCGAGGCCCTGGACGCGAGCCTGGAGGACCTCCTCACCAGGGTGGACGAGTTCGTGGGCATGCTGGACATGCTGCGCGGTGACTCCTCCCATGTCGTCGGCGAGGGCGTGCCTCGCATCCACGCGAAGGCGGCCGAGATGCGGCGGGTGTACGGCAGGATCGACAGGCTGGAGGCGTTCGTGGGGATGATCGGCGCCGGCGTGGCCCGGATGGAGGAGCAGGTCGCCAGGGCGGAGGCCGAGCTGGGGGCCTTCCCCAGCACGTTCAGGAAGCTCCTGCACTCGATCAGCGCGCCCTCCTTCTTCGGCAGGGCGCCCTCCGGCGGGCTCCAGCGGACCGGCTACGAGCCCCCTGCCCTGTTTCGGACCGAAGACCACTTTCCCTGTTGCAGCGAAAGACCTCAGATATGAGTCCGCCGGCCAGCGCTGCCCGAGGACGCTGTTGGAGATCGTCGCGGGTATTGCATCACTTGAAAAATCCTGTTACTAGACCTACGATGTTGGAGAATGGGATTTTAAAGTTGTTGGTTTTTTTTGCACACTCTCATTCTCACCATCGTCATTATTTCACGTAGGATATGATTTTCTTCCAATTCTTACCTGAAAGCTGCTTGGTGGTGTGGATCGGGGACACAAAACGAATGAAATATCTATGCGCTATGGCAGAACTGTTACTTTTATGGATTTTAGAGCTCACCCTTTTCAAGGTTTATGTATTTATATGATCTTAAAAACTGCTGAGCCGTTAAAGCCTTATTTTTTTATCTTAATAGTGATTCGACTTCCTATAGCTTACTTTTCGTGTAAATGATCGGTTATCCAACATTATATTAAACTTTCCATATCGTGGATTGCAAACCAAAGGAAATTATTCAATTTCTGAGAAAGTGTAGTGATGATTTTTTTGCAACCAATTCTGCAGTTGTATTTGAAAGTAGGACCTCACAATCTCAGTTTGTCCAAACGTATATATACGTATATATATATATATATTATATACGTATATATATGGTTGTCAGTGTTTGGTTTATAACTTAAATATTAGGGAAAATTTTAAATTTTACTGGAAAAGCTTTCCTTCTGAAAAGGCTTTACATATTTCCTTTTGGTTTGTTTGAAAATAGACATGTTGCTCATGATTTTAGTGATATAATGAGAAGTGGCTTGGGAGTACCTCCTTTAGAAGACTAATGTGAAAAACCTTAGCTACTATTTCACAGCATTGTATGTTTCTTTCCCCTGAAAATGAACAGTTCGTCAGTCACTTGTGTGAATGAGTGGCGTTAGGGTTTTGTTTTTTCACACTGACAACATGGACTCAGAGATCTCTTGTCAATACAACAGGCTTTGATCTTGATTTTAATCTGTTTTATAAAGTGGTCTTCCTAAATAGAAGACCTCAAATAAGCATCCAGCTTAGGTTGCCTTTGTGCCATTTATCATAGATCTTTGAGGTTGGTACTGTAGGTATAGTTCCACTTAGCCGTGTTATGGAAAATCTGATAATGTAACCCTTAGCTTTCATGGACCTTCTGCGTCACACATTTACATTTTTTATTCAGGTAGATCATTAATTGCAAACTAAGGAAATCGTAGATTTAGAAGTGAAAGGACAAATAACCTGCCTTAGTATTTGGTAGCTGTTGGGTACTGCTCTGAAGTATATCCCTGCACATAGTCACTCAGTATGAAGTAGCTTTGTTACATAACACCTGTATTCCTAAACTGGTTTGTGAACTCAGTGTTAAAAAGTAGGTAATATTTGGGACAAGTTATGAAAAATAAGAATAATTTTAAAGCTGAGATTTAATATCTGCATAATAGAAATTCTAAATTCCAGAAAGCATAAATTAACAACTGGGCTGTAAAGTAAAACTTCTTAATTAGGAATATATCATGCTTAGATATTTTCATAACCTACAAAAAAATTGGATTGAGAAAATTAAAAGTACCCATAACCAGTAAAGAATAAAATTCAGCTTAACAGCTTTTAAAGCTAATCATGTATAATTTTCTGTCAATACTTTTTTAAAGTCCCAGTGTAGATAACTCACACGGTGATATGTGTACTTAGAACTTGGTTTCAGAAATACTGGTAGCCAATCCGTGTTGTTTCTGAGCTTTTTAAATAGGGATTATTAGTGCAGCACCTTTGGAATGAGGACTTGAAGCTGGTTTGCATAGTACAAGGCAGACATCAGATGAAAGTCGGTCTCAAGAATGAGCATTGGGGGAATCAGGCATGCTCCTGTTCTCTTTTGCACTGCCACCTTTAGCCCCTTCCTGGCTCCCTCTTCTACCCTGGACCAGCTGGAGGGTTGAGGAGGGCCTTTGGTTCTTGGAAAACGGGTCCTTCTGCCTCTCCCTAAGTTAATAAGCTGGGAGCGGCCCCCACTCCTGGAGCTGTAGGGCAAGGCCCAGCTGCCATCCTAGGTGACTGCTGCCACCATCTCTTCAGCTGGGGTTGGGGCACCTCTGCTTTCTACAGGAATAAACTGAGATGGGCCTTTAGCTTGAGAGGGACATCCAACCAGTCCCACTGGAGTCAACTGACTTCCTTCTACACCCGAGAGCACAGTAACCGCAGACGGCTTGTCAGGAGTCCATAAGACTTCCCCTCAGATCAGGGGCAGCCTCCAGCATCCAGGAGTCAATTTTGCACACACATAAAATTGGGTACTAATGAGCTGGTAAGCACCTTTTGGCTCCTTTTCCCTCAAGCCAGAACTTTTAGAAACGTGAGAATGTGTGAAGGGGTAGATCCATCATAGTTTTAAGTGTCAGACAGCCTGGTGTGAAACCTGCTATGTTAGGACAGCGGTGGGCAAAATCCTCAAAGGACCTGACAGTGAATAGAATTACAAGCTGCATGGTCTCAACAACTACTTGCTCCACCCTTGTAGTACAAAAGCACCCACACATGATATGTAAATAAATATGCAGGCTGTGTGTGAATAAAACTTAACTCATGAAAACAGGCATTTCTTGAAACACAAGAGACACAATGAGAGGGAAAACCTTAATAGCCTGGGATTTAAAGTTTAAACTAGCTTGGCTAAATAGCCATCAGAAGGCATAGCCTGAGAAGATGAAAAGTACTATATGCTAACGATTCCTTCTGCTGCTGAAAGTGAGGAAGGAGAAAGATGGGCTCAGGATGGCAGATGGAGCCCAGGTCACCAGCTATCTGAATGTGAGAGAAGTCACAGGCAAGGGACGCCCAGCTTGGCTCCTCTCGGCCTCGTCACCCACTTACCAGAAACTTTGCCTCATGGACTCTCATGGCAGTGTGTTCTAAGGACTTTGACTTACAATAATCTGTTCATAGTAAGAGCAGACATCCAATCAACAGTATGATTACAGGCCCCACCCAAAACACCCCAGATGCACCCTGGCCCCTCTCCGTCCCCACCAATACCCCAACTCACCTGAGCCACTCAACAGTCTCATAAGTGGTTTCCTGCTTCCCCTGTCCCTTCTCCAAGCCACTATCTACATTGTACACACACCCAAAGGGGTCTTTAAAAACCCTACATTGGACATACTGGGCTTCGGACACTCATCAGCTTCTCAGTGTGTCAGAATAAAATTCCATTCTGTCCTATGGCCTGCCCGACCCTCAACTGACCTTGTCTTCGGCCCCTCTGGCTTCCCTTTGACCCTGGAAGGTGTCCTTGGCAGTGTGTTCCCTTCATGGCACTCACCACAACTGTCTGTGTGTCTGCTGGCTGCCTCACGGGCTGCAGGCGGGCGTGTGTGCTGTCCTTTCTCCACCTTGCCTGCACTCTCAGCTGGTGACACCGTGCCTGACACATTCAGACATCTGTAGAATGAATGACTGTCAGGCTGGTGGGGTGAACAAACAGCTAGACAAAAACTGGTGGCCCCGCGAGGAATGACCGACACAGGCAAATATTATGTTCAAGCAAATGTTTGCACAAGGGAGAAATGAGGATACAAGGGAAATAAGACCTGGTTCTTCAAGAGCTTGTCAGGCCAGTGGATGAAAGGGTCAGACACACAGTCCAGCCCAAGGTTTGGGAACTGAACTTGTTAAAATCCAAATAAGTATTCCTGTGGCTCCAAGAGGACCTTGTTCCTGACTGTGCCCCTGGGTGTTGATGTAGAACTTGCAGAACTACCTTTCTACAGATTCTCTTGCGAAACACAACTCCAACCTCCATCCCCACAACTTAACCGTTTAACAGTGTTTAAAATCGTTTCTTAAAAAACTTTGTCCAGTGACCTAAATCATTAGTTCTAGTAGTAGAGAAGGAAATGTGTTCCAGAGCTTCTTTGTGACTGTCGTCTGAAAGGGGATGTGTCCCTCTGTGGTCATGTGTGCCTTGTGCCTGTGGAGGAGGAAGGGAATCCTGAGGGCCCCAGGCCCCCTCCTGTGGGAGGGTGCCAATCCTCGGGGCTGCAAGGACTGCGCCTGCCCCAGCAGGGGGCGCTGCCGGAGCGAGAAAGGCCGCCAAACAGGGCTGGTCCAGCCAGGCCTTTGGGAACTAAACCACATCAACTATGGGGCAGTCACTGGCCCTGGGCACTGGAGATTCAGAGCGTTCAGGCCCTGTCCACCCCGGGGGGGCTCACAGTGTGGGGCCCACAGCTGTTACCCAAGGCTGCTCATCTTGCATGGGGTGTGGGAGGGGAGGAAGGTGGGCTGGGAATGCCCAGCCTGGTGGGTAGCTGACGACGGCCTGTCCCTCACCCTGCTTGCTGTCCTCACTCTCCTCTCTTCTCTCTGCCTGGATTGAGCATGCTCACTGACTTATTTGCTTGTCTGTTCGTCTACTCCACGAGGACAAGGAGCATGGACTTTGCCCGTTGTGTGCACCCAGAAGCCCAGGCAACGGGCACAGTGCCTGTCACAGAGCAGGTGCTCAGACATGTCTGTCGAATGGATGAAATGGTCAGGAGGATGAGCAGGCAGTCGACAAGGAGCACACGGGCGGGCAGAAATGGTGAGGGCTGTAGCTACAGGCTTCTTTGATGTTAATTTAGCAAGTTGTCCCAGCAAAACCAGGAAACCTATTTCAGTGTTTTCCGAGGGGAAAAAAGGTAGACTCCCCGCAACCCCATATCTTTCACTTTCCGGATTCTAAAAATGCTTCCTGGTAGACTTTCTGAGTAGCATATTGTTCCCTGACCCTATTAAATGAAATTAGAACCAGCAGAATGGGAGGCTGGGGCGAGGGGCGGGGAGGGGAGGCAGCAACGTGAGACTTACAAGTAGTTTAGAGCATGTTGGGTTTCAGGTGCCAGCACTGCTGCTTTATGAGATTGCTCAGGAAAGCCTCTGAGTTGGAAATGTAAGCATTCTTTTTTTAAAAAACTGACTTTATTAGTTCAATCATTGTTTACATTATTTTTCTTTACATTTGTGTTAAAATACACGTAAGTTTGCCATCTTAACCATTTTTCAGTGCGCCATTGAGTGGTATTAAGCACGTCCCCGTTGCTGTGCAGCCATCCTTGCCATCCAGTCCCAGAGCACTCTACATCTTGCAGAACAGAAACTCTGTCTCCCCTAAATACTAACTCCCCAAGTGTCCCTCTCCCAGCTGCTGGCAGCCACCCTTCTACTTTCTGTCTCTCTGACTACTCTAGGGCACGCACAGGAGTGCAGTCATACAGTCTTTGTCCTTTTGGGCTGACTTATTTCATCTACAGTATGTCTTAAAATATGTCACTTACAGTATTTCACCTTGCATAATGTCCTCAAGCTTCACCCTCAAGCTGTAGCGTGTGACACGATCTCCTTTCTTTTTAAAGCTCAGTATTTCTGTCATATGTCCAGACTACATTTTGTTTATCCAGTCATCTGCTGATGGGCCCGTGGGTTGCTTCTACCTTTGGCTATTATGAATAATATTGCTGTGAACCTGGGGTTATGAATATCTCTTTGAGACCCTGCTTTCAATTTCTTTTGGATAAATAACCAGTAAAACTGAGCAGGTACCTCCTCCTGGATGAAGCTGCTCACTTCTCATTAACAAGAGAAGCTCGAGTCCCTTAATTGTGACCCAGAATATGGGAATTAGACCGGGCAGTTAGAGATTAGAGAAAATGGGAGTTTGCAAACCAGGGTAAGCAAACTGAACAGTTGCAGGACTCAGAGTTCTCACATGGTCATAGATAAACTCTTGACTCCTGTGTCCTTGACATGTTTTGCAGGAACTTAGACCCCCACCCTATGGGCCACCTGCTGACCGCAAGCTCGTAGACCCCAGACTGGGTGAAGTCAGAAGAGTGATGACTTAGGTTTCTGAAATTCTCCCCTGTCACCTCCCCACTGACCCATCAGAGAAGTGGGCATGAACTCACTACATCCCCTGTGCTCTTTCTTGTAATTTTGGCTTTAAACCCCCTGCTTGTGAGCCAGCAAGGAGTTCTGGACCTTGGGCATTAGCCACCCATTCTTGCTTGGCACCCTGAAATAAACGCCCACTTTCTTTCAGTGCACACCAGTGTCAGTGTTTGGCTTTGCTGCGCATCTGGCAATGGACGTAGGGTTGTTCAGCTCGGTGACACCAGAAGTGAAATTACTTGATCCTGTGGTGGTTCTACTGTCACTTTTTTGAGGGACAACCGTCTTGTTTTCTGCAGCCGCTACACCCTTTAAATGCCCAGGAACAGTGCACCGGAGTCCCATATTGCCACATCCTCACCAACACTTGTTATTTTGGGGGATTTTTGATGATGGCCCTGCTCATGGGGGTGAGGTGATAGGAGGTTGCGGTTTTTGGTAGATGGTGGTGATGGAGAAGATGCCAACTGCGGTAACAACAGCTGTGGCAAGTGCTGCATTCCCATCTTGTTGAGTCACTGTTGGCCCTCCTGTCCACCCTTCCCTCCCCAGGGGAGGTGATTCATCTGGGTGCTAGGCACTCTGGGTCCTGTTTCTTGGCTGGGTGGAGTTGCTGAATTACAGCCAGTACCCCTGGGGTGGCTTCCTTCCCTCTGTTGGCTTCCACCCAGTGGACCTGGGGACAGTGGTCCCTGCAGCTGGCTGGTGGGGCCCCAAGAAGCCCAGCCTTCCTAGTGATGGATGGGAGAGCCCAAGTGGAAGCTCTTGCCCACTGGGACAAGCCCTGTGTCCACACCAGCACACAAGCAATGAAGCTCAGAGCACAGAACAGAGCGCTTCACATTGCTGCCACGGGCAACAGCTAACCTTCAGGAAGCTGGACACTAGCTTCCAAGGCACATGGGTGAGCCCATAGAGGCTCTGAGAGGTGCAGAACCTTCCCGACCCTCTCTGTCTGTGGGAAGTAGAGGCCGATGCAAACTGACTCCAGAGACACCAAAACCTTGGGAGACTCCAAAGGAACCAAAATAGGTGCTCTGGCACTACTCAGGCTCACACAGCTATTGGTTCACAGCTAAGAAGCCAAACAGGCAGCCACATGGTGGCCACCCTGCCTGGCAGTCCATTAATAAACTGCCCACGACCCCTGAGACTTTGAGCAGCCCTTCTCAGGGCTGTATTTCCTTTTGCCTAGTTTGGATTGAATTTGTTCTTCTTTCCTTCATTTCCTAACGTGGAAGCTTAGATTACTGATTTTAGATCTTTCTTCTTTTCTAATATATGCGTCCAATGCTATACATTTCCTTCTAAGCACTGCTTTGGCTACAGTTTAGATAAACTGTATTTTCAGTTTCATTTCATTCAAACAATTTTTAAATTCTCCTGAAATTTCTTTAACTCCTGTGATTTAGAAGAGCATTGTTAAATCTCCAAGAATTTGCGCATTTTCCAGCTTTCTGGTACTGACTTCTAGCTTAATTCCACTACAGTCTGATGGTAAACATTGTATGATTTATATTTTTTCAACTTTAAGATGAGTTTTATGGGCTATTTTGGATGTGATCTGTCTTTATGAATGTCCCATGTGAGCTTGTGAAGAATGTGTGTTCCGCTGTTATTAGGTGAAGTAGTCTCAGTGTTCTTTGTTTTCCTAATTTTTTTATTTTGAAGTAGTTATCGACTTGCATAGAAGTTGCAAAAATAGTTCAGAGAGTTCCCATTTGCCCTTCACCCAGCTCCCCGCAATGGCAGCATCTTACATAACCACCATGCAGGGATCAAGCCCCAGAATTGACATTGGCACAATGCTACTAGCTGAACCACAAGCCTTATTCAGGCTTCTCCTGTTTCCATGCCCTCACTTCTTCTCTCTGTACATAGTTCTATACATTTTAATGCACACAATATGTGTGTCCACCACCCCAGGTACAGAACTGTTCTGTCATTCCCCCGAACTCCCTTATGCTATCCCCTTGGTGGCCATGCCCCCTCCTCCCTCTGACCCCTGGCAACCACTGATCTGCTCCCGACATTTGTTGTTTTTTTTTTATTCCAAGAGTGTTATATAAATGGGATCATACTGCATGTAATCGTTTAAGAGTGGCTTAGTTCACTGAGCAGCATAATGCCCTTGAGATCCTCCAGGTTGTTGTAGTGTCAGAAGCTTGTTCCTTTCATTCTTCGTATTATCTTTCCTGCTCCCAGGAGAGAGGCCTTGACTCCTTTCCTCAGCTCCCAGTTTCCTGGCTCTGTGCAGGCTGGGTGCTGTGTGCCAGGCAGCAGGACCCTGGGATCCACAGCCCAACTCCCAGGCCCCCTGGGCAGTGGGTCCCTTCCCAGCCTCAGTTGCCACATTCCACAGCCAGCATGCACTTGGCCTTGTGCTGGGTTCCCCTGCCTGCATTCTTTCATTTGAACCCACTAGGTGAAGATTGACAGGTGATTCCCCATTTTTGAGATGGGGAGCAGATGCACAGAGAAGACGTCACTCACTCCTAACCATGAGCAGAGGTGCCCTGCGTGTCCCGGAAAGCCAGTCCAGCACACACCCACTGACCCTGCACCCTCCCACTCCCAGGCAGGACGCTCCCTGATCCTGCTCCCAGGATGCTGCAGGAGGGAGAAGGCCTCTGGTAGGAGGTATCATCCATGCTGAGACCCCAGCCAGGAGAGGGAGGCAGCTAAGGCACGAGGGGACAACATCTGCAGGAGCCCTGAGGTGGCGAGAGGCCAGTCACCAGTCCCTCTCTGCCAGGTTTCTGAGTGAAGACAGGAAAGAAAGCCTTGGGTGGGGTGATAAGGGTCTGTATGTGGGGATTCCACTTCCTGGCTGGTTGTCCTGACTTTTGCTGGAAAAGTGTGGAGCAGTAACAGTGGAGCATGCCCCTCATGTAAAGAGAGAAGACAAAAAAAATCACGCTTTTCATGCAGAGAAGAATGTGGGGCAGTAGGGGCCGTCAGCTAGATGGAGGGGGTGGCCAAATCTCTTGAGAAGGCAGGGAACACAAACAGGAGGAGGTGGCTGAGAGTGCCTGGTTCAGGGGCCAGACTCTGTGGGTTCAAATCACAGCAAACCCCTGCTGTGTACAGACGAGAAAACCCAAGCCAGGGCAGGAGACCACGCCCAAGGCCCCACCACGGCTCCCGCCCCAGCGCCTGCTCTTCATCTCTGGGCACCCATTGCGTCCCACACTGTGTCATACTTCTCCCAGTCTCAGAATCCGTGGAGAAGAACAAAATACTGCTTAACGCAAACTCATGGATAGGAGCTGCCAGGCACACATAGCTTTTAAACACCCCCAGACTTCGCATTGCCTGAGGCCTGGAGAAGCCAAGAAAATTACCCAAGATCACACAACCCATCAATGGTGGAAACAGAAGTTAGACGCAGGCAAGGGACTCCAGAGCCCATGATCCGAACCACAGCCATGGACAGCCTCATTTACACACACACTCTTTACTCATTTGCTCAGCAAGTGCTGTTTTGAATATGTGACATGTGCTGGGCATTGGCCTGGGCCTGGAGGACACAGATGTAAGCGAGACAGCCCCTGACCTCAGGAACAGCAGGGGAGACACAGCTAGCAAGAATTCTAGGCTGTCATGAAAAGAAACCTTGGCATTGTACCTAAGGTCCAGGGTTGAGTGAGCAACCAGGGATATGGAGGTGGTGGCTGAGCTGAACATAGTGGGTGAGTTGAAGTTTGCCAGAGAGATGGAAGGGGAAGGGCACTCCAGGCAAAGGGAACAGAGTGTGCAAGCACACAGAGGCAGAGGACTTAGCCCAGTGCAGTCATCATTGTGTAATTGACCTTGGAGAATTCAGGTAGGCATACTGGATTTTATGTATTTTGAAAGAGGAAAAAGCAGGCCACAGCATGGGAAGGGATCGAGGAACATGCAGCTGGGCTGTTGGTCTACAGAGCACGGGCAGTTCTGCTGTCAGTTGACTTCAGGTACCTGGAAACTGGGGCCTTGACCCTGGGCTAGCGGGAGGATGGGAGCAAGTGGACCTCCCAAGCCACTTCAAAGACTCTGGCCTTCATCCTGGGGACCATGAGGTCATTGGACGGCTTCCCTTAACTACTCAAATTGGAATTACACCCAGTGGTCACAGTCGCCCACAGTTAAGGGCATCACCGATGTGGGTCAGCAAGATGGCAGAGTGTGTCGACACAATGCCCACTGATCCCACTCTGAGCCAGAGCCTGCTAAGGATCACGAGTCTGCCCATGGGTCCCAGGAGGAGCAGGGCCAGCTCCCTGTGCCCCCCAGAGGTCAGAGCAGGTGCTCAGGTCTGGCGCTCCTGGACCTTCCGCCTCTGGTTACTAGGGAGCAGTGTGGAGCAGCTGGCTTGCACACCCAGAGCTGAGGGCTCTGTGCAAGTTACTGGAACTCTCTGGGCCTCAGTTTCCTCACCTGGAGTCTGTGCTGGGGCTACAGGAGTTCAACAAAGCAACAAAAATCTGAGCCCCTGCTGAGGACCAGCCTGTGCTGGGCTCTGGGGATGCTGTGTGCAGCCGGCAGTGTCTTCCTAAATGATCACAGTCCCTCAGGCCCCTCACACAGTGACCTGGACTAGTCTCCCACCAGGCAGTGGACCTCGCCTCCTCCAACCTTGGGCATGCTCACTGCGGGAAGCTGGCTAATGCCAGGATGAGGCCCCATCTAGCTTAGGTGGAACAACTACATGGAGAGGCCTCTTGAAGAGGAACCGAGGCCCCCAGGGGAAAGCCGGCATCAACTTCCCCACGTGAACCAGCCTCCCAAGGCCCCAGACTACGTGGGGCAGAGAGAGCCCAAATCCCCACCTGCAGAACCGGTGAGCTTAGCAAACAGTTGTTTCAAGTGATTTGCTCCACAGCCAGAATAACAGACCCACCCACCCTGTCCTTGAGAGGGACTGCAGACAGCCATGAATCCCCACAGTGACAAGCCCCGTGGCTGCACAGCAGCGTGCCAGGGGCTGGGCCCCTGGAGAGCCTTGGAGGAGGGAGAGGAACCTGCCACGCGGAGCAGTCTGGGGAAGGATTCCCCAGAGGAACCCCTTGAGCACAGGCCTGGAGAGCTTCATTAGAATGCATCGGACTCTGCTCCCAGTAAGGCCTGAGCAGGAGGAAAGGTGGGGCAGGTTTGCCTGAGTCCCAGGGGGGGAAGAGGGCAAGGGTCCCTGTCGGGGGCAGGAGAACAGTGAGGAGGTCACAGCCCCATAGACACTCACATGGCAGGCAGGACTCTGCCATGGGCCGGGAGGCGGGGTCACCCAGTGGGCCCCTGAGCCTCCTCCCTCCCTCTGCAGCTCTGCTCCTGCTCCCGCCCACCAGCCTTCCCAGATCTGACCCAGCTCCCTGAGGCCTGTGAAAGAAATGCCCCAACCTGGAGGGCACCCCTGCGCTGGCAGCGGTCCTTTGGAAACAGTTTGCCCAACAGTTGCTGTGAGTAAGCCTGGCCAGTTCCCAAAGACAGCCCACCCTGTGTGCATGCACACTGCCCCCACGGTGATAAAATACACAGGCCTGGGGCTGCAGCAGACCTGGGCTCCATCCCTGTTCCATTATTTATCAGCTGTGCACCTGGTCCGGTTACTGATACTCTCTGACCCTCAGCTTTCTCATCTGCAGAGAAGGGTTATGAAGGACACCTACTTCGTGGGATTTTTGGAAGCAGCTGAGGGTAGTTGTTGAAGAGCGCGGTCTCACATGGCGTTTAGTCACTGGACACCACCTTTCTTTTGGGAATGGAAACTTTTTCTCTGTCCTGGAGGATGGGGGCGGGAAGGTAGCAGTGTGTGTGCGTTGTGTGTGAGTCCCTGAGCCCAGCTCCCCAGCCCGGCCTCACAGAGGCTGCAGATGGATGGACTGGTATGGCCTCTGTTTCAGGCTGTGCTGGGCCTCCCTTCATAAAGACCTGTTTCTTCCTGGCTGTGCGCACGGCCTGCAGACCTCTGACTCAATGAGCTTCTCTGAGCTCCCAGCCTGCCCGCCCTTCTGTTGCCCACAGCGTCCTGTGCAACACTCACAATGCGGCCCTGTTCTCCCCCTGCCACAGTGCCCGCCCCTCGGGCCTCCTTGGGAAGAGGCCGTGCCAGCCGGGGGCTGCCTTTGCTGGTTTTTAGGAAGACACTTGCACGGTGTGTGGTTGGAGACGGGACACCTCTTCCTTGGCAGCACCTTCGAATTAGGAGGTGGTTTGTTATGGACAGAACAGGTGGGGCAGCGGCTCAGCTCCCTTGAGGGCAGGCTTCCCTCCGAGCCCAAGCCTGCCGGGCCCACTCTGGTGCTGGACCTCTGATCTTTGGGGGCTGCCTCCTCCCTTCCCTTCACGCCTGAGCTTGAGCAGCTTCTCTGTGGGCTGGGATCTGCTGTGTCTCATGGCCCTGTTTGACTGTCCCCATGTGTTTAGCCTTTGTCTTGTCACCCTAGGCAGTAAGCTTCAGGGCTCAAGGGACTGCCTGCCTTGCTTGTGCCTGTCCGCCAGCTTGGTGCCTGGCTCACAGAAGGCAGCCGTCAAGATCGTCAGACAAATGAATGGACAAACCAACTACCCTATTGAGAAATCAACCTTTGAATCAGTGAAGCCACGATTCATGGATCAATTATGGAACTAATGAGATGAGGGGACACAGGCAGGGGTCCTTACCTAATATACATATATATATCTTCAATTATCTGCTCTTCCCCATCACCTCTAGGCCCTTCCAGGGCAGTGCTGAGGCCAGTTTCCTGGACAGTGTACCCAGAATCTACAAGCAGTACTGGGCCTGGCACACACTACTGTTGCATGAATGTTGATGGAATGAATAAGCCAAGGCCCTTCACATGAGCTCTGGTCTATGTGGGGCTCATCTCGACTTTGTTCCATCTCAAGACCTTTACGCGTGCCATTCTCTGGGCCTGGAATTCTGCTGCCCCCCTCCCCTCCATGAGGACCCTCCTCCTTTGGGCCTCAGATGGAACAGCCCCTTCTCAGGGGGGCTACCCTGGTGGTGCACTTAGCTGTTCCCTGCCCAGACCCACAGGGTTCCTCCCTAGACCACAGGGAGGTCACTGATCATTTCCCTATTTCTACTAGGAAGTGCCCTGGGGCCAGGACCTGTCCTGTATTATTTGCCCTTCTGTCCCCAGTTCTCAGCACAGCAGAGGCTCATAGCATTGAGATAGAGCAGGGAAATCGGATGGGTCATGCCACTGTGAAATCTACTTAGCCTGCAAAAAAGGCCCAGTTTATTCTTTAACTTAATCTATATGCTTGTTCTTCCTCTTCTTCCAGCCCTTTAATGAATTAATTAACTTTGTAACTAAGAGAAGAGATAGACCTCACGACTGTAAACAAACCTACCTGGGTAAAGAGCACTGAGACCGGGATCAACACAGTCATCTAAATAAGCCTATTCTTGAGACAAAACTTCAAAGGAATTATGAATTGCCTGTATACATCATGGCTTAAGCTGACCCGTACCCAAAAGGCTCTATAAAACCCGAAACCCTAAGCCCTTAAGTGCACCTCCCGTCTGAGTGTGGACTGTCTTATATCAAATAAACTTCCTTGTTGCATAAGCCAGTGGCACTTGTCTCTGAACTCTTTTTCATGATAAAGACAAGAACTCCCTGACCTCCACCTCTGGTGATAAAAGTCTCTGTCACTTTGCTATTTCAGTCAGCTTTCTAGTCTTAACAATCCTTTTTCTCTCTCCCTGTTTTATCCAGACCAGTAGGGAGGTGGAAGTTCTCAGAACTTAATCTCCCTCCATCCAGTGCTCTATGGCCCCCCCACATCCTGGGGTGGTCGGGGCTTAGTTCCCATGCCATGTAGATCCAAGCGGACACTGGACGCCAGGTGACCCTGGCTTCAGGAGTTGGCAGGGGACCTGCCCTGTGCTGAGCAGGAGTTCAGTGAGCTTCCCTTTCCCCCCTCTGCTCTTCCTTGCTCGCTGCTGCCTGCATGGCTGCTGCCATTCTCTACGACTCTTGCTCTAAGGAATTCCTTCCTTACCTACACTCGTCCAACCTGGTGGAGAATTCTTTCTTCTGGGTTGAGGTCTCACCTAGTGTGCAGGTGGAGACCTCCCCAGACACAGCTGCCTGACAACAGTGTGTGTACAGTGAACATTTCCAGAGCACCAGCAACCCTGGGATGCTGACTTTGTATCCACTTTGCAGCTCAAGACAGTGGGCCCAGGTTGTCCGAGATGCAGGCACCTAGAATCCTGTCCTCTGTTCACTCAACAGGTTTTTATCAGTGCCCACCAGATGCAGACATGGAGCTGCAGGTGCCAAGGGAAGGAGGCAGTTACTTTCATGGAGTGGGGCAAGGGCAGGGCTGTGGAGGAACCAGGCCATCCATTCCTCTGGAAGGGGTGGTCAGAGAAAACCTCTGGGGGAGGCGAGGCCATCCCTGGTGGAGTCCCAACAAAGGAGTCACCATTCAGCAGTGGGTGGGAGCTGCGCAAGCAGTCTGTGCAAAGGACTGTGCTCCAAGTGGATCCGGAGCCCAGCAGGGCCAGGGTGAGGATGAGGCCTGGATTTTCTCTGCTCCATCTCAAGATCAGGGTCAGAGTTGGAAGCCAGGTGGGCCAATTTCATTTTTATATAGGGGTGCATTTCCCAGGGCAGAGCCATGCAAGGATGGCAGAACTGCCTGAAGAGGGAGAGAGCATTCTGTTTGTGGGGGGATGTAAGCTGGACAGGGAGCGGGAGAGCGTCAGCCCAGACAGGAATGCCTGCAAAATCCCTTCTCATCCAGACAGTCTAGAGATCTGTAATTGAAAATTGTCCAATCCAGGTAGAGGAGGTAATTTTCAGATGACATCAACATACTACTAATATACGCATGCATAAGGGTGGCCGTTAGTGTTTCTTTACGAAGGGAAAACCCTGTCTCATAAATTCCACTTTTAGAAACTTATGCAGTCAACTCCTTTGTATTCAGACACTTGCCTATAAGGATGGTCGCTGGGGCATTGTTTGTAACAGGAAAATTGGAAAACAATCTGAGAGTTCATTTATATGTTTATTTAGACTGAACTCTCTGAGGGCGGCCCCTTGGCTGTCTCATTCACTGCTCTATCTGCCAGATCTAGTGGGTACAAGAGATAACAATGCAACCTTTTTTTAAAAGTATAATCCCTTTGATGAGAGAGAGAAATGCAAGAAGTGGAGGTTCCTCAAAACACTAAAAATAGAAATACTATTTGACTCGGGAATCCCACTCCTTGGAATTTACCCAAAGAATACAAGTCCTCAGATTCAAAAAGACATATGCACCCCTATGTTTATCGCAGCACTATTTACAATAGCCAAGAAATGGAAGCAACCTAAGTGTCCATCAGTAGATGAATGGATAAAGAAGAGGTGGTACATATACACAATGGAATATTATTCAGCTATAAGAAGAAAACAATTCCTACCATTTGCAACAACATGGATGGAGCTGGAGGATATTATGCTCAGTGAAATAAACCAGGTGGAGAAAGACAAGTGCCAAATGATTTGCCTCATTTGTGGAGTATAACAACGAAGCAAAACTGAAGGAACAAAACAGCAGCAGACACACAGACTCCAAGAAGCGACTAGCGGTTACCAAAAGGGGAGGGGTGGGGGAGGCAGGGTGGGGAGGGAGGGAGAAGGGGATTGAGGGGTATTATGTTTAGTACACATGGTGTGAAGGGTTCCCAGGGAAGACAGTGTAGCACAGAGGAGGCAAATAGTGAATCTGTTGGCATCTTAGTTCACTGCTGGACAGTGACTGCAGTGGGGTATGGGTGGGGACTTGATAATATGGGTAAATGTAGTAACCACAATTTTTTTTTCATGTGAAACCTTCATAAGAGTGTATATCAATAATACCTTAGTATAAAAAAACATTAACAGTCATTGATTTCTGGGTGATGAATTAAAGGTAATTTTTATTTTCTTCTTTACCTTGCACTATATTTTCAGTACTACCTACAATAAATGCATGCTATGTTTATAATGTGAAAAAAATAGAATGACAGGGTAAAAATTAGGGTCAAAAAAAATTGGCTAATTTGCAGAGCTCTGAGAAGGGATTTTCAAAGCCAAACTGAGTCTTGTAAGACTTTATCTAAATGTCCCTGGTGACATCTCTTTGTCATCTGGCTAAGATCACACAAGAACAATCCAGCTCATTTGGAAGGGGGAGAAAATAATTTTCAGTTTCATAGTGGTCACCCCTAAGGCCACCACACCCTTCCACACTGCCTAAGATGGCTATTTTATAACCTTTGTTGGGTGCAAACATGACATTTATCTGGGCAAATAAGGCGTCCACGCTGTGGGGTGTTCCAAAGCCATTTCTGCTCAAGGCAGATAACAAAACACAGATAACTCCACCAGCAGGAATCTGCCTTTGAATTCGTCTTCCAAAACAAGCAAGCTCTCTTGCTGTTTAGGGAGTAAACAACCTGTTTTGAATTGCTCAGTATTGCAAAGTAGCCTCCTCCACTTCTTGAGGGACAAAGGGATTCAGTCTGTCCTGTGGGGCTGCTCTGAAGGACAGCAGCCACCTGCTGGAAGTCCTGGTCCACAGTGAAAGCCATGGGGAGCAGAGAGTGCCCTGCCACGGAGGTGCCAGCCGAGGCTGGGCGGCCTTTGCCAGAGGCATTATAACAAGAATTCAAATGTCAGACGAGGGGCAGCACTGTGGGCTTAGTCATTTCCCCAAAATCTGTATGTGGAAGCCCTAACCAGTCCCCTCACAGAATGTGGCTGTATTTGGAGATGGGGTCTTTAAACAAGTCATCAAGTTAAAATGAGGTCATATAGATGGGACCTGATCCAGTCGGACTGGTGTCCTTGTGAGAGGAGAAGAAGAGGACACAGACACACGCACAGGGACAACCATGAGAGACAGCAGGGGGAAGACCGCCCCCTGCACAGCAGGGAGAGGGGTCCCAGAGAGGAGCAGCCTGCCGACACCTCAATCCTGGGCTTCTGTCCTCCAGCCTGTGGGCTAGTAAACATCTGCTGTTTAAGCCCCCTGGTCTGTGGTGCTGTATTGTGGCGGCCATGGCAGGATAGGTGTTCGTGTCTCCTTTGTTCAGGCAAAAGAGCCACTTTCCCTTCCGAGGGGTGAAGCGGCAGGCCCAGGATCTGTCTCACAGCCTGCCACTAGCCAGTCCAGATTCAAACCCGGACAGGTGTGCCCCCAAAGCCGTTCCGTTGTCCTTAGGGCTCTCCACTATGGACTCACTCATAGGAGCGACCACAAGATGCTAGGGTTGTCTAGAGGTGGAAGGGGATCCTCGGCTTGGGCAGATAGGTCGGCAAGAGCCTCCTGAACAGGGTGCCCCTCAAGCCAGGACTTAAAGGAGGAGTAAGTCCCCAGCAGGAGAGAGGAGGGTGCTCTTACCCTCAGGGCAGTGACAAGGGCGCTGCAGAGCCCGCTCCCGGGAGCCCACGCGAGGGGAGAGAGGCTCTACAAACACCTCCTACTCTGAGCAGCAGGCTCTGGGTGTCCTGGCGCGAGAAGCCCCCGCCCCTGGAGGGACATCTGGTTCGAATCGCGGCCCTGCCTCTCTCTGGCTGTGTGCTGTTGGGGAAGTTACACGGTTGCTCTGAAAAACTGTTTAAAGCAAACTTCTGTCCATAGAACGCATTCATTTCTCAGATAGGTGTTTCCTGGGCACTTACTATGTGCCAGGTCCTGCTGCTGGCACCGAGGACAGAGCCGTGACCAGAGCAGGGGGCTGCCCAGAGGACCTGTTGTTCTAGTGAAGGACATGGAGAGGAGGTCAACGCAGGGCAGGCACAGGGCGTGGCAGGAGCGCAGACAAAGTGAGGCAGGGTGGGAGGGCCGCTTTGCTGCGGGTGGTCATGGGGCCTCTCCGCAGGGCTGGGAGGAGGGCATCAGGAACTCCACAAGGGTGCGAGGCGCGGCCCTGCCAGCCAGTCGCCAACAGGGTTACTATGTCTGTCACTGTCACACCTCTGGCTGCTGTCCTTCCACTGGGCCACTCCTAGAACTCACCCTCCCAAGCCATCTCTCCACAGCCACCTATTAATTTCCTGACATCAAACCCGAGAAATAAGTACCCCCTCTTCCTAAACCTGACTTGCTGGGGACCGGAGGGACTTCACAAAGGACCCCATGCCTCTCCCACCTCCAAATAGCTGCTTCTCCTTTGCCCTGACTTTGGGAATCAAGAGTCCCCATCTGGTCTAGTGGCTCCTCGTGGAAGATGACACCCCAGGAAGTTGATCCACTGCGCTGGGGACAGCCAAGACAACCACCTGCTCCGAGGAGGCCTGCTCACATTCTAGGGTTGGCAGTGCCGGACAGGGTGACCCAGCCATTTACACAGTTGAGGGTGGGCAGATGGCGGGAGCCCCCCAGAAGAGCCTGGAGCCTGAGCTGGTCCAGGCCGTATGGGAAGGCTCCCTGGGGGCTCTTACTTCTCCTTCAAAGTCTCCAGCCCATTGCCTGGGAAGCAAGCTACTCTCAGCCTGTTGGAGAAGTCCTGGCATCCTTCCCCACCAGCTGCCTCCTCCGTGGAGAGGTGTGAGTCACTGAGGAAAGCTAGGGTGCTCGGCACCGGGTAGGACCCAAAGGTCAGCCCAGCCAACACCAGTTCAAGCCTCTTGCCCATTTTAGTATCAAATTGTTTGTTTTTGTTATCACTGGGTTGTAGTTCTCTGTATATTCCAAATATTAATCTCTTACTTGATGTACGATTTACAAATATTTTCTCCCATTCCACGGGCTGCCTTTTCACTCTGTTGATAGCATCCTTTGATGCACAAACATTTTAAATGTTGATGAAATGCTATTTATCTATTTTTTTCTTTTTGCCTATACTTTTGGTGTCATATCTGAGAAATTATGACCAAATCCAATGCCATCAAGCTTTCCCCCAATGTTTTCTTCTATACATTTTATGGTTTTAGATTTTGCATTTGGATAAATTTTTTGAGCTAATTTTTGTATCCAGTGTCAGATAAGGGTCCAACTTCATTCTTTCTCATGTGGCCATCCAGTTTTCCCAGACCATTTGTTTAAAAGGCTGTCCTTTCTCCATTGAATGGTCTTGGCCCCCTTGTTGAGAATCATTTGACCATATTTGTAAGGTTTTATTTCTGGGCTTTCTGTTCTGTTCCATTGGTCTGAATTTTGTCTTTATGTCAGTACCACACTGTTTTGATAACTGTAGTTTAGTAGTAAGTTTCAAAGAAGGAAATATGGGACCTACAACTTTGTTCTATTCAAGGTCCCTTCATGCCCTATACTAATTTTAGGATGGATTTTTCTATTTCTAAAAAAAAATGTCATTGTGATTTTTATGGAAATTGCATTGCATCTGTAGATCTCTCTGGGTAGTTTCAATAGTTTAACAATATTAAAGATGACTTTTTAAAAAATGGCATTTAGTCATATAGCTGCTGAGGAAAACAGTTTGACAGTTCCTCAGAAAAGTTAAACATAGATTACAAGGTGATCCAGTGACTCCACTCCTAGATATAGATGCAAAAGAACTGAAGGCAAGTCTCAAATAGATACTTATACACCACCGTTCAGCATTATCCACAACAGACAAAAGATGGAAGCAGCCCAAGTATGTGTTGACAGATGAATAGATAAACAAAATAGGGTATATCCATACAAAGTAATATTACTCAGCCTTAATACTGAACTTCTGAACCAGAATAATGAACACATAATAATGAGCCATAATAACGAACACATGCTACAACATAGATGCACCTTGAAAACATTATGCTAAATGAAATAGCCAGACAAGCAAGACAATGTTATATGATTCCACCTATATGAGGTCCCTAGATTAGGCAGATTCATAGAGAGAGAAAGTAGAACAGAGGTCACAGTCAGAAGCGGGGAGTGGGGAATCATTATTCAATGGGTACAGAGTCTCTGTTTGGGCTGATGAGAAAAAGTTCTGGAAATAGATAATAGTGAAGGTTACACAACATCATGAATGTACTTAACACCACTGAAGTGTACACTTAAAAACGGTTAAAGTGATAAATGTTATGTCCCATAACATAAACAGATTTTTTACCAACATAAAAAATATTTTTTAAATGACATTTAGTCCCTAATTACCAAGTAACACATTTTCATAACAGACGGAAAAACACCTGGAAGAAAATGTATGAAAAACCATCATTAGAAAAAGATTATTGAAATGCAGGGAAAGGATGCAAAATGAAAATAGATATTCTATTTGTAGGCAGCAGCCCAATTTTCCTGTGGTCCCCCTGACACACTGATGAACCAGCTCCCGGGACTTTGCTGCTGTGGATACTGACTCTGCTGCCTGATGGCTGTGCACCTGCCCACCTGCAGGCATAGAAACACCTGTGGGCAGTATCTTCAGCTTCTTGTCCACTTGGCTGCCGTTTCCTTCTGTTGCCTGTATAGGGTTTTCCTGCTCCCAGAAGGCTTGGTGGGGATCCTGTGATTCTAAGACTGTGTCTGGCAGAAATGAAGCCCCCCGGTTTGTCTGCTGCCATTGTTTTACTTATTTATTTACATATATATGTCTAATAAAATTGTACTTGATTTTCCCATTTTATGTCAAATAATGTAGATTTCTGGTCAGTTTCACACCTGCAAAAGTATGAAAACAAATTCTGCAAAATTACACTTAAATAGAGCCATAACATTATTTATACTTTTACCCAGTACACACATATATGGGAACCTAACCAGAGGAAATATTTGACCTACAAAAATGTATTTTGAAGCATCATTTGTAATAGTAAAGACCTGCCCATCAGGAGAGGAATGGCTAAGTGAGTTATGATTATCCACTGGATGAATGCATTTGCACACTTCAATTAGCAAAGAGAGCTGTGTCAAGTTGCATAGTAACTTGACGGATGTGAAAGATACAATAACTGGAAAGATCTGATGCAAAATTATTTCTACTTGTTTAAACTCTTAGACAGCATTAAAATGTTTTCAAATATTTTTTTAACAGCTTGGAAAAATTCAGTCATGATTTCAGGTAAAAAAGACTGATACTTTGTATGAAAATTGCTACAATGTTGTGTATGATTCGATTATGAAAAATACAATATCTTAAAAAAAAGACTGGAAGGAAATGCACCAATACATTACTGCTTTTAGGCTGTGGTATAATTTTGCTTTCCCCCTTTATCTTTTCCTTTACATCTTTACTACAATGAAGCTGTACAACTAATGTAATCAGAAAAAAGTGTTTTATTTTATTTTTTTTAATATTTAGGCAAATCGAAAGTTCATCAAAATGCAAGTTCATCAAAAGTTCATTTCTGCCAGACACAGTCTTAGAATCACAGGATCCCCACCAAGCCTTCTGGGATTGGCAAAAGTGTTGTGGTGAGATTATAGGTGATTTTCTTTCTTTCTTTTCCTACTTAAAAAAATTTTATTTGTTTTTTTGTATTACTGTTACAATAACCTCCATGTACATGTAATTTTAACACATTGAATGGAGTCACTTTTCCTTATTTCTTTCCCACCAACCCACCCCAAGCCCATTTCTAGGTGGCTGAGACCTAAGCTTACTGGGAACAACAGAATGCAGTGGACAACTGTCCGTTCTTGTTATTCTGAGTTGACAGCAGGGAGCAAGGCACCCAGGTGAAACCAGCAGGCCCGACCTGCCCATACCTGGTGACTCAGTGGCTGTAAGTGCCCTCCTACTCCCATCCCCTTGCCTGCCCAGAGCTGCCCCCAGGGTGGGGAGGAGGTCACAAGGAATGTCCGTTCCTGCAGGCTGGGAATCTGGTCTTCTCTACCTGGATGCAGGTTTCTGAAAACTTTGTGACAATAACCTCTAATGAAACCTTAAGAAAAGGGGAAGGCACCTGCCTCACACTATCAACAACGTCACATCTGAAGACGTTCTGCCGGTTCATCAGCCCTGTGATTCCCAGGCAAAGAGAGTAGAAAAGTTTTGGTGTCAGGTTAGAGCTGCTAACTCTGTTCTTCCCCAACAAGGACATTTCACTAAGAACCTTCATCTAGACTCACCAGTTTCTTCAAAGAAAAAATATTTAAACATAGGAAAGACTTCATTTCTTAATAAGGAAAATGACAAGAGAGGGTACTTAACTGCATACTGTTTGCAAAAGTACTTTGTAAACCGCATGTCTTTAACGTTTGACCCTCCACAGAGTCACGGAGGAGGAATGGTGAACGGATGTGGCCTCTCCATACGGTGGGACATTATTCAGCTGTAAAAAGGGATGGAGTACTGATACATACTGTGATGTGAATGAACCTCAAAAACATGATGCTAATTGAAAGAATCCAGATGCCAGTGACCACATATTGAATGATTCCATTTATATAAAATGTCCAAAATAGACAAATCAATGGAAACAGAAAATAGATTGGTGGTTGCCAGAGGCTGGGAGGAGGGAGGAATTTGGAGTGACTGCTAATGGGCACAAGGGTTCTTTTGAGGGTGATGAAAATGTTTTAGAATTAGTGGTGATGCTTGTTCAATGTATATTATATATATTACAAATATACTAAAAGCCACTGAATTGTATACTTCAAAATGACAAATTTATGTTTTATGAATTATATTTAAAAATTTTCAATTAAAAATGTAACTGCAGGGAAAAAAAGTTTGTGAGTGTATAAAACTGACAGCCTTGTATTATTTTGTGATCATCTTGGCACAGGGCCATTCTCAGCGGGAACCCACTGCTGTACGTGTGCATCATGGATTCATTCTGCTCCCGTGGGTGCTGTGACTGTTACAGATCCCTTTGCACAGAGGTCACCTCTCAAGGCAGGATATCCTGAGCCTCTGCTGGTTGCCTGGAGTCACCCCAGTCCTAAACTTCTGCCCCCAACTTGGGCTGAGGGCAGGGGGAAGTGGGCCCACAATATAGAACCACTTACAGTGGATGCCCAAGGGGCAGGACCCAGCTGCTGTCGGGGCTGTGGAAGGAATGCAGGGTGGGCAGGATCAGCTCTGAAGCAGGGGTGTGGGGCTCCTGGAGGGAAAAGTCCGCCCCCACTGAAGCTCTGGGAGGCTCCAGGAGCACCAGGCCCTTTGGGGGGAATTTATGGGCCAGGGCTCACACAGCGTCGGGAACAAGGTTCCAGGTGTGACCCCGAGTTCCTGGGTCTCTCCTGGCCTCCCAGCAGCCTAGGAGCTCCTGGGTCATGCTGACCACGTGCACATGCAGCCGAACACAGGAGTGGGCACTTGTGCAGTTGCGTGTGTTGGCTGGTGATGCTGAGTGTGTGGGTGGGTGTGAGCCTCTGTGCGTGTGGTGGTGTGTCAGTGGACACATGTGTGCTTGCCCAGGAAGAGAGCATGTGCTCCTGCTGGGAACAGGGAGAAGGGGACGGTGGGTAGACCTCCTAGCCGCCTTTGGTGGACTTTGGCAGGGCTGCCCAGGCCCAGGGGCCCCCATGTCCAGACCAGAGCCGCTCTGTCCAGGCTGCCTCTCAAGATTCCCCCTCCCCGCCCTCCTGTCCCACTGCCCTCCTCTTTCACGCCCTCCTGGACTCCCTGTCTTTCTGTTCCCGACCCTTCTGGTGCGCCTTTCAGTTCCCATCTCCCCCTCTGTCTCTCCCTCCTTTTTTCTCCCCTCTGAGAAGCTGGCGCAGGCCTTGCCAGGCTTTCCTGGCAGATGCAGCCCAGCTGTCCCTGGAGCCCCGCCTTCCCTCCTGGGAACCCGTGTGTGTCAGGAGGCCTCTGGGAAGACTTCTCTCCTCATCTCTGACACGGCTCCCTATCACCCCATTTTATGGGGTCTCAATGAGTGTATCCAGGTAATAGAGCTGCACCTGTGTGTGAGGACAGACGTGACAATTAAAGAGGGTGCCGGTGTGGCTGGCACCAGGGTGACCAGGAGCATAAATGAACAGGGAGCTGCGTGCTCAGGATCTCCATGGTGTCTCCCTACAGACTACACGGGGCTCCAGAGAGCGGGGAGTGCAGACTGGCAACTCCCAGCTATCTGCTAAGCCCTGCCACCCCACAGAGCCCCAGGCACCCTGCAGTCACAATCCCACCATCCCATGACACAGGTGGGCCCGAGAGCGGTCAGTGGAGGGCCTGAAGCCAGACTCTGACCGTCAGGACTTCCCTGCCCTGGGGCGGCCTTGGCTGGGGAGAGCTCACTCGCTCCCTGCGGGAGGCCCGGGAGGCCAACTGCCCACCACTCAGTCACCAACTGCTCTTTGACGCACTCATTACCACCCTAAGAATCTCATCCAGGTAACTTCCCAGCGTTGAGTTCTCTCTCTGAGAAGAATTCTGAGTCTGACACAGAGATAATAAAACATTCTCCACCTCGTTTCATTGACTCACTCATTTATTTATTCCACGTACATTTATTCCTCTGGGCCCTTCCCAAACCCCGGGGTGTGCTGGGCACCGGGAGCTGGCGGAGAGCCTGGGTGGTACGAGGGGCAGAAGCCCAGGCCGCGGGGCCCCTCCAAGACCGCACCAAAGGCCACCTCCTCAGGAAAGCCTTGCTGTAAACTCCCCAGGCCCCGCACCCCATGCCTGCATTTCAGTGGGGGGTGCTGAGTGCAGCTGGCTGGCTGTCTCTGCAGGGCAGGCCGGGCTCCCCGAACCAGCACAGGGCCCGCCCACGGCCGCAGCTGGACGGTGCTTGTGTGACGGGACGACAGCCCCTTGTAGGTGAAATGCCCCGTGCACAGCAAGGGTTCACGCACGGGTGAGGGGTCATGAACGTTAGCCTGTCAGCATGAGTGTGAGCTGGGGGCGGGGGCGGGCAGGAGGCAGGGGTCAGCCAGGGACGCGGGCGGCAACAGGAGGCCGGAGCGGGGCCTGGCCTTGGCACAAGAGGGTGCTGCCGCTGGCTTTGGCGCTGCCCCAGCTGGGCTCTGCCCTCCTGGGCTGACCGTGGCCTTTCCCAGAGGCCGGGAAGCCCAGCGCACAGCCCAGGGACGCACCCCGCCTCCATGTTTGTACAGGGGCCAGCTGAGGCTCAGCAGTGCTGCACGTCCACCCCGTGCGGAGGGGCGGATCCAGCCCGCGGGAGGCGGGGCCTCTCCAGGACGGGGCTGTGTCAGGACCGCTGGTGGGGACAGGGCTACAGTACACAGGGCAGGCAGGGCAGGGCAGGGAGGCAGCCTTCCACCCCCCGCAGCCGTGCTGTGACTGGCCTACAGACTCACCGAGTGGCCCGGATGTCAGGGTGGGAGTGACAGCCCCGTCCCCCGTAGCTGCCCAGCCTGCTCGCCCCCCTCTGCTCAGGCCGTGTGTCCCAGCCGAGCTCGCGTGCCAGGCTGCCAGGGGCTGGCCCCTCTGACCTGTTCTCTGGCCGGTGCTGCCGGGGCGGGGCCGCCAGCCCGGGTGTCCTGCCCAAGCAGAGGTGGCTGTGGGGTCAGCTGTAGTGTCTTCCACCCTCGCTGCCCTTGCACAGTCCACCCCTTCCTTGGCTGAGAATCTTCCTCCTCTTGGCTTGGCTTGTCAAACCCCCACCCCGGGGGCACCACCTGCCGCAGTGGTACTGCCTCCAGGAAGTTTCTGGGCTCCCCCAGATGGAGTTAGTCCAGCCGCTTGCCCCTGCTGTGTTATGTCCACAGGACTGCCATCTCTCTGGCCACCCTAGCTACACCAAACGTTCCCAGCCCTGTCTGGGGGGCTCAACTTTCCTTTTCCTAGGCAAGGGGGTTCACTTTAAGCCAGGGCAAGTGGGACATGGGGCCTCAGACTGAGGTGTGTGGCAGGAAGAGAGAGAGGGACCTAAGGAGATGTCCAGACAGGTTGAGGGGCTCAGTGGCCACGCCAAGCCAGGGATGAGGCCTGGCTGCCTCTGCCCAGCCCCACATCCAGCAGCCTCCTCCCCGCAGCTCAGCGGACCCCCTAAGGAGCTCCATTTCCTCTCATTGGCAGATCCCATGTATACCAGGGACCAGGCCCTGTTCACTCTGCCCTGCAGTCATGCACTACTGTTGCACCTGTGTCACAGACGAGGAAGCCAGGACACAGACAGATCAGGAGGCTTGATCAAGGTCACACTGCTAGTAATTGGCAGGACCAAGATTTGAACTCTGGCTGTGTGGTGTCGGAGCCCATGGGCTGCTGCCCAGCCCCCTCACAGAGAGCCCTCAGCAGCTCTCAGGGGCCGGCTCCCACTGGAAACCAGGACGCAGAGTGGGGAAGGCTGGCATGTGGCAGGCAGGAGCCCTGGTGTAGTCTCACAGCTCTCCACGGCCCTGCTGCCCCCTGGCTGTGTGACTTCAGATAAGCTGCTCAACCCCCATGGGCCTCAGATGTCTCTGTTCTAGAGATAGTACTGTATCATCCACTCAGCATGAGCTCAGTGCCTTCTGTGTTCCAGGCCCTGACCCAGGAACTCAGCCACAATCCGGACAGGCAATCCTGCCCCACAGGGAGGAGGCAAGGACTGCCTGAGACTGGGCTGTGGAAGCTTGCCCACTGTAGCCCTGGACAAGAGCCCCCTTCTAACCATGGTTGGCTCTTCTTAATGCTACACTGGGCCCACTGATTGTGCCTGAGGGATAGTGAGGGTTTGGGAAATGTGCCCCATGGATGAAGGAACTCCAGGTGGAAGGCAGTGCAGAAGCAAAGCGAGGTGTCTGGGATGCGTGGGGAGGTGGGATACAGAGAAAGCCCAGGGCTGAGGTGCCCCTGCGCTAGGCCCTGTGCTGGGGGCACAAGGTTGGAGTGCCCTCTTTGTGTCCCTGGGGTGGAGATGGGGTGACAAAGGGCAGTGTCAGGCTAGCAACCCCTGGGCATGTCCCTAGAGGCAGGACCCTTCCTCTGACATGATGACGGGTCTCTGACAGCTTCCACAGGAGCTCGCTGGCCCCTGCATGGATCTGACTCACCCACCTGGCCAGGCCAAAGGCAGAAAACACAGCTGGGAATGTCTGTCTTTTGTTCTAGAATTACTTTCTTTCTGAATATAAAATGTTGTCAAAGTAAAATTAGAAAAGCTAGAAAGATACCACAACACTTTCATGAAAAAATCACAGAATCACCCCCTCCCGTTCTCCAGAAACAAACCTCAGGGATGTGCTAGAGGACAGCTGCCGAGGGCTCCGTGAGCTTCCAGAGCTGGTTGGGATCTGGCTGCGCCTGACCTTTATGTCTGGCTCTTTTCAGTTAACATATATGTTATGATTTAAAATCATATTTGCTATTTCTTTCTGATTACAAAATCATTATCTGCTCATTGTAAAAACAAACAATTACAGAAATGCAGAACAGAGAAAGTACAGGGGAAAAGGAAAGTGAAAGCCCCCCCCCCAGTCACTAGCCCAGTGGTAATGCCCATGGAC
Organism: Manis pentadactyla; assembly: GCF_030020395.1. Classification (NCBI taxonomy): domain Eukaryota; kingdom Metazoa; phylum Chordata; class Mammalia; order Pholidota; family Manidae; genus Manis; species Manis pentadactyla. Next base: position 209,647 of record NC_080023.1, read on the forward strand.
ACCGCTGCACAGCTGTGTGAGCCGCCCCTGCCGGTGCAGACCCACTGCGGCACTAGGAACCTGGGCTTCAGGATCAGGTCAGCTAAGTCCACATTTTCCCTCCACCGGCAACTCCTTAGTTGACCTCTCAGGGCCTAGGTTTTCTCTTATGCACTGCCTGCCGAGGAAGTTGCTAAAGGAGTTAACACGTGAATGAAAAGCATTGCCATAAACAGGTTAAAACATGTTATGAGTTAGAGCAGTACACAGGAGTGTGCACTAAAGGTCAGGTTGTGCAGGAAGCACCCAACAGAGAGAGCAACAACGAGCTTGCACGTGGAAGGTAAGGGCTTTCCATCCACAGCTCATTTAGTCCACCCAAAACCTCCAGGAGGTGGGCACCTTGATTGTGCCCATTTCACAAGCAGGGGACTACGGCTGGGAAAGGCTGGTGTCAGAACAGCACTACTCATGGGAGCCCAAAGATGGGAACGGCTCTGACGACTGTAGATGGAAGAAGGGATCAGCAGAATGTGGCAGATTCATAGCATGGAATATTACCCACCCCCAACAAGGAATCTTCATTCCACGGACACCCACTCTGGCATGGACGCCCCTCACAGGCACGGGTCCAAGTGGAAAGAGCCAGCTGTCAAAGCCCACATACTGTGTGATGCCACTGCTATTAAATGTCCAGGATAGGCCAGTCCGTACAGACAAAAGGCAGGCTGGTGGCTGCCGGGGGCTGGGGGGTCTGAGCGGGTAGGGAAGAACTGCTGAAAAGGAGTGGGGTCTCCTTTGGTGGTGTTGAAAAAGGTTTGGGACTACATAGAGGTGATGGTTGCACAACACCGTGAACATGCGAAATTCCACTGAGTCGTACTCTTTAAAATAGTTAATGTGATAATGAGTTGCACATCATTAAAAGAAAAAGGGAAAGAGAAAAAGGTGAGTGGCTTGCCAGGCTCATGGTCACACAGCCTGTGACAGTCACATAGCCTCGATGAGTCTCCAGCTGGGGGACCACAGGCTGCACGGCAGAGCTCCTTACTCGTCAGGGTTTGTGCCCACCACCAGGACCCCGGTTTCCAGAAGTGGAGTCACAGGGTCGAGGTTGCCACATGACACACTTGGGGACAGAGCCCCACCTGTGCGGGCACCTTGGTGGCCATGGGGACTGCAGGCCTGAATCCTGAGACACTGCTCAGTGCAGCTGATGCAGAGCCCTGTGGGGCAGAGGGTGGTGCTGCCCTTTGACCTGCACTTTGGGGTTGAGCCAGTGCTCTCAACACCTGCTTCCTGCCCACCTGGGTGATATTTAATCCAGCTCTCGACCAGGGCTCAGGGACAGTGCGGCCTCCCACGGGCCCCAGGGCCCTGTGCCATTAATCATGGCACAGAACTACCTCTGGTCACCCTGTAGCCTCGGAATCCCACTTTTCTGAGCCTCAGTTTCTCCATCTGAAAACCAAGGTAACAGTAACCCAAGGGAGGTGTTGGCAGGGCCAAGCATGTTCTGACGAAGGCAGTGGGAGGTGTTTATTCCTTTCCCCCAGTCTGCACTGGGTTTCTCCAGCACCTTGAAAAGCTGATTATTGGTCTGGAAATATATCCAAGAGATATTAAGTGAAAGAGTGAGCCTGGCCCCTCATAAACACTCGACAAGTGGGAGCCATTATTAGTCTTACTGGGCTTTTAATGTTTTGGCATGTAGGTTTCTGTACACATAGAGTATTTCTGGAAGGCTACATGAGAAACTGGGGACAGGAGTTAGGTTCTGCCCCCCCCCACCACCACCCCCCCGGGGATGAGCAAGCAAGGAGACTTTTCATTCCTTCCTTTCTATTCTCTTAAAAAAATTCACCAGGATCATGTATTATGCTTAGAATAAAATAGTTTAAAATAAAACTATACTCTGAAATAAAAAATGTTAATTATTATGATCCTCTCAATTGACAGAAAAGGAAGTGGTACCCAGAGGTCACCTCCTCCAGGAAGTCCTCCTGATGCCCAGGTACTCTGCCTCTCTCTGCAGAAGGATCCCCATGCTTGTCCCTGTCTGTTTCCTTGGCTGCCTCTCCCATGAAACTGGAGGGAAGCACCTTTTTGACTCATCCATGAGTCCCTATGGCCCAGCTTAGTGCGCTGCCTGGACCAACGCTGGGCAGCTGAGTGAGGAAATGAAGCTCAGAGAGGTTTAGCCAGCTGCCTGAATGACAAGGTAAGTGGTTTTGCAGGGCCAGACCCAGGTTTCTGGGCTCCACCTCCACACCCCCCACCACTGTGCCCTGACTTCCAGGACAGTTCCCACCCCCCAGATTATGGGAACGCACTCCTGCCCACTCCCTATAAATGTCCAGAAGAGGCCACGTGGGATTTGTCCAAATGGCCGCCAGCCCTTGTGCAGCTGTGCTGGTATTTGGGGTTCAGGAGGAAAGGTTGCTCAGGCCCCAGGCAGCAGCTGGGGAAACCCCAGGCATGAAAAATGCCAGACAGTGCTCCAGGCAGAGCCAAGCAGAAAAGCCACAGAAATAAGGGTGGTTTGTCCCCTGGTGTTCTCTAAATCTGAACTTCAAGATTGAGATTTCAGGCTTCTGAGTTTAGGTACAGACTTCCCTGGTGGTTGCAGACCTCTCTAGGCGGAGAGTAGCTACCGCTGCCTGGAAGGATTTGGAGCCTGAAGGTCCAGTCAGGTAGCTCTTATGACCCATTTTTGTGGTTGAGAAGAATGAGGCCAGGGAGGGGCTGTGAGTAAAGAGCCACGTGTCAGATCACTTCGAGTCACACCCATGGGCCCTGCTCCTTTGTATTCCCTTCTCTTGGTGGCGGTCTGCCTGGGGCTCCAAGCACCAATCACTCCTAATGCTGCTTGAGGATCAGCCACAGAAGCCCATGGGCAGCACCTGGCGCCATGGGCAAGCCCTCAGTTGTAACTGCCATCTGTGACTGCCGGTGTTCCTGCAGAGATGGGCTTTTGGGGTGTGTATGACCTTTACTGGTGACCTTCCCAGCATGTGCCATTGGCACTTTGGAAAAAAATCAGTGTCTCACCTCCACTGCAGGAAGAGCTGGGACGAGGCTCCAGCCCTGCCTGCAAGAGCTGGGGCCTCCGTGAGCTCCACGCGTCCCATCAGCAACTGGCCTGCCCGTGGCCCTTCTCCCCGGCTCAGCCAGACAGCCTGCCAGCCCCAAGGCAACAGCCCTCCCGTGGTCCACGGGAGCTGCCAGTGTGCCAGGCACGTCCAGAGCAGGCTGAAGGTGTTAGCGAATGTGTTCTCGTCTGATACTCGCCCAGCTGCAAACATCACCTCTGTGCCTTAAAGCAAATAAGCTCGGATCACAGTTCTGCATGGAGGGACTTCTAGAAAATGAGCCCATCCTGATCTGGTCTGTGATTGAAGAGCGAGCCTTTGAGTTGTGACCTCCAGACTTTTATGTTCACTTATCAGCCTTAGAAAAACCTGGGGGTTTGGGAACCCCCTGACATACTCCCTTGGATATTTTTAAGTTGACTCAATGTTTCATCCTACACTTACGCAGTTGTAAGCAATGTAATTTCCAATGTATTGTGAATGACATTTTAAAAGAAGATCGTCTCATCACTCTTGTAAATATAATCGGTTGTAGCTAGATCCCATAGCAATTTGATACCTGCGATCATCCAGTTAAAAATAGGTGAACAACTCTGACAAGCATTCTATGTTGTTTCTTTTTGTCTGAGATTTTGTATTTCCATTTCTAATTTCTGTATTCTAACTTAATAGAATATATTTTTAGGCTTAAAAGTATTTTACTGTTTTCCAATTGTTATTTTCTCTAACAAAGACATTTATATAAATTGAAATTAATTTCCTTTGACTGTAAGGCTCTATGGATGGGCTTAAAATTTTTACTTTTGGGTTGAGTTATCATTATCAAAATATTTACTATAAATGTTGTTAATTCCAATACACCTTTCTGCCAAAAATATTAAATACTCTTGTCGTATGCTGTATGTATATTTCCATCAATGTGGAGCTATAGATTCAGTTCGTTCAGCTTATGGAAAACATCCACCATATTCCCAGTTGGCAAAGGCCCTCATTTCAGTCCAATAAACCAATCAGACACATGTTCTTTGATGGGAAGAGTCTGGCTTCATTTTTCTTTGCAAATGGAGGTGGCAACACCCACCTTCTCAGCCACCACCTCCCTTCTGAATTCTCGATACAGGACAGATTACTGGGTGGATGGTTGAATCGTGCTGAGAAGACACACATCGTCCACCTCTCGCGATGGGCTTCTTGCTTGGCTCCTACCAGACTCTTGCTCTGACAGCACAGGGTGAGGGTCATATTCCTTAAAATATAAGCCAGAACATTCTTTCTTCTGCCCCACCCGGCAGTGCCTGGGGACCCAGACACCCTGCCATGAGCCCACAGCTGTAGCCACATCACCAGGTCTGCGGTAACTGGAAATATGAAAAAACAAAGATGGGGAGGCTGGTCTCGGTGCCTGGCAAAGGGGCTCTGCCAATACTGTGGTTGGATTCTGACCCAGGATAGAAGAGTGGGTCTCTCTCTTGGGTGCTTGGGGAGGCAGTTTGTGTGGCGGCCAGGGAAGGAGCATTACCCTGACACCTCAGTAGGGGATGACCTGGAAATTGAGGTCCTTAAGTGCTGTGTGCCCACATGCCACTTGGAAAGTCTTTGCAGGTGCCCAGAGCACACAAACCCTTGTGAAGGCCACCGCCTTGGGGGCACTCTTAGAATCGGAGGGGCCATCCCCAGACAACCACCATCCTTGCCCTGCCAGCCCCTGTCTAGGCCTAGAATGGGTGGCCTTGCAAAAAGGAAGACCATTCAAGGGCAGGGTCCATGCAGTAGACCAGATCAGATGTATGGCAGGCCCAGAAACCACTTGAATGTGTGTCTGCAGGAAAGGCCTCCTCCCTCTGGACCTGCTTCCTCATCTGCACAACAAGGAGGTTGCACCAAATGGTACCCTGTGTCCCTGGTGGGGCTCAGCGACTCTCCATCCACACCCCTCCCTGGGCATGTCCCAGATGGCAACAGATCCATCTTGTTACTAAGCTGTCTGTGGTTCTGTTAAGTTACTAGACTAACTAACCTAGTGTTTCTTAATATCCTGTGATCCCACACCTACTCACCCCTCCCCCAGTGGAACACGGAGACTGTTCATTCTGTCCTGCCTCCAAGGGAACACTGTGTCACCAGCCTCTGATGGGAGGCACCCCCCAGCAGGCCAGGGACAAGGACAGCTCTGACCCCAGCCCAGTGTGCTTAATGTCGCTGTGCAGCCCTGACTGCTCATCGTGTCGTCCTCACCTCCCACTTACGTATGTTAAGGATGGACTGCTCCTGTTTGTCTACCGATGCATTTCTCTGCTGCAAAAAAGCACCAAGACCCTTTAGAGGTTTCTGGAGGCTGTGTGGGAGGCCCAGCGGGCCTGGCACTCAGTGGGGAAAGGGGGTAGGAGGGCTCGGATTCACGGAGAGCCAGGCAGCCCAGCCAGAGCAGAGATGCAGAGGCTGAATGAGGGGGAAGCGGCTGCTGCGGCCAGCTGCGGGGGCTGGGCTGGGCGGCCTGCCCAGGTCTGGGGGAGGTGAGGGTGCCAGGGGCCCCTGACCACCGACTTCACCAGGGCCATGTGACCAGGGTAAGACACACAGCCCCTGTAACTTTTATCTGCATGGTTTTACTTTTACATTTACTTATTTTAAATGCCAAATGTACATGCATATTTTATATCACTATCTATATAAATAGATTTAGCACAGTGCTGGCTCTGAGTAAGCACTTGATACATTGTAGATATTTTTCCATTGATCTAAGATCTAATTAGGTATAGGTTTTACAATACAGCCCTGAAATTCTTGGGTAGTTCTTGCATGGAGAGGTGGGGTCTGTGTCCCTATTTCTTGACCCTAGATGGGCTACCAGGGCTTCAGCCAAAATGTACAGAGGCTGGTAGCCTGGCAGACTTGTGATCAGTGGCAGAGCTTAACCCATTAGGCCTCCCCCTGTCTGTAAAGCTAGTGAGGGAGGCACTTTCCTCACAGGATGGGGGAAAGGATTTAAAGGGTGGTATGGGTGAGGCGTGTGGGGCCCGGCCGGGCTTCATGAGCCCTGCCTTGGGTGCTCTCTCCTGGCCTCCCAGGCAGGGCCACCCCATCTCCTCTGGGTTCCTTGGCCCACATTTACCTACACTCCCTTTTTCTCTCTCCCATGCATGCAATGCTCACACACACACACACACACACACACACATTCTCCTACACTGAAGTTCAACAAATCTCTACGGAGCATGTGCGAGGGCTGGGGTAGGCTGCACCTGGGGACAGGACATGACCACAGTGCCCAGCTGCCCTGGGAGCTGACCCCCAGGGGGAACACAGGTGTCGAAGAAACTTCATAGGATCAGTGCTTCCATCACAGCTGTGCCGAGGGCTGCACAGGGAAGTCCTGGGCAAGGGGAGCACACGGAAGCAGGAGGCCAGCAAGGTCAGGGCCGAGAAAGTGGGTCAGGGCACCATGCAGAAGCAGGGCAAAAGCGGAGCGCGACTGGCAGCCAGGGAGGGGGTCGCGGCGCGAACACTCTAGTCCTGCTTGTGGGAGTGCCAGAAGACCCACCTGCGGGAAGTGTGGTCCTCTGACCACAGCCCCTCCTCTGTGCCTCTATTCCCCACACCGTTTCCCAATTAAAGCAAAGAAGGAGCCAGCCTGGATCCACATGGGTGAAGTTCAAAAGCAGGCAAAAACAAATCCGAGGGGACCAGAATCAAACAGGGTGCACTTCTGGGGGCAGAGGGGTGCTGACTGGAGGGGAAAGTGGAGCAGCTGAGGCTTGGAAATGGCCTGCGTCTCGATTGTGGTGGTGGTTATGGGGTGTGTACACTTGGCGGAACTCATCCAACACAGGTCTATGCATCTCACTCCATGAAATCATTCCTAAAAAGAAAGGGGGTGGGGGTGGCAGGAGAGAAGAGAAGAAGGAAGGAAGAAAAAGGCAGTGCTGAGAAAATATGAGATGAAGTATCAGAATAAAAGTAAAGGCACCTGCACCAGGTCATTAACCTTTCCAAACCTCAGTTTTCCCATCTGTAAAACTGAGTGATCACCTGCCTTCGCAGGGCTTGGGGAGCCTGGTATCTCTGCACAAGGTGTCAGTGTCCATGCACAGGGGTGCCTCCCCAGTCATTCGGGTCCCCTCTCTCCCCCCATCTCTGGACCCACAAATGGGGACAAGGGCCTGATGGCTGCTCAGAGAGGCCCCGGTGGGCTTGGAAAGGACCCCTTCTGCACTGTCGCCTGCCGGGGCCATGCCAGTCTTTAGTGCATCCCTTTTTATTTGCTTTCTGAAGTCCACATTACAGTTTAGAACTATCTGCAGCCGAGCAGTATTCACTTCCGTCTCACTCTGGACCATGCAGCCACAGCTCCTTGGCGAGGATCCACCCCAGTCTCTCAGAGTCTTTCATCACTTCCGTCTGCAGGGGAGGCACCTCGCAGAGCTGGCGACAACTGCACGACAGTGAACAGAACAGCTTCTTAAATGTCACTACCAGCCCTGGGACCATGCACAGCCAGGGAAAGCACCACAATACCCATTCCTTCCTGTCCTCAGCATTTTCCAGGGGCCAGGCCCTGGTCAGGGCACTGAGGACACAGAGACTGACCACAGCCTGCCTTCACCTCTGAACCAGAATCAGGTCTGGGGATTCCTGGAACATAGAGGTGACGGAGCAACGGGCCTGGGGAGAGGTTGGATGGGGCAGCAGAAGCCATGCTGTAAAGGGCTTGCAGGTCATAGCCAGAAGCCTGAATTTCATTGTGTCCGACGCAGAGGGACATAATAGATTGTTAAACTAGGGAGCACTGCCAACCGCATAGCAGAGATGCTGCCTCCCCGCGATCCAGCCCTCTCTTCTTGCCTTCCAGTGAAACCCTATTTTAGTTTGGAGCAGAAAGGTGTCCTGCCAAAGGTCATATTTCCCAGCCTCTCTTGAAGCCCGGTGTGGTGTGTGACCAAGTTCTGACCAGTGAGATAGAGGAGAAGTTAGTGAGAGAGGTTTTGCAGAAAACTCATTGAAAGGAGGACAGAGGTTGATGAAAGATTTTATTTGCCTATCTCCTTTTCCTCTTGCTTTCCACCTGGGATTAAGACATGATGGTTGGAGCTTCAGCAGTTATTTTGGGCCATGAGGCGATCTCTAGATTAGAGGCCAGGACTCAGGAGAGCAGAGCAAAGAGCTATGTTAGTTGTTCCTGATCCCAAGCCAGTGGCCAGTGATCCAGGGCTGCCTGGCAGACTGGCAGCTTAACTCTTCACCTGCCCTGAGCACAAACGCTCTCTGCATTTTCACATCCCTCTTAGAACTATGTCCAACCCTAACCCCTATCCCCCCACCTCCCCCACCTCTGTCAATGTGCCTTAGCTGCTCTCCCTGCTTCCACTCACCTATAGCAGCCTCATTGATGTTTTAAGAATATTAATCAGATCATGTTTCTGCCCTGTAGCTTCCACTGGACTCAGAAAAGAATCTGTACTCTTTACCTTGATCCCTAAGGCCTACCCTTCCACCCTCAGCTGTCATTCTCCCTCCATTTTCAGATGAGGAAACTGGGGTGTAGTGATGAAGGTCACACGGCTCATAGAGTATTCCAGCTGGCACTGTAGATGCAGAGAAGAACAAGACATACAGTGTATGCCCCCCAGGAGCCCCTGGTCTAGTGGGAATTTCAGACAAGGGAGACAGTGGTAGAACCAGGCTCTGTCTCTCCTCAGGGACTCCCCACATGCTTTCCCTCTGCTTAGCTGCTCTTCCCGTCACTCTCCGTCTAGGTAAGTCCTGATCAGACTTTGGGCCTCATTCTGAAGTCATTTCTCGGAGGTCTCCTCCAGAGCCCAGTGTCAGCTGGTCCCTTGTTATATTCTTATAGCTGGTGGTATGCTGGTAAGCTGGGGGATGTCCTGATTTAGAGCATTTGCCACTTTCCGTGGTGTAAATACTCCCACCACAGCCAATTTCAAGTACCAATATGATACCACTGAATGTGGAGTCAGGAAGAGATATGCACGGCCAGCTCTCGTGAGGCAGCCAAGCCGACCCTGTAAGTCACAGCACGCTGGGAATGCAGTGTCACCACATCCACTAGATGCGTGTCTTTTTCCCATCAGTCTTCCCTGCTGGTCTGCAAGGTGTCTCCTATGTTCAGTCTCGCATACCTGGGGTCTAGCCCAGCACTGTGTCACTGAGGACTCCAAGTCAGCTCTCAAGGAATGCATGCAAAGAAGGAAGGTGGGTGGGATTGGGCCTAGGTGCCTGTGTCCTTCTGCATCGGCCAGGCTCCACCAGAGAAACAGCTCATTTCAAGGAGTTGGTTCATGTGATTGTGGGGTGTGGCTGGGCATGAGCTGAAGAGAGAGCCGGGACATTTTGTGGACGGGCCTGCAGACTGGAGATTCTCGGGCTGCAGCTGCTGTCCACAGGCAGGGAAACCCCAGTTCTGCTCTTAAGGCCCTCAACGGATTGGATGAGGCCCACTCACAAAATACACTCACAGCAACCCACAGACAAGTGTTGGATTGAATAACTGGGGTCAGTGGCCTGGTTAGAGTTGACACTAACCAGCACGCTCCCCTTAGACGAAGACTCTTTTCTCTCCTTTGAAGTTCCGGCTGTGACCATTTCCCCCCGAGCATGCCCGGAGCCTTCAGAGTGAGTGTCTGGGGTGGCCAAGCACCCACATCCGGGTTGCCTCCCCTAGCACAGCAGGGCTTGCAGCCTGAGTCCACGCCCATTCTCTCCTGGCTCCAAGGCTGGTGGGAGTGGCCCATCTGGGTGGAGAGCCTCAGCTGGGGGCCCCTGCCCTGAGATGTCCAGATGGGCTCAGCCTCCTGATACAAAGCAGGAGGCCTGTGGGAGGCTGCTGGGGACCCACAGGAAGCTGATGACTCTCAAGCCCAGGGCACTTCCCAGGCTCCAGCTGGCTTTCCGGATCTCCACCCACTGGCCCAGGGCTAGGCTGCCTTTCTTTCCTCCTTGGCCAGCCACTGCCCACTCCTTCTCTGGGACCTTCTTGTTCTAGAGGGACACAGGCAGAGCTGACAAGGAGCAGGTGTGGGCAGAGCCCCGGATGCAGGGCTGTACCAGGCACTCCCAGAAGACCCTCCCCTGGGACAGGAGGGGCTCACTGGCCAGGTTCAGGGCTCTCCCGAGTCCACTTTTCTCAGTTTGCACCTTTGAGGCTACTCCCATCTACCTGGGGCTTAGCCCGCCACCTGAGGTCCCCTCCCAAGGTCTTGGGCTACTGTCCTGGGTGAACCTGGGGCCCTGGTACCCCAATGGATGAGAAAGGACCCCACCTCCTAAGCGATGGAAGGAAGAGTGCTTTCCCACTGAGTCTGTCACAGACACCGACTGATGTCTTTCAGGGTGACATCAGGCCAGTTTCCAAAGAGAAAACAGGCCTAGGGAGAGTGAGGAGCTTGCCCAAAGTTGCACAGTGGGGCCGGGACTCCAAGTTAGCTCTGACACTCAGGCTGCCTGCTTAGTACCAGCCCCCTGTCAGACTGTTCCACTCTAGACGTGAGCTGTGTGCAAGCCCTGGACCCTGCAGCAGTGGGGAGGGCCCCACAGAGCCCTGTGCCCCACGCTGAGTCACAGCCAGATCCATACAACAGCTCTGCTGATCAAGCCCACCTGGGGACACCTGAGAAATTGCTGATCTGCTGTCCTGTCTTGCTGGGGAGAGGATTTTCTGAAAAGAAGGGCTTTACCATGTTAAGTGCCCTTTCTCAACACAGCTCTGAAGAACTAGCACTATGCCCATTTTACAGATAAGGAGACTGAGGCTGAGGGGGTTCATTATTTGTCCAAAGTCACACAAATGCTCAGTGGCAGAGGCAGGTCAATCTGGCACCAAAACCCTTGTTCTTTGAGCCATATCACACAAACTTTCTGGAGAAGCTTATCCTACACCCCTAAAGCAATCTTAAGTCCAGGCTTAGAAATCTACACCCACTCTCTTAGCCAGATTTGATTTTGTCCCAGAGGAGGGTGAGTGTGGACATGATTGTTCTTCTCTGCTGTGCAGACCCAGTGCCCTTTGCTCCTTGTAAACTGCCACCCCAGAACTGCCACCCTGTGAGTCTGGCCCAGGAAGGCAGCCCTCCAGAGATTGGCGAAGGGGCCTCTGGACGATGGGGTCCATGCCTGGGCTGTGGCTGAGGCAGAGGCAGGCTTCTAGCAACAGGGTGCCCCACCCCCTCGGTGCCCTCCCCTTTCCTGTCTCCTTTCCCTGGCTCCTTGCCAGGCTTGCACCCCCACCCACTCACCCACCCAGTCCAGGCCAAAACAGCTGTGGCCAATACAAACCAATATTGGCCAACATGGGAGTGCCCGTTTCCAAGAGCTGAATGTGTGCTGAAAGTAGAGTCCCCAGGTCAGGCCCCACCCAGGAGGGAGCCCCCCAACACCCAACTGTCTTGGGAGCCCATTGCTCAGCCTAGCTCACATCCCGAGCATGGTTGGTCTCCAAGTACAGCTGGTGGGGTGTATGGGGGGGGGGGTGGACAGAGCCTGGAGTTTAGCAGGGTGACTGGGGCTGAATCCTGTCTCCCTGGACCTGTTTCTTCTTAGTGTTCTGGATGGTGGTGTTGACAGCTGACACTCTTTGAGCTCTACTCTGCCCTGCACTGTCCTAATCGCTTTACAGAGAGAACCTCATACAATTCTGACAACCCCGTGGGGCAGTTACTATTTCACCCCTGTGTTACAGACAGGAAACTAAGGACCAGAGAGCTCAAGGGCATGCAGCTAGGAAACGGCTGAGCCAGACCTCCAACCCAGGCTGTCTGGCTCCAGGGCCCAGCCTCTGAGCCCCCCACTCCCTGTAGCAGGAGGACTGTGGCTGTACTGCCGAGAGTGAGCCACTCCTCCCTGTCTGTGCCTCGGTCCCCTCATCTGTGACAGGGAAAAGAGGATGCCTCCTTTACCAGTAACCGAAGTGAGAATTCATTCAACAAGTCTCTAAACAAACAGCTACCATGTGCCAACCAGGCAGGTTCCAGGTGCTGCGGACAGAATGGCAAGCAGAACAGATGCCCAGCCCTCGTGGCATTGGCATTCCAGGGGAGTGTCAAAGACAAGGATCAAATTAGCAGCATAGTCTGCCAGATGAATGCGTGACATAAGAGGTGTAAAACTCAGAGCCGACTGCAGTGGCTGTTTAAGTGACCTTGTCCTCCTTGGAGAGGGTGTTGAGAGCCTAGTACAGTATCTGCTCAGAAACGGGGCCCCATAAGTGTTAGCACTGTTGTGGTTAACACGATTTCACCCTTATCTTGCCATTTGCTTTTACTGGTACCATCTGATTTTGTCCTCCCCACAACCTGTATGGCAGGTTTTATTTCCATCTTACAGATCAGAAAACTAAGGCTCAGAGAAGTTAAGCCACTTTCCCAATGTCACAGAGCTCATAAGTGGGACAACTTGAAGTCAGAGAAGCTCCCTAATTTTAAGTCCAGGGCCTCCCATTCCTGAGGGAGCACAAAATGATACAGAATCTAAATACACTGAGAGTTCTTATTTTATGAGTCTAGATTCACATTAGCCATACCTACTGTCAGAGGAGCGGACTTCTTTCACGCATCCATCCAGCTTTGTTCCAAGCCCTGCCCCTGGAGCTCTGGGATGGGAGTGCTGAGGATGGGACCTGGAGATGGATACGCTGTGGATGGCCCTGCCTTCCAGGAGCTCAGGGTTTAGTCAGGGTGGCCCAGACCTGGGAACTGGTGATGCTTTGGGGTCAAAGGGTATGGGTGAAACACCTTCCAGACTGGCACAGATTAAACACTTCCCATGTGACAGGGCAAGGCCAGGCAGGACTGGCCCTGCTTGCTGGTTCTGGACACTCCCTTGTGGGAGCAAAGCCCTGCTCTCTTTGGATGTTAGGGCATCACTCGGTTTGGGCTGCCTGGCACAGGGTCCTCCAGCCTGACACCGGGGGCTCTGAGGGCGGGGGGGCATGAGATATGAGAAAGGCTGGGCAGATACATTCCTCCTTATTGCTTATCCAAAGGATGTGGGTCCCACAGGGACAGCCTCAGTGCGCCTGTCATTCCTAGGACCTGGGACACGTGCCTGGGAGCAAGTGTGGAGAAAAGGCATGGCTTCCTTGGGGTCATCAGAGTGGGCCACAGTGATGAAGCCAAGTGGCTCTGAGCACAAGCTTTGGGGTCCAAAACTGGGGCCTGAATCTTGGCTCTGCCTCCAGGCAGCTGTGTGACCTCAGCCAAGTCATCCAGCCTCCCTGAGCCTCAGTTTCCTCATTTATAACATGGGGGTAATATTTATAGGGAACCTAGCACAGTGCTTGGTTCATTGAAAAATAGTTGACACTGATAAATTCGAAGCTGATGAGGACAGAGGGTACAGCATGAAAGCTACAATTTATGAGCACCTACTATGTGCCAAAAAAATGTAACATACAGTAGGTACTCCATAATAGTGATAGATATGTGTGTATCTAAATATAAATACAGATATATACATATTCTCATAACAACATCTGGCTCTCTCTTTCGCTCTCTCTATATATGTTTGTATGCATGTAGAGAGAAAGAAAAGAAGAGAGGGAGGGAGGGAGGGGAGAGAGAAAAAATACTCACATCGGCTGACTTGGATGGTGACTGGCTACCCGGGGATAAGGGCTGACTGGCACTGAGGAAATATCTCTTTTTGTATTTTGATTTTGAATCATGCGACTGTTTCACTTATTTAAAATGACATTTGAATTGTACATACAGATTTCCTATTTGACCCTCAGAATAACCTGCAAGAGAAAGCTAGATCTCTACCCATTTGGCAGACAGGATGACATGACTTGCTCAAGGTCACACAGCAAGAACGTGGTAAAGCTGGACCCTGAGCCCAGCTCTGTCTTAAGGGACTCTCCCTGGGCGGCTCTGTGGCACAGGTGCTGGTGGCTCTTCAGCTGAGGCCATGGCGTTGTGTTCCAGTGGAGGAGCCCCGTGGCCACTCCAGCTGGCCTCTGGCAGGGGCAGCACCCACAAGTGTCTTCATTCTGTGTGGCAGGTCTCACTGGCTCTGTTTGAGAACCTGCCCTGCAGGCCTCAGCTCTGCAGGGGAAGAAATAAAAATAACCAGGTGGAGAAGCCAGCAGCTGGGCTGTGGGCAGCAATGCGTGCCTTTCCCATTACTTGGGTCCTGCAGAGTCCTTCCGTGAGCCCTTCCTGCATGCCAGGCCCTGGGCTGGGTGCCTGGGAGGCAGAGCCCAGTCAGGCCCAGTTGCTGCGCCTGGAGGAGCTCACAGCCTGGCGGGTGGGACATGTCCAGCAAAGCATGTGAAATGGGGACCCGAGAAGAGCAGTATAGGGGATGCACGGGACCCTGCAAGAGAGGCCTCTTGCTCAGCTGGGGGTGGGATGGGCAGGGTGAAAGGAAGGCTCCCGGAGAAGATCACATGGGAGAACACAGCAGCTAAGAGGGAGTGCAGTGAGCATTCCAGGAAGTGGGAGCGGCACTTGCAAAGGCACAGAGGTGTGACAGATACCACTCATTGAGAAGTGCTAGTATCTGGGTGCATCCGCCCCCATTGAGAAGCGCAAGGGCAGGTGCCTGCTGGCACAGGATGCAGGGTCCAGTGTTGGCTGGGAAGCATGCAGACCCTTTCACAGAGGAGGCAGGAGCGACTGTGAGGCAATGCAGAGCCCAGGGAGGCTGTGGAGCAGGGGTGAGCATGTCAGATCAGCGTTGCAGAAAGGCTGGATTCCTGAACTCAGCGAGATACACCAAGGTCTGGACTCTGACGTTTGGCCCTGATGGGCTCCTGTGCCCAGTTTGTTGAGGCCTCTTTTACTAACTTCAGTTTCCAGCACCTGCAGGTCTCCCTGAGGGCTCTTCTGGCTACCAGAGTTAAAGTCTCCCCCACTTCCTTCCACTGCCGCCAGGAGCCGGGGCTGCAGAGGGGGAGGCTGAGTTGCTTCCTGGTCACCGTTGGATGACACACCTGTCTCCTTCTGTCTTGCTCCCCACCCCACTGTCAGTTTTCTAGGGCCACCTGCTGGGTTAGTTTCCAGTCCACACTGTGACAAGTGGCCCCAAAGCTAGCGGCTTAATCTGTTCTCTGACAGTCCTAGGGAATGAGGAGGCCGCACAAGCATCTCCAGGCTAGACGGAGGGGTCGGCAGGGCTGTGCTTCTTTCTGGGCGCTCTCAGGGAAGAATCTGTTTCTTGGCCTGTTCCAGCTCCCAGAGGGCCCGCGCTCCTCCTTCACGGGGCGAGTCACTCTCACATCCCCCTGGCCCACTCTTTGCCTCCCTCTCCCACTTTTAAAGACTCTGGTGATTAGATTATCAACCAGATAATCCAGGATGATCTCCATAGCCTTAATCGCACCTGCCAAGTCCCTTTTGCCATGTGATATAACAGATTCACGGGGCCAGGGAATTAGGAAACGGACATGTTTGGAGACAATATTCTGTTGGCCCCACCTCTGTAGTAAACCATTTGCACCGAACCCTTACCCCAAGTCTGCTTCTGGGGGCCCAACCTAAGAACCCCCAAACCTTAATGTTGGTCTCACTCCCCTCCACGCAAGGCTCCAGGGCAGCCTTGACCCCCTTTCTCTGAGGGTCTTGGCAATTCAGCGTCTCAACAGACATCGGGTTTTGCTGACCTTTCACCTTGAATTACCACCTCTAGGTGCTGCCTCCTGACGCAGGCCTCGCCCTTGGAGTGTCTCAAGCCAGGACAGTCAAGGCAAAAGCCAGTCAGAGAATTGGAGCAGCATTCTGGCCTCAGTGCTTCTTGTTCTGCCACCTTAGGGGACTCACTGGTCCTTTCAGAGCCTGGGTCTCCCCACCTGACAAAGAGGGTGAGGGGCCTCCATGGATCACTAGCAGGTTAGAGAGCTGATGGGTGTGAAGGGCTGGCACACAGTTCTCAGGAACAAGGGCTGTTGTCAGTGACCGGGTAGCTCGAACCCTTTGCTAGCCCCCCCCTTACAGAAAATAGCAGCAGTGCATAAATACATGCTTCACTGCCGCCCTGAAGTGCCACCGCTTAGGGGCAAAGAAGTCTGTTTATTTGTTTGCTTCCTAGATACAAAGAACCAGCTGATTTCTCCAAGCCTGGCGCAACTGACAGTTGTCCCAGCCAATGCTGACGCTTGCGAAGGCGGCTGAAATTTTGGAGCGGCACAGGAGAGGACTCTTTTGAGGACCCACCAGCACCTAGGCTTCAAAGCCAAGAGCAGGCTCAGGCCCTGGGCCAGCTGTAAGGGTAGTGAGGCCAGATGGTCTCAAGACAGAAACTCCAACAGTCCCCATGAAACTATAAGTCAAGCTGCAAATGGGGCGGGTGTCTCCTGGATGGGGTGTGTGATTTCACAGCGATCTCCTTCACGCAAGGCTTCTGTAGCATCAGATCCAGCCCACTCTCCATTTGACCATGGAAATAAATCAGCTCGTGAATTTTGATGCTTCTGGCATTAAAATAATGTATTTCCTGTGAATATTGCTTGATATTTATCTTGATTATGTCAATAGACAGCTTTGTAGAGTTTTCTACCCTTTTTTCAAAAAGGGCTAAATAGGGGTTTATGAAATAGGAGTTTCCACATGTGATTAGATTGTCAGCCAGATAATCCTGAACGGATTTTGTTGTTTTGTTTTTCAAAAGATGAGTTGAAGGAACATCTACTTTGTAGGAACCACCGGGCAACTTGCAGCCAATTAGGTAACCTGCATCTTTCTCCATCTTCCTGCCCAGGACAATGGACTTGCCCTCCTCTGCGGTGGATACCACACTGCTGGGAATACTTGCGATAAGCCAGCGACTCAGCTGTGATGGGCCGTGAGAATGGTTCCCTGTGAATCCGTGAACACACTGGGCTTGGCACCGCAGATGGGAGAAGCCTGAGCTCATGGGAGAATGTGGGGTGAAGGGGCCAATCTTTGGAGCCAGTGATCTGAGCTCCTGTCTCAGCTCGGCCACTTCCTGGCTGTTCTCTACTTCTTGGGCAAGTTCTCTACTTCTTTCTGCTTCCAGGAAATCGGATCACAGCAGCACTGAGCTCATAGGGCTGTGTGAGGATGTGATGCACGACTCAGTCCACAGAAGTGCATCTGGCATGCAGTGAGTGATCCACAGATGTTAGTAGCGTTTTCACCCTGCTCAAGAGGCCTCCACGGCTTGTTAAGTAAATGGCAGGCAAACTAATCAATATAAGCACATGAGGACAGGGACACCATTTTGCAAATGAGGAATGAGGCTTAAAAAGAAACGAACCATAGCAGCATTATTCACAACAGCCAAAAGGTGGAAGCAACCCAAGTGTCCAGGGAGGCATGAGTGGATAAACAAAGTGTGGCATATCACACAACGGAATGTCATTCAGCCTTAAAGAGGAAGGATGTTCTGACATGCGATATGACATGGGTGAGCCTTGAGGACATGATGCCCAGTGAAATAAGCCAGTCATGAAAAGAAGAATCCTGCACGATCCCACCTACAGGAGGGCCCTGGAGCAGTCACACTCATAGAGGCAGAAAGTGGGACACTGGTTGCTGAGGGCTCGGAGGCGGGGAACGGGTAGTTAGGTTTCATGTGCACAGTTCCAGTTTGCAAGATGACAGCTGTGGAGATAGACGGTGGTGATGGATGCATAACACTATGAATGTATATAATATCCCTGTATGTTTAGAAATGGCTAAGATGGTAAATGTTATGTTACGTGTATTTTGCTACAATTAAAACATTTTTTTAAAGAGAAAGAAAGAATCCACCTTGCCCAGGTCCCTTTGCTGGGAAGTTTGAGACCCAGTTGGAGTGACTCCCCCGCACATACTTTTCCACTGTGCGTCTGTTGAAAGGGCAAAATTCAGGGGAATAGGGTGGCTTCTGGGAAGAGCACTGACTGTGTTATGAGGGAAGACACAAAAGGCGATCTGGGAGAGAGGAGAAACCAGTGGGCATGAAGTCAGGAGAATGCGGTGTCAGGGGGCTTCTGCTGTGTGAGCATAGGTGTTCCACTCACCCTATCTGGGTTCTGTGTCTCCACGCCTGCATGAGGGTAGGTCCGGAAGGTACCCAGACCCCTCCAGCTCTAAGGGGTGGGACAGATGAGTTGGGTGTGGGATGCCTGGGGACATCCTGACAGCTCCAGGAGGCCTGCAGATGCTTGCTGGGTGCAGGAACTCCCTACACCAGGATCCTTGCTGGTGCTGGGAACTGTCTTCTCCCTCAAGCACCTGCTGGGTACCAAGCTCTCTTCTGGGCCAGAATATCTTATTGGGGAGGACACGCAAGAGACAAGTAAATAAATAGGAAGAGATCTTATGAAGAAAGAAAGTACCGGGTAGGGTTTTTTCAAGGGTGGGCCCCACAGAGCTCCTGGTGGAGGGAAAGGCTGCACTCTGGCTGGGGGACCCCAGAGAGCCATCCTGGAGGAGGTGGTGTTTGGGCCAGGCCTTGAGCCTAGTTTCACAAACTCTCGCTGGGCATATACTGTGCCAGCCAGGCCGGAGCTGCAAGAGATAAAGAATGGATGGGCCGAGGCTTGTGGGGAAGACAGTCATGGCGGCAAGCCCATCACAATACAGGGACAGACAGGAGAGAGGGGACAGCAGCCCACCTCACAGGAGGTTTTTCTGGACAAAAGGACACAGGAGCTGGATTCTGGAGGATGAATAAGCTCGTCAGACTTGGAAGTGCACCAGCTTTGGGGAGAAGCAGGTGTGAAGGCCTAAGGGCCGATGGTCAATGGTTGGGGTGGCATGTAGCCTGCAGAGTCAGAAGACCGAGGGCTTGGAGCCAGGCAGACGGAGATTTGTAACTGGGTGACCCTGGCTAATGTGGTCCACTTCACTGAACCTCAGGGTCCTCATCTGCACAATGAATGGGAGTAAAGGTGTCACCTTGAGAGGGGTGGCATTTCTGGAGTGTATTCTGTGAGTATGAAGCAAGATGTTGTAGGGACAAAGGCAGGCTCAAGGGTGTGGGTTTCCTTTCTAGTTCCTCCCCAGCCTGCATTGTGAGAATCATGGTGCACAGGTAAAGGGAGTGAAGAGCCAGTCTGAGCCATTCAGCTCCTGGTTGAGCCACTTCACCTCCACTGGCCCCACCCTTCTCAGTAGAGCATCCCGTCTGGGACCCCAGAATCCCCACATGGAGGCTAACAGCACTGAATCTCCAAACACCTCCACCCAGCCCAGCAGGAGCCCTCTATCCTGGATGTCATGCTTTGTGGGACCTTCCTTCTGCTTCTGAAACTGGTGGCCAAGGGTGGGTGGAATTTCTGCTCAGGGTCAGAGTGGACCCAGATCCTCTCCATTTACCTCCTGAGGGATACCACTTAGCTATGGAAGCCCCAAGACCTGGGGGAGTGGGGGGTGGCAGAGAAGATGCCTCTGGTCTAGAGAGGCCGGGCAGGTGGCGTCCTGACTCTGAGGTCCCCCAATCCAAGCTGAAGAGCCCTTAGAATCGGCCACCCATCCAGCTTTTCCATGTGGGAAACAGAGGCTCTGTGAAGCACACCGCCCACCTTCGGCAAGCTCTGCGCCATGAGCTTTAGCTGAAGTCACTTCTTTCTGGAAGATGCCAGCTTCCTGCCAAGGATACTTAAACGTTATCATCAGATTAGGACACAATTGTGGCATATAAATATAGATATAATATCTGTTTTAATAGGTATCAATTCTACCCATTTTTCCTATAAATACCACAATATCATGAGCTGTAGCAACAATTGTCTTTTAGGAATGACCCAAATAGGGCTGTAAATCTTTGGTATCCTCTGATTTTTTTTTTTGTATCATTGATATAAAATCACATGGGCAACATTGTAGTTACTCAACCACCCCCATTATCAAGTCCCCACCACATACCCCATTACAGTCACTGTCCATCAGTGTAGTAAGATGCTATAGAATCACTACTTCTCTGTGCTATACTGCCTTCCCCATGACCCCCCTACATTATGTGTGCTAATTGCAATGCCCCTTATTTCCCTTCTCCCTCCCTTCCCACCCACCCTCCCCAGCCCCTTTCCTTTTGGTAACTGTTAGTCCATTCTTGGGTTCCTTCAGTTTTTTTCTTTGTTCTTATACTCCACAGATGAGTGAAATCATTTGGTACTTGTCTTTCTCCACCTGGCTTATTTCACTGAGCATAACACCCTCTAGCTCCATCCATGTTGTTGCAAATAGTAGGATTTGTTTTCTTCTTATGGTTGAATAATATTCCATTGTGTATATCTACCACACCTTCTTTTAACCATTCATTTACTGATGGACACTTAGGTTGCTTCCATTTCTTGGCTATTGTAAATAGTGCTGTGATAAACATAGGGGTGCATATGTCTTTTCAAACTGGGCTCCTGCATTCTTAGGGTAAATTCCTAGGAGTGGAATTCCTGGGTCAAATGGTATTTCTATTTTTAGATTTTTGAGGAACCTCCATACTGCTTTCCACAATGGTTGAACTAGTTTACATTCCCACCAGCAGTGTAGGAGGGTTCCCTTTTCTCCACATCTGGCCAGCATTTGTTGTTCCTAGTCTTTTCTATGCTGGCCATCCTAACTTGTGTGAAGTGATATATCTCATTGTGGTTTTAATTTGCATTTCTCTGATAATTAGCGATGTGGAGCATGTTTTCATGTGCCTGGTGGCCATCTGAATTTCTTCTTTGGAGAAGTGTCTGTTCATATCCTCCGCCCATTTTTTAATAGGGTTATTTGCTTTTTTGGTGTTGAGGCATGTGAGTTCTTTATATATTTTGGATGTTAACCCCTTGTCGGATAAGTCATTTACAAATAGATTCTCCCATACTGTAGGATGTCTTTTCGTTCTGCTGATGATGTCCTTTGCTGTACAGAAGCTTTTTAGCATGATGTAGTCCCATTTGTTCATCTTTTATTGTTTCCCTTGCCCAAGGAGATGCGTTCAGGAAAAAGTTGCTCATGTTTATATTCAAGAGATTTTTGCCTATGTTTTCTTCTAAGAGTTCTATGGTTTCATGACTTACATTCAGGTCTTTGATCCATTTCTAGTTTACTTTTGTGTATGGGGTTAGACAATAATCCAGATTAATTCTCTTGCATGTGGCTGTCCAGTTTTGCTTGGTATCCTCTGATTTCGATTTACTTATTCAACAAATGTTTACTTTGAGCAGCTGCTGTGTGTGAAGCCCTGTTCTAGTGGCTGGGGATGTAGCAGTGCACAAAGTAGATGGAGCTCTGCCTGTCCTCCTGGAGCTCACTGCTACAGCAGGGAGAGGGGCCATGGGCAAATCAATATGCCAAGAAACTTGTGATGATCAGTGCTATGAAGAAAAAAAAGCAGGCAACCAGTGGCTGTGTTATTTTATGACCGCAGAAGAGTTTTAGGAACATAATATAGTGGGTTGAATAGTGGCCCCCAAAAGATATGTCCACCTAGAACCTATGAATGTGACCATATTTGGGGAAAGGGTCTTTGCGGATATAATTAAGTTAAGGATCTTGAGATAGGGTCATCCCGGAGTACCCAGGTGGGCCCTAAATCATATGACATGTGTCCTTATAAGGAGAGGAGAAGACACAGACTCCCAGACAATGCCATGTGAAGACCCCATGTGACCACGGAGGAGAGACTGGAGTGATGTAGCCACAAGCCAAGGAATGTCTGGAACCAGCAGAAGCTGGAAGAGCAAAGGATTCCCTCCTAGAGCCTTAGCAGGGAGCGCGGCCCTGCAGACACCTTGATCTCAGACTTCTGACCTCCAGACTGTGAGAGAATACATTTCTGTTGTTTTAAGCGGCCCAGTTTGTGGTGATTTTTTACAGCAGCCACA
This sequence comes from Manis pentadactyla, assembly GCF_030020395.1. Lineage (NCBI taxonomy): Eukaryota > Metazoa > Chordata > Mammalia > Pholidota > Manidae > Manis > Manis pentadactyla. The sequence goes on from NC_080023.1 coordinate 231,487, forward strand.
GGAAATTCAAACACATGGCTTCTGACCCAGCTTGAATGAACTGAGGAAGTAATCACGCAGGTATGTGGGGGAAAGGCATTATAGGTTGAGGGAATAGAAAGTGCAAAGGCCCTGAGGCTGACAGGGCAGACTTGAGTAACAGCAAAAACCAATGTGGCTACTGCAGAGTGTGAGAGGGCTATGAGAGTGGGTCAGAAGGGGTGTGGTGGGAGGGCCTATGGGAAAAGTACTTCAGCCTTTACTGTGTACCATGGGACAGCACTGGAGGGTTTGGGCAGGAGTCTGACATGGTCTTTCACCAGATGAGAAGACCCCAAGTGGGTGAGGTGTGAGGCCCATTTTACATTCCCCCAAAAGTTGAAACCAGTTTTGAATGCATCTGCAGGATCACATGTTTTACTGAAGGTTTGGTGGGAAAATGGAAGAAGTTTCACAGCACCCAGCAAAAGCCACCCTCCTTCCTCTTTAAACATCTCAGATCCTTTTTGAATGCATTTCCCACAGAAGCTACTCGTTCTTTCTCTCCCCAGGCAAAGTCTCTTGCAGGCAAAAAAAGCCTTTTGCGAGCCCCAGGAAATGACACCAGCCCTCCCAGTTATCACAGCAACATTACCTCCCTGTGGTTCCGATTTTGTGCTGGACAGTGAGCAAGCATATTATGTAGATTATCTGTCTCCCACCGAAGTACACAGCCTAGAAGGTGGGTGCTATTATCCTCACACCCACCTTAGAGTTACGAAAGCAAGGCTCAGAGAGGGGCAGGGACTTTGCCCAAGGCTGTGCAGCCGACCAGAAAGGGAGCAGTCCTCTGCCCTTGGGTGTTAATGGGAACTTACCATCAACTAGACTGAACTGTAAAGCATCAGTGTGCACTTGCACATGTAGGAACTGGCAAGAGTCTCCATCAGCCCCGCTTTTGATCGGGTCCCCACAGTGGCCCTGGGAGTGACCAGGAGCAGCCAGGGGGATCAGCAATGGCCTACATGGCACGGAACTTCCAGGGCCCTGGGGTGTACCCCAGACTTACTGGGGCTCAGGCCCGAGACTCCAACTGTTGTCACCGCCCTCCTTGCCTACCCCCAAGACATGGCTGCATGAACGCACTCCTCAGCTCTCTTCGATGTATTGGCCCGGACTTGCGGGGCTGGAGGGACCCTTGGAGATTGCCCTGTCCAGACCATACCAGGCACCTCAACATCTACAGATCTCAGCAAAGTGGTCAGGTCATGCACAGATACTTCACTTATAAGTTACCCACCACTCCTGAGGAGGTCCGGCCCATCTCAGAACACCTCTGGCTGTTTAAAGTGGAAAGAGCTCAAGAAGGCACAAAGATGGCCTGGGTGCTGATGCTGGCCCCAGGGACCTGGGACAGTCAGTTTACGTCTCTGAGCCTCAGCATCCTTACTTGTAACATGGGGGCTAATGGGTGGTGGGTGAGGTGAAATAAAATAATATAGGCAACTAATGTAATACAATACTGTTGTCAACTACCCTTCAATAAAAAAAAAAAATAATAATAATAATATAGGCAAGCACATAGTAGGTGCTCAGTATACCTTCCTAGAAGTCATATCCAGGTGTAGTAAGAGTACTAAATGCTTGCTCCCTGCGCAGGGCGTGCATTATTTACCCTCTTTTACAGATGAGGAAACTGAGGTTCAGTGACCACTCAAAGCTGGACAGCTTTGCCCAGAGTCCAGCTCCTGACAATGTGTAAACTTGTAACTTCACATGAGTCTCAGATACAGCTGGACATGAAGGGCAGACAGTCACCAAAGGGTTCTCCTCTGTCTCTTTCCTTCAGAGGTTCTGGGAGGGCACATGGCACTGATGGCTGTGTAGGGCAGGGGCAGAGGCCCAGGAGGGGGCATAACCCGCCCAGGGTCACCCAGCAAGTGAGACTCAGGACAGGGGGCTAACTGCTGAGTGGAGACCTTGCCTTGTGGGCCTCTCGGAGCTGAGTTCGACCCAGCACCAAGACCTGAGCCCCCAAATACCTCCAGAACCAAGAACTAGTCTCCCTCAACTTTGAACCACCAGTGCGTGAAGCGCAGCGAATATGCTTGTAAGTCCGGGGAAAGGAAAATACCTCTAAAAACTGAAATCAGTCAAAGAGAGAAATAAAGTTTAAAACCCGTTTATTTCTTATAAACTGCAGTCTGGGCCATCTCTCTCTCCTGCTCCAGCAGCAGCAAAACTGCCTCCCCCACCCCCACCCCCATCCCCCACCTCTCAGGTACAGATAAGTCCTCCTGTTGCCCAGGTAATTACCCATTGATATGGAGATGAACTTCTCCACCCCTGAGGAATGATGCAGATGCGCTAAAGCCATACTTCTCTCCACCCTTGAGCACCTGTTGATATGCAGATGTACTAAAGCCAGGCGAGATATTCTGGAAATATTACAATTTTACCCACAATGTTCAATCCATGTGTGGATTAGTTCATGAATTAGTTAATATGTGGAATAGTTAGATGAATTATTCCACAGCACATTTGCCATAGCTTCACACTTCCCTGTTACATACTGCACTGTGAATAAATTCTAAACTCCTTGCCAGAGCCTACAAGGCCTGGCTTCATCTGTACTTTGTATACATACAGACACAGACACACACAGACACACAGACACACACACACACCACCTCTCCAATATTATCTGGAAGCCTCCAGCCATGCCAAACTGCTTTCAGTTTCTCAGTGCATTATGACCTTTTCCACCTCAGGACCTTTGCATAGGATATTCCTCTGCCTGGACACTACCTTCAGCCTCCCGTCCCCTACTCACCATGAAGATCTGGGTCTTTCTCATTCTCCAAACTTCAATCTGAATTACCACTTCCTCAGAGAAGCCTTTTGTGGACACCATAGCTAAGGAGATTCTCTCTGTTTGTTCCTTCTTTTCCTATTTATCACAGTTAGCAATGGTATATTTAAATTTTTCATACTCAGTCTCTATCCTTAGCTTGTCAATTCCATGGAGCCGTGGTCGCTTTATTTACCAACAACTACCAAGGGGCTAGCACAGTGCCTGCCAGACTGTGCTTGGAAAAGTTTTGTTGAAAGAATGCACAGAAGGATGGGAGAGAATAAAATGAGATTTGGGATTGATAGGGACCTGGCTTTGTTTCCTGGTCCCAGCACACACCAGTGAACTACAAACTTGTGAAAATTACTTCAATCTTCTGAGCCTCAGTTTCCCAATCTGTAAGACAAAGGTAGTAATAGTCCCTCCCTTCTTGAGAGGATTAAATGAGACAGTGTGTGTAGTATGCCAGATCAAGAACATAATAGGTGTTATGGGTTGAGCTGTCCCCCCTAAAAAAAGATATGTTGGAATCCTGATCTCCAATACCTTGGTGGCTTTATTTGGAAATAGGAAAATTTCCTATATATTTAGTTAAGAAGGATGGGCCCTAATCCAATATGACTGGCATCCTTATAAGAAGAGGAAGAAGGTGGCCGTGTAACAATGGTGACAGAGACCAAGTGATGCGTCCACAAGCCATGGGAGGCTGAGAATGGCCGACAGCAGCAGAAGCTGGAAGAGGCAAGGGAGGATTCTTCTCCAGTTCCTTCAGGGGGGCACATCCTCTGACACCTCCATGTCAGACTTCCAGCCCCCATTGCTGTGAGACAACAAATGTCTGTTGTTTAAGCTCCCTGGTTCAGGGTCTGTAAGTCCAGGGGGAGGAAATCCTCGGGCAAAATACCTCTAAAAACCGAAATCAGTCAAAGGGAGAAATAAAGTTTAAAATCCATTTATTGCTTACAAACTGCAGTCCAGGCCGTCTCTCTTTCCTGCTCCAACAGAAGCAAAACCGGCCCTCCCCTCACCTACAAACTGCAGTCGAGGACCATCTCTCTCCTTTGCTCTGGAGGAAGCAAGCCCGCAAGCAAGCCAGCCTCCTCACCTTAACCTCTCAGGTTCAGACACGCCTTCGGTTGCCCAGGTAATATCCATTGATATGGAGATGAACTTCTCTCCGCCCCTGAGGATATGCAAATACCCTAAAGCCATACTTCTCTCCACCCTTGAGTGTCTGTTGATATGCTGATATACTAAAGCCAGGAGAGACCTGGAAATACTACAATTTTACCTACAGGGTCCTTCTTACAGAAGCCTTAGGAAACCGATGCAGAGGGTCCTCAGCAAAGGTCAGGCAGTGCGCCTCCAGCTTTTTGTGCTCTACCAGGGTTCTCTGTTTATGTACATGTGGTCCCTAGTCCCTGGGAGACAGTGTGGTCCTCACAGGGTCTATGTCCAACTCACTCAGCACAGTGCAGGTCCAGGATGCTTATTAAGTGTGAATGGAACACATCAGTACCCCTGGAAAAGCCTTGTGCACTGGTGTTTGGAAGAGAAAGGCCAATTTCCTGTTATCCTTGACTGGCTGGGAGCAGCCCCACCTTGTGCATTGGAAGAAAGGTGCAAGAACTTGTCTGGCCCAAGACGTGGAGGTAAATGGAGAGGATCTGGGTCCACCCCAGTTTCCCAGTGGTGGGACCTGCTTCTCTGAACAGTGGTCCCTCCTATGCCTTCCCAGGATCCTCTTCTTGGTACAGCGGTGGGAGTACCCCCTCTGATGGAGAAGAGTGGACAGCTACCTTCTGGCTCACCTTCTCCAGTCCTTTTACTATCACATGGATGGAACATCTCCTACAGAAGGCCTGGCTGCTGTCAGCCGCTGGTAAGCTATGCTCTTGGTTTAATACCTTTATTAAAAATCACTTCCAAGCCCTTTGCATGCCAGTAGCCTAGATGCAGGGTACTCTGGGGTATGCGTGAGCTAATCAGTGCATAGGAAACCACATGCATTGTTGTGTATTATCAGTAATGACATCAGGGCTGAGGCCGGGAGGTCAGAAGGGAGGTGTGGTCAGTGTCCAGCCTCAAGATCCTATAAAGGGGTGTCAGCCTTGTTTCCTCCCAGCCCCACTAGGAGGGGAGATTCCCCAAACATGGGAAGGGGATTCATGACCCGGGGAGCCAAATCGAGGACTAGTGCTTGCTGCCAGAGGGAGCTCTGCTTGTTTCTGTTTCAGAGATATGGAAGCCAGCCCAGAGAGAGGAGGTAACTTGCTCAAGGTTGCATAGTTAGCGAGGGCGGCGCTGCACTCACCTTAGTCTCTGCATTTCTGAAGCAGATCCAAGAGGGCAACACCGTGGGTGGGGGGGCACTGACTGTGTGGGGAAGGCTGAGTCGGCGGGGGCACGCTGAGGTCGGGGCCTTGGCCGTGATGCAGGAGCAGGTCTGGGCCTCAGAGCAAGGTCAGAGGAGGACACAGAGGGGTCCTTCATCTCCGTGTTAGTTCAGGCAGCAGAGTGAATGCAGCTGCCCCAGGAGCACGCTGTGTGATGGGAAGAGGCAGGAAGTGAGGATGGGCAGGGAGGAGGGTGGCCCAGATGGGCAGAGCAGGCAGGAGCTGTGTGTGTGGGGCTGGCGTTCAGTGCTGGTGGTACACAGCCACTGTTCTCACCCTCTCCGTGGATTCACTCACCCACTTGCACCAACCCTCCGAGACATATACTATGACATCATGCCCATTTTACAGATGAGGAAACTGAAAGGCTAAATAGCCATGTCAGCAAGCAGAACCTGGCTTTAGCCCAGCATTGCAGCCAGTGTTTGCCCAGCATGCTACCCTACCTCTCAACTGGACAGTGTCAGTGATACTGTTGAGCATCCTTGCAGGAGCAGGGAAAGGCCATCAGCTCTTGGAGCAAATCTGAAAGAATGATGAGACTTGATGTTTACATGGCATCTTGGAATCTACAGAAGTACACCTCTGCTTTTGTTTGGCCCCAAAGACAACTGAGATGAGCAGGATGGGCTCGCTGTCCCTCCATCATTTCATATACTAGGAAATGGAAGCCCTGTGAAGGTCAGTGAGCTACTCAAGGTCATACCCCGAGGCTGTGTCAGAGGCTTGACCTCAACTCTTCAGATGCTGGAATAGTATTGGCCACTCCTAAGAGGAGGCTGTCAGGAGGGGCTGCATGCCAGAGAGAGTAAAAGAAAAGGCCTTGAAGGAGGGGACAGTTGACCACCTTGACTGACAGAGTCCAAGTGGAGATGAAGTGTTAAAGTCCTAAAAGAGGGTCTTGGTCCTGGGGGGAGGCAATAAGGAGCTTCTCTGGCCAGGGTCTTATCTGGGCATCATTCACTGAAAAGCTGACTCAGGATGGACTTCAATGGAAACAGCATGGCACTAAACAGTAGCAGGAGCAGAGCTACAGTCAAATCCTGGTGCTTACCACTTAGTGGTAGTGTGGCCTGGGTCAAGCCACCTCACTTAGTGCTCCCAGAGTCTCTACCTGCAAATGGAGATAAATTCCTGGCTGCTGGCTATTAGGGGGTTAGGACAAGGTGAGTAAAGCCCCTGGCTTACAGCCGGAGGTCAGTGAACAGGAGCTGGTATTGCTGGTGTTGAATGACAACTAAAGTTTGTATATATTCTTTTATTTTTAAAATCAGGCTTTATTTTTTAGAGCAGTTTAAGGCTCACAGAAAAACTGAGCAAAAAGTACAGAGAGCTCCCTTATTCCCTGTCCCCTCATGACCTTCCCCTTACATCACAGTGTAGCTTCATTGAAATTGTTTACATAGTTCAAATTAAAAAAAAGAACAGGAGGAGTCTTTTGAAATCTTCCTAAGTCCCTTGCTGTGCAGAGGGAAAGTGAGGCAAGGTCACAGAGCCGAGGAGGCTTGACTCCTGCTTTCTGTCATCCAGTATGTGCCGGAAGGGATCCCAAACCAGACTGGCCTCATCCTGTGGTTCAGTGTACAGACTCGTGGTTACAATACCGTGGTCCCAGCTGCCATTGGCCTGAATCCTCATTGGCATCTAGAACATCTAAGTCATAGGGCACTGGAGGCTGTCATATTCTCCCTGTCACTGCCCCTCCCAAGGACAGGGGTTAAAGAGGCTCGACAGGTGGTCCTGAGGCTGGTGGAATGAAATGAATGATTGAGGACATACAGAAAAACCAAGAGAGCTTCTCTTTGGAAAAGCTTTTAGTGGGACTCCTCCCCTTCCACACTAACTAAGCCTTAAGGACAGAGTCCTCTGGCCTTCTTTGCATTTCCTGGGGATCTTAGCCCACAACAGTGAGCAAGCTATTTAACTCTGTTACTCTGAATTTAACTTGGTTGACTCAGGAGCTTCAACGAAGGTCATGGGCAGTGTGCACCCTAAAAAGTTCAGGGTTCATGCTTGACCCCTGTTGTTGGTTGCACACACCAGCATGGATTGGCTCCTCTCCATCACTCACCTACAAACTGGCAGGCCCTGTGGTGGCCGTGTTAACACCTCCGACAAGATGCTCTCCTGGAAAGTAGGTCCTGGAGCCAGGGGTGAGAGTCAGGGTGGGGAGGTTGAACTTAATGGGTAAACAAACACACACAATCAAGATAATTTCAAATACTGATAAGAACTACGAATTAAAAAAAAACAGAGTGGTGGCATCATGACTGGGAAGGTTGGCAACTCTAAACTGGGGATCAGGGAAAGTGTCTCTGAGCAGGTGGCATCGTACCTGAGCCCTGAACCAGAAGGAGCCAGCAATGGGAAGCTCTGGGGAGAGAGGATCCCTGAAGAGGAATCATTAGGTGGAAAGGCCCTGAGGCTGGGGTCAGCCAAATCTTCTAAGACTTTTATCAAAACAAACAATATGAAGGACAAAAGGGTATTTTGTTAAGGAAACAAAGTTAACAAAGGCACTTTCATTCTTTGATATGTAATCTTCCCACCACCTCCAAATTTTACTAATCCTACTTAGCTTCTACAGTCTAAATACCCCTTCCTCCATGAAGCCTTCTGGCTTCCCTAGTTTGTGGCTTTATAAAAACTGCTCTGTGGCAAAAGGAGAGAAACAGTAAACTGTGTTTGTGTGTTTGTGTGTATAAGCTATAAAGCTGCCAACTATTTCCTTTTTTCCGAAAACATCTGAGATACATTGTTACTATTTTAATTTGTTGCTGTTAATAAATCCTTTCCCAAATTTAGGTGTAGAAGGCAGCAATGTGGCGAAAGCTGGCCAATCTTTGCAAATCCCCCGTTAGGGGGGAAATTTCAGTAGCCTGTGAAATCCCAGGTCTGGCGGCATCTGGGAACTGCACCCTTAGCTCCATTACCTGTCCAGTCTTTGCTCCCAGACCACCCTGATTTCCCCATACCCTCTCCTACTCTCCTTTCCCTTTTCAGGGTTTGATCTCCAGGGGGCAGAGCCACCCCTGCCTGCCATTAGCCAGGCCCAGAGCAGGTACTCAGATGTTGATTGAATACATTGTGATTCATGGCAAGATACATTCAACTGAGATGAACTTCAGAGAACAAAATTGTGATGAGGTGAGAGAGCTGTGTAAAGGACCCAGATCTCAGAGCCAGGATCGTGGGTTCAAGTCCCGCCTCCCACCAGAGGCAATGTAGTTTAAGGGAGTCAGAAGCCCTAGACCGCCCTGGCCCCCACTAGCAGCAGAGCTTAGGCGAAATCGCTTTTACTTCATGAGCCTCATTTTCCTTGCCTGATGTGGGGATAGTAATGCCTTGACCCAGGAGTTTACTGCTGAACAGAAATGTTTGCTGAAAGACACTTTGTAGGCAGACTGTAAATCAGAGTTCGTTGTTGTCCCTCCAGCACCCAGCACGTGGTGTCTGTTGCCCCTTCCCAGTGGACACTTCTGCTTTTGCCTGGAGCCTGGGAGCTGGCGAGAGAGCCCTGCTTCCCAAGCTCAGAGCAGAAAGGCTCAGCGCCTGGCGCCTAGTGGGTGTCGATTGATAAATCAATGACAATGACCCCCGCGGTCACTCCCCTCTCTGGACCGGTTTCCGGTTTCCTCTTCGTCAGTAGGTAATCATCCTCTCTGGTGCCTATCCTACTTAATTATTTGCTTTTTAAGGGCAGGACTAGGAATCACATTTAGGGAAGGTGGGTGGGTGTGAAGAGACTTTGATTAAAAGGTTAGTTCACATTTTAGGTTCCCACTTCCGAATGTTCCAGAATTTATTTTTGCCTACTTAATAATAAAAAGGAAGCCATGTAACACTTTTTTAGCTTGTCTTCTGGGGTTTCTTTAAAAAAAAATAATAAAGTCTTTCTTTTAAACCGCCCACTCCAGCCATCCCAGGACGCGGCGAGAAGCGGGCGCAGACAGGTGGAGCGCGCGCCCCGGAAGGCGGAGGCTGCACCGGCCGCGGGTGGGGCGGCGCTCGTCTCCCCCGCTGTCCCCCGGGGGCCGGGGCCTCCGCGAGGCCGCGCGGAGTGTCGGGCCTCTGCGACGAGCAGCCCCCCGCGCCCTTCCTAAGGAGCGGCTCCTCTTCCGCACCCGCACACGGAGGGGGCTTCCGCTTGCAGCCCTCCCAGCTCCCAGCGGCGCCCTCGCCCGCGGCAGGGCTCGACTCCCCCGGGGCTCCGCGCCTGCTGGAGGGGCGGGGCCGGTGGGGCGGGCGGCGCTGATGTAATCCGTGCGTGGCGGAAGGATATGGAGCGCGCCCGCCTGGCGGGGCGCTGAGGCCAGTTGCCGGGTAACGGAGCGGAGCGGCCGGTGCGCCGCCTCCCGCCCTCCGCCGAGTGGCGCCGGAGCCGCCGCCGCTTTACGTCAGGCGCAGGCCAGGCCGCCGGCGCCGCAGCCCCGGAGCCGCAGCGAGAGGAGGCGCCCGCCGGCCGCCGCCGCCCGGCCGCTCGGCAGGTACCGCGGAAGGGCCGGGGGAGGCGGGCAGCGAGCGGGCGGGCCGGGGGTGGGGGGCCGGGGGAGGCCGGTCCGCGGGTGGCGGGCCGTCGCGATGAGTCCGCACAATGGGCCGGCGGCGCCCGGCGCAGGAGCGGCTCCCCGCGGGGAGTGCCTGCGGGGCGCGGGGCCCGGGCGGGCGGGCGGTGGGCGCGCGTGGCGCCACCCGCTCCCCTCCCCGTGCTCCCTCCCCTCCAGCATTGTCCTCTCGGGCCGGCCGGGAGCCGCCGGGGGAGGCGTGCGTGCGTGCGCGCGGCTCGGCGAAGGTTACGGCCGCCGCGGAATGACAGGCCCGCGGGCACCGAGCACCCCGCCGCCGGGCCTTTCGGGGCTCCGCCTTTCGGGGCTCGCGGCTGGCGCGCGGAGGGTACGGCCTCCCGAGCTCCCGGCAGCTCGCCTGCAGATCGCGGCAGAGCCGGTCTGACCTCTTTTCGCTACCTTCCAGTTTTCGCCTTCGGTGGGCAAGCTACGGAGACTTAACCTAGGGGAAAGTATGGGCGGTTAACAGGGCAGGGGGCGCGCGGTTCGTTGGAATCGTTTAGCGAAATGTGTTCCTGCTAATAATCACCCAGGTTGGATCTTTGGAAATCTAGGTTGGGTACTTCGTCCAAGTTACTAAGAATGAGTTTTACATCTCAGGGTCTTTGCCTGTTTAGAAGGAGGAGGAGGAGGGAAAAAAAAAACGGTGGTAGAAGATTGGGGACGAGTTGGAGGCGAACTGTTTTGATAATAGGTGATGCTGTGCATAAAACTGTACAGTCAGATCCCCAGGTTAGGTTTCTCCTAGGTAGTAGAAGACCCCCGCCACAACACCTTGACCATTTCGTAGACTTTGAATTTAAGCGGGGGAAAATCTACCACTCTGCGTCTTGAAGGTCAAATACTCTCTCCTCGGCTGTTTTGGATGCATCCATTCTTAAATGGGTCTCAGGGTCTTTATGCCATTTTTTTTTGTGACAAAAACTATTCCCAAAAGTGAGCCATTGCAAACCTATAGGTAAGCTCCTTGCAATTATTACTTATTATATTCTAGATCCAATTGCTGTGCTTGCTAAATAATGCATTTTTAATAATTCAGAAAATAGTTTATTACTTCAGTTGGGCACAGGTACCAGTTTTTAATGTAAGTCTGTGCCATCAGTGAAATGCCAGTTTGGTCAATGGAACATTGACTAAATGGGAAAATACTACTCTTATACATGTAATTCCATAGGAAGTGAGGTACAGATTTTTTTTTTTTTAAAGAACCCTACGTGTGTTTAACATGGCATTAACATAAGGCAAATCTGTAACTATTTTAAGGGTAAATCTGCATATTAACGAGTTGGAGTAGAAAGCATTTAGGAAAATTGCATGGATTTTTAGCACTTCTCTAATGATATTGTAGACCATTCTGCTTTAACTGTAGCACTTTTCAAAAGCACTAGGGTCGATTTTTATTTTGCATTCTGTTCCTGGGTTTTCTCCCTGTTTTAGCAGCATTTGACTTATAGCAGTTAATGGCTTCTGAGCCAGTTCTGTGTCTGTAAAGTGGGGGGAGTGGTGATACCTGTCACATTGTGACATCCTCCACAATAGGATTGTGGGGATGAACAGATGAGGGGAGACATGAAATGATCCTGTTAACATTCAGTTCGTTTTGGCATACGAGGTTCACGCTAGTGTGCAAAGCCACGGATTCCCTTCTTTGCTCATGCTTTGTCTTCAGATTCCCCCCACCCCTTCCCATCCCTACTTTGCCTGGTTGCCAGTTTTCTTTCCTATATACAGATCAGATCTTGTCAGTCTCTGGCTCAGAAAGCTTCTACGACTACCTGTTGTTTGCAGACTAGACTCCAGACCCACCAGCATCTCATTTTCCAGCCCCCTCACAGTCTGGCCCCCATCATCTCTGAGCTTTACCTGTTCTCCTTGTCACCTTCTTGCACTGTCCCACGGAATAGGAGGACTGTATTCTTGATTCCCTGAACATGCCAAGGTACTTAATTCCTTTGCTTAAATCCTTTCTCTGATTGCAATGCCCTGTCTCACTCCTACCCACTCCATTTCTTAAAAATCTACATCTAATTTTATGCCCTCTCTGGAACCCTTTGGCAGTCCTGTGAATGTGAATTACTCTTTTCTGCAGTTACAATCCTGCGTTTTTACTTTCATTATTGCTGTATCACATTGTATTGTGCACGTTTAATTCTGGCTGTAGTGACCATGTATTTTGTCCCCAACACCTTAAACATTAAAGGGTTCAATGTTTGCTAAATAGAGTCAAAGTTTGTAATCTGCGTTATGTAGTATATTATTATTATGAAGTATTTGAATGGCAGACAGCAAAGTACCAACCACATCATTAGAAGTGGCCGTTTTATGTATCTGTATCTAAACTTTCAGGGTCCATGAGCCTGCACTGCTGATGTGAAGGCATTGCACTCCATCTCTTGGGTAGAGGGAATCAGAGCACACATTTAAAAATCTTCCTTACCTTTGAAATAAAATTGCACTCCCAGCAGATTACATGCTTTTTGTTGAAAATGTTTTTTGCTTTGGGGTTTTTGTGGAATTGTATTATACTCCTAAAAAGTAATTTGCTTTTTGGGAGGCTATTTAAAGAACATTATTCCTGGGTTCGAAAGACTCAGGTTTTTCTCTTGACTCATCTCTCACCTCCTGGGTCACCGTGGGCAGGTTGGTTAAATCTCCTGGACTTCGGTTTCTTTCTTTTGGGGAATGAGAACAGTCTGTCTGCAATTTTTGCTTTGCATTTTCAGTTAAAGTGGCTATACTCTGGAATGTGTCCTTGTTCAGATACAAAGTAATAAGGTATCTTACTTCACAGCACATTCTTTCTCCTCCTTACCCAGACTGGAAACATTTTGAGTCTTCCCTTTCTGAACCAAGTTCAGGTAAAAGATTTTTACCAAGTCAGTTTCCATGTCCCTTCCACTGACCTTTTTCTTAGTGGTTCCTCTGCACCTGCCCTCCCGGGCCCTTATCAGTCCTCACTAGATTGTTACTGCAGGCCTGATGGCTAGTCTCCGTCATCTCCACCTTCTCTGGTCCTCCCCACTCTGTTACCAGGATTATCCCATATGTAAGGCAAATCCTGTTATGTGCTGCCCCCTCCCCTGACCAGGTATATACCAGAGGTTCTCAACATGTCCCCCTCTTCCATCACACCCATGACTATGACCTAGGTCTGTCAGTAGGCTTGCTCCTACAAAGAGTTTCACCTTGGAGGACTACCACTTGGCCCAGTTGAGAGTTAGTGTTAAAGGGTTAGGAAATCATTCCAAGACCTGTGCCATCTGGCCTCGTTGAACTTTCAGCTTCATCTTTTACTGTGTTGCTCTTGTCACTTTGTATTTCAACATTAGACCTCTGGCCACTTTCATGGTTGTTTGTCCAATTCCTTTACTTTGGAATGTCCTTTGTGTCTTTTTCTTCTATCAAAAGCCCTAATACTGAAGGCTTGGCTTAAATGCTTCTGTTTCTGTGAAAGAAGCTTCTCCTGACGTTCATTCAGCATTAGCTCATTCTTCTTCTGCTTAGTGCTTGACTGGTGGCTCCACTCAGCTGTAATTTTTCCTTTTGACTGCTTAGTTTATTCTTTGCATGGATGTTTTCCTGGATTATAAACTCCCTGAGGGAAGAGAGGAAAATCTTACCCTTTGCTGAATCCCTCCAGTGTACAGTGTAGTCTTTACATAGACCTATGTAAAGGTCCGAATTGACCGAATCAGCTCAGTCTCTTATGTCAGCAGAGGGGTGGTAGGGTTGGGATGGCTTTATATGAGAGCTTTACGAATCTGCATGACGTTTCAGAACAGGGCTCGGCACATAGTAACTGCTGAGTAAGTGGCAGCTTTTAGCTCTTAGTTGGAGCAAGTGTAGAAAACACTAGAGGTTGGGCAGGTATCATGATGGCTTGTATGTGCTGGCTTCCAGTAACAATGTTCGAGTTACTTCTGATCTGTGTATGTAAAGAAACATCATTTGGGCTCTCCAACTGCACCTTGGTTTTTTCACTAGTTTTGAGAAGAAACAGAAAAGTGAGTATTTGGTTGGAAAGGGCTTTTGCACAAGCACATTCATGATCGTGGTCCTGAATTATTCTGAAGACAGGCAAACCTATTTGTGAATCAGGTGTTTTGCATGTGGCCTAAGAGTCATTGGAAAATGGAATTTGTCATATTTTATTATGTTATTTTCTAGTTAAGTAGATGTTTTCGTTTTTAATCTTTTATCTTGTAATTATTCATTAAGCAATAGAATCTCTCTATTTAGCATCTGAAATGACTGTTGAAATTCTGGTTTTGACACCATCTCCAAAGCCTTTTCCTGTCCTGGGCTTTCTGCACAGCCCTCTGTCTCTTTGTTTTGTCAGCAGGGCCTACCTGCTGGCTGAATAGAAAGAGGCTAGGTGAGGAAAGCCAGCTATAATTTTGAAACTTCTAATTAAATATTTAGTTACTAATTTTAAGTTGAAGTGCATTGTTGATTGACAAGTTGTATCCAGAAACTTTAAAAAGTGATATCTGTTTGTTCTAACATAATACGGAATTCCCTACCTGCAGCAGTGTAAGACTATGTATTGTTGGCTATTTAACTTACATCGACCTACTTATGATTATGAGCTGTTTAAAAAAATAAGTGTTCGGAAATTTCTATGTAACTAATAACTCTCTCTTAAAATCTGCCCCCAAAGAATTGGGAGTGATAGGGCTTTATTTACTAGTGGATGAACTTTATTAGAAATCAGGGCAATAGGACAGTCAGAGGGTTAATAAATGCAACAGTGGTGGAGAGTGTGTTGCTTTGTGTGTGTGTGTGTATTTCCAGCAAGAGTGATGGAGGGATATGAGTCCTGTGAATACAGCCAGTATGTGTGGGCAGGGTTCTCCGGTGATCTGAAGCCTCCTAGGCTTTGTGTGTCTGTAGTCTTCCTGGTGCCTGGCCCAGGGGAGTGGTCGGTCACTCAGTACATGCTGAAATGAAATGAGAATCAGTCATCTATGGAGGAAAGAATACACGGAGATAAATAAGTGTACAGAAAGGTGCCTCAGTGCATTTTCAAACTTCTTTGGTTATATGGCTGTTACCTCAGCAACTCACAGAGGTAGAAAGTGGGAGGGTTTTTTTCCCCTCTCAGCCAGCAGTTTGTTTCTAGCTCAGTTATGTTTTCCAAAGTACCTTTGGAATCTTAATAGCCAGTACATAACTATTTCGAAATTGTTTGCCCAGGTGGGGATTTATTGAAGCCCATTATTTTTTTTCTTCAGTTATGAGCCTTTCTTAGGTGTCTGATTTAACATTTTGCTCCCTGTTATCATCTTCTCTGAAGAGTTTAATGGAAAGAAAGTTGTAGTTGAATAGACACTTTTTTGTACCCTTCTTTTGGTGGTGGTTAACTTGACACTACATTCTTTATGATTGCCACAGTAGAAAATTGAGGGCTGACTGTATTTGTTAATTTTTTGCTCGTACTATCAAAGGAGTTTCTTCTTTTTTTAAATTATAAGTAACCATTATAAAGTCTATTTATTTTTTTGAAAGTACATGTTAAAAAATCTTAAAAAAGCAGCAAGTTACAAGGTGAGGAACAAGTCACCTCCTCCACTCCCCTTTCCTATCCCGTACTCACCTTGAAAAGCCTTGCTAAGTTCCTTGGATGTCACAGAAAAGAAATTAGGGCTATCCTTCTAAAGCAATGGAATCACCGTAGAGCGTGTTCTATGTTTACGTAGACCCTGAGCCTTGTGGTTTGGAGTTGCTTCCGTGTCAGCACATGTAGAGCAACTTAGTGCACAGATGTGCTTCACTGTGGGTTTTTCATGTGCTTAGTATTCTGTTGTATGAATGTGCCAGACTTTATTTAGCTGGTTGATGGGCCCATGTTGTCACTGTAACACAGTACCGCAGTGAACATTCTCCTGCATACATCTTGGTGAACTTGCATGGTTACCCTTACTCTACACAGCCTAAAAAAAAAACCTACTGACCAACATGTTTCTAACTTCTCTGACTTAGCACTGATCATGTCAAAATTTGTCTTGGTGGCTATATTAGTTTTAGTAATTTTAAACTTTAGGCTGGATATTTTCTAAACTTTAGGCTGGATATTTTCTTCTCAGAGGTAGTCCTGTTTTGCTGTTAAGGAAGACAGATTCTTTGTATCACACATCAAATACTAAGTTAATAAAAACTATAAAGGCTCAGGGTTGGCTTCGGGAGCCAGCAACCTGCCCAGCCACACAGGCCCCTCACTTTGTTCACTGCTCTGCCGTCACAGTCTTTATCTTCTTAATAATCTTGAACAAGAGGGCCTATATTTTGACTTTGCACTGGACCCTGCGAATGATGTAGCCAGCCCTGTAAAGACTGTTCAAAAGAAGCATACAAAGTAAAAATTTCTCATCCTCACACCTCCTAATTCTCCTCCCTGTGACTGCCTCTAACAGTTTATCCACCTGGAAACTTTTTTTACAAGGCAGGTTATTTTGTTTTCTCTTTAATTATTCCATTTTGAAAATAGTATATCAAACTAGAAATTTTATTTTTTTACAGATATATTTTGCTTAATGAATTTCAAATGAAATTAATACCTTGAATTTTGAATTAGGTTTATAAATCAATAATAATATTTAATATATGAATATTCTTTTTTTTTTTGCCTCTTCCCTGAGTTTTTTTAAATTTTATTTTGGTATCATTAATATACAATCACATGAGCAACATTGTGGTTACTAGATTCCCCCGTTATCAAGTACCCACTACATACCCCATAACAGTCACTGTCCATCAGTGTAGTAACATGCTATAGAGTCACTACTTCTCTTCTCTGTGCTATACTGCCTTCCCTGTGCCTTTCCCTCCCTGCCACATTATGTGTGCAAATCGTAATGCCCCTTATTGCCCTTCTCCCTCCCCTCCCACCCATCCTCCCCAGTCCCTTTCCCTTTGGTAACTGTTAGTCCATTCTTGGGTTCTGTGAGCTGCTGCTGTTTTGTTCCTTCAGCTTTTGCTTTGTTGTTATGCTTCATAAATGAGTGAAATCATTTGGTACTTGTCTTTCTCTGCCTGGCTTATTTCACTGAGCATAATACCCTCTAGCTCCATCCATGTTGTTGCAAATGGTAGGATTTGTTTTCTTCTTATGGCTGAATAATATTCCATTGTGTATATGTACCACCTCTTCTTTATCCATTCATCTACTGATGGACACTTAGGTTGCTTCCATTTCTTGGCTATTGTAAATAGTGCTGCGATAAACATAGGGGTGCATATGTCTTTTCAAACTGGGCTCCTGCATTCTTAGGGTAAATTCCTAGGAGTGGAATTCCTGGGTCAAATGGTATTTCTATTTTTAGTTTTTTTGAGGAACCTCCAGTACAGCTTTCCACAATGGTGGAGCTAATTTACATTCCCACCGGCAGTGTAGGAGGGTTCCCCTTTCTCCACATCCTCACTAACATTTGTTGTTATTTGTCTTTTGGATGGTGACCATCCTAACTGGTGTGAGGTGGTATCTCATGTGGTTTTAATTTGCATTTCTCTGATGATTAGTGATGTGGAGCATCTTTTCATGTGTCTGTTGGCCATCGGTATTTCTTCTTTGGAGAAGTGTCTGTTCAGATCCTCTGCCCATTTTTTAATTGGATTATTTGCTTTGTGTGTGTTGAGGTGCGTGAGCTCTTTATATATCGTGGATGTCAACCCTTTAACAGATATGTCATTTATGAATATATTCTCCCATACTGTAGGATGCCTTTTTGTTCTACTGATGGTGTCCTTTGCTGAACAGAAGCTTTTTAGTTTAATATCGTCCCACTTGTTCATTTTTGCTTTTGTTTCCCTTGCCCGGGGAGATGTGTTCATGAAGAAGTTGCTCGTGTTTATATTGAAGAGAGTTTTGCCTATGTTTTCTTCTAAGAGTTTTATGGTTTCATGACTTACATTCAGGTCTCTGATCCATTTTGAGTTTACTTTTGTGTATGAAGTTAGACAGTAATTCAGTTTCATTCTTTTATATGTAGCTGTCCAGTCTTACCAACACCCACTGTTGAAGAGGCTGTCATTTCCCCATTGTATGTCCATGGCTCCTTTATCGTATATTAATTGACCATATATGCTTGGTTTAATATCTGGACTCTCTATCCTGTTCCACTTGTCTGTGGGTCTGTTCTTGGGCCAGTACCAAATTGTCTTGATTACTGTGGCTTTGTAGTAGAGCTTGAAGTCGGGAAGCGAGATCCCCCCTGCTTTATCCTTCCTTCTCAGGATTGCTTTGGCTATTTGGAATCTTTTGTGGTTCCATATGAATTTTAGAACTATTTGTTCCAGTTAGTTGAAGAATGCTGTCGGTATATTGATAGGGATTGCATTAAATCTGTAGATTGCTTTAGGCAGGATGGCCATTTTGACAATATCAATTCTTCATACCCAAGAGTGTGGGATGAATTTCCATTTATTAGTGTCCTCTTTAATTTCTCTTAAGAGTGTCTTGTAGAAATGCAAATTAAAACCACAATGAGATCACCTCACACCAGTAAGGATCACCACCATCCAAAAGACAAACAACAACAAACGTTGGAGCGGATGTAGAGAAAATGGAACCCTCCTACACTGCTGGTGGGAATGTAAATTTGTTCAACCATTGTGGAAAGTGGTATGGAGTTTCCTCAAAAAACTAAAAATAGAAATACCATTAGACCCAGGAATTCCACTCCTAGGAATTTATCCTAAGAATTCAGGAGCCCAGTTTGAAAAAGACATATGCACTCCTATACGCTGATGGACAGTAACTGTATACCAAAAAAAACCAGAGTGTCCTGTAGTTATCAGGGTATAGGTCTTTCACTTCCTTGGTTAGGTTTATTCCTAGGTATTTTATTCTTTTTGATGCAATTGTGAATGGAATTGTTTTCCTGATTTCTCTTTCTGCTAGTTCATCATTAGTGTATAGGATTTGTATCCTCACATGGAGACTTTTTAGAATGCATGTCTAAGTGCATACATGGCATGCTTGAGTCTCTTTTTACAAATGTGAAATTGAAATCTTCATAGTTAGTGTGTGGTTTCTTCAAAAATCTCATCTAGAATGCAAACTTCAAATTTTTAAAAAGGGCCTCAAAACACATTATCCAAAGAAAGTTGGTACTGAACTACACTTTTAGATTTTGTAATTTTTTTTTAAAGTGTGCTTTATTTGAAGCTTTAGGGAAACAGCTTAAGTTTCAGAGTGTTAAGATTACCTCTGATGAGATTTAACTTTCTAAAATCTAGCAAAATAAACCTTAAGTCTATCATAGGCAAGTCAGGAATGAAAATAAAGTTTATTCATCAGTTAGGCTCAATTGAACAAGGGATTCACTGGTGGGTATATTATTTGGGGCTTCACTTAATTAAAAAGTGGTTAGAAATCTTGGAGGAAGGTGAAGGTAAAGGATTCTCAGAAGTAGCTACAGAAAATGGGGAGGAGAATGAGCTCACGCTTGTTAGCATTCCTATCGTCAGGCCCTATGTTAGTACCGCAGGTGAGTGCTTTCATTTAACCCTCCTAACAATCATTTTACAGTTTTCAAGAAACTTCCATAACATTACAAATAACATATGGCAGAGCAGGAACCCAAATTGCTTTCCTTCAACTTAACCGTTCATGTGCTTTCTGCTGCTGTGCTCTTCCCAGAGATTGATTTATTCCCATGGTGCTTGCTGACTGCCAACACTGTCCCAGGCACAGGCTATAAGAGGAGGAGACCTACGGGAGACTCAGTGGGGAGCTGCCTGGGGAGGGAAAGATGGAGGGGGCAGCAGTGGGTAGGAAGAGCCTTGGGCTTCCACGCAGGTGTGACACTGCAAGGGAAGGGGGTCTGGGAGAAGCCTCAGGCCCACGCAGTTCTGAGAACGTCTTGGGCAGGCTGCTAGGGGTCTGCATCTGACAGGGAGGCATGGGTGTAGTACCCCTTCCTGGTCAGCACTGCTGGGGGCAACCTGAGGGTCTCATGGACTGATGTCCTTGCTGTGGTCTCAAGTGTGCAGCATGTAGAGGCTGTGGGTTAGCTCAGGGTCCCACAGCAGGTTCGCTTGAAGGGCCATCAGAGCATTGCATCCCCACGGCCAGCACACACAGCAAGGATGGGGAAAGACTGACAATAACAGCAAGTGGATACATATGTTGAGTGAAAATGGCATGCTAAGAGGAAAAATAAAGCAGGAGATGGGGATGTTGTGTTGTATAGGGCAGGCGGGGGTGGGGCTCTCTGGTAAGAGGACACTTGAGCTGAGACCTGAAGGAAATAGGGAGAAAGGTGTGGGATTATCTGAGGGGCAGGGCCTATTCAAGGCAGGAAGAACACAGGAAAGCCCTTGATTCTGGGTGCATCATGATGGTAGGACTAAGGGTTTGCTGCTGGATTGGGTATGGGATGTGAGAGAAGGAGTCAGAGATGGGGTGCCAGATTTTGACTTGAGCAGTGGAAGTGTGGAGTTGCCCTTGACTGACAGTGGGAAAGTCACATTAAGGATTGTGGTGGTGAGAATTGAGTGTGCTTTTTTTGTTTTTGTATTTTAGATATTATAAGTTGAGATGCCATTTGGATACCTAACTGTCTAGTAGCGTGATGACTGTAGAATTCTGGGATTCATGAGGGCGAAGCAGAGATAAAGTTTGGACTAATCACTACATAGATGGCACACATGGGACTGGACATCAGCTCTGACTGTGCTGTTCAGTAATGTAGCCAGGAGCCGCATGTGGCTTTTGAGCATTTGAAATGTAGCCAGTTTGATGTATTAAGTACACACCAACTTTCAAAGACTTATGGGAGAAAAGAATGTAAAATGTCTCATTAACAATAATAATCTTTTACTGTAATCATGTTTGGAGTGATAATATTTTGAACCTGTTGGGTTAAATGAAGCATATTATTAAAATCCACCTGCTTATCTTTTTAATATGGCTACTAGAAAATTTTACATTACATATGTGTGAGCAACATTTTGCTCTTGGGCCACAGTGATGGGGGAAGTGAATGCAGGCAGAGAAGTCCAGGGACTGAGCCTGGAGGGCTAGGGGAGGAGGGGCCAGCAGGGAGACAGGGCGGGGGTGGAATGGGGGGCGGCAGTAGTAGTTGTGGTCTTTGGGCAAGCGAGCTTCTCTAGAGGCTCTGCAGAACTTGAGTGAAAGAAGAGTTTGGAGAGCAGCTAGCCCGACCTCAGTGTGGCAGTGCGCTTGGCGCTTCAGAAGTGGACACATCTCGGAGATGGTCTGTAGGGGTGCCATCTTCCCTTGTGCTGTTTTTTTAAGTGTGTCTCATCAGGGCAAGAAGGCAACCTGTTCAGTGAGAGCTAAATAAATATAAGGGAGCCTTTCCGTGGAAGCAACTGCAGCATAGGAAGAAAGCACACGTTTAGAAGACTGGATGAAGTTCACGCAGGCGAATGACTTGAGTGATCTTCAAAGTCTCCATCTCAGGGCTTTTTTTCATCCTGCAGCCTTTGCTTTATGAAACTGCGTAAGAGGATTTTACCTTCCTTTTTCCAATTCTGAGCTCCATAGGGTACCTTTTCAGTTCAGTTAGGCTCTGTTGGTGGACTTAGCTTCCCCCAGGGGAGGGCTTTTTCACTATCCATTATCTAAACTTGTAATTTGGCTTTTTGGATTACATATTGGTCGTTTGTGTACTATAGTGGGCAGGATTTGGCAGTGCGGTTGGCCTCTGTCCTGATCATCTCACAGACACCCAGAGCCGAGGACCCTCCTCCTGCCTTCATGGCCGCCTTATTCCTGAGTTGGTGGCCGAGATACTGTCAGTACAGTATCAGGCAAGTATTTCTTCCTTTAGATGTTACACTTTATTCCCTGCCTTTCACTCTCGTGTTGCAAAAAAAAAACGTACTTGCACATGTGATAACAGTGTTTATAACAGTGTTTTCCTTAGCCATGCAATAGAAACTGTCATGGAAACTGAAACTCTTCTGAGTGGACCTTCCTTGGGCCCTGCCAAGACAGGCAGAAGAGTTCCTTGGGAGGATCGGGTAGCACCCTGCAGCCTGCCATTGGCCAAGACCAAAGCTGGTCTTGCTTTTTCTCTGTCTCAGGGTTCAGATCTGTCAGCTTCTCAAATGCCTCTGGGCCTGTGGGGACAGTGAACAGTAATGACCAAACGAAAAACTTTGACTAAGAAGGATATGCTAAATGCAAAGTAAAAAGGCTTTGCTTTGATCCTTCGAAACCATGTGACGGAAAGGCTGCAAGGTAGGTGAGGGGTGGATGGTATGCTGGGAATGGCACCAGCTTCAGAGCCAGACCCATAGAAGCCTGGTCTTGATTCACTGTGGGACCATGCATGTTTACATTTTTGAATCCATAAAATGAGGAGCTTTGGCTTAGCTCAATGTTTTTTCATGCCATGCAGAGTTGGTCCTCAAATACCAAATGAACGAATGAATAAAAGAACTATAGAGAGCCTAGATACTTAAGGCGGGAGCTGGGGGAGTTCGGAGTTTGGGAGGTTCCTCTGCACCTCACCTGTGTCACTTCAGTTTGTTTCAGGTGAAGGATTGGGTTCTACCAATTTGAGAAATGTTTGAACAGCACTAGATTAGATGATTCCTCTCTGAGCATAAAGATGGTACACTTCTGTTGCCGGCACCATCTAGTTTCTTTCTCGCTGTCACATCCCTGTATACTTTTTACTGAGATAAAAGTTGCAGGACAGTAAACGCAGTTTCAGTGAGACACAGGCTCGGACGTGCTGCAAAGGTGCTTTGTGAGTGTCCTGTGGCTGCTGTAACAAAGTCCCACAAGCTGCATGGCTTAGCACAACAGAAACGTATTCTGTCACAGTTCTGTAGGCCAGCAGTCAACTGCAGATGCTGGAGGCATGACTCCTTCTGGTGGTTCTGTGGAAGGACCTGTCTTGTACCTATTTCCTGGCTTCTGGTGGTTACCGGTCATCTTTGGCACTCCTTGTCAGTACATCAGTCCAGTCTCTGCCTCTGCCTTCGTGCAGCATTCTCCTCTGTGTGTCTCTGTCCAGATTTCCCTCATCTCCATGGACATCAGCCATTGGCTTACGGTCTGGACAGAGGAGCTTTGGAAACGGATAGTGGAAAAGGACTGAGCTGCCATTGGAGTGACCACAGTGCCCAGGACTCTGAGTAGCACATCTGTGTTCTTAAACGAGAACACAGAGCTTCCACATGGTGGAAACATGGAATCTGGTTTTCTGTGGAGTAAACAACGCTGTGGGACATTGAGGATTATCATTTTGTGCTTGTGCTAAAATCACATTCTCTTAGATTAAAACAATTAGAGAATATGCTACCATTGTTCCCCAGATTAAGCTGCTTTGTGTCCCCTACCCTGTCTTGCACATAGTAAACACACACTAAATGGTGGTTGAATCTGTTGGAGCAGTCATTTCCTTTATGAGTATCTCAAGTTGAGTTCTTTGAAAGGAGGGCTCCCTGGAAAGCAGCTGCAGACAGTTGAGCATGCAGAATATTGATTATGAAGTACCCATGGGTCCACACCTGTAAAGGGTCAGAGCAGTTGGCCTCCTTGCAGGCCCAGCCACAGCCTTGGCCAACCCCGAGGGGAGCTGTGAAGCTAGAGTAGTTCCTTCACAGTTGCCACAGGTTGGACCAGCCAGCCAGACCTGTGCATGCTCAGCAGTCAGTCGTTGGATGTGGAGCACTCCTGGGAAAGCGCAGGCTGTTGGCTGGGGCTGCTCTCTGCAGCTGAGGCAGCCCTTTACAGGCTGATGGAGCACCCCACGCAGCTGGCAGGACATCCTTTAGTTGGGGCACATCACGGTGTCTGCCACAGTTGGACAGTACTCTTCTTAGGAATTTTTTTGACTGATTTGATTGGTCGGCCTTCTGGAAAAATAGGGCAAGTGTGTTCCCCTGTCTCTGTGACTCTCCCCAACTTCCCCCTCCACCTCTACATGTGCAGGTGTGTGTGTGTGTGTGTGTGTGTGTGTGTGTGTGTACAGAGTTATAGTGACTCTCAGCTTTACTTTCTCAGATTAAACATGGTGTCCTTAAGCTTATGTTACTTCATGTGGTATCTGTGCCAACCTGCTATTTTCTTGGTGTGGTTGAGAATTGGTTTTCTGCAGCCATTTGCATGTTTTCATATATTTATTTGTGGCATTAAGGTCGTTGGAGCAATAGCTCATTCTCAGAATTTTGGAACCTGTTTCATGTGAATTAAAAATTCTTGGTTCATTTAATTTTATCTTTTTCCCCTGTTGAATTTGTTCTGCTTTGATGAGCTGCAAGACTTCTTAAGGAATCCATGGTCAAATTTTACTGCTTTAGGGCAGAAGGTAACTCCTGGAAAGCCAAGTCAGATGCCGACCATTGCTGCTAGTCGTCCCCTTTGGGGCCAGAAGTTCCTTTGGGTGGTTGTGAGTTGTCATCACATTGTCTGTCGTGGCAAAGAGCTTGACTCTGGAAAGCTCAAACTGCTTTCAGATCCCAGCTCTTCCTCTTTCTTGCTGTTTGGAGAAATTAATTTTCTATTACTAATTTATTTCATCCTCTGTAAAAAGGGAATAATTACAGTATCTACCTGTCTTGCCGATGGGTTTCAGCCCCAGACAAGTTCACTGTGGATTTACTGTGACCAAAGAAATGACAGTAGAACATTCTTGGGGTGAAAGGAATATACCCAACTTTATTTCCACGGTGGCAGGTCAATCACGAATCCTGTTCACTCAGAGCGAGTCTGCATGCAGCAAGCCGGTGTCTGCCTCTTGGCCTCTCTACTGTCACAGTCATCTCAGTCTCTGTCCTCGGTGCTGCCACCACCCCAGCCTCTGCTCTCCTGCAGCCTTGCAGCCATACCACCTTGTCACCAGAGCACTGGGCGGAGCTCTTTTTATAGAGTCAGTAACGACGTATTGCCCACACATGTGTAGTGAGCTAGCTGACCAGGGCCAGGTGAGAATCCTGGCCACAGGAACCTTCAGTTTATCCACACTACCTCTTGGGTTGTTAGAATGGAATGAAAATGAAGACGGAGAATATTTAGGTAGCAAGGATTCAGTAAACACAGCTGCTTCTGCTGTTGCAGGAGGAAGAAAACCACACTTATGTTATAAGTGAGTTTCTTTGTTCATTAATTCTAGATATAGGTGACTGAGTTATATCTATGATCTTGGCAAACTTCATGTAGAAGGAAATGTTCTTAACCAGTAAAGAATGTCTATAGAAGACCTACAAAGAACACCAGTCTTCAGTGAGGAAGTATGAAAACAATCAGGTACAGACAGAAGATGCCCTCTGATCTACTTCTCTTCAGTGTCCTGCTGAGGGCCAACTACTGCACCACGAGGGCGGCATTGACGGGCCTAGGGATGGGGACACTAGAAACCAAAACTCTTGTCATGGGGCTGATGATGATTCTGTAGAAAACCTAAGAGAATCTGTAACCTAGTATTGGGGAATGAATCCAACAGTATCTAGTAATAAATCTGTGTATTGAAAATTAAACTAATTTGAAAGACATAAAAGGAGACCTAAATAAATGAAGAAATAGCCCTTGTTCATAAATTGGGAGATGTACTACCATAAACCAGTCAGTTCTCAATTTATCTGTTTATTTAATGCTTCCCACTCAAAATCCCAGAGGGGTTTCTCATAGACTGTGATGGCCAGTTCTGAAATTCTAGGGCCAGAGGGCCAAAGCAGGGAAAACAGTCCTGAAGAAGA
Organism: Manis pentadactyla; assembly: GCF_030020395.1. Lineage (NCBI taxonomy): Eukaryota > Metazoa > Chordata > Mammalia > Pholidota > Manidae > Manis > Manis pentadactyla. The sequence continues at coordinate 256,938 of NC_080023.1, forward strand.
GTCCGGAGACTCCTTGTGAAGGCCTAGTGATTGACAGCGCTGTGCTGGCATGGGGATGCACACAAGGGAGCCCCGTGAAGCGGGGAGAGGGGGCGTGGTGTCATGGATAGGTGGGTGCCAATGTGTTAGTGACCTGGGACTATTGGTTTTCCAAGTAGAAGAACGTGAGATCAGATGCCCTCTTCACTATTCTAGATACAGGTAACTTGTAGAAGGATTGAGGACTTGAATGTTCTTTTAGGTTTTACAAGGCTGTACTGTGGTGACAGAGACCCCACATCTCAGTAGCTTAAGCTGACCATTTCTTCTGACTCACATCACGTTCCTGGCTGTGGCTCTGTTCAGGTGTCCTCTCACTCTGGGGCCATGCTGAGGAGGCTCCCCTCTTTGGGACATGCTGTTCCTGTGATACCAGGAGAAGCCAGGCCGAGCCAGATGATCACCTTTAAAGGTTCTTCTTGGATGTAGTGTGTGTCACACTCACTGCAGTTCATGGGGCAGACCAGCAGGCACGCACACTCAGTCTGCAGGGAGGCCCTGCCGATCTCCCTGTGGCAACAGCAGGGATTGCTGGGCAAAGGGATGTCTGAGGGAGAGGACAGTTGGGAACAGTGACTGAGTGCCTCAAATGGGAGAAGAAAAACTTGAATACTTAAGAGAAGAAAATACAGACCAGTATCTTTCTGACCCTGGGGTAGGGACGGATGTGTGCAGACGGTGCTCGCATACTTGTGGAGTACGTCTGTCACCTGGGGAGCAGGTAAATCAGATCCTGACTCAGTGGGTCTGGAGCCTGCATTTCTAACAGGTTCCCAGGGGAGCTGGTGCTGCTGATCCATGGGCCACACTTGCAGGAACAAAGTCTTAAGACACAGAAAGTGCTGACAATAAAAAAGATAAGTTTTGCATATTAAAGTTGAGAGTTTTACTTATTGAAGGACAGCCTGAAAAGAATGAAATGATGAGCCATCCACTGGGAAAGGTATTCAGGATATAAGTAACTGGCGAGGGATTGGTGTATATATACAGAACTAGAATCAATAAAAAGAAACAGTCCAGCAGAAGAAGTAGTAAAAACCATGTATAAGTAGTTCATCGAGGAGGAAACTTATAGACAATTATGTGAAAAGGTACTCATCATTAATAAGGGAAATGCAAATTAAATCTCCAGTGAGGAATTTCTTTATACCCACTACTTTGACATAAATTACTAAGCCTCTGAGTACCAAGTATTAGAGAGGATGTGGATTAAGGGGTAGCTTACATACACTGTTGACCCACACTGGAGGGGGGCAATCTGCTTTACTCACTCTGCTGAGTCAGGTGTTCATTTCATCTAGAAAAACCCTCACAGATACACCACAAATCATGTTTAACCAACTATCTGGGCCTATGGGTCAATCAAGTTGATGCCCAAAATTAACCATCACAATGACTGCCTCCCCTTTTAAGCCATATCCTCAGTGGCTCTTGTAGTAAAAGATCACAGGTCCTGGGGAAGTAGCCTACATTTAGGTGGCCCTGTCTGTGAGTTTCATGACTCCTGCCTCTTTCCCAGCACCTTCATGCTGGAGCACTGGTTAGCTAGCCTTGTAGGAGGCATAGTGTGGGGTTGCCCATACTGTGGGAGTACGGAATCCAGCCAGAACACTTCATCTTCACTCTTGCCTCAGGTACACACAGACATGCAAGAGGTATTGCTGGAGCATAGTAGACTACATGGGCAATTCAGGTATAGAGCAATGCATGGTGGGCAGGTGATGTAGGGTGTGCCGAAGAATGAAATTAATTGATGTGAGATTGTCAGGGAAGGAAGAATGGCAGGATGTTGAAGAGTAACAGTCACACGTGAACACATATATGTGCACTTCTTGGACAGCTTGAGGCCTGGCTAGCTTAAGTCACACAGAAGTACCTATGAATGATTGCAAATCCTAGACTGGCTGTCGGGACAGGAGAGTTGATTTGTAGGTGGTGACATTTGCATAAATTACCCATACCTTTAACCTTGTCAGTGAGTTACATCTGAAATATGAATACCCAAAGGTCCACAGTACAACTTGAGGCAAAAAAAATCACTCCAGGAGTAATAGCTACTGGCACATAGATAGCACCTGGAAGAAGCATTTGGTTAATGTTAATTTAGTTAATACTTCAAGGGATGATAATCTCTCTGTACAGTTGTCTAATTTCATATCCACTTGAGTAGAATACTCATTACTAACCCTAAAATCGAGTATTTCACATGATAATTTGGCATCTTTGAGAAAGAAATAATCAATTAGCATTTAACATAAGTCATTTGAAAGTTGATTTTTATATTTAGTTTTTGTTTAGTTAACTATTCTTTTTTGTTGTTCATATGCCTTTCCTGAACCATGCAGTATATATTTCTGCTGCCATTTTTCTTCCTTTACATCTGCTTTTGTAATGTAATAACATTTATGATTTGAACATACCAGCGAAATTTTAAAGTTTTGACTTGCATAGGGCTCTACAGACAGTCATTTCAGTCTACTTTTTGAAGAGGGAAGGGTTTCAATTAGTTCAAGATTCCAATCCAAATGTATTACCTCTGCTGACTTTTATACTTTGCTGAGTATTTAAATATACTTTTGAGAATGTTGCATTGTTAGCCTGTCTTTAAAATATTTATGTTTTAGGTTTTGAGGAATGTGTCTGTTTCATTGATTTAAAGAGAATTCCATGAGTAGTAATATTAAAGTTTCTGTACTTTTTCTCTGAGCATAGGACTTTTCAGCATGTTTCCCAGATTCAGGATGTCTCTCAAGGTACACTTAAATTTGGTAGGATTTCTAAACTCTTTAGCCACTGTGCCTGACACCAAGCAGATGTCTAAGTGCAGGTGCCATACTTCTCATTTAACTTGCCCCTCCACCAGTCCCTGTGGTGTACCCCTGAGCCATACTCTCCCTTCCCCTCTGTTCTAGAGCCACTGGCTCTGCCATCAGCATCCTATGGGTCAGAGTCTATCTCACCCTAAAAAGCAGCTTGGTTGATTTTTGCAGTGGAAACAAGCCCAGGATTATTGCAATGGCTGTGAGCACCAGCTGGATGCTCCTTGTTGCAGAGGACGCACTTAGAGTGCAGCTATCAGCTGGCAGCCCCTAATTGTGTAATAAATGAGGACTGAAAGGGGAGAGTCTGAGTTTCTGTTACTGTTTGATTTACTGTGCAGAGCAGTACAATGAATGCAGATTAATTAAAGGGAAAAAAGGAGGAGGATAGTTAATGGTCTTATTCCTAAACTGTACTTTCAGTTGAACTTTTCAACCCTGGGAAATTCTGGATATAAGGATCCTAGGTGATCAATGTCTTCCTTATAATTTGGGTCTTTGGGAAAATGTTACTCTTTCAGATTAGAAGGTCATATTTCCTAAAGTTTCTTCTGAGGACCACAAAAGAGATCCATAGTTGAGTAAATAGGGAAAATGAGATCCACTTTGTTTCCTTCCTGGAGGTTCCAGATGTACATTACCATGTTAAAGGTTTCAAGATGTCCTAAAATAAATAAACCTTTTGTTTCAGCTCTGGTATTTTTTTTGTGTGGTTAGAAAGAAGTTCTGTAGCAAAAATAAATTTTATACCACCCAGAATACACTTCGGGAAACTTAGCAGGTTATCTTTTTTAAATTAAAAATTTTTTTTTTTAATTTTGGTATCATTTATCTACAATTACATGAAGAGCATTATGTTTACTAGGCTTCCCCCTTCACCAAGTCCCCCCCACATACCCCTTCACATTCACTGTCCATCAGCGTGGTAAGGTGCTGTAAAATCACTATTTGTCTTCTCTGTGTTGTAGAGCCCGCCCTGTACCCCCGCACACATTATACATGCTAATTGTAATGCTCTCTTTCTTTTTCCCGCCCTTATCTCTCCCTTCCCACCCATCCTCCCCAGTCCCTTTCCCTTTGGTAACTTTTAGTCCATTCGTGGGTTCTGTGATTCGGCTGCTGTTTTCTTCCTACAGTATTTCTTTGCTCTTATACTCCACATATGAGTGAAATCATTTGGTACTTGTCTTTCTCTGCCTGGCTTATTTCACTGAGCATAATACCCTCCAGCTCCATCGATGTTGTTGCAAATGGTAGGGTTTGTTTTCTTCTTATGGCCGAATAATATTCCATTGTGTATATGTACCACATCTTCTTTATCCATTCATCTACTGATGGACATTTAGGTTGCTTCCATTTCCTGGCTATTGTAAATAGTGCTGCGATAAACATAGGGGTGCATCTGTCTTTTTCAAACTGGGCTGCTGCATTCTTAGGGTAAATTCCTAGAAGTGGGATTCCTGGGTCAAATGGTATTTCTATTTTGAGCATTTCAAGGAATCTCCATACTGCTTTCCACAATGGTTGAACTAATTTACATTCCCACCAGCAGTGTAGGAGGGTTCCCTTTTCTCCACAACCTCACCAACATTTGTTGTTGTTTGTCTTTTGGATGTTGGCCATCCTAACTGGTGTGAGGTGATATCTCACTGTGGTTTTAATTTGCATTTCTCTCATGACAAGCGATGTGGAGCATCTTTTCATGTGTCTGTTGGCCATCTGAATTTCTTCTTTAGAGAACTGTCTATTCAGCTCCTCTGCCCATTTTTTAATTGGATTATTTGTTTTTTGTTTGTTGAGGTGTGTGAGCTCTTTATGTATTTTGGATGTCAACCCTTTATTGGATCTGTCATTTATGAATATATTCTCCCATACTGTAGGATACCTTTTTGTTCTATTGATGGTGTCCTTTGCTGTACAGAAGCTTTTCAGCTTGATATAGTCCCACCTGTTCATTTTTGCTTTTGTTTCCCTTGCCCGGGGAGATGTGTTCATGAAGAAGTCACTCATGTTTATGTCCAAGAGATTTTTGCCTATGTTTTTTTTCTAAGAGTTTTATGGTTTCATGACTTACATTCAGGTCTTTGATCCATTTCGAATTTACTTTTGTGTATGGGGTTAGGCAGTGATCCAGTTTCATTCTCTTACATGTAGCTGACCAGTTTTGTCAGCACCATCTGTTGAAGAGACTGTCATTTCCCCAATGTATGTCCATGGCTCCCTTATCGTATATTAATTGACCATATATGTTTGGGTTAATGTTTGGAGCCTCTATTCTGTTCCACTGGTCTGTGGCTCTGTTCTTGTGCCAGTACCAAATTGTCTTGATTACTGTGGCTTTGTAGTAGAGCTTGAAGTTGGGGAGCGAGATCCCCCCCACTTTATTCTTCCTTCTCAGGATTGCGTGGCTATTCGGGGTCTTTGGTGGTTCCATATGAATTTTTGAACTATTTGTTCCAGTTCGTTGAAGAATGCTGTTGGTAATTTGATAGGGATTGCATCGAATCTGTATATTGCTTTGGGCAGGATGGCCATTTTGACTATATTAATTCTTCCTAGCCAGGAGCATGGGATGAGTTTCCATTTGTTAGTGTCCTCTTTAATTTCTCTTAAGGGAGTCTTATAGTTTCAGGGTATAGATCTTTCACTTCCTTGGTTAGGTTTATTCCTAGGTATTTCATTCTTTTTGATGCTATTGTGAGTGGATTTGTTTTCCTGATTTCTCTTTCTATTAGATCATTGTTAGTGTATAGGAAAGCCACAGATTTCTGTGTGTTAATTTTGTATCCTGCAACTTTGCTGAATTCCGATATTAGTTCTAGTAGTTTTGGATTGGAGTCTTTAGGGTTTTTTATGTACAATATCATGTCATCTGCAAATAGTGACAGTTTAACTTGTTCTTTACCAATCTGGATTCCTGGTATTTCTTTGTTTTGTCTAACTGCCGTGGCTAGGACCTCCAGTACTTTGTTGAATAACAGTGGGGAGAGTGGGCATCCCTGTCTTGTACCCGATCTCAGAGGAAAAGCTTTCAGCTTCTCGCTATTCAGTATGATGTTGGCTGTGGGTTTGTCATATATGGCCTTTATTATGTTGAGGTACTTGCCCTCTATGCCCATTTTGTTGAGAGTTTTTATCATAAATGGATGTTGAATTTTGTCGAATGCTTTTTCAGCGTCTGTGGAGATGATCATGTGGTTTTTGTCCTTCTTTTTATTTATGTGGTGGATGATGTTGATGGATTTTCGAATGTTGTACCACCCTTGCATCCCTGGGATGAATCCCAATTGGTCATGGTGTATGATCCTTTTGTTGAATTTTTGAATTCGGTTTGCTAATATTTTGTTGAGTATTTTTGCACCTACGTTCATCAGGGATATTGGTCTATAGTTTTCATTTTTGATGGGGTCTTTGCCTGGTTTTGGTATTAGGGTGATGTTGGCTTCATAGAATGAGTTTGGGAGTATTCCTTCCTCTTCTATTTTTTGGAAAACTTTAAGGAGAATGGGTATTATGTCTTCTCTGTAGGTCTGATAAAATTCCGAGGTAAATCCATCTGGCCCGTGGGTTTTGTTCTTGGGTAGGTTTTTGATTACCGCTTCAATTTCGTTGCTGGTAATTGGTTTGTTTAGGTTTTGTGTTTCTTCCTTGGTCAGTCTTGGAAGGTTGTATTTTTCTAGGAAGTTGTCCATTTCTCCTAGGTTTTCCAGCTTGTTAGCATATAGGTTTTCACAGTATTCTCTAATAATTCTTTGTATTTGTGTGGGGTCTGTCGTGATTTTTCCTTTCTCGTTTCTGATTCTGTTGATGTGTGCTGACTCTCTTTTTCTCTTAATGAGTCTGGCTAGAGGCTTATCTATTTTGTTTATTTTCTCGAAGAACCAGCTCTTGGTTTCATTGATTTTTTTTCTATTGTTTTATTCTTCTCAATTTTATTTATTTCTTCTCTGATCTTTATTATGTCCCTCCTTCTGCTGACCTTAGGCCTCATTTGTTCTTCTTTTTCCAATTTCGATAATTGTGACATTAGACTATTCATTTGGGATTGTTCTTCCTTCTTTAAGTATGCCCAGATTGCTATATACTTTCCTCTTAAGACTGCTTTCGCTGCATCCCACAGAAGTTGGGGCTTTGTGTTGTTGTCATTTGTTTCCATATATTGCTGGATCTCCATTTTAATTTGGTCGTTGATCCATTGATTATTTAGGAGCATGTTGTTAAGCCTCCATGTGTTTGTGAGCCTTTTTGCTTTCTTTGTACAATTTATTTCTAGTTTTATACCTTTGTGGTCTGAAGAGTTGGTTGGTAGGATTTCAATCTTTTTGAATTTACTGAGGCTCTTTTTGTGGCATACTATGTGGTCTGTTCTGGAGAACGTTCCATGTGCAGTTGAGAAGAATGTGTATCCTGTTGCTTTTGGGTGTAGAGTTCTATAGATGTCTATTAGGTCCATCTGTTCTAGTGTGTTGTTCAGTGCCTCTGTGTCCTTACTTATTTTCTGTCTGGTGGATCTGTCCTTTGGAGTGAGTGGTGTGTTGAAGTCTCCCAAAATGAATGCATTGCATTCTGTTTCCTCCTTTAATTCTGTTAGTATTTGTTTCACATATGCTGGTGCTCCTGTGTTGGGTGCATATATATTTATAATGGTTATATCCTCTTGTTGGACTGACCCCTTATCACTATGTAATGTCCTTCTTTATCTCTTGTTACTTTCTTTGTTTTGAAGTCTATTTTGTCTGATACTAGTACTGCAACACCTCCTTTTTTCTCCCTGTTGTTTGCATGAGATACCTTTTTCCATCCCTTGACTTTTAATCTGTGCATGTCTTTGGGTTTGAAGTGAGTCTCTTGTAAGCAGCATATAGATGGGTCTTGCTTTTTTATCCATTCTGTTACTCTGTGTCTTTTGATTGGTGCATTCAGTCCATTTACATTTTGGGTGATTATTGAAAGATATGTACTTATTGCCATTGCAGGCTTTAAGTTTGTGGTTACCAAAGGTTCAAGGTTAGCTTCTTTACTGCCTTACTGTCTAACTTAACTCGCTTATCGAACTATTATAAACACTGTCTGATGATTCTTTATTTCTCTCCCTTCTTATTCCTCCTCCTGCATTCTTTATATGTTGGGTGTTTTATTCTGTGTTCTTTTGTGTTTTCTTTGACTGCTTTTGTGGGTTGTTGATTTTATTTTTTGCCTTTAGATAGTATTTGGTTGGTCTGCTTTCTTTGCTGTGATTTTATTTTCTCTGGTGACATCTATTTAGCCTTAGGAGTGCTCCCATCTAGAGCAGTCCCTCTAACATACCCTGTAGAGGTGGTTTGTGGGAGGCAAATTCCCTCAGCTTTTGCTTGTCTGGGAATTGTTTAATCCCTCCTTCATATTTAAATGATAACTGTGCTGGATACAGTATCCTTGGTTCAAGGCCCTTCTGTTTCATTGCATTAAATATATCATGCCATTCTCTTCTGGCCTGTAAGGTTTCTGTTGAGAAGTGTGATGATAGTCTGATGGGTTTTCCTTTGTAGGTGACCTTTTTTCTTTCTCTGGCTGCCTTTAATACTCTGTCCTTGTCTTTAGTCTTTGCCATTTTAATTATTATGTGTCTTGGTGTTGTCCTCTTTGGATCCCTTTTGTTGGGAGTTCTGTGTGCTTCTGTGGTCTGAGCGACTATTTCCTCCCCCATTTTGAGGAAGTTCTCAGCAATTATTTCTTCAAAGACACTTTCTATCCGTTTTTCTCTCTTCTTCTTCTGGTACCCCTATAATGCGGATGTTGTTCCTTTTAGATATGGTCACACAGTTCTCTTAATATTGTTTCATTTCTGGAGATATTTTTATCTCTCTGTGCGTCAGCTTCTATGCATTCCTGTTCTCTGGTTTCTAGTCCATTAACGGCCTCTTGCATCCCATGCATTCTGCTTTTAAGTCCTTCCAGACATTGTTTTATTTCTGTAGTCTCCCTCTGTACTTGCTCCTTTAGCTCTTGCATATTTCTCTGTAGATCCATCAGCATGTTTATGATTTTTATTTTGAATTCTTTTTCAGGGAGACTGGTTAGGTCTGTCTCTGCAGATCCTCTCTCAGGTGTTGTCTGGAGTATTTTGGACTGGACTAAATTTTTCTGCCTTTTCATGGTGATAGTGGTGGCTGTAGGCAGGTTGTGGGTGTGTCAGCTGGGAGAAGAAAGTCCTTTCCTGCTTGCTGGATGCCTTGCCCTTCTCTGCTGCCTGTGTCGGTTACCCGCACTCCTGGAGCAGCCACCGGGTTAGTCCCCTAAGCTGCTGTGGGTGGGGTCTCCATCAGAGCAGTGCAGAGCCCTGCGGGGAGTGGCAGGCATGCCAGGTGCGCTCCTTCGCGATAGCGGCGCCCCTGCCATGCAGCTGTTGCCAGCAGCAGCCTTTGGGTCTGGCCCAGGTGGCTGTGCGTCGGGCTGGGATTCCGGTCCCGGGCCGCTCTGTTGCCGCCGCCACGGGCTCACGCGGACCTCTCCCAGGCCCCTCTGGCTCCACGGTCACCGGCACATGTGGGCCACTCCCGGTCCGCTCGGTCGCTGCCACTGCAGGCTCATGCAAACCTCTCCCGGGCCCCTCTGGCACTGCAGTCGCCGGTGCTCGCGAGCTGCTCCTGGTCACCTCTGGCGCCACTGCCCCCGGTGCACACTGCCACTCTCCCACTACTGGGCTGGTGTGTCAGGGTCTGCACCAGTTGGGGGAACGACCGGCAGGCTGCTTAGTGCCATGAGGGGCTTCAGAGCTGCGCTGCTGCCCAGTGGTTTAGGGCGCCTAAAGTTCCCTGGGATTCCCAGCTGCTGGCTAAGCGTGCCGGGACGACTTTGTCCAGCTGTGGGGTCCCTGACTGTTTAAGACTTGCACTCGCTTTTCTTTTGTCTCCGGGGCTCTGGTTGCGGGGACCTGCTCACAGGTTTTGCTTTTCCATTTCTCTAATATCCAGCACCCCGTGCACCTTGTGTCTGCGCTCTGGGTTCGGATTTCTAGAGATGGTTGTTTAGCAGTCCTGGGCTTTCACTGCCTCCCTATTCCAACTCCTTTCTTCCCGCTGGGTTCTGGGGTGGGGGGGTGTTTGGGTTGCGCCTCGCCACGGCTTGTATCTTACCCCCTTCGTGTGATGTTGAGTTCTCGCAGATGTAGATGTATCCTGGCTGTTGTACTGTATCCACTAGTGTCTCTTTTAGGAATAGTTGTATTTATTATATTTTCATAAATATATATGTTTTTAGGAGGAGATTTCCACTGAACTACTCACACCGCCATCTTGGCTCCACCCCCTTGGTTATCTTTTAAGTGATGAACTGTTCATTTAAAATAGCTTCCAAGGGGCTATAACTATAACTATAGTTATTTTAAGAGTCACATCTAAAGACTTGATTTAATTTTTGAAGTATATAATTAATGGATGAAAAATGAAAACTTGTAATTTGAACCTATTCTGAGTTCTCAAATTATATCGTTTTGCAAAATCAATTTTTTTCTGATCCTTTAAAATTTCTAACTAGTAGGATAAGAGTCAGATAATCCATATAAAATTTTTATATTGAATTAGATATTTCTCATTGACAGATGTTAAAACATTCCCTAGGTATCGCTTATTAACTAATTTCATTTTGGAGAACTGTAATATGTATTGCTTAGTTTATGGCTTTTTATAGTAACTTAAAAAAATTGAACCACTGCTTTACCTAGTGAGTTGCAGAATTTCAGACTTTTTTTCCCCCATGCATTGAAACTCAGAAGATACATCACTTTGTAGTTTTGAGATTAGTAGATGAAAGCTGTATAATTATTATGCAGACATTTTGGCAAGCCTGCAGTATCATTTTGAAAAATGTTAGTACACAGTGAGGTAGCATTTTATTTGAGAAAATGTTTCATCCTTGACAAAATGGGTTTCATCACGGTAGAGCTCTTGTAAATTTTGGTAGAGCTTTTCAAAAATTCTAAAAATCTACATAACTTAATTTTTTGTTTCTAAATAAACTTGGTAAGCTTTTGAAAATTTGCATTTCCTAGAGTGAAGATGAGTTTCAATTTCTCTTTGAGGTTTTAAAATTTCTATAATTTAGTTGTTTCATCAGTTTTCCAACAATTTTTCTAAAAGCTTTTAGAATTTTATAATAATGAACTTTGTTTTGATTTTGGATTTTGTGTAGTGATTTTTTTTGTTACCTTTTGCAAGAGGACAGTTTCTTTCAGATGTAGGAGTGTGCTGTCCCTGACCCCTCTTCACCCAAATGGCTGTAACCTTGTTTTTTCATCCTGTAAACTGCCTGACATGAAGTTGCCCCTTCTAGGGACAAAAGGCATTTTTGTAAGTCTTCATAGGACCTTTCTGAAGGCAAAAAAAGCTGCCGTTTTGTATAACTGCTGAAGATTCTGGCATCTAATAGGTCTAGATGAATTAAACACCTCATTGATTATTGTAATGTGATAGCTTGCAAAGAAATTTTAATCTGTGGAAATCAGTCCAACTTTTCCAAACCAGAGATGTTCATAGATGAGTATAAATCTGGAAGTAATTGCCAATCAAATTAGAAACATAACTGTGTTACTTTACGTAAGCAGTTCATCTCTTTAATAAATCCAATTGAAACCATAAGAACATAGAGGCTGACAGAGTTAAAACTGTAAGAACATAAAGGCTGATCGAGTTAAGAACTATCAGAACCTAGAGACTGATTCAGACTTCCTCTTCTGTATAAGCATTTGATGACAGCATAGTCAGTAGAGGAGAACTTATCCAGGCTGGACAGAAAACTCCTCCCTTTTTTACAACTCATTACACAACTGATCTAGTTAATTTGTTTTACTTTAATGGAAGTCTGTTTTGTATTTCTGATTCTATGTACAACTGAGTGCTTCCACCTATACTTTATCATATAGTTGGTTCTTCATTTCTCTTCCTTATTTTTTATACGCAGAGATTAACCCGGTCTGTTACATACTCACAATTAAAACATTTGCTAGTTCCTATCAAGTAGTAAGTAGTCTTAATAAGAACAATCCTACAGTTATGAAAATAATTCTTTTTTGTTGTTACTGGAGAATATATACCAATCACTTATTTCTGATAACCTGGCTAGGAAAAATGAAATTTCTTTTTTTTTTTTTTCTGTTAATAACTATTTATCTTTTAAGTGGAGAACATTAACTTTTTATTAAGGTATTATTGATGCACACTTTTTAAATTAAGGTATTATTGATATACACTCTTATGAAGGTTTCACATGAAAAAACAATGTGGTTACTACATTCACCCATGTTATCGTGTCCCCCCCACACCCCATTGCAGTCACTTCTCAACAGTGTAGTAAGATGCCACAGAGTCATTATTTGCCTTCTCTTTGCTACACTGTCTTCCCCATGAGCCCACCCACACTATGTGTGCCAATCATAATACCCCTGAATCCCCTTCTCCCTCCCTCCCCACCCGCCCTCCCCGCCCCTCCCCTTTGGTAACCACTAGTCCCTTCTTGGAGTCATGAGTCTGTTGCTGTTTTGTTCCTTCAGTTTTACTGCATTGTTATACTCCACAAATGAGGGAAATTGTTTGGTACTTGTCTTTCTCCCCCTGGCTGTTTTCACTGAGCATAATATCCTCCAGCTCCATCCATGTTGTTGCAAATGGTAGGATTTGTTTCTTTCTTATGGCTGAATAGTATTCCATTGTGTATATGTACCACATCTTCTTTATCTGTTCATCTACCGATGGACACTTAAGTTGCTTCCATATCTTGGCTATTGTAAATAGTGCTGCGATAAACATAGGGGTGCATAAGTCTTTTTGAATCTGAGAAATTAAATTCTTTGGGTAAATTCCAAGGAGTGGAATTCCCGGTCAAATGGTATTTCTATTTTTAGTTTTTTGAGGAACCTCCACACTGCTTTCCACGATTGTTGAACTAGCTTACATTCCCACCAGCGGTGTAGAAGCGTTCCCCTGTCTCCGCATCCTCACCAACATTTGTTACTCTTAGTCTTTTCAATACTGGCCATCCTCACTGGTGTAAGATGATATCTCATTGTGGTTTTTATTTGCATTTCCCTGATAATTAGTGATGTGGAATATCTTTTCATATGCCTATTGGCCATCTGAATTTCTTCTTTGGAGAACTGTCTGTTCATATCCTCTGCCCATTTTTTAATTGGGTTATTTGCTTTTTGGTTGTTGATGCATGTGAGTTCTTTATTATATGTAGTGGATGTTAACCCCTTGTCGGATATGTCATTTACAAATATATGCTCCCATACTGTAGGATGCCTTTTTGTTCTGTTGATGGTTTCCTTTGCTGTACAGAAGCTTTTTACTTTGATGTAGACCCATGTGTTTATTTTTGCTTTTGTTTCCCTTGCTCAAGGAGAGGTGTTCAGGAAAAAGTTGCTCATGTAGATTTTTGCCTATGTTGTCCTCTAAGAGTTTTATGGTTTCATGACTTACATTCAGGTCTTTGATCCATTTCAAGTTTACTTTTGTGTATGGGGATAGACAATAATCCAGTTTCATTCTCTTGCAGGTATCTGTCCAGGTATGCCAACACCAGTTGTTGAAGAGGCTGTCATTTCCCCATTGTATATCCATGACTCCTTTATCATATATTAATGATCATATACACTTGGGTTAATATCTGGACTCTCTGTTCTGTTCCACGGTCTATGGGTCTGTTCTTGTGCCAGTACCAGATTGTCTTGATTACTGTGGCTTTGTAGTAGAACCTGAAGTCAGGGAGCATAATTCCCCCAGCTTTATTCTTCCTCTCAGGATTGCTTTGGCTGTTCGGGGTCTTTTGTGGTTCTATATGAATTTTAGAACTATTTGCTCTAGTTCGTTGAAGAACGCTGTACTTATTTTGATAGGAATTGCATTGAATCTGTAGATTGCTTTAGGCAGATGGCCATTTTGACTATAATTCTTCCTATCATGAGCATGGGATGTGTTTCCATTTATTGGTATCTTCATTAATTTCTCTCATGAGTGTCTTGTAGTTTTCAGAGTATAGGTCTTTCACTTCCTTGGATAGGTGTATTCCTAGGTATTTTATTCTTTTTGATGCAACTGTGAATGGAATTGTTTTCCTGATTTCTCTTTCTGCTAGTTCATCATTAATGTATAGGAATGCAACAGATTTCTGTGTATTAATTTTGTATCCTGCAACTTTGCTGAATTCAGATAATAGACCTAGTAGTTTTGGAGTGGATTCTTTAGGGTTTTTTATGTACAATATCATGTCATCTGCAAACAGGGACAGTTTAGCTTCTTCCTTACCAGTCTGGATGCCTTTTATTTCTTTGTTTGATTGCCGTGGCGAGGACCTCCAGAACTATGTGGAGAGAGTGGACATGCTTGTCTTGTTCCTGATCTTAAAGGAAAGGCATTCAGCTTCTCTTTGTTAAGTATGATATTGGCTGTGGGTTTGTCATATATGGCCTTTATTATGTTGAGGTACTTGCCCTCTCTACCCATTTTGTTGAGAGTTTTTATCATGAATAGGTGTCAAATTTTGTTGAATGCTTTTTTGGCATCTATGGAGATGATCATGTGGTTTTTGTCCTTCTTTTTGTTTATGTGGTGGATGATGTTGATGGATTTTCTAATATTGTACCATCCTTGCATCCCTGGAATAAATCCTACTTGATCATGATGGATGATCTTTTTGATGTATTTTTGAATTTGGTTTGCTAATATTTTGTTGAGTGTTTTTGCGTCTACGTTCATCAGGTATATTGGTCTGTAATTTTCTTTTTTTTGTGGTGTCTTAGCCTGGTTTTGTAATTAGGGCGATGCTGGCCTCATAGAATGAGTTTGGAAGTATTCTCTCCTCTTCTACTTTTTGGAAAACTCTAAGGAAAATAGGTATTAGGTCTTCACTAAATACTTGATAAAGTTCAACGGTAAAGCCATATGGTACAGGGCTTTTGTTCTTAGGTAATTTTTTGATTACCAATTCAGTTTCCTTGCTAGTGATTGGTCTCTTCACATTTCTGTTTCTTTCTGGGTCAGCCTTGGAAGGTTGTATTTTTCTAGAAAGTTGTCCATTTCTTCTAGGTTATCCAGTTTGTTAGCATATAATTTTTCATAGTATTCTCTAATAATTCTTTGTATTTCTGTGGGGTGCATAGTGATTTTTCCTTTCTCATTTCTGATTCTGTTTATTCTGTTTATGTATGTAGACTCTCTTTTTTTCTTGACAAATCTGGCTAGGGGTTTATCTATTTTGTTTATTTTCTCGAGAACCAGCTCCTGCCTTCATTGATTCTTTCTGTTGTTTTATTCTTCTCGATTTTATTTATTTATGCTCTAATCGTTATTATGTCCCTCCTTCTACTGACTTTGGGCCTCATTGTTCTTCTTTTTCTAGTTTCATTAATTGTGAGTTTAGACTGTTTATGTGGGATTGTTCTTTCATGAGGTAGTCCTGGATTGCAATATACTTCCCTCTTGGCACTGCCTTCGCTGAGTCCCACAGATTTTTCCATTGTTGAATTATTGTTGTCATTTGTCTCCATATATTGCTTGATCTCTGTTTTTATTTGGTTATTGATCCATTGATTATTTAGGAACATTCTGTTAAGCCTCCATGTGTTTGTGGGCTTTTTTGTTTTCTTTACCTAATGTATTTCTAGTTTCATACCTTTGTGGCCTAGGAAGCTGATTGTTACAATTTCAGTCTTTTTGAATTTACTGAGGCTCTTTTTGTGGCCTAGTATATTGATCTATTCTTGAAAATGTTCCATGGGCACTTGGGAAGAATGTGTATCCTGCTGCTTTTGGGTGTAGAGTTTTGTAGATGTCTGTCAGGTCCATTCCCTCTAAAGTGTTGTTCAATGCCTCTGTCTCCTTACTTATTTTCTGACTGGTTGATCTGTCCTTTGGAGTGAGTGGAGTGTTGAAGTCTCCTAGAATGAATGCATTGCATTTTATTTCTCCCTTTAATTCTGTTAGTATTCGTTTCACATATGTTGGTGCTCCTGTATTGGGTGCATATGTATTTATAATGGTTATATCCTCTTGTTGGATTCACCCCTTTGTTATTATGTACTGTCCTTTGTCTCTTGTGACTTCCTTTGTTTTGAAGTGTATTTTGTCTGATACAGGTACTGCAACTCCTGCTTTTTTCTCCCTATTAGTTTCGTGAAATATGTTTTTCCGTCCCTTCACTTTTAGTCTTTGTATGTCTTTGGGTTTCAAGTGAGTCTCTCGTAGGCAGCATATAGATGGGTCTTGTTTTTTAACCTTTCAGTGACTCTATGTCTTTTGATTGGTGCATTCAGACCATTTACATGAAGGGTGATTATCGATAGGTATGTACTTATTGCCATTACAGGCTTTAGATTTGTGGTTACCAAAGGTTCAAGGGTAACTTCCTTACTATTTAAGGTCTAATTTAACTCAGTATGCTAGTACAAACACAATCTAAAGGTTCTTTTTTCTTTTTTTTCTCCTCCTTTTTCTTCCTTCTCCATTTTTTATATGTTAGGTATCATATTCTGTACTCTTTGTCTATCCTTTGACTGACTTTGAGGGTAGTTGATTTTTTGCATTTGCTTAGTAATTAACTGTTCTACTTTCTTTACTGTGGTTTTATTACTTTTGGTGACAGCCATTTAGCCTTAGGACCAAGTCCATCTATAAGCAGTCCCTCTAGAATACAGTGTAGAGACAGTTTGTGGTAGGTAAAGTCTCTCAGCTCTTGCTTATCTGGAAATTGTTTAATCCCGCCTTCAAATTTAAATGATAATCTTACTGGATAGAGTATTCTTGGTTTGAGGCCCTTCTGCTTCATTGCATTAAATACATCATGCCACACCCTTCTGGCTTGTAAGGTTTCTGCTGAGAAGTCAGCCTGATGGGCTTTCCTTTGTATATGATCTTGTTTCTCTCTCTGACTGCTTTTAATAGTCTGTCCTTATCCTTGTTCTTTGCCATTTTAATTATTGTATGTCTTGGTGTTGTCTTCCTTGGGTCCCTTGTGTTGGGAGATCTGTGGATCTCCATGGCCTGAGAGACTATCTCATTCCCCAGATTGGGGAAGTTTTCAGCAATTACCTCCTCAAAGACACTTTCTATCCCTTTTTCTCTCTCTTTTTCTTCTGGTATCCCTATAATATGAGTATTGTTCCATTTGGATTGGTCACACAGTTCTTTCAATATTCTTTCATTCATAGAGATCCTTTTTTCTCTCTGTGCTTCAGCTTCTTTGTATTACTCTTCTCTAATTTGTTTCATTTATTGTCTCCTCTACCTTATCTAATCTGCTTTTAAAACCCCCCGTTGTGTTCCTTAACAATTGGATCTTCACCCTAAATTGGTTACTGAGTTCTTGAATATTTTTCTGTACCTCCAGTGACATGTTTATGATTTTTATTTTGAAATCTATTTCAGGAAGATTGATTAGTTCTGTCTCACTTGATCCTTTTTCTGGTGTTTGTGAGATTTTACTTTGAACCAGGTTCCTTTGATGTTTCATATTTTTATGTGGTGCCCTCTAGTGCCCAGAAGTTCTACTCTCTGGAGTTGTTCAGCCTCTGGAGCAATGTCAGAGTCACAGGGGAGCGGTGTTGGTGCCCTGTTCTGTGAGGTCTGTTCTTTTCTCCAGGTGTATCCAGTCTGGGACAGCCTTCTTTCCTGTTGCTTTCAGGATTAATTGTATTAATTATATTTTCATATTATATGTGGTTTTAGGAGGAGTTCTCTCTCTCACCTCTTACACTGCCATCTTTACTCCATCCTAAAAATGGAATTTCTTAGTCTTTATGCAGTTCTTCCTATTTACATAGAAAGTACTTACATCCCTCACTAGTTTTATTGATTATATTATCTTAAAATAAAGCCTTACTCATTTCTTAGGACTTGACACACTTCTAGATGGGAAAGAGATGGTAGGTCTGATTGTCCCCTTCTACGTAGTTTTTCAGATACCTAAGCTAAACAGGGTATGTGACCAGCTGTTAGCCCCTAGTGTTATCTTTGGTGATAGAGTTCAGTTTCAGTTATAGATTCTCTATGGATTTTCTCTTGCGGCCATAGATTGATTCTGGAGCCAGACTACCTACTAAATAAGAATAAGCAATACCTTGTGTTCCAAACTGATGCCCTGCACTCAGAACTGCCATGGTTTCTGTATCGTGTAACTATCTGTTATGTGTATGTGTTCTCTGGTTCGCCAGGCAAATTATTATTTAGGATCTTGGTGATTATTATTATATATATATATATAATCAGAATTATTATTTTAAAATCTAAAAGTGAGAATCTTAGTACTTCAAACATCCCCTTTCTTTATTCTCTTTTGTATGTCTGTTTACTCGATTTTTTATGTCCTTTACCCCTTCCGCATCAAAGGCTTTTGTGTGTGTATGTGAAAATCCCATAGACACCCAAAGTGAAGAATTATGAAAAGACAGTTGCAGGTAATGCACACCTTTGAATTCAGAGAACTTTAACAAATTCACCATGAAAATTGGTAGCGAGGAAGAACCAGTTAAAAATACATGGCTAGAGTGAAGACATAAATTGCAGAAGTACTATACTAGATTGGAGGAAGGGCAGTGGGTTTCAGTGGGAAGTACAAGTTGGTTCCCTAAGGTGAAGACCAGAACCCCTAATACGGGATGGTAAATACAGAAGGACCAACCTGAGGGTTGTTGTTTTTGTGTCGCTAGCATACCAAGTGTGATACCTGGCACACGAAGACCCTCCTGCAGCTGTGGGGCTGGTGGAGGAATGAGTTGGAGTTCCTAGGTTAGGGGTTATGCTCTGCCTCCAGGCTCAGAACTTGGCCTGAGTTGAGTTTCCCCCACAACATGCTAGTATTTTTTTATTTCCTAAATCTCTCCTTTTGGAATTTATTCCCCCCTCCCCCTATTTAGATTTGGGAAGTAGTTAGGTGAACACAGTTTTGCTCACCTGTCAAGGCCTAGGCATTCTAAGTAGTACATGGAATGTGTCACCATTTGGCCTTGAAGAACTTTCAGCCTGATTTGGGAAGGACCCTACATGCAGGAGGCAGGTGGAGAGCAGTCTGCCCGGAGGTCAGGGCGCTGGGGACAGCCCGTGCCCTCTGTTGCGGGAGGAGAGCATTGTGGCCTGCGGGAATCAGAGAAGGCTTAGAGTGGGCCGGGCAGGAGAGACTGCACTGCCATTCAGGTGTCAATGTTTCAGCAGCTTCTTGCCTCTGGAACCTTTCTGAGTTATTACTTTAGTCTCTCGTATAGATTGTTTTTTCTCTTGCAGTGTTTTAATTCACCTGTGCCTCAAATCTTCCATCTGAGTTTACCAGAAGGCTGGTTTCTACAATGTCAGACTTTAGGGTTGCGTCCTGTCATATTTTACCCCTCCAGGTAAGCGGCTATTGGTACCTGCTCTGCTCTTCCTGGCCTGTGAGGGGAGTGCACCTTCCCGCCCTCTTGCAGTGACGCAAGGCCTCCAGGCTTGATTTAACTGATGACAGGTGAGGGGCTCTCTTCCAGGAGGAAGCTTTCAAAGTGCCAGTACATACTTGGGTCCGCACCTTTTCTCAGCCTCCTGGACTAGCAGTGTTCAAGGCTGGCAGCCATACTGTCGTTTTGTGCCCCAGAGTCACACTGGGTGATGACACTGAGCATCCCTGCTAGGTTAGGATGGACACGTAGCATGAATAAGACAGACACCTTTGTGCTAGGCTGCCACAAGTTGAGGGTTGTCTGTTTCTGCAGTGTGATCTGCCCTATTACTTTTGCATTCCCAGACCTGATTCCAAACCCGATTCGTCTGTGTGGGAGAGGGGGTCTTTCTGTGCATGCCACCAAGTGATTCTTGAACACCCAGGATGTTGGAGAACTCAATTCTGACACTATCTGCCCCAGGACAGCACCAGATTCCCCAGGTTAAGGGCTCTGTCCTACAAGACTGCCCTCCACTCCAGACTCCAGGCACCGGTCACAAGCTCCAGGCTGTTACCCATGCTTCTGACCTTCTGGCTACAGATTGGAGGTTCCCATGACCTCCCCCTTAGGCAAAACTAATTTGCTAGAGCGGCTCACAGAACTCAGGAAAACACTTAACGTTTACCAGTTTAATAAAGGATACTGTAAAGGATACAGTTAACAGCCAGTTGCAGAGATATGTAGGGGAAGGTCCCAAATACAGGCGCTTCTGTCCTTGTGGTGCTTGGGGTCTGACAGGCGTACATGGAAGCATTCTGGTTCCCCAAGTATGGAAGTTCCCTCCCATGGAGAAGCAGGATGCAAAAGAGAGAGAGAAAGAGATGCTCCTCTCACGGGTTGTTATGAGGGTTTCACTGCATAGTCAGGATTGACGAAATCATTGGCCATTGACTTATTCTACCTCCAGCCCCTCTGCCCTTTCCCCTCCCAGGGCTTGGGGGCTGGGGGCTGAGAGTTCCCAACCTCTAATCCCATGGTTGGTTCCCCTGGCAGCCAGCCTGTACCCTGGGCTGGGGTCCAAAAGACTCCCCATCACCTTAACAAGGCACACATTTGACTTTTATGGCTGTGAAGTGTTTTCAGGGGCTGTGGATGAAGACCAAATATAATCTGAGAAATATATTTTTGGTCATCTGAATGATCAAATGTGTATTTCTTATAACTCTTAACTCATTATATTGTACTTTTTGACTAAATAACCTTTCTTCCCACATTTTGTCCCAAATTTCTTCCCAAATCTGAGACCTCTTAAGCATAATAGATGTTTTCCCATTCCTTCAAACTGTTCTTCTTGGGCACCTTGTGTTATCTCAGCATGGCTGTGGCTAGCATGCCATCTGGGTGTAAGGAAGTGTGTCTAATGCAGTCTACGAGCCCATGAAGAGGGGCATACATATGAACTCTGTTGAAAAGAGGTAATGATTTCTTTGCTTAGCTCAACGTGGTCATTTGCTGGAGAGCAGAGCTAACATTGTCCAGTAGAACTTCTGCAGTGATGGAAATGTGCTCTTTTTGCACAGTAGCCACTAGCTGTGTCTACACATAGCCACCAGCTACTGAGCCCTTGAAATGTGCCCACTGTGACTGATGGACTGTTTTTTAATTCAAAGAGCCACATGTGACTCGTGGCTGCCCTATGGGACAATGCAGTAAGACCCAGGAACAACACTGAGATGACTTGGTTGAAAAGTACAGAATAAAAGGCATATATTATTATTTAATATATTGAAATAATTTTTAAAATGTTTAATTCTATGCAACAGAAAAAGCACTGATATTAACCCCACCAAGATACTAATGGTAAATTATATCAGGGTGGAGAAATTGTGTGGGTGTCCTCATCTCATAGCTAAAAAGAATACTTTAAAAACCTTTATATAAAGGGGTAGTGTATATGATAAGCTTGAACATAAAAAAGAAGTGCCCAGAAACTGAAAGAATATTTTGGCAAGTGAAAATACCAGTTGAACACAGCTACCCAGATTTTTCTCCACAAGAGCCACACTTTACATTTTTCCCTGAGAAGCCCAGTTGATAACTGTTCACTGCCAGTGTTCTGTATAATCAGTTTTGCTGAAACAAAAGTAAACTGAGAAAACATTCCACAAATACTGTGTATGTACCATGTCAGAAAGAGATTATACTTTTTGAAATGATTTTATGTGTTTTCAGCAAACCTAAAAATATATCCAAGTATATTACAAAAAGAGAAACACCTTCCTGTTTAAATTAAGTGCACCCCTGGCTGTTGAACTTGAGCACTAAAGAGACTGAACTATAGATGGTGTATGTCTCCTGTAGTTTGTGGGAAACACAGCTTGTGCACCTTAAGCAGCTGTCTAGGAGCACTAATGGGAGCTGAGCTTCAGTTATTTTCAATCATCTTTGTGTTGTTACAAAGAGTAGAAAAAGATGGCACCGTTTCTTAAAACATTGCTAAATAAAGGGTGAGGTTTGGAAAATGAATGAACTTCTTCAAAGTGACCCTTCATCCCCTGCAATAAAACTCCTTCATTATTAAATTGCTCACTTAGAATTTGTGGCATTACCATGTCTTATCTGACTATTTGTTGAAAAGTGCTTACTTATGTAATAACTTAAGTACTTGGCCTGTTTTCTTTTTTCCTTAATGGACAAATCATTTGGGGCTAATTACATTGCACTGAAAACATGAATACTGGATAAAGAATCAAATGATTTTATTTTAAAATTCAGTTTGTTATTCTAGTCCCAACTCTTGTCATAGATGTCACAAGCCCCAGGGCCCTGATTCCTGGAGACCCAGGGTGGCAACCCTCCTGGGGGGCTGTGGGCATGAGCAGGGCCAGCAGGTGCTCTCCCCTCACTGATCCACTTTTCACTTCCAGGCTCAGGTGGGTATTAGGCCCGAAGGTTAATTGATCCCCAGGTCTGTGTGCAGTTGCCCCAGTCCCAGGCCTCCACCAGGGCTACTTTTCACCCTATAGCCCTTAAAATGGCGAGAAATTATACCCTAGGCAGCAGAAAAGTCCAGGGTGTGCTGAGCTTCTCTGAATCTGTTAGGGGATAGTGTGGCTTAAATGTGTAGAGAGGACTCTGCCGATAATGTGTACATTCCAAAACAGCCAAGGGATTGCAGTTGTGTTTCTGTATTCATCCTCGGCTCTCAACCACTTTGAGCTCTTTGCAGCGCCACATCTGACTTTGTAGTAGAGAACCGAAATGTTACTTAACAAGAGGAAAGGCTTTTGCTATGACTAGAAGTAGATTATTATAAAGAAAGACAATTTCATAGTTGTTTTTTAAGGATAATAAGGAAATTGAGTATTTTTTTTCTAAAAGCCTAATTTATGTAATTACTGTTCTTCAGATATTCATATTAGTGAAGGAATCTAAGATTAAGCACATATAAGCAATTTGAGCAGGTAGTTTATATTAATATCTTCCATTTGCATGCACGTGGAATCGCTATTGAGCAAGTTGCGGAGGAGCTCTGTTGGGGGTAATAGCGCAGGTGAGGGTGTTCACCAGCTTTGAGAAGGCTGTGGTGGTCCAGCGTGCCTTGCTTCATTTTGCATTTGTATGCGATTTTTTTCTCACCCATTTCTTGAATCCTTTCACTTGAAATGTGAAATCTCTCTATGACAACAGAGAAAATCCCAGAGTTGGGTTGATACCATGTTTTAAAGTAAACATAATAAACTGAAACAGTATTTCTTTATCAGTCTTTACAATGACCAGGTCGCTCATGGTGTGAATTTTTAAGGCCTTTGTACATTTAAATAAGGAAAAAAAGCCTCATACTACTACATTGTTCACAGTGAAACTAATACTTTAGAGGTTCTATGGCAAAGACAGTTATGTAGATTTTATTAACAACATTCTTCTGATATCCCTGTACTCTGGGTCTGATACACATTGTTGGATTCAGCTTCCTAAATTTTGTTTACAATTTTTGCATCTGTGTTCATGAGGCATATAGGTCTGTAGTTTTCTTATATCTTTGTCTGGTTTTGGTGTCAGGATAATGCTGGCTTCATAACATGATTTGGGAAATATTCCCACCTCTAATTTTCTAGCAAAGTTTATGTAGAATTGGCTTTATGTTTTCCTTAGCTATTTGTTAGGATTTGTTAGAATTTGAAGCCATTTGGGCCTAGAGATTTCTTTGTGGGAAAGTTTTAAACTATAAAATACATTTCTTTTGTAGATACAGGGCTATTCGTTGTATTTCTTGAGTGAACTTTAGTAATTTGTGTAATTTCAAGGAATTTGTCCATTTCCATCCACCTAAGTTGTTTAATTTATTGTTGTAAAGTTTTTCTAGTGTTCTTCTACTATTCTTTATATCTATAGAATCTGTACTGATTCACCTCTCATTCCTGATACTGGTGATTTTTCTTCTCTGTTTCCTGAAATCTGGCTAGAGGTTTGTAAAGTTTGTCATCTAAGAGAACCAGCTTTTGGTTTCATTACTTGCCATTTTCTGTTTCACTGGGTTTTGCTCTGATCTTTTATTTCCCTTTTCTGCTTAGTTTAGGTTTCATTCGCTCTTCTTTTTCTAGTTTCTTAAGGTGAAAACTGAGGTCATTGATTAGAGAACGTCTCTAAAATAGGCTCTTAGTGCTATAAATTTTCCCCTAAATACTGCTTTAGTGGCATCCTAAAAATATTGATATGTTGTGTTTCCATTTTCATTCGGTTCAAAAGATTAATTTCTCCTTTGATATCTTCTTTTTCCTATTGGTTATATAGAAATATGTTCTTTAGTTCTCAGATATCATTATGTTGCTGATTGATAGTTTAATTCCATTTGGTCAGAGAATGTACTTTGTATGACTTGAATCCTTTTAAGTTTTTTGCAACTTTCTCTACCATCCAGTATACAGTCTAGTTTACATCCAGTTGGTTGATAATATTGCTTGAGTCTTTCATATCCCTTCCTGATTGTTTCTTCTTTAAAAGACTGAGAGAAGGGTATTGAAATCTTCTAGTAGTGTAACTGTGGATTTGTCTGTTTTACCTTGCATTTCTATCAGTTTTTATTCATGTATTTTGAAACTGCTATTAGATACATAATATACAGGATACTATATTTTCTTGCTGAGTTGACCCATTTATCATTATGATATGACCTTCTTTATCTCTGTTAATATTCTTTGCTCTGATATCGGTGCCAGATACTAATGTAGACTCCAGTAGCCTTTTTGTTAGTGCCAATGGGTTTCAGCCCCAGACAAGTTCACTGTGGATTCAGTGAGACCGAAAAATGACAGTGGAATGTTCTTGGAGTAAAAGGGTTATGCCCAACTTTATTCCCACGGTGGCAGGTCAATCCCTAGAATCCCATCCACTTACAGCAAGTCTTCATGCAATGAGCCGGTCTTTGCCTCCGGTCTCTCGCCCCTGCAGCCGCGTCTCAGTCTATGTTTTCGGCGCTGCCACCGCTCCAGCCTCTGCTCTCCTGCAGCCCTGCAATCATGCAGCAGCCCAGAGCACTGGGCTGAGCTGTTTATATGTATAGAGTCAATAACAACGTATTGCCCACATGTGTGTGGTGAGCAAGCTGAATCAGGGCCAGGTGAGAATCCTGGGCATAGGAACCATCACTTTCTCCACAGTTGGCATGGTATATTTTTTTCCATCCTTTTACTTTTAACCTATTTGTCTCTTTATATTTAATGGGGACATTTTTATAAGCAATATTTAATTAGATCTTACTATTTTAAAATCTAGTCAGACCATCTCTGCCTTTTAATTTGTTGTTAGACTGTCTAGATTTATTATGATTATTAACTGCTGTCTCTTTATAGTCTGTCTCCAAATGATATTAAACCATTTCATGTGACATATGAGAACCTTATAATAGTATTACACTTTCCTACTCCTGGCCTTTATGCTGTTACTGTCATACATTTTACTTATATGTTACAAATTTAATAATACATTGTTATTGTTTTAATAATCAATTGTCTTTTAAAGATATTTAAATAATAAGAAAAATGTAGTTACCGTTTCCAGTGCTCTTCTTTCCTTTGTGTGGATCCACATTTTTGTTCTGTCATCATTTTCCTTCTGCCTGAAGGACTTCCTTTACCATTTCCTCTAGGGAAGGTTTGCTGGTGGGGATTCTTTCACCATTGCTTACTTGCTTTAAGCCTTTGTTTCACCTGCATTTTGAAAGGTATTTTTGATGAGTATAGAATTCTAAGTTGACAAGCTTTTTTCTTTCAGTACTTCTAAAGGTTTTTTCCCATTATCCCATTTGTATGGTTTCTAACCAGAAATCTGATGTCACTCTTATCTTTGTTTTGTTGTACCTAATGTTTCTTTTTTTGTCTGGTGGCTTTAATAAAGATTTTTTTGTTTATCACTGGTTTGAATAGTTTATTATAGTGTGCCTAGGTGCCTATGTGTCTTGTGCTTAGAGATCAGTGAAGTTTTTGGGCCATTATTTCTTCAAATATTTTTTGTCCCTTTTTCTCTCTCCTCTAAGTACATATGTGTAGATTTATTAAAATTGTCACACAGCACACTGAAGCTGTTCATTTTCTTAAATTGTTTTTCTCTCTGTATTTCATCTTGTATAAATTTCTTCTGCAGTGTAAGATAAGTAATCTTTTCTAAATCCTTCCATTTGCAACAAAGTGAATGAATCTTGAGGGTATTATGCTCAGTGAAATAAACCAGGCAGAGAAAGACAAATACCAAATGATTTCACTTATTTGTGGAGTATAAAAACAAAGCAAAACAGAAGGGACAAAAGAGCAGTAGACTCATGGACACTGAGAAGGGACTAGCGGTTACCAAGGGGAAGGGTTTTAAAGGGGCGTGATAATTCTCAGTCACAATATAAGTTGCTCACAGGGAATGGTAGTACAGCACAGAGAATACCATTAATGATTCTGTAACATCTTACTATGTTGCCAGATAGTAACCGCACTGGAGGGGGTGAGGATTTAATAATATGGGTAACTGTGGAACCACTGTGTTGTATTTTTGAAACCAACACAAGAATGATCAATGATACTTTAATAAGAAAAAATAATCTTTTCTTTTGAAATGTCTGATCTGCTAGTATTTCTGTCTTGCCTGTTTTTCATCACTAGATGTTTGACTTTACATCTTTCATATCTTCCAATCTCTATTTTTCAAACATGGGGCATTTAGTTCTGATAACTGTTGTGAAATCATTTTCTGTTAATTCTAAATTTTGTGTCAATTCTGGGTTGGTTTCAAGTAATTTGTTTTTCTCCTCATTTTCATTCCCTTTATGTGTCCTTGTTTCTTTGCATGCCTGCTAATTTTTTATTGGATCCTGGGCATTGTAAATTTTATTTTCTTAGGGTGCTGGCTATTTTTGTGCTCCGATTAATTTCTTGATTTTGTTCTGGACTTACAGTGAAATTAGTTAGAAAGAGTCTGGTCCTTTGGGGTCTTGCCTGTAAGATTTGTTAGGTAGGACCAGAGCAATGTTTAGTCTAGGGCTAATTGCCCCCATTACTAAAGCAAGACCCTTTTAAATACTCTACCCAGGGTCCCCCTGCATTATGAGGCTTTCTAGTCTAGCTGGTGTCCGTAGCCTTTAGAGAATCAAGTCCAGTTTCCTCCTGTCCTTTATATAATACTTTCCTCCACCTCAGGTGGTTCCTCACATCTGTGCCCTGACTAGTAGTACTCAGCTGAATCCTTGAGGGCAACCCTTTGCAGATCTCTGGTGTTTTTTTCTCTGTGCAACTCTCTTTTTTCTGGTACTTTACCTGTGCCTTAGATTCTCTCACCTGGTTCTTTCAGCCAGTTTTAAGTCTTCGTACGTCTTGGTTGATCTTTGTTGAATGAGTGCCAAATTGTCAACTTGATTCAAGTGATGTCTGCAATAATTGAATCTATTATTTAACTGATGATCTGCCTGGCATTCTGAGATCTGACCACTGAAGAATTTATGGAAAGTGTTTTAATGTGGAGAGTTAGCTGGAAAATTTCAACAGGTGAAAAATTATAGAAAATCTTTGTTTTGTCTAGTTTTCATAATTCAGAAAAGATGGTATGGTAGAGAAGATTTTTTTAAAGTAATTTTTTTATTAAGGTATCATTGATACACATTCTTATGAAGGTTTCACAAGAAAAACAATGTGGTTATTACATTTGCCCTTATTATCGAGTCCCCCCATACCCCACTGCAGTCACTGTCCACAGTGTAGTAAGATGTAAGATGCCACAGAATCACTGCTTGTCTTCTCTGAGCTAAACTGTCTTCCTCATAACCCCACACATACCGTGTGCACCAATCATAATACCCCTCAATCCCCTTCTTCCTCCCTCCCCACCCCTCCCCTTTGGTAACCCCTAGTCCCTTCTTGGAGTCTGTGCATCTGCTGCTATTTTGTTCCTTCAGTTTTGCTTCGTTGTTATACTCCACAAAAGAGGGAAATCATTTGGTATTTGTCTTTCTCCGCCTGACTTATTTCACTGAACATAATACCCTTTTAGCTCCATCCATGTTGTTGCAAATGATAGGATATGTTTCTTTCTTTTGGCTGAATAGTATTCCATTGTGTATATGTACCACATCTTCTTTATCCTTCATCTACTGATGGACACTTAGGTTGTTTCCATATCTTGGCTATTGTAAATAGTGCTGTAATAAACATAGGGGTGCAGCATATGTCTTTTTGAATCTGAGAAGTTGTTTTCTTTGGGTAAAATCCTAGGAGTGGAATTCCCAGGTCAAATTGTATTTCTATTTTTAGTTTTTTGAGGAACCTCCATATTGCTTCCCACAATGGTTGAACTAGTTTACCTTCCCACCAGCAGTGTAGGAGGGTTCCCCTTTCTCTGCATCCTCGCCAGCATTTGTTGTTCCTAGTCTTTTCTATGTTGGCCATCCTAACTGGTGTGAAGTGATATATCTCATTGTGGTTTTAATTTGCATTTTTCTTGATAATTAGCGATGTGGAGCATCTTTTTATGTGCCTGTTGGCCATCTGAATTTCTTCTTTGGAGAAGTGTCTGTTCATATCCTCCGCCCATTTTTTAATAGGGTTATTTGCTTTTTGGGTGTTGAGGCATGTGAGTTCTTTATATATTTTGGATGTTAACCCCTTGTCGGATATGTCATCTACAAATATATTTTCCCATACTGTAGGATATCTTTTTGTTCTGCTGATGGTGTGCTTTGCTGTACAGAATATTTTTAAAAGTAGCAGAATATACATTAGTGATACACTAATAATAGTCCTATGGTGGATTTAAACATTTTTTTCTTTATATTTAATGTATGTAAAATTTACTGTGTAGTTTTTCATGAAATGCAAGAAACTGAGTCTTGAATCTTCAGTGAAGAGTGTCTATCTGTCTGACTTGATGCTTTTATTAACAACAATTTTTTAATTTAAAGGTCATTTTTCTTTAAAGGTCGTTTTTGTGGACCCTCCTACTGTGTACTAAAATTCACACAAAAGCTGAGCCCATGAGATTTATCTATCGCTATGTTAGTTTGTACTTTCCACTGGTATTGGTATAAGTTAATGATATCTAACAAAGAATGTTATGGTTTAATAAGACCATTGTTAGTTTTACATTTTGAAAGTCTGTTAATTTAGGGGAAAAAGATAGTAAATTAAAAGAGGCACCTATCATACAAGTAACCAAAAAGTCAACCTAAATATTGTGGAAGAACTGTACAGCCTGGCAAGGCTGTAAGACAAATCTGTGTTTCACCTTAATTTTTTATGAAACAAGTAATAAGTAGTCCAAAGTTTTTAGCTATACAAAATAATTGATTGTGTATGCAGAACTTAAATTTAAAGAACTAATTTTTTACCAGTGTTTCAATGAAATTACTGTTCAGCTACTTATTTTCATTGTATTTAAAAATGGACTAGTGATCTGTCACCAGATAATTTCTTTCAGCATTACAGATAAACAAAATTTTACTAATTCAGTGTCTTGAGATGGCAAAATAAACATCAGTATAATTGAGCACAAGCACAAAAATATAAATTTTTGAGTTTTCCTTTTTTTTAAATGATAATAAGTTTTTTAAAAGTTTAAAGTGTTACTTAGCTTAAAGTGGCAACAATTATAGAAAAAAATCAGCATTCTAAGACATGGAGATATCTTAATAAAGAGGAATAGTTCATTTGGATTTTTATTTTTCAGGAACCAGTAATCTAGTCTGTATCTATATACAACACATACCTTTTTTCTCTCTCTTGTATTTGTAGGTTCTGCTGGAGACTTACATTTGGCATCTATGTGAAATTCAAGTGGAAAATCACATGTACGAGTATTGCTGTCAGGCGGTTGATTCATTGATCATGCCTGCAGAGGGAAGTTCCGTTCTGGTGGCTGACTGCCAGCAAATGTAAATGCTTATCCTAGATGTCCAGCATCTCTCCTTTTTACTGGAGTGAAAACCCCTCCAGATACCAACAGAACATCAACTGCCGAAAATGCGTCCCATGTTAAGGATGTCGTCAACCTAAGTTCATGTGCCCTGTCTGTACAGTTGTTGTGGGTGGTTTACCATCTGGAAGCTCCTCAAGCTCTGATCCAGGCCCTGTATCTGCTTCTGAAATGTCTCTGCTTCATGCTTTGGGTCCAGTGCAGACCTGGCTGGGACAAGAGCTGGAGAAATGTGGCATTGATGCCATGATTTATACTCGGTATGTCCTCAGTCTTCTTCTGCATGACAGCTATGACTACGACCTGCAGGAACAGGTATTTACACATTTTAAATGTTTGTGAAAGTCCATGATGTGTCTACATGTTTGTGTTTCTCTTGAAAGAGTGCTTTCATACTCTAGAAGAGGGTTATAGACCCTGAGGTCCACCACTTTAACCTACCATGAGTAAATGAGCCGTGTCACACGGCTCACCGGCTAGGTCAGTTATTTCTCCGTACTTACACCTTTTTAGTGCTGACTACATTGTGGCACAGATTCTGGGTCTGTCTGGGCTGGTAACAGTTTGATGACGTGCTGTCTTCAAGTAGCACTGCTCCAGATGTAGGTTTTTGTTGTTTTAGGAGCATCACATTATGACTAGACAGTTTAATCATTGTGTCTGTTACACTTCTGAACGTTCCAGAGTTACTACTTCATTTTATCTGCAGGAGTGATGTTCGCCTGCTTATTAATCAAACTGTGTTACAAATGAGCAGACCTAAAATTTGGGGACAGCACATAACTTTGCCATGAAGTCACTGTATATCACCTGGCAAGTCAGCCATTATGCATTTTATATGACTTAGATGCTGAGTTTAAAGTGAAAAAGCAAATCTAGGTTCTTGAAAAAGAATCTCAACTTTTCTCCCTCTCCAAGAGGAGCTCCTGAAAGCGAGGCCTGCGAAAGGGAAGCAGAGTCATCAGCAGCCAGGGACAGTTCCAAGTGACTGTCCTGGAAGTGTACAAACTTCACGCAAAATGGAGCATTTTGGGTGCAGTTTTTGTCATCGTCGTAAATCATTGTTGATCACACTGAAAGGACGGACAGTTTCATTGGCAGAAGAAACTGGTTTTGTCCTTCCAAACCACAGAAAAGCCTTGCAGTCCCATAAATATAGAGCATTGCAGTCTCATAAATATAGAGTCCCATAAATATAGAGGGACATTCGTCACACATCAGTTGTGTTGATGGTATTTTCTCACTGCTGTTTCTTGTCCTTTCTAGCTAGCCATACGTGCATTTTCCCTGCTTCCAGGTTACTTATGTCCTGGCTGGTGAGAATTAAGTCAGGTAAAGTTTTCAGGGGATTTAATATGTGACCTGATAATCAGAAAATGTATCTTGATGATCAGTATTTTGTATATATATAACTTCCTTACCAAGGCTCTATTATTTTCTATCATTTTTCCAGTAAATGTAAAGTATACTTCTTAGGGGCAAGTAAAATCTTAAATCTCCAAGACTGAAAGAATTTTTATTTCCAGAAATGAGGAAGACATTTCTCTTAACTTAAAAACCATATACTCTGAGGATTGTATATTAACAATATCAGCCTATTATATTTAATCAACACCAATAAATGTGTTGGCACACAGTATTTATGTGCTTGGTGCTGTAA
Source organism: Manis pentadactyla (assembly GCF_030020395.1). Classification (NCBI taxonomy): domain Eukaryota; kingdom Metazoa; phylum Chordata; class Mammalia; order Pholidota; family Manidae; genus Manis; species Manis pentadactyla. The sequence goes on from NC_080023.1 coordinate 288,280, forward strand.
GACATTGAAAAGGAAATAGAACATAGGCCTACTATTAAGGTTATAGTTGAACACATCTCTGATGAGATATGTTTGCGAATTCCTCTGGTTTCTTTATTAGCAGGGGCATGGGGTTAGGGGTCAAGGCCGCTATCAGTGCCCAGCTCTGTCTGAACCTTCCCCTGAAGTTCTGGTTTGTCTTTAGGGAACAGGACAGAAAAAGGTTAGTGAAACACAACATGTCTGGAGATAGAAGGAGAATCCCCAGGGAAGTAAAAGGCTCGTAGAGAGTCTTCCCCTCAGTGCAGGGTAGCAGAGCCAAGTCCCGTGCTGACGGGGAAGGTCACATGGAAAATGATACTTGTCTTCATAAGAGGTGATGTAAGAGTCAGTCAGCACCTACCTTACTGGTGCATGACTCTAGGGGGGCGGCGTGCTCACTGTATCCCCAGAAGGAGAGTGAGGGATCTTCTCTAACAGAGGAGGGCATGAGCTGAGAGGTGTTCTCTAAGGAGAAAGGGGGGTGGGAGGGCCTGCTCACCTGCTGCACTGAGGCTCCAGTGGCAGTAATGCTCACAGGCCTGTTGGAGGCAAGGAAACTGACTATCTTTTCTGATCTCTGGGTCACACTTAACGGCAGCCTCACTCCTCGGAGGCCAAACGATTCCACTTCTGGGTGTCCATTTCCTCACATCTTCACCCTTCAGTCTTTGAATTAGTCTATAATCTTGGCTTGAATAGTGCCAGGTTTTAGGCCATTGCTTCAATTACTAACCTTACTGCCATATTTAGTCCTTTTTCTCAATTTTGGTTTAAAACAAACCCACAAAGAGCTCTTGAGTTCTAAGAAGCAGATTTTGCACGTGACTTGGCTTGGGCCTGGCTGTCCAAGATACAGGTAGGATGGAGGCTGATGAGACCCAGTCCTGGTTGAGGCTAACTGGCGAGCAGAGTTGTGTGTGGACCTCAGACTGGAGCAGGTGCGCAGTGTGGCAGCCCGGTTACGGTGGCACTGGAGGTACTGTGGTTGTGTCACAGTGATTGGATATCCATGAGAAATTCTTTCTTTTTTTTCCCCTTTTTCTTTTGTGCATGATTACCATACTCCTGTAAATGTACTTCAGGAATTCACTATAGATAATTTTTAGATATAAAAATATATATATATGTTGACTTTAGATATAAATCTTCCAAGTCCCATATTACTTTTCTCTATGCATCTTTTCCTGGTAATTCCCAATGAAAACCATGTCTTCTCCCAAACTTGATCATATTTCTACTGTACATCTCTTCACTGTGGTTATTAGGATGTATTTAATACCTTTGCAGTAGATTATAAGATTCTTGTAGGCAGAAAGATATGTTCATCTTTCTAAACAATTTAAAGTTCCTGTGAAATAATTTCAAACATCAGAAGAATAGCAAGGACAGTACAGAGGACCTGTGTACTCTTCACTCAGTCACCAGTTGCTAACATTTTTCCACATTTGCTTTATTTCTCTCCTCTCCTTCTGATGCCAACTTACCCTAAATATATCAGTGTGTATTTCTTAAGATCAGACTTTTCTTAGATAGCCTTAGTACAACTAGGAAATTCAGGAAGATTAACATCAACACATGATTATTTCTAGCTCACTGTCAGTGTTCAGTGTTTATCACCTGTCCCAGTAATGCCCTTCTCGGTGGTGTTCTCCTCCCTCCAGGACCCAGTGTGAGAGCATGCATTGGGTGCAGCAGTCACCCCTCTTCAGTCTCCTTCAACTTGGAACAGTTCCTCCTCTCCCTGTTGTGTCTTGTGACACTGACATTTTTTGAAGCTTACAGGCCAGTTGTTGATGGAATGTCCCTTTCCTTGGGTTTGTCTCATATTTCCTCCTATGCATTCGTGGCAGGGACATGAGGCTGGTGGTGTACCATGGCAGGCGGCATGTGCCATCAGTCTGTGTCATCCTTGGCAGTGCCAACCTGGGCCAGGTGGTGTCTGCCAGTTTTCTCCACCATAAAGCCCAGCGCTCCTGTCTGTGTTCACCCAGTGACCTGTGCAGAGGGACTTGGATGGTCTAACTGCCTGTAGGTGGTTCCGTCTGAGTTAGTGGTTACTTTGATGGTTATCAAATGGTGGTTTTCTGCCCCAGTGTCCACCCACATCCAGTAGTCGGCCTTCTCACTGCAGTGCCATTTATTTTTTAAAGCCAGCAGCGCTGTTGCGTGGAGAACACACAGCAGGCAGAGTGATGCCCATCGCTTCATACTAGGGCTTCAGACCCACACCTTGAGGGTGTCACATTCCCTGCTTTACTCCCATGTGTGTTTACTTTACATATGTGGGGAGATTTGAGGATCTGCTGAAGCCACACGGTTAGGCAGGGGTCATGATTTAAACTCAGGTCTGTCTTTCAGACCCAAATCATGTGCCCTTTTATGAAGTACCAGAGGGTTTTGTTTTTGTTCTTGTTTTCATATATAGCAAATAATTGTTGAATGAGTAACTTCTATTGTAAAGGTGATCTTTGGAAACTGTCGAACTGGCTGACTGTTTTTTCAGTACACTTGTGGTTTTTAGAGGTGGGAAGAAATTAGTCTTCTCAGTTCACAGTTGAATTTTGAGTTGAGTCCCTAAGAATAAAAGTGAACAGCACAGCAGCGTGCATTGCCAGGAGACTTGGAGCATTAAGCCTGGATCCTGTGACTCTTAGAATAGATCTGTGTGACATTATTTCAAAACTATTTTATAGTCTTACTTAAAAATGGCTAAAAGGGAAACTCTAGTAAAACTAAAAAGGCAGGGTTTACTTTCCTGCCTTGAGGCTGTGCTAGGCTGCCCAGGGCCTGTTGGGATGGGAGGAGCTACGCAGGGGCTGGGCACCTTCCGCTGTCACTCTTAAAGCCCCAGACAGCCTAGCTTTCCTTGGTAGCTAGTTAGATCAAAACCACCGTCCAAGAGCTTATTAAAACATCTCTTATGTCTTTGTATTTTAATGTTCTCAGTTTCATGAAATTGTTTTGTCCTTACCAGGAGTCTGTGGATCATGACAGAAAACCCAGCTTAGTGTGGCTGTAGGAGAAGGGATGGTAGAAACAAGCACATGCACATTAAATACTGGATGCCCACCATGTGCCTGAGGGCCTGCTGTCCACACCCAGTAATTCACTTGGACCTCACAGCACCCTGTTGGCACCCTTTTGGCCATCTCATAGGTGGAAGTACTTAAAGACAGTGGCTAAGTAGCTTGCATATGGCCAAAAAGTGTTGGATCATTTATTGGTTTAAAAACTCAGAATGTCCAAGGGCAGGCTGACCTCAGTGGCAGTGTGATCCAGGGCCTTCAGAAGAATCAGTGCCCTACTTGAAGTCTGCCTTCTCTGTTGCTTTTATTCTTTTTTTTTTTTCTTGGTATCATTAATCTACAATTACATGAAGAACATTATGTTTACTAGGCTCCCCCCTTCACCAAGTCCCCCCCACATACCCCTACACAGTCACTGTCCATCAGCGTAGTAAGATGCTGTAAAATCACTACTTGTCTTCTCTGTGTTGCAAAGCCCTCCCCGTGCCCCCACCACACATTATACATGCTAATCATAATGTCCCTTTTCTTTTTCCCCATCCTTATCCCTCCCCTCCCTCCCTTTGTCCCCTGTCCCTTTCCCTTTGGTAACTGTTAGTCCATTCTTGGGTTCTGTGATTGTGCTGCTGTTTTGTTCCTTCAGTTTTTTTTTTTGTTCTTATACTCCACATATGAGTGAAATCATTTGGTACTTGTCCTTCTCTGCCTGGCTTATTTCACTGAGCATAATACCCTCCAGCTCCATCCATGTTGTTGCAAGTGGTAGAATTTGTTTTCTTCTTATGGCCGAATAACATTCCATTGTGTATATGTACCATCCCTTCTTTATCCATTCATCTACTGATGGACACTTAGGTTGCTTCCATTTCTTGGCTATTGTAAATAGTGCTGCGATAAACATAGGGGTGCATCTGTCTTTTTCAAACTGGGCTGCTGCATTCTTAGGGTAAATTCCTAGAAGTGGGATTCCTGGGTCAAATGGTATTTCTATTTTGAGCATTTCAAGGAATCTCCATACTGCTTTCCACAATGGTTGAACTAATTTACATTCCCACCAGCAGTGTAGGAGGGTTCCCTTTTCTCCACAACCTCACCAACATTTGTTGTTGTTTGTCTTTTGGATGTTGGCCATCCTAACTGGTGTGAGGTGATATCTCACTGTGGTTTTAATTTGCATTTCTCTCATGACAAGCGATGTGGAGCATCTTTTCATGTGTCTGTTGGCCATCTGAATTTCTTCTTTAGAGAACTGTCTATTCAGCTCCTCTGCCCATTTTTTAATTGGATTATTTGTTTTTTGTTTGTTGAGGTGTGTGAGCTCTTTATGTATTTTGGATGTCAACCCTTTATTGGATCTGTCATTTATGAATATATTCTCCCATACTGTAGGATACCTTTTTGTTCTATTGATGGTGTCCTTTGCTGTACAGAAGCTTTTCAGCTTGATATAGTCCCACCTGTTCATTTTTGCTTTTGTTTCCCTTGCCCGGGGAGATGTGTTCATGAAGAAGTCACTCATGTTTATGTCCAAGAGATTTTTGCCTATGTTTTTTTTCTAAGAGTTTTATGGTTTCATGACTTACATTCAGGTCTTTGATCCATTTCGAATTTACTTTTGTGTATGGGGTTAGGCAGTGATCCAGTTTCATTCTCTTACATGTAGCTGACCAGTTTTGTCAGCACCATCTGTTGAAGAGACTGTCATTTCCCCAATGTATGTCCATGGCTCCCTTATCGTATATTAATTGACCATATATGTTTGGGTTAATGTTTGGAGCCTCTATTCTGTTCCACTGGTCTGTGGCTCTGTTCTTGTGCCAGTACCAAATTGTCTTGATTACTGTGGCTTTGTAGTAGAGCTTGAAGTTGGGGAGCGAGATCCCCCCCACTTTATTCTTCCTTCTCAGGATTGCGTGGCTATTCGGGGTCTTTGGTGGTTCCATATGAATTTTTGAACTATTTGTTCCAGTTCGTTGAAGAATGCTGTTGGTAATTTGATAGGGATTGCATCGAATCTGTATATTGCTTTGGGCAGGATGGCCATTTTGACTATATTAATTCTTCCTAGCCAGGAGCATGGGATGAGTTTCCATTTGTTAGTGTCCTCTTTAATTTCTCTTAAGGGAGTCTTATAGTTTCAGGGTATAGATCTTTCACTTCCTTGGTTAGGTTTATTCCTAGGTATTTCATTCTTTTTGATGCTATTGTGAGTGGATTTGTTTTCCTGATTTCTCTTTCTATTAGATCATTGTTAGTGTATAGGAAAGCCACAGATTTCTGTGTGTTAATTTTGTATCCTGCAACTTTGCTGAATTCCGATATTAGTTCTAGTAGTTTTGGATTGGAGTCTTTAGGGTTTTTTATGTACAATATCATGTCATCTGCAAATAGTGACAGTTTAACTTGTTCTTTACCAATCTGGATTCCTGGTATTTCTTTGTTTTGTCTAACTGCCGTGGCTAGGACCTCCAGTACTTTGTTGAATAACAGTGGGGAGAGTGGGCATCCCTGTCTTGTACCCGATCTCAGAGGAAAAGCTTTCAGCTTCTCGCTATTCAGTATGATGTTGGCTGTGGGTTTGTCATATATGGCCTTTATTATGTTGAGGTACTTGCCCTCTATGCCCATTTTGTTGAGAGTTTTTATCATGAATGGATGTTGAATTTTGTCGAATGCTTTTTCAGCGTCTGTGGAGATGATCATGTGGTTTTTGTCCTTCTTTTTATTTATGTGGTGGATGATGTTGATGGATTTTTGAATGTTGTACCATCCTTGCATCCCTGGGATGAATCCCAATTGGTCATGGTGTATGATCCTTTTGTTGAGTTTTTGAATTCGGTTTGCTAATATTTTGTTGAGTATTTTTGCACCTACGTTCATCAGGGATATTGGTCTATAGTTTTCGTTTTTGATGGGGTCTTTGCCTGGTTTTGATATTAGGGTGATGTTGGCTTCATAGAATGAGTTTGGGAGTATTCCTTCCTCTTCTATTTTTTGGAAAACTTTAAGGAGAATGGGTATTATGTCTTCTCTGTAGGTCTGATAAAATTCCGAGGTAAATCCATCTGGCCCGTGGGTTTTGTTCTTGGGTAGGTTTTTGATTACCGCTTCAATTTCGTTGCTGGTAATTGGTTTGTTTAGGTTTTGTGTTTCTTCCTTGGTCAGTCTTGGAAGGTTGTATTTTTCTAGGAAGTTGTCCATTTCTCCTAGGTTTTCCAGCTTGTTAGCATATAGGTTTTCACAGTATTCTCTAATAATTCTTTGTATTTGTGTGGGGTCTGTCGTGATTTTTCCTTTCTCGTTTCTGATTCTGTTGATGTGTGCTGACTCTCTTTTTCTCTTAATGAGTCTGGCTAGAGGCTTATCTATTTTGTTTATTTTCTCGAAGAACCAGCTCTTGGTTTCATTGATTTTTTTTTCTATTGTTTTATTCTTCTCAATTTTATTTATTTCTTCTCTGATCTTTATTATGTCCCTCCTTCTGCTGACCTTAGGCCTCATTTGTTCTTCTTTTTCCAATTTCGATAATTGTGACATTAGACTATTCATTTGGGATTGTTCTTCCTTCTTTAAGTATGCCCAGATTGCTATATACTTTCCTCTTAAGACTGCTTTCGCTGCATCCCACAGAAGTTGGGGCTTTGTGTTGTTGTCATTTGTTTCCATATATTGCTGGATCTCCATTTTAATTTGGTCGTTGATCCATTGATTATTTAGGAGCATGTTGTTAAGCCTCCATGTGTTTGTGAGCCTTTTTGCTTTCTTTGTACAATTTATTTCTAGTTTTATACCTTTGTGGTCTGAAGAGTTGGTTGGTAGGATTTCAATCTTTTTGAATTTACTGAGGCTCTTTTTGTGGCATACTATGTGGTCTGTTCTGGAGAACGTTCCATGTGCAGTTGAGAAGAATGTGTATCCTGTTGCTTTTGGGTGTAGAGTTCTATAGATGTCTATTAGGTCCATCTGTTCTAGTGTGTTGTTCAGTGCCTCTGTGTCCTTACTTATTTTCTGTCTGGTGGATCTGTCCTTTGGAGTGAGTGGTGTGTTGAAGTCTCCTAAAACGAATGCATTGCATTCTATTTCCTCCTTTAATTCTGTTAGTATTTGTTTCACATATGCTGGTGCTCCTGTGTTGGGTGCATATATATTTATAATGGTTATATCCTCTTGTTGGACTGACCCCTTATCACTATGTAATGTCCTTCTTTATCTCTTGTTACTTTCTTTGTTTTGAAGTCTATTTTGTCTGATACTAGTACTGGAACACCTGCTTTTTTCTCCTTGTTGTTTGCCTGAAATATCTTTTTCCATCCCTTGACTTTTAATCTGTGCATGTCTTTGGGTTTGAGGTGAGTCTCTTGTAAGCAGCATATGGATGGGTCTTGCTTTTTTATCCATTCTGTTACTCTGTGTCTTTTGATTGGTGCATTCAGTCCATTTACATTTAGGGTGATTATTGAAAGATATGTACTTATTGCCATTGCAGGCTTTAAGTTTGTGGTTACCAAAAGTTCAAGGTTAGCTTCTTTACTACCTTACTGTGTAACTTAACTCCCTTATTGAGCTATTATAAACACTGTCTGATGATTCTTTATTTCTCTCCCTTCTTACTCCTCCTCCTGCATTCTTTATATGTTGGGTGTTTTATTCTGCGTTCTTTTGTGTTTTCTTTGGCTGCTTTTGTGGGTTGTTGATTTTATTTTTTGCCTTTAGTTAGTATTTGGTTGGTCTGCTTTCTTTGCTGTGATTTTATTTTCTCTGGTGACATCTATTTAGCCTTAGGAGTGCTCCCATCTAGAGCAGTCCCTCTAACATACCCTGTAGAGGTGGTTTGTGGGAGGCAAATTCCCTCAACTTTTGCTTGTCTGGGAATTGTTTAATCCCTCCTTCATATTTAAATGATAATCGTGCTGGATATAGTATCCTTGGTTCAAGGCCCTTCTGTTTCATTGCATTAAATATGTCATGCCATTCTCTTCTGGCCTGTAAGGTTTCTATTGAGAAGTCTGATGATAGCCTGATGGGTTTTCCTTTGTAGGTGACCTCTTTCTTCTCTCTAGCTGCCTTTAAAATTCTGTCCTTGTCCTTGAGCTTTGCCATTTTAATTATTATGTGTCTTGGTGTTGTCCTCTTTGGGTCCCTTCTGTTGGGGGTTCTGTGTATTTCTGTGGTCTGAGCGACTATTTCCTCCCCCAGTTTGGGGAAGTTCTCAGCAATTACTTCTTCAAAGACACTTTCTATCCCTTTTTCTCTCTCTTCTTCCTTTGGTACCCCTATAATGCGGATTTTGTTCCTTTTGGATTGGTCACACAGTTCTCTTAATGTTGTTTCAATCCTGGAGATCCTTTTATCTCTCTCTATGTCAGCTTCTGTGCATTCCTGTTCTCTGGCTTCTAGTCCATTTATGGCCTCTTGCATCTCATCCATTGTGCTTTTAAATCCTTCCAGAGATTATGTTATGTCTGTATTCTCCCTACTTAGCTGTTGAATATTTCTCTTCAAGTCCATCAGCATGGTTATGAGCTTACTTTTAAATTCTTTTTCAGGAAGATTCGTTAGGTCTGTCTCCCCAGATTCCTTTTCTGGGGAGACTGTCTGGGTTAATCTGGTCTGTATCAAATTCTTCTGCCTTTTCATGGCGATAGAGATAGTCATGGGTAGTTGGCACCTGTCAGCTGGGAGAACGTCCCTTCTTGCTAGTTAGTGGCCGTCCTCTCCTGGGAGAACAGCGACCCCTAGCGGCCTGTGCTGGGCAGCTGCGCGCAGATGAGGTCTGCTTCTTGCCTGGCCGCTGTGAAGGAATCTCCGCGTGCAGTTGCTGTGGGCGTGGCCTCTGCCACTATGGCGGAGCCATGCCGGATGGGGAACAGCGGGCTGTTTATTGCTGTGAAGTGCCTCAGAGCTGCTCTGCCACCCAGGGGGTTAGGGTGCCTGGAGTTCCCCAGGTTCTCAGCTGCTGAGCTGTTTGTCCCGGGACGCCTCTGTCCAGCTGTGGGGTCCCTGTCCCTTTAAGACTTTCAAAAAGCACTCGCTTTTCTTTGTCCCAGGGGCGCCGGCTATGGGGACCCGCTCACAGGTCCTACTGTCCTGCTTTCCTCGTATGCAGCACCCCACGCATGCACTGTGTGTCTGCGCTCTGGCCCGGATGGCTGGGGCTGGGTGTTCGGCAGTCCTGGGCTCCGTCTCCCTCCTGCTCCGACTCCTCTCCTCCGGCCGGGAGCTGGGGGGAGGGGCGCTCGGGTCCCGCGGGGCCGGGGCTTGTATCTTTCCCCCTTCGCAAGGCGCTGGGTTCTCTCAGGTGTGGATGTGGTCTGGCTGTTGTCCTGTGTCTTCTGGTCTCTTTTAGGAATAGGTGTATTTGTTGTATTTTCAAAAATATATATGTTTTTGGGAGGAGATTTCGGCTGCTCTACTCATGCCGCCATCTTGGCTCCTGTTGTTGCCTTTATTCTTAAGCTCTGCTCTCTCCCTGCTGCCGCCCAGACTCCCATCTCATTTGTGCAGGCCCAGCAGGAAGAGCAGGTGTGTCATCCCAATGGGGCCCTCCCTGTGACTCAGCTACTAGGTGGAAGGGACTTTGTGGGCTGGACTGCAGGCACCTGGAACCACAGGGACCAAGAATCAGAGGGGATGGCCCTCTAAAGGAAATCTGGAATGGTGAGGGTGCTGAACTGTCCAAAAGAAGACCTTTCTAAATGTCTATGTACAAAGTAGCAACTTTCTTTTCATAAAGTTTCTACTTACATTTTGGGAATATTCTCTGATTGCATTGCATTCTGAGATTTGGGCTTCAAACAAATAAAACATTTGTTTGAATTCTAGTGTTATCCACTCTTCATGATTTTGTTCTCTTAGTTTCTAGGAGTTTTATCTTTGCACACTTCTGAAATTGCCCTTCCATGATAGTCCCTCAGTCTGTGTGATTGCTTTAGGTGTCCTTATGATGTTTGATTTTTGTCTAGGTCCCAGGACTTCCAGGTATGGAGCAACCATGGATTCTGTACAAGAATAAATTTTTTTTTCCTTAAACGTTTTATTGAAATATAAAGTGCAAACAAAGGTAAAAAGGCGAATTTTCACAAAGATATTTGTGTAATTACACCCTGATAAATAAATAGAACCTTACCATCAACACAGAAGCTCCCCATATGCCCTGCACAGCCTCAGAATTCCTCACCTGTCCAGAGGGGGATCCAGCAGAGCGTGGCCTCTGTTTCCCACCCCTTCTTTTTTCTGGGATCCTGGCACGTGAATCTCTGGGTTTGCTCTCCAGCCCCAAGAGACTGCCCCTGCTCTACTGGTATCTTTGCCTCTCAAGAGCCACCTTTTTCTCAGACTCCTACCCTGGGCCTGGAATGGGTACATTTGCCCCTGGGAGAAGGCAGGCTTAGCTGTCAGCACCCTGCCGAGAACAGTTGCCCCTCCTGGTCTTAAGGCTGCTTCAGCAGGGCTTGAATGCCTTAGCGCAGCTGTTGTACGTTTCATCTGGTTTTGCATTTTATGTGACTTCTCTAATTCATCTGGGCAGAATAGTAAGTCTGCTTCTAGTTATGTTTTTTTTTTTCTTTTGAAGACTTTATTGTTTTAAGAACAATTTTAGGCTCACAGTAAAATTGGGAGGAAGGTACAGAGACTCCCATCTACCCCTGCACCTACATGTGCCTACCTAGCCTCCCCCCTATCCACATTCCCCACAACAATGGCACCTTTGTCTAAACCGATGAACCTGCATTGACACATAATCACCCTAAGTTCACAGTTTACCTTAAGGTCACTCCTGGTGGTGTGTGTTCTGCAGTTTGGACAAGTATATAATGATGCTTATCCACTGTGATAGCATTCTGCAGAGTAGTTTCACCTCCACCTGTCCATCCCTTCCATCCCCCAGCCCTTGGCAACTACTGATCCTTTTATTCCTCCATAGTTTTGTCTTTTCCATAATGTCATGTAATTGGAATCATGCAGTTTTTAGCCTTTTCAAATTAGGTTCTGTTACTCAGTAGTACACATAAAAGGTTCCTCCGTGTCTTTTCATGGCTTGATAGCTCATTTCTTTTTAATGCTGAATAATACTCCATCATCTGGATGGACCACAGTTTGTCCATTTACCTATTGAAGAACATTTGGGTTACTTCCAAGCTTTGGCAAGTATGAGGAAAGCCACTGTAAACGTCCGTGTACAGGTTTTTGTGTGGACATGAGTTTTCAGCTCCTTTTGGTAAATACCAACGAGCAGGACCGCTGGATTGAGTGGGAAGAATGGATCAGATGGTAAGAATTGTGTTTGGTTTTGTAAGAAGCCACCACACTGTGTTCCCCAGTGGCTGTGCCATTTTGCACTCCCACCAGCAGTGAGAGTTCCTGCAGCGACGACCTGTCAGCATTTAGTATTGTCAGTATTCTGGATTCTGGTCTTTCTAATAGGTGTCTAGTGGTGTCTTCCTTTTTTCATTTGCAATTCTCTGATGACATACGATGTGGAGCATCTTTTCATATGCTTGTTTGCCATCTTATATCTTCTTTGCTAAGTGTCTGTTGAGGGCTTTGGGCCGGTTCTTGATTGGTTGTTTTCTAAATATAAGAGTTTATATATTTCAAACAGTCCTTTATCAGATGTCTACTGAAAATACTTTCTCCCCATCTGTGGCTTGTCTCCTTATTCTTCTTAGTCTCTTGTTTTTCAGTAAACATTCTTTTTCACAGAGCAGCTTTCATTTTCATGAAGTCCAGCTTATCCATTTCTTTCATAGATTGTCCAGTCATGTTCCTTGCTTAAACTTGCTTCGTTTGCTGTTTATTTCCCCTGTCATGTCCTCAGTCTTTCTGACACTGTGTTTAAAACGGAAGCCTTCAGGCCTCAGTTCTTTTACCTACTTTATTTTCTTCACAGTACTTGTTAACTACCTGAAATGATGTGATTATTTGTGATATATGATTTTTATTTTTTTATTTTATATATATGTTTTTTTATTTATATATATTTTTTATTATATACATATGTGATATATTGTGATAATGATTTTTATTTATTTGTACATCTCTGCTGGAATATACAATTTATGAAGCTATAACCTTGTCTGCCATATTTTCTGCTGTATTCCCAGTGCTAAAACAGCTCCTGGAAAGAAGAAAATGCTTAGATGTTTATGAAATGAAGATGTTTGCTTCTTCCTCAGGTGTATGAAGTGTGTGTGTGTGTGTGTGTGTGTGTGTGTGTGTGTGTGGGTGGGTGGGTGAGTGGGTGTGGGTGTGTGAATGGAGCATAATAGGGGTGGGCACACATGCCCTTCAGAGGAGTTACTGTGGTTTCTCCCTTTCCCCAATTTTTAAAACTGTGGTAAAACACACATAACGTAAAATTTACCATCTTAACCATTTTTAAGCATATGGTTCAGTGGTATTAAATACACTTATAATGTACAGCCGTTGGCACCAGTTATAAAAAAGACTCAATACCCATTAAACAGTAATTCCCCTCTCCCTCCAGCCCCTAGCACCCACCATTCTATTTTCTGTCTTTATGATTTGGACTGCTCTTAAGAGCCTCATATCAGTGAAATCATACAGTTTTTAGCTTTTTGGGACTGGCTTATTTCACTGAGCATATCGTACTCTGGATTCATCCATGCTGTAGCACATGTCAGAATGCCATTTATGTATGTATGTATGTATGTATGTATGTATGTATGTATCATTAATCTTGCCTTTTGTTTTTAGGGCCAAATAATATTCCATCATATGATCATGCCACATTTTGCTCATCCATCCATCCATTAATGAACACTAGGGATTCTTCCACATCTTAGCTATTGTTAATAACACTGCTATGAACATGGTATACAAGAATCTCTTTGAGACTTTGCTTTCAATTTTGATGGGGTATATACCCAGAAGTGGAACTGCTGGTTTATATGATATATTCTATTTTTAATTTTTTGAGGAATGCCAGCAGCTGCACCATTTTTACATTCCTACCAACAGTGCACAGGGTCCAGTTTCTCCACATCCTCATCAGCGCTTGCTATTTTCTGTTTTCTCAATAGTGACTATCCTAATGGGTGTAAAGTGGCATCTCATGGTAGTTTTGATTTGCGTTTTTCCTAATGGTTAGTGACGTTGGACTAGCTTTTCATGCATTTATTGGCCATTTGTATGTCTTCTTTGGAGAAACATCTGTTCTAAGTCCTTTGCCCATTTTTGAGTCTGGTTGTTTTTTTTTTGTTGTTGAATCTTAGTTCTTTATATATTCTAGGTATTAACCCCTTATCATATACATGACTTGCAAATAATTTCTCCCATTCTGTGAGTTGCCTTTTCACTTTGTTTATAGTGTCTTTTGATGCACCAAGTTTTAAAATTTTCATGAAGTCCACAATTTGTTTTTCCCTTTTGTTACCTCTGCTTTTGGTGTCATATCCAAGAAATCATGGCCAAATCCAATATTGTAAAGCTTTGCCTGATGATTCTTCCAAGAGTTTCATAGTTTTAGCCCTTACATACAAGTCTTTGACCCATTTTTAGATGATTTTTATATATCGTGTGAGGTAAAGATCCAACTTTGTTCTTTTGCACATGGGTGTCCAGTTTTCCCAGCACCATTTGTTGAAAAGACTTTCCTTTCCCCATTGAATGTTCTCGGCACCCTTGCTGAAAATCATTTGACCATATATATGAAGGTCTATTTCTGGGCTGTGTATTCTATTCCATTGGTCTTTGTGTCTGTCTGTATGCCAATACTACGTTGTTTTGATTTACTATGGCTTTGTTGCAGTTTCTTTTATAAATACCTTAATTGTGTCTTCTAGCTTGGAGTCAAGCATTCTAAAAATGTAGCTGTATTATTACGTTATCTGAATTTGCCCATAATTAAATAAGAATAATCCCAGTAAGAATGCTAGGTAAGACTGATCACTTCTTCATTCAACAGGGTTTATTTGTCCTTTCAGCCAACTTATAATGTGTTCTTGCAGTGTATTCCCATTAGTTGAGAATTTCACCACTTGGAAAAGCTTGCATCAGCAGTGTTTCCCTTTACAGATTATTATAATCTTTAACAATAGCAACTACAAAAGTCTGACCCATCCTGGGTCCTCAGGTGTAATTGCATATACTGTGTTTTGACATTCAGTAGATATTAATTAAATAAACTTCACACATAAGAAATATGAAAGTAAAGTCATTCAGATGTGAAGGAAAAATAAAGAAGTCCCAGACAAGTACAAATTGAACTAATCATCAGCAGACGTGCACCAAACAAATAAAAACAAATCCAACCCAACAAAACCAAAAACTAGATGCAGAAGAAAACTATTTCCTGCAAGAATGGGAATACCTAAAGGAAGGAAGACTAGCTGTTAAAAGAATAAGACTAGTAAAAAAAAATATGCTAACAGAGGAGAAATTAAAATAATACAAAAGTAGATTTAAATCCAAATAGATCAGTAACTACATTAAATATTAATGATCCAAATACCCAATTAAAAGACAACATTGTGGAAATGGATAAGTAAAAAACTCAACTATTGCCATATATAAGAGCCATACTTTAAAAAATAAGGACACAGAAAATTTGAAAGTAAAAGGATGGAGAAAGAAACAAATACTAATCAACATAGAGCTGGTGCAGCAATACTAATGTCAGGCAAAGTAAACTTGAAGAAGCATTACCAAAGATAAATGGGGATATTTCATAAGGATAAAATGGCTTATTTGCCATGAAGGTATGACAATTTTAAATTTGTATATTGATAGTAATAGTTTCAAAATGTATATAAAGAAGAATCAATGGAAGAAAAGTAAATTCACAATCATAATGGAAAAAAAAAAAGAAAAAGTCAGAATAAGAAATAGTACTAATGATGAATACACAAATTCATGTCCATGGACTCCCTAAGATACCATACATAGTAAAATGGGCAGGGTAAGATGGGGTGGGTAAAATCTATTCATGGAATAAATAAATAAGTTTTGAATATAAATGCTGCATTTTTAAAATGCACATTTCTGCTTTTTTCCCTCACCACGTGAACGCCCATGGCAGGCAGGCACCAGGAATGCAGAGATGACAGGGATGGTCCCTGAGGGACAGTGCCAGTTTAGGATCTGTTAAGTGCTCTGTCTATGTAGAGCATGGGACACTGCCACAGGGGACAAGGGCAGTAGGAATAACAGAAGAGATGACAGTGGAACAGTCCTGAAGGAAGAAGAAAGGACAGTGCATACGAGGTCACAGAAACAGGACGGGCCTGGTGTTGTGAGGCTGGACAAGTGGGTGGTGAGGGAGCTGGTGGGGTGTGCCGGGGGAGGCAGGCGGGGGACCCAGCGAAGAACGTGGCATGTTGGCAGGAGCTTGCCCTGCAGTCCTAGAGACAGAGACCCATTGCTTTATTTATATTTAGCCTCAGTGCAGAATGGCCACACATGGTGGGGAGAAGCTGGGTGGGCAGCTGGAGGCAGACGGATCAGTAGGGAAATTGTCACTGTTGACTAAAGACTTATAGGAAAAAAATGCTTATAGCTGACCTGATCCAGTTCTTTTGAGCAGTGAGAAGTGGATTATTACTGAGACCTTCCCTTAAATTCTAGCTGTATCTCTCATTCTTCAAAATTTGGCCTAAAACTTGGTCTATATTGACTTAAGGGGGGAAAAAGTCTCATATAACTAAAATCCGAGGAGCAGGACTGGGCCTAGCCTAGTTCCATCCAGAGCTGCCACCGTGTCTTTGGGCTTTTGCTCCCAGGTTGGGTTTATGGTGAGCTCCCTCAGGGCTAGGGGCCAAATGGCAATGAGCACATGTTTCTGGCATCCTGTTCTCACTGTCCAGAGGATGTGTTCCCTACAGTCTCAGCAAAAACCTTTTCTTTTCCTTCTCATTTTCAAGGGCTCATTTCTGATTGGTCACATGCCTCTCTCTGAGACAATCTTTGTGGCCAAAGGGATGAAACATACTGAATTGTATTAAGCCAGTTAGGGCCTGCAGTTGGGGGGTGGCATTAGTCCCATTCAGACACAACGTGGTTTTGGTTTTTCAGGCCGCTGTTAGTGGGAAGGTGTGGGAGGCAGGGGGTGGATGCTGAGCAGCCAACAGTAGATGTCACTGATCCAGCTGTATTTCAGAATGTTGTGTTCTTTTTCTTCCTCCACTTCCCAATAGAAGACAGCAAGAGAAAGTCAATCAAAACTCTAGCATTAGTTACCTTACAGTGGTGTCTGGAAAAGTACTTGATAATAGATTCTTATTCTGAAAAGTTCTTTAGCTGTATCTTCTTTTGGTACTTGATAATTGTGTTCAGTCCTTAAGATTATGACTTTGAAAAATTATGTTTGATTTTACTGAGTATTGAGTAAATATTTGGCACATTTTGTGTTCCTGTCTAAGTGGACCTTTAATTAATATAGCATAGGAGACAAAGAATAACAGTAAATAACATAGAAATATCTTGAACCATGTTTTATACTATGTCCTCTTAAAATCTGATGATTAATTCAATGCTGTTGGTTAAATGAGTCATAGTGCATTCACACAGTACATAAATCTGGGAAAAAACAGAATCCAGGAGCTCTCAAATATACTAAATGGAAAGAGCAGAATACAGGAAAGTATATCTACTGAGTTATCGTTTATGTAGTTTTTGCTACAGAGTTGATAATGTTTCTTAATGAATTCAGCCTAAAATCACAAGGCAAACAGCATGTATATGCAAAGTTGATAATGTGGTAAAGTCAGCTAACATTGTTTGAATCACAAGTTATGACAAGCTGCTTTGAACATTTTCATTCTGTCAAGAGTTAAGAAGCAAAAGCCCCATTCCCATACAGATTTGCAGCAGATATGTTGTCCAAGGTCAAATTGCAGTTCCAGCAGCATTTTTTACATCTTGACACAGTACAAAGAAAGTGTTTATATCTTAAGATCTATTTAACTATTCACTTGAGAAGCTTCTATCTAACTTTCATTTGAGGGTGATTGACCTGCACTGTAAAGGCATGCTAAAAGGCAAATGTCAAGAGAAGAATCTAACATAATTTTATAAATGCCTTTTAAACAGTTAAGTTAAACTAAATAGTAAAACTCATGCTGTGGATTAATATCAGTATATGGCAGTATGTATGTGTGAAAAGACATTTTCAAAGATGTCCTGTCAGCATTGACAGGACAGTTAAGTGAGAAAAAGAAACAAAAGACATCCAGATTAGAAAGGAAGAACCAAGACTATTCTCTGTTCATGTGACATTCTTGTTATAGATAATCATAAGTACTGAAATTTAAAAAATTCCATTTAGTATCAAAAAGAATAAAATAGGAATAAATTTAACAAAAAGGAAGTAAGAGACTTGTATACTAAAAACTACAGTGTCATTGAAAGAAATCAAAGAAGACCTAATAAATGGGAAAACATCCAATATTCATGATCAGAAGACTTAATATCACTAAGATAGCAGTGCTTCCCAAACTAATCAAGGATTCAACACGGTCCCTATCAGAATTCTGCCTTTTTTGCAGAAATTGGCAAGATGATCCTATAATTCATATGGAAATGCAAAGGACCCAGAATAGCCAAAAAAAAAAAAAAAAAAAAACCTTGACAAAGAAGAACAAATTTGGAGGACTAACACTTCCCAATATCAAAATTTACTACAAGGCTCCGGTAATCAAGACAATTTGGTACTGGCATACATATGGCTGGATGTATGAAATGGAATTGAGTCTAGAAGTAAACCTTTAAATGTATGGGTAATTCATTTCCAGCAAGACCATTCAATGGGGAAAGAATAGTCTTTTCAACAAAAAGTTCTGGGACAACAGGTAGCTACAAGTAAAAGAATGAAGTTGAATTCCTACCTCATACCACATACAAATATTTACTCAAAATGGATTACAGACATGAGTGAAAGAGCTAAAACTGTAAAACTATTAGAAGAAAACATAGGAGTAAAATCTTCATGACTTAGACGAGGCAGTGGTCCCGTAGATACAACACCAGAGCACAAACAGCCAAAGGTGCCAGTAAATTAGACTTCATCAGAATGGAAGACTTGCGTGCTTCTGAAGACATCATCATCAAGAGGGTGAAAAGACAGCCATCAGAATTGGAGAATATATTTGAAAATCATACCTAATAAGGGACATGTATTCAGAATAGATGATTTTTAAATGGACAAAATATTTGAATAGATGTTTGTACAAAGGAGACAGTACAAATGGCCAATTAGCACATGAAAATATACTCAACATCATCAGTCATTTGAGAAATCAAAACTATGATGAGATCCACTTCATATCCACTAGGATGGCTAAAATAAAAAACATAGACAGTAACAAGTGTTGGTGAGGGTGTAGAGAAATTGAAACCCTCAAACATTGCTAGTATGATGATAAAATGGAACAGCTGCTTTGAAAGATAATGTGGCATTTCTTCCAAAGGTTGAACATAGAGTTAGCATCTGACCCAGCAGTTCTACTAGGTATATAACCAAGAGAATTGAAAATACATGTCCATACAGAAACTTGTATGTGAATGTTCATAGCAGTACTATTCATAATAGCCAAAAGATGGAAACAACTCAAATGTCCATCAGTGGGTGAATGGATAAACAAAATGTGTATATCCCTGCAGTGGAATATATTCAGTCATAAAGGGCATGAAGTACTGGCTCATGCCGTAACATGAATGAGCCTCGAAAATATCACACTAAGTGAAAGAGCTGGATACAAAAGGACATATTGTGTACTTCCACTTATATGAAATTTCCAGAATAGGAAAATTCACAGAGGCAGCAGATCAGTAGTTAACAATGACTCAGGAGAGAGAAATGGGAGTGACTGCTAATGGGTCGAAGGGTTTCTTTCTGGGGTGATGAAAATATTTTAAAATTAGTGGTGATTGTTGCATAACTCTGTGAATTATAGTAAAGACTACTGAATTGTACTATTTAAAAGAGTGCATTTTATGGCATATGAATTACATGTCAAAGCTGTTACTAAAAAAAGCATTAGCAGATGAACATCTAATTGATTTTGATGATAGCGAACACTAACTTTGAACCCCAACAAAGCAAATGTTATCTCACCCTTAGAAAGAATTCCATTTTTCTCATTGGTAGACCTGTGTTACAAAAAAACTGTACTGAATTACAGTTTGAATTCCATCAATTAAACATTGTGAAAGTGTTATCTTTCTTCCTTTTTTTTTGTAAAAGTAACTTCATTGTATCCTTGATTTATCCTCTTGGCCTGGAAAGCTTAAAATGTTTACTATCTGGGCCTTTACAGAAAAAATTTGCTGTCCCTGTCCCCCCACCCATTCCCTGCCCCAATCCAGCCAAGACTTCTGTTCACTCTTTACAACTCTGCCTCAGTGACCCTTCCTTCTATAGGAAACCTTTGTTTACCACCCAGGCCAAGGACAGAACGTGCCTCTTTTGTGTTTCCTGAATGTTTTCTGTAGACCTTTATAATAGTAAACCCCATGCTGCAGTTGTGTGCTTAAGTGTGGTTTGTTGCACTAGAGTGTGTGCCTCTGGCAAGCAGGGACTGTGTTTTATTCACTCTTGTAATGCCAAGTGCCACGAGGAAGACACTGAAATGGTTGCTGGATGAATGGATGGTTCCATATTCATGTATAAACAAAGGGATGCCAGACAGGAAACATAAAGCTAATGCCAGATGCCTGTTCTAAGTTTAATCATAATTTATCAAATGACAGGAACCCTTCTCATTTCTCTTTTCTTGACTTAAAAAGTTTTCCATTAAACAAACAAAACCTTTGTTAAAGAGTATGATCTAATTACAAGAAAAATCAGAAAAATAGAATCCCTACTCTCACCAAGAGACAAGCTCCTCGATGACCTCTTAATCTATTTCTCTCGGATCTTTTAAAGCACGCAGTGGGGGGGGGTGTTTTAACCAAAAATGAGATCATACTATTGCATAAACTTCTTCTCTTGTATATATTGTGAATAGCTTTCCATGTCTATAAATATCCTTCATAATCTCTTTAATGGCTATAATATCTTATTGCCTATGACTCATAACTTATTTAACCAAGTCCTCCTTATTTGACATTTTGGGATTTCTCCATGTTTGTCATTACTGACTCCTAACTGATCAACATCACTGTAGGTAAATCTGTGTACTTTGGTGGTTATTTCCTTAGAATAAATTCTCAGACATAGAATTACTGGATCAAAGGTACATGTACATGTTTAAGATGTTTCAATGTATTATCAAACTGCCCTCCAGAAGTACTGCATGTCCACGTGAAGTTTGGAAGTCCTTTTTGTCTATATAATAAAACTTCATTAGGACCTTTTGAATGTGTTACCTTTGCTGAGCTATAATACAGTTTTAGTAGAGAAACATGTTTACAAGCTCAGTAAGAAGAAAGAGCCAATCTCAGCAGCTCAAACACAAAGGAGCCCTATTTTCAATAATTACACAAATAACTTTTCTACCTTTTTTTGTTCTGTACACTGTGACAATAAAGAAAATTATTAAAATTTTTCTCTGCCTTCAGAAGCTTTGAATCTGCATTGTAATGGTTCTGTGCTCTGTTCCTGTTAAAGGACAAGTCCTATCTCCAAGAAATATTGATAAGAAATGTTAGGTTTCAGGTGTAGCCCAGCCCAAACACATTAGATAAATGGAAATACACTGATAGTTCTTCCTTGTCCATCAAGCACATTTTCCCTTGGAAAATGAACTTGACATCATTGAACCAGAAAATATGTTTTTTTCAGGTTCATGAGATCTGAAAATATGCCCAAGAAATTAAGTGAAAAGTGTGCTGATTTTGAGGAGTGCACAGGGATCTTTATTCCACTGTTATCTAGTGGCATGAGAGTAATTTTATGTATAAGATCAAAGTAAAAATTGGGTCGTAGTGTGTGAACTGATCTTAAAAGATCTTTTGAATTAATTATTATCATGCTTTACCTTCTTTAACTCTTCTCATTCATATCTGTTTTCTGAGGGCCCACTGTAGGCCAAGGCCTCTGCAAAGTAATTTTCTTAATTTTGCCATTGTCTATCTTTCTGATACTTTTTCTTGTCTGTCCACTGGTTTTAATAATAATTTATCAAATGAGAGGCTTTGTAAAAGGCAAAACAAACTTGACAAAGCAATTAAAAATATTACTTAAAGCACCAGTTTTGGGAAATAGCTAGGTAGATCTCTATGTTGGGAATTATGTAGTCAAAAGAATTTTTTTTTTTTGGTATCATTAATCAGCAATTACATGAGGAACATTATGTTTACTAGGTTCCCCTCTTCACCAAGTCCCACCCACAACCCCCATTACAGTCACTGTCCATCAGCGTAGTAAGATGCTGTAGAGTCACTACTTGTCTTCTCTGTGTTGCAAAGCCCTCCCCGTGCCCCCCCCACATTATACATGCTAATCATAATGCCCCCTTTCTTTTTCTCCTCCCTTATCCCTCTCTTCCCACCCATCCCTCCCAATCCCTTTCCCTTTGGTAACTGTTAGTCCATTCTTGGGTTCTGTGATTCTGCTGATGTTTTGTTCCTTCAGTTTTTTCTTTGTTCTTATACTCCACAGATGAGTGAAATCATTTGGTACTTGTCTTTGTCCGCCTGGCTTATTTCACTGAGCATAATACCCTCTAGCTCCATCCATGTTGTTGCAAATGGTAGGATTTGTTTTCTTCTTATGGCCGAATAATATTCCATTGTGTATATGTACCACATGTTCTTTATCCATTCATCTACTGATGGACACTTAGGTTTCTTCCATTTCTTGGCAATTGTAAATAGTGCTGCGATAAACATAGGGGTGCATCTGTCTTTTTCAAACTGGGCTGCTGCATTCTTAGGGTAAATTCCTAGAAGTGGAATTCCTGGGTCAAATGGTATGTCTATTTTGAGCTTTTTGAGGAACCTCCATACTGCTTTCCACAATGGTTGAACTAATTTACATTCCCACCAGCAGTGTAGGAGGGTTCTCCTTTCTCCACAACCTCACCAACATTTGTTGTTTGTCTTTTGGATGGTGGCCATCCTTACTGGTGTGAGGTGATACCTCATTGTGGTTTTAATTTGCATTTCTCTGATGTATAGTCAAAGAATTTATAGTAACATGGAGGGTAATGTTGGCAATATAATAAGTTAAATACAAAGTTGTACAAATAATGGGAATTCAGATGTGTGTGTGTTTGTTTGTTTGTTTGTTTGTTTTTATAAAGCATATGTAAAAGCCCAAATGAAGCAGGCCAGATCGTTTGGGTTTTCACTGGTTGATAGGATTTGCTTTCTCCTTCCTGCTTTTCAGATTTTCTTTAGATTTTTATAATGGGCATATAAAATCAAGGGGAAAAAAACTTGAAATACTAACATGAAATGTTTTATATCTGTTGCTTTTTAGACTACATGATATAGAATTGGGGATTGAATCATTCAGTTGTTAACTGTTAAAGTCAGATAGTAATGTGAATACTCATTGAAGAAAGGACATTTAATTGTGCATATGGTTTAGCATTTATACTGAAGTTTAAATAATACTTGCATTACATACAAATGTCTGAGTTGTTTATTAGTGTTTACTGTAAGTAGAAGTAGCAGATTTGTTAATATTATAAATCTCAATAATGGACACCAAATGGATTATCCTGAAGTGCTGTGATTGGCAGTGCTCTGTGGTCTCCTGATTTGTCAGTGTGCACCATTTGGTAAATGTATAGATTTGGTAGGGGAAGGTATATGTAAGTATGTGGAAAATAGGAGCATTTGAAACTTGTTGTTTATGTTTAGTCTTGTTCACTGAACCTTGTCCAATCTCATTTTAGGAGAATGACATCTTCCTGGGCTGGGAAAAAGGAGCTTATAAGAAATGGGGAAAGAGTAAGAGAAAGTGCTCAGATCTAACTCTCGAAGAAATGAAAAAACAGGCTGCTGTCCAGTGTCTTCGCTCTGCTTCTGATGAAGTAGGTTTACATTTTACTAGGTTTTTAAGAGGATAAGCAAAAGGGCAGGGTGATTTTACAAATATAACAAAGACTTTACCAATATAACATTTTGACACAAAAAAATAAAACCAAATGAAACAGAAAAACAGACAGCTCATGTATTGAAATGAATATTATAAGTTTTTCTTTTATGGTATTTTTCTATATATACTGAGTTTTATATAATCTTTTATAAGTACTATTATAATTAAAATATATATACACAAAATTTTATATCCTCTTTTCCCATTTAACATGTATTTCCTCTTATTACATTATTTTTATTCATTTCAGTGGCTAAGTTATATTTAATCAAATAATATTCCAACAGCAAAGTGCTCTCTATTACTGGATATTTAGCTTGTTCTTTTTTGTTAAGCTGTCTAGTCTAGAATATTTTCATGTGTGGTTTTTTCATGATCTATATTACTTCCTTTGGATACTTTCCTAGAAGTGGGATAGCAGTTCTAATGTTTTAAGAACACTGTATTTGCTTATGATTCATAATTTTTTGTTTGCTTTTTAGGAAAACTATAAGATTATTAATCTTTTAACTCTTCATATAAAATATTTCTTATGTCCTTCAGCATCCTGAAATAAGATAGTTTTAGCATATAATCACCTATTTAAATTAATGCTATGCATTGTTATTTTATTGTAAGATATAATCTCTGAGGTCATAACTACTTAGAAAATTATTTTTCCTTTGCCATGTTGGTTGAGATGGTGTGGTGTAAGTTCCTTTATAATGCAAAGTTAAATTGACGGGATTCATAGAGTTACCTAGAAAGGATTCTGTCCTCCAGAAACTTCCTCCCTGAACTGTTATCTAATGGTGTGATGTTGGGATAAGCAGCTTTGCTACACTGATCATCTGTAGAAGTTGATTCTGTCTGGCCACCACCTACCACACAGCTCTTCTAAAGCTGGGCCAGTGCTTCCCAGCTACAGGCTCTCGTCCTACTCAGGACTGTGAGAGCCTGACCCCACACGTAGTCTGGGGCCATGTTTATGCCTCAGATGTTACAGCCCTCACATCCGAAACTGCAGGCACCCATCTCTGTCCTCCCTTCACGGCTGTGCCTCTTAGGGGCCATGGCAGTGAGTTACTACCCACCTCTTAGCACCTAACAGAGTGGGTGTTATAGAAGGTACTGAGTTTTTCTTGAACTGAATCAAGCACTCAGATTTTAAAGAGTCTCCCCCTTTTATCCTGTCCTTTTTGCTCTTCTTTTATCCTCACCCCCAACCCTTTGATTTTTTTAAACTTCTGATTTCTTGAAACTGCTGCCTCACAGGCTCTGGAATAGGAATTTGGAAGTTGCTGCCCATGTGGCTATCTTAGGTACCATTTCATCACAGTGAGTAAGAACATAGTTAACTTAGTTTAAGAAAAAATAGGAATATACGTAAAGGATACAGGCCATCTCACTGAGACAAAGTGCCAGAAATGCAGTGGCCTCAGGAGTGGCCTGAACTGGGGACCGAATGATTGGCAGCCAAAGTCATTTTTTCTAGTGGCCCACATTAGTCTCTCTGCTTCTGGGCCATTCCCTCCCTACCTCAAGTCTGGCTTTCTCTGCTTCAGCACAGACATGGTGAAAAAAGACCATTCCAGCCCCAGCCCAGCATGCCTGCTCAAGGCCAGCCCCCAGCACCCCTGGGTTAGAGAGGAGGGCTGATTGGCTGGGCTAGGGCAGGCGTCCACCCTACCACCCTGGACGAGTTGCCTCCAGGCCCCACTCCTTAGGCAGGGGCTCTGAGAGATGGGCAGACCTCAGAGAAAGCTGAGTGGCTGGACAGTTACCCAAAAGGTGTTTTCTGTGTGACACTGAAGGAGTAGACTGGTAAAGTAATTTGGAGCTTTGAAAGGCGTTCAAAATGCAAATGGTTTTTAAAAATCAGAGGTTAGTTCAGGTGAATTCCCTGAGCAAAATCCAAAGAAGTTGCTGAGTCATGTTTGGGAGGAAAATATGAGTACGGAGTTTTAATCTGGGAAAGGATCTTATTTCTGCTCTGGACCAAAATTGCTAAGAAATGACTCTAGTCTTGGACTCACCGTGAAGCCGAGTGAAAAAGCAAGGACAGCTGAAGTCGCGTGTGAGAAAACGAGGGTGTGGGCGCCCTGTAGTAATTCAGGACCTGCTCCTGTGGCCTGAGTGTGTGTACAGTTTCTGCCGGCTGAGCATGCGCGCTGGGATGAACTTGGTGTGAGTTCTTGGTGTGAAACAACTGGAGGGAAGGATAGTGGCTTTCAGTGATCTTTGATTGTTTACATTGTTGCTTTGAAAAAATGCTTTCCTTTGCCTAGAAGTCAAAGGTGGGGTTTTTGCTTTAAAACCCATGAAGCCTAGTTGTCCTTTCTTACTCTGTCCTTCTCATTTTATAAAAATTGTTTCTCAATTTATAAAACATTGTTGCATTGCTTTTTCCTAATAATGATTGCTTTTAATCTTATGAAATTAAAATAGGCTGAGGGAATGAATATGCCAGGCATCAGGAGCTGGGTATGTGTGTGGGAAATGAGAGAAGGCAGGTAGTCCCCAAGTCCTCTGTCTTTTCCAGAACTGCCTGCTGTTGTGTGTGTGTCAGTACATAGACCCCTTAAGCCCACTCTCCAGGCCCTTGGAAAGGACTTAAAAAGAGCCCTCTTTAGTTCTTGCCTGGACCTGTAGACAGGCATCAGTGTGCTCGTTTATGAGATGTAGGCTGTGTGTCCCCTGGCTTTTCTATCTAGAAGCTCTCTGGTAGCTTGTGTGGAAAGGAGCAAAGAGACCCTACATACACAATTATAATGCCCATGTCTTAGCCACAGTGAATGTTTGCATATAGGTATGTTCATTTCCTAAATACTGAGGATGTTAATGTTCAAGCTTCAGTACTTTGAACCTTTAGTCCAAACTCTTTACTATCACTACCAACTGATCAGAATCAAAAGCCACTAAAAAGTTTACCACCTAATTGATTAAAATGTTAATGAAAATTACCAGGTAATAACACAGGTGATGCTATCAAATTAGGTAGATAGGTAGGTAGATAGCAGTAATGTTATGCACTGCATGTGAGGTGAATACTATTCTCATTACTTTTGTGTGCTTGTGTGACTGTTACAGATATACGGTTGTTGCCTTTCTATGAGGCATCCATAGTTACCAGATACCTCACTGCATCATGGTTTACACAGAAAGGCTAACTTCTTTGGTTCCACGTTCACATACGTGTGATGCAACACTGCCCCCACTTTACCCATGCAACAAGTTGTGCCCCATGTTACAACACACCTCTTTTACCTGCTCAGCTCAATATTTTATCTGAGACACTGCCAAAACAGTATGGAAAATCAGTTAGGTCAAAATTTAATTTATACATTGATTAAATTTGGCAGCACTGTGAAGATGTGAGAACAGTAGTGAACATTTCTTTCTCTAGGAGATCATGGCCTTTCACGGGCTTTGGGGCTTGTTAGGTCCCAGCCAAAACTGCCTTTGCTAATTCCCTTCATTCGCACGTACAAGTAACATATGATTCTCTGGTTATTAATTTTCTATACCATTTTTTGCATTTGCTTTGATGGCAGTTAGTAATGGGACCTGTAAAGAGGAATGGCCCCACGGAAACCTCTTCACATGAGTACTTTTTATGAAGTGATATTATCCTGAGCACATGTTTTGTTTCTGTTATCAGTGGGCATAGCATATGCCTCATACATCCAGGCCTCCCTTTCCCCCTTTTAGAAAACATAAAACAGGATGTTGAACTGTGCCAACTCTTATTATTTGAATCCTCAAGATTACTTGGTTCTGTTTTCTCTATCCCCAAAGGTAGAGCTCTTTATATTGTTTGCCTGTGTTCTGTTTTTAATAATTAGTTATATTTCTGTTTTATTTTTATTGAGCTACTTAAAACTGAATCAAAGCCGGTGTTTCATCCTCCATTCTGGGAGTTGTTAGAAGATTAGAAACTTGACAGTGGCCTGTCTGGGGAGTACTAAGTCAGAGCACAGTGGTGACGCATCAGTTGCTTGCTTTGGGTGGTAGCTGCTGCCCAGCCTGGGTGGCCGACGATCGTGGTTGAGGAAAGAGCCCCGTGAAGGGTTTATGTCCTGGGTGCCATGGAGTCTTAGTGCAATTGCTTGTATTCTCACATTCTTCTAAGCTGCCAGTGAAGTTCTTTTTGCCACAAAAATACACTGTTCATCATAGTATTTTGCATTTGTATTGATTATATGCTGTACTGGATTGCATATACAAAAACCATGTAAAGTATTTGATGGCAATTTACTTTCAAGGTTAATTTTGACCACATATATTGTTTCTTTACATACTGACTTTTGAACTTAACTCCTTCTTGGTAATAAGAGCATCAGAACAATAATAAGTTAACATTTATTGGGCATTTAAAATGCACAAGATCCTGGTCTGGGTGCTCCATGTACATTGTAGGAGGTGACACTGCACTTCCTTCCCAAGCCATACCCTTGAGAAGCTGTGGCTACTAAAGTTGAGAAAGCTAAGACTGCTGTTTCATCACCCTCACCTAACTGAAGCCTAGACCTCATCTCCTCGGGTGGAGATGGAAGTGAGCATTCAGGGAAGCCGTAGGCCGTCATGAGGAGGTTGGCTTTCCCTTGCAGAAGCCGTGAGGTGTGGGAGGAGTTTGGAGCAGAGGTCCAATGTGACCTGACTTAAATGCCAATAGGACCCTGCTAACTGCTGCCTTGACACTAGACTGCATGCAAGGAGGCAGACAGAAAAAGCATTTCAGGAGCTATGACAATAGTCCAGAAGGTTGTGACATTGAGAACTGGTTGGAGTGTAACTATATTTTGAAGGTAAAACTGACAGGATTGGATTTGGGGTGGAGAAAAAGGGAGGAATCAAGGGAGATAGCAAAGGTTTTGGCCTGAGCAAGTGCAAAGAGTGGAATTTTCATTTATTGGGGAAAAGGAGATTAGGGAAGGAACACTAATTTGTTGGAGAGTGGGCATGAGTAAAGCTTTGCACTTGTACTGCCTGTGGGGAGAGCTAAGTGGAGGCTTTGAGGAGGCACTGGGATATGCATGTCCCTGGGGCCAGTAGGAAGCTGCCGGAATGAGACAGTTGGGAGCAGTGAGGCCTGTGCTGAATGTAGAGCACAAGCCCTTCTCAGCTCTAGTTGATTGTGGCCATGGCAGATGTGGTCCTGATGGTGCCAGGTCTTCTGACCTCTTTTTAGAAAAGGTGGGATGTTGGGATTTTTACCGGAAGTTCCTGAACTGTCAAATGTTGTAAAGAGAGGCTCTGAGAAAGGAAACAAATGGGAGGAGCTGCAGTAATCCAAGGGTTAAATGAGCAAAAGGACATAAAAAGAATTGTGTAGGGGGTTAGGGACATAAAAACAGTGAGTGCTTGAAGGGTAGGCAGGCCAACTCCGAATGGAACAGGGAATAGAACAGCCTCAGAAATAAATTACTGTCAATCAGGTACAGTCCCCCAGGGTCCTTCCTGATGGCATCTCTCCATCTTGCTCAGAGGTTACCACTACAGTGAACTTGGTATTTATCTTTCCTGAGTATATTTTTATACTTTCACTTAAAAGTATACAGGATAAAAGGATACACAGATGTCTATTTTGCATGTTGATTTTATATGAATGGTACCCTACTGTATGTATTTTGTAATTTCTTTTAACATATTTAAAGACTTACCAGTGTTCAGTGTTGATGATCAATAATAATATGATCCTATAATTTTTTTTCACTGCTAAACAGTTGTCCCTTATAAGACACTAAAGCCATTCATTCATCTGGTAATGGGCCTTTTTCAGTTGTTTTCCATTTCTGGCTGTTGTAAAGAGTGCAACACGGAAATTCTCGTACACCTATTACATCGTGCACAGTGCTTTTTCTGGATTCATACTTAGGCATCAGCGTGCTAGATTAAAGTCTGTTGTTGTTTTTAGCCCCTTTAGCATCACAGGCTTGAGTATTTATGAATGCTATGGACCTAACCCAAAAGATATGCCTAAACTGTTCTTAACTGCCTTATGTTCATACATGCCCTCTCATGGCTTCCACTAGAGTTCATGCTTCCTAGATTAAAAATAACCGTCCTAAATTCTGCTTTGAGGAACTTGACTATTCTTGTTAACTGAGCAGTGACACACGACAGATAATATGTCCAGACTTTCAGCCCGGGCCTCCCGAACTTCTGTGCCTGAGTCTCACTCAGGAAGTTGGTCACTACAAGAAGAACACGGACAGGAGGGGAAAGAAACCGCCATCTGCAAATCAAAATGAGAAGCAGGGCACTTTCCTGAACACCCTGGAAAGTGCGGCCTGCCTGAATCAGCACGATGCTGCTGTGGGCTGGGAGACTGAAGAGCTTGGGTTAAATGGAAATACCTCCCTCTTTTTGTAGACGATGAAATGGAGGCTCAGAGAGGGCATAGCTTATCCGGTATGTACACAGCACGGCATGTCAGCACTCCCAGGTCATGTTCCCTGTGCTAAAGAGCAGAGGTACCTGCCCTAAACCTTGGCTAACCAAGCTACTGGGTCATTACTTACAGCAGAGGATGACATCTGCTCCTTCCCACAGTGGATTTTACCTGTCTTTTGTCAAGAAGATGTAGATTACTTCCTCCCCGGCACATAGTAGGTATTCGGTGATAATTATCCATTAGTTACTTCTCCCTTCCTCTGTATCATAGCCAGGAGCTGCGACTCTCCCTGAATGGCTGGTTTAGGCTTCTGTATGTGGCAGATGGGACCCAGGAGTTAACATCCCAGGAGGGTGTGCATCCCACTGGCTGGTATCTCACTGAGGGATCCTAGCGTTGGCCTGTGGGCAGAGCCTACCTAGGGGAGAGTGCCAGGGGACGTGGCCCCTGGCGGGCACCAGAGCACCAGGCTCTCCCTGTCTTGGCAGGTACTTTCTGGAGAATTGGATCAGACAAGTTCTGGAATTTGGGGCACTGGGTACCCCTGAGGGAAGGTATAACATAACGAAAACTGGGGACTAAATGAAAGTTGGCAGATTGACTGGTGAATCCCTGCCCCTTTCTTCTGCCGGAATGCTGAAGACAGGGCTTCTCTCAGAGGAAAAGTTTGCTTTAAAGAAGAAATATTCAAGGGACTAGATGATCTCTTAAAAATTTTAGACATAATAGAAATAAGAAAACTCAACAGAAAGGTTGGAAGATATTGCTGAGGAAATCTCCTAGAAAGCAGAACCTAAACAGGAAGAAATGGTAAATAAGAGAGAAAAAATTTGGGAAGCCACACAGGGCATCCAGTGGCCAGCTGGTAGTCACTGTGCCCAGGTCCGCACCATCCGTCCGAGGGAGTGAGGCTGTGGCAGGTGAGTGATATGGTAGGGCCGTGGGGGCTACCCTGGGGTGGAATTCACGCCCAGATCTTTCTGACTGTATTTTGTCACCCGTGAGTGGAACAGGCATTTAGGTGCCCCTGAGCATGATGGTGGTTAGGGGATTGCGGGGTTGGGTGTGAGTGCCTGTCCAGCATCTAGGGAATATCCAATGCACACGAGTCCTCCATACGGTTAACCTTTGGGATGACTGATGCAGCGACAGAAACCTGTGAATCTGAGAGAGAACTAGGCAGAGCAGGCCAGGTTCCTGTGTTTTTGTTATGCTAGTGACTCAGATCACTAGTTGAGAAGGATGGACAGCAGAGAGGATGGAGAAGCCTGAAAGTGTGGGATGGCAGAGATCCCTGACGAATCTGTCATTCACCGGGGAACTCCCCGGAAGCAGTGGCCAGTAGCTGCTGTGCTTGGCCTAGGCTGGCCCCCCGTCCTCGGCGGAGTGTCTTCAAGCCCGCCCCTCGGCAGAGCAGCTGGAACAGAGGCAGCGGTGCGCGGGTCCTGGGGTCCGGGCAGAATCCGGAGCCTCTGGGTCATCTGCATCAGGCCGGTGGTCTTTCTTACTCCTCCAGCCTCAGACTCAAATCGTACAAAAAGTTAAAGACACTTTTGAAGTGATGAATCAAAAAATGAGATTCTGGAAAATGAAAAACATATACGAAACTTAGAAGTGGCACTGATATTCAGGTGACTAAGGATAGGCACACTGATGGGTGCATGCATGTACATCATTTTACTTATACCCCAAAAATATTAAGGGAAAAGCATGGGGCTCTTGGGTTCACGATCAGGAGCTGCACCTCTGCCCTGCTGCCCAGGGGATGTGTGGCAGGGCAGGAAGCCAGACCCAAGGTCATTTTCTCTGAGAAGGAAGAGTTACCAAGACATAAACTCTGTGAGGACAGGGCCTTTGTCTCTTCATGTGTCCCTCCTGGCACGCTGGTCATTGACTGACGGACTGACTGGTAACTCGGTGAACCGTCATGCACTCTGAAGGCTGCTGACTGAATGTATCTGGAAATTGGCTGGTCACCATGTGTAGTCTGCCAGTTTCCAGATTCGGAGTGCTATACCTTGAATTTTAGAGGGCTCTTAGGGTTTGCAGAGCACGCTTTCATGCTCATTTGGTACTGGGAGGTAAGTGGGCATTACCCGTTTTACAGTTAGGAGAAGTATTCATGAGCTAAGTGGTGGACTGTCAGCATCTTTTCCACCTGCAGCATGTTCTGCCTTCGAGTTATCACTAAAATATGAGTATAATTTACTTTCTGTGTTTCTTAAGACACTGTAAGCTCCCAATATTCTTGAATGCCCTCATGGATATGGTGTACTATTAAAATATTATTATTAAAATTATCTAGTAGTTTATATCATAATTTGGAAAGTGGATTCAATTTTTCATTAGCAACACTGCAGTAACATTTCAGAATACCTGCCAGGAGATGACAGGGTGCATTGCTGTTTTTGATACCCCTTTTTGTTTCTCAGTTTGCTGTTATGAAAACTAAGTGGTCTAATGATTTTTAAAAACATAAATAAATAGGTTGCTGCTTATCAAGGAAAGAAGACAGCCTGGTGAGTAGAGCTTGCTTTTATGCACAGAATTAAGGAGTAAGAAACGTTTCTTAGCCATTTATGTATGAGAACAAATACATACATACTCCTAGGCTGCATTACTATCCAGAGCAACTACATTTTACAGTTGTGTGGAGGTAATTTCCAAGACAAAGCTAAAAAATATATCTTGTCACTAGGTCCTAATGAGCATTCTCTGTAGAAGAGTAAATGGCCGACCATTTTAGAGTACTGGACAAAGTTGAATAAGTGATCCCTAGGTGCCCGGTGCTCTGCACTGGAGTTTGGCACTGGCTTTTGAAGCACAGTGACATAGGCTTGCTGTACAGACAGCGTGCAGCAGTGAGTCAGCTGACACTGGTGTTAGGTTCACGGTCTGGAGGAAGTGGAATAAAACGGCCATACCCATCACACCCTGAACATTATGGTAAGCTGAGACTTTCTGATGGAATCGTGTAGTGGGAGCAGGGTTTATGACTGATATCTGCTGTGGTTTCAAGGGTGTTTTTTAAAGACAGGGCAGTTCTCTTCTGGCCCGTTTCTCTGTCTCCCTCTGTCCAGTCTCCCGATTAAAAGCTGTGGTAGGATGTGGATGGAATGTAACTATGTTTACCATTAACGGTTTTCACTCTCATCTGCTTCTTGCTGCTCAGACTAACTACGGCTTTCTTGTGGGGAAAGTCCTTAATACTTGTGCTGAGTCATTTTGAGTGAAGTGAATGGGGTAAAGTCCTATTTTTAGCCTCTCAAGGCCCCAGGAGGGCTCCGGCAGCCGGCGTGCAGGCATCACCTGCGTCTGTCTGGGTTGTGCCTGCCCCTTGACTCAGTTCACTTTTGGCCACTGAATAAATATCAAGTTCCTAGGAAATAATTCAATTTCCTTATACATTGTAATGGATTTTTCTTTGTTCCTATGAGAAGTAGAGAATTTTGAAAGTTTAAAAGTCTACATAGTGAAAGGTATTTTGCTTGCTCCTGTTTTCAACACTCGTTTCCCTTAAAGGTTGGTGTTCACTCTTACCCTCCCCGTTTCAGGCTCTTCCGCACACTCTCCTTAAATTCCACCCCAGTGCGGTGTAGACACTAGTGCCCTGCTCCTGACCCCTGAAAGAAACAAAGCCTTTGCGTTCAATGTCACTGAGGACATATTTTGTGTACTGCTCTTCTTGTTGCAGTCATGAGTGTTCGCTTAAAAAAAGAACAAAGTCACCTTGTTTTCTTTCGAGCACAAGCTCCTAGAGGACCAAGGTGAGCTCCTGTTATCTTTCTTTGTAGTGCGTCTGGTGCGAGACCTTGCTCACCTAGGTACCGAAGAATAGTTCTGATGGTGACTGGCATTTAGCCCTGTGGTGTGTATTTAGGTCCTCAGGCTGCCCTCACCGCAGCATGCCGTACCCCTGGGAAGACAGAAGCTGTTTCTGGGAGGTACAGTGATACTTTCACAGTTCAGCAGTAAGCGCCATTGAGTAACTTTATTAGTAAAATGTGTATGCTAAATTAAATCTGCAAACCTATAGTTTTTAAACGCTTGTGTTCATTTAAATATTGATAATGTGTTTCTTTTGGAACAGGGAGATTTGGGAAGCCTCTATATTAAAACAAAAGGATAAAGATACTTGATCTTTATATGCCTGATGGTAAACTAATGTGTATTTCTGTTCCCATGCAGAGCTCTGGCATCGAGACCCTAGTGGAGGAGCTCTGCTCCAGGCTGAAGGACCTTCAGAGTGAGCAAGGTGAGGGCACGCTTACCCCCCAGGGGAGATAGCCACAAGGGCTCTGCCTGCAGAAAGCCTTGGAAAGGCACTAAGGAGTGTCCAGCGTTTGCTGCAGGGCCAGCGTCATGCTTCGCCCCCAGCTGCCCACGGCTCCCAGGTCAGCCCCCAGCAGCCACTCCAGGTGCATCCCTGCCATCTGAGGAAGGACTTACTCCCCAGGTACCCTCTCACAGGGAGACATGTCATTTTGTTTGTCTTCAAACTGAAGCCCAGGGATCAGGAGCAATATATTCTCGTCTCTCCCATCTTTACCCCCTTGTTAATATCTGCCTGTTGATGTCAAGACCTCCAAAGGTATCAACACCCATTATTCAGGTTTGGAAGGAACTTCTACCTTGACTCTAGAATTTTTTGGAAAAGCAGGCTTGTTGAGCTCATTGAGTCATTTTGATTCATGAGCCCTCAGAGCTTCTTTCCCCATTTGTTGTAAGCCCTTAGAATGAGAGCTCCATGTTGAGGTTAAGGACTGTGCTTTTCCTTGTCCTCTTCATGGACATTCTGTTGCCCTCCAAGCCTTGAGCCTTCCTAGTAAGGGGACAGTTTATTTTTTTGTTTTAATCCAAGTCAGTATCATGAGCTAAGCTAAGAGTGTATAGCCCTTTGTTTCTATTTTAGTTGATGCACAGCCCTTGCCTACCTAGATGTTAAGTAACAGAGAGCTAATTATAATGGATTTTCTTTACAGATTAGTGTTAGTCAAGATGAGTCAATATAAAGTCCATGAACACAGAATTTTGTGAAAAAATATTTTTGGAATCTGAACAGATGTTCTCTCCTTCTGGTGTAATTAATAAGCACACAGGGGATTTTAGTCCCCTAACTCAGTGCCTTTAGACATTTTGTCAGTGATGAGAGGAACAGCTCTCACCTTTCAGCCAGTGTTAGCGTGATTCAGCCAGAGAATTCCCTCTAGCACACAGAAGAAATAGATTTTTATTAAAAAGACAGACTGGTATAGAGTTCTTTTTAAGCCACAAAAGCCTGTTAATTTTTGGTTAAAGTTACTTGAGAAACTTTTTAAAAAACAGGAGCATTTATTAACTAGATATAAGACAAATCTTTTTGAATTTTTGTTTCATAACAGAAGAGAAGATTCACAAAAAGTTAGAGGGGTCTCCCTCTCCAGAGGCAGAATTATCCCCTACAGCAAAGGATCAAGTGGAAATGTATGTAAGATTGTGTTTGGTAATAAAGTGTGTATTTGTTAAAATTAGACTAATAACTGCTATGCCGTTTACAGTTTTTGTTTGTCGTCTTTTATTTAGT
The DNA here is from genome assembly GCF_030020395.1 of Manis pentadactyla. Classification (NCBI taxonomy): domain Eukaryota; kingdom Metazoa; phylum Chordata; class Mammalia; order Pholidota; family Manidae; genus Manis; species Manis pentadactyla. The sequence goes on from NC_080023.1 coordinate 323,271, forward strand.
GTCATATTTTATAATTCAGGAAACATTTATTGAGCACTAATGTGTGCTTGACAAGAGAATTCACAAGCAAGCAAGATGGCTGTATTCTTATCCCACGCATTTGTGAAACAAATGAATGAAACAAGTCAGATTGTTTACAGTCCACTCTTGTACTATCACCTGTGAAATTCACTCCAGTCCTTTGAGACAGCTGTAAGAAATTATGCTTTTCCTTGTTTTACACACAAGGAGACCAAGTTCCTACTGTTGATTACAAAGGGAATGTGGGCACATCATTGACCTTGTCAAACTTGTTTCCTAAAGATGCTCTTAGTTCTTTCTTTATAAATGCTCAGTTTTAAAATCAACTGCCTTATAAGCAGACTTCCTTATTGTACATTTTATTTGAATCTTCTGAACTTCTAGAACTTTAGGAAAAACATTGGATGTAGCTGGTTTGTGTAGACCTGCACTGCCTGATATGGTATCCATAAGCCACGTTTGCCTGCTGAGCACTTGGAACGTGGCTGCTTCAAATTGAGATGTGCTATAAGGGTAAAATTCTCTCCAGATTTCAAAGACTTATAAAAAAGAATATAAAATATCACATTAATGTTTTTAAAATGAGTTATATGTTGAAATGATAATATCAGGGATCTGTTTGGTTGAGTAAAATATATTACTGAGATGAACTGCTCCTGTTCCTTCTTATGGTCTTCATGTGACTTCTAGAACGTCAGAAATTGCATATGGAGCTCACAGCACATTTCTGTTAGCTCTGGTATAGACTGAAGAGGAGAGTCAATATAGGCGCTCTGAAAACATGGCCTTTTGTCGCTTCATGTGTGACCTTGACTGTTGCCCACAGAATGACAGTCCCCTTGGTAGCCAGCCTGACTCTAGATTTTTCCTTTGGCAACCTGTCTTCCGTGAAATCTTCAGTGGCTGCCAGTTTCCTAGCAAATTCAGAGCTCTTCTTTCTTGTTTTCAAGCCCTCTACCACCTCCCTGGACTTCCCTACCCTGCGTTTTCAGTGTTGCTGGTCTAGACAGGCTTCAGGTCCATGTGCTCATCTTCTCATTGTCCTCACAGAGGTGCTCCTGCCTCACAGGCAGTACTCACTACACTGCTGCATTTCTGGAACACCAAGGCAGCTGTGATCTGTTGTCTCGGCCTCAGCAGCATCCCCTTCTCTGAACTTGAATACCATAATGCCCTCCCACCTCTGAGGGCCTGCTTCATGCCGGCAGGATGCTTGCCTCCCAAGAGAAAAATAATGGCAACAACACAATAGCTTAAGGTGCTGTTTTGCCACATTTTGCATATTCCTTTACTCCTTGCAACTCTGAGGTAGATACTATTATTATTCCCATTTTGTAGGCCACAGGGAGGTCAAGTAACATGGCTGAGGTCACATGGCTAGTAAGTGGCAGAATGAGGGTTCAGCCTCAGGGAAGGGGGCAACAGGGCTCATATTCTCAGCAGTTTGCTCTTCAGCTTCTCAGCTGCATCTGTTTCAATGCTCACAACAGCCTTGGGAGGTGAGTCCTAGGACCACCATATCAGCTTGAATCACAAGTACAGTGAGTAGTCAAGCTGAGATTCAAATTCAGGTATTTCTTTTCAGGGGATATATTACATTCTTCCCATTACATTGTATTTGTCATTTGTGACTTCTTAATCAAACTTCAAACCTTTAAGATAAAAACCGTTATCTTACATATTTTCTAAATACTTTTATAGTGCTTGTCTCCATGCTGAACATAATAATGTGCTTGACACGTGGGACTAAATGTAAAGCATATTTTACTGTATTGTTAACTTTTCTGAAGTCGATCCTGGGTGATGGAGATGTAGGCTCTACTAAGATGAAGTATCCCATTTCTCCAGTGGCTAATATTGTTTTATTATAGCTAATTCATCTCAGTGCCCACTTCTGAACTCTTCCCTCTGTTTTCAGGTACTATGAAGCCTTCCCACCACTTTCTGAGAAGCCGGTTTGCCTGCGAGAGATCATGACTGTGTGGAACAATTCCAAAGCCTGCTCTTCCTCCAGCCCTTCCTCGTCCACAGCGCCGCCGGCCAGCACAGACACGTCCTCCCCCAAGGCCTGCAACAGCGAAGGCGAAGTCACCAAGGAGAGGGACGCCGAGGCGTCCAGCGCTGTGCCCGGGCAGACCCAGAGCAAAGGTAAAGGCGAGAAGGAGAACAAGCTTAGTAATGGCACAGCTGAGGAAAAGCCTGCTTCGTACAAAAAGCAGACCCGACATAAACCCGAAGGAAAGATGCGCCCTCGCTCCTGGTCCTCCGGCTCGAGTGAAGCAGGCTCAAGTTCAAGTGGGCATCAGGGGGCATCGAAGGCGTCCGCCAAGGGCGTGAAAGCGAGGCACAAGGCCCGGGAAGTCCGGAGCAGGAGAGGGCGGAGCGGGCCCGGCAGGCCCCCCCTGAAGCTCGGCGGCCGGGCCGACAGGGGCGCGCACGCGGGAGGCCGCGGCCCCGCCAGGCCGCTGTGCCGCCGGGGCAGGAGGCCGACCAAGGAGCTCGGGAGGGGAGACCCGGCGGGCGCGGAGGGCCCGGGGGCCGCGGGCGGGAGCGACACGGAGTTCAAGGAGGAGCCGCTGTGGTACACCGAGCCCATCGCCGAGTACTTCGCCCCCCGGGGCAGGCGGAGCAAGCTGGAGACCACGTACCGGGCCAGGCAGGGCGCGGGCGGCCCCGCGGCGGAGCCGGCCCAGGAGCCGCCCGAGCCGGCGCGCGGCCTGTGTGTGGGCGGCGGTCACGCCCGCAGGACGTACCTCGCGGCGGGGACGTTCGTTGACGGCCGTTTCGTAGAAATGCCCGCGGTTATAAATGAGGGTATCGGCCTCACGGGGACCGCGTTCTGTCCTCTCCCGGAGGACAACACGTACTGGGATGATATTCATCTGTCAGGACTAACGCACTTCTATGAAGTGGATATTGATCAATCCATGTTGGATCCCGGTGCCTCAGAAACAATGCGAGGGGAAAGTCGGATTTTGAATATGATTCGACAGAAAAGCAAAGAGAAAACAGATTTTGAGGCAGAATGTTGCATAGTGTTAGATGGAATGGAGTTGCAAGGGGAACGTGCAATATGGACAGATTCTACCAGCTCTGGGGGTGCTGAGGGCTTCTTCCTGCAAGACCTTGGCAATCTGGCTCAGTTTTGGGAGTGCTGCTCATCCAGCTCGGGGGATGCCGACGGAGAGAGTGTCGGAGGGGATTCTCCGACCAGACTCTCTCCAGTCTTGGACAGCACGGGGCTCAATCCGCATTTGCTTGCTGGCAATCAAGAGCTCTTTTCAGATATTAATGAAGGATCTGGCATAAACTCTTGTTTTTCAGTGTTTGAAGTGCAATGCAGTAATTCTGTTTTACCATTTTCTTTTGAAACACTCAACTTGGGAAATGAAAATACAGATTCTAGTGCTAATACGCTTGGGAAAACACAGTCTAGATTGCTAATATGGACCAAAAATAGTGCCTTTGAAGAAAATGAACACTGTTCTAATCTTTCAACAAGAACTTGTAGTCCATGGTCCCATTCAGAAGAAACACGTTCAGACAATGAGACATTAAACATTCAGTTTGAAGAATCCGCACAGTTTAATGCAGAAGATATTAGTTACGTAGTTCCTCCAGTCTCGTCAAATTATGTAGATGAAGAACTTCTAGATTTTTTGCAAGATGAAACTTGCCAGCAAGACAGTAGAACCTTAGAAGAAATTCCTCCGTTAGTTTTCAAAAAAAAGTCCAAACTAGAATCTGTCTGTGGTATTCAGCTAGAACAAAAAACAGAAAACAAAACCTTTGAAACTACACAGATGTGTAGTGAAAGCAGTCCACATGGAGACGGCTACAGCTCAGGGGTTATCAAGGACATCTGGACAAAGATGGCAGACAGACATTCTGTAGCTACGGTAGAAATAGAAAGAACTGATGATGAGTTGTTTTCAACAGATGTAAATAGCTGCTGCTGCTGTTTGGATGCTGAAGCTGAAGTGGAGGCTCTCCAGGAGCCTCGTAAGGCCGTGCAGAGGTCAGAGTATCGTCTGTGGGAGGGGCAGAAAGGGGGCCTGGAGAAGAGAGCTTTTGTTGCTGGGGAGCTGGCCCAGGTGGACGGTGGAGATTATACTACGCCCTCCAAACCTTGGCATGCGGCCCAAGATAAAGAGAACGCATTCATTCTTGGAGGAGTTTACGGAGAGCTCAAAACCTTTAGCAGCGATGGGGAGTGGGCGGCTATGCCCCCCGGCCGCACGAAAGCAGGTCTGTCACCGCGCGCGGCTTCCGATGTCGTGGCGGTGGCGGGTGCAGACGTCTTCATGACCCCGGGAACCAGCTTTGCTCCGGGCCACAGGCAATTACGGAAACCCTTCGTGTCATTCGAGCAGAACGACCAGCCGAAGAGTGGGGAAAATGGATTAAATAAGGGATTTTCTTTTATCTTCCATGAAGACTTACTAGGAGCTTGTGGTAACTTTCAAGTTGAAGATCCTGGACTTGAATATTCATTCTCTTCCTTTGACTTAAGCAATCCATTTTCACAAGTTCTGCATGTAGAATGTTCGTTGGAACCCGAAGGGATTGCGTCGTTCAGCCCTAGTTTTAAACCGAAATCAATCCTCTGCTCTGACCCGGACAGCGAGGTTTTCCGCCCCCGCACATGTGGCGCCGACAGAACCCAGTACCGGGCGATTCGGGTCTCTCCTCGGACTCACTTTCGCCCAATCTCTGCATCTGAATTGTCCCCAGGAGGAGGAAGCGAGTCAGATTTTGAATCGGAGAAAGATGAAGCAAATATTCCCATTCCTTCTCAAGTTGATGCATTTGAAGATCCACAGGCAGATCTCAAACCACTGGAAGAAGATGCAGAGAAAGAAGGCAATTACTATGGGAAATCGGAGCTCGAGTCTGGAAAATTCCTTCCCAGGTTAAAAAAATCTGGAATGGAAAAGAGTGCTCAGACATCACTGGATTCCCAGGAGGAATCGGCTGGGATTCTGCCCGGAGGCAAGCAGAATCAGTGTTTGGAATGTAGCTTGAATGAGTCTCTGGAAATTGATTTAGAAAGCTCAGAAGCAAATTGTAAAATAATGGCACAATGTGAGGAAGAAATTAATAATTTTTGCAGTTGTAAAGCAGGTTGTCAGTTCCCTGCTTATGAAGATAATCCAGTTTCTTCAGGACAGCTGGAAGAGGTATGTATGTATGTATGTATGTATGTGTGTGTGTGTGTGTGTGTGTGTGTGTGTGTGTGTGTCAGGACAGCTGGAAGAGGTATGTATGTGTGTGTGTGTGTGTGTGTGTGTGTGTGTGTGTCGGTATTTGAAAAAAGGATTTCATCAGGCTTTAATCCAAGAACAGCCATATCAGGCAATAAAAGATAGGGTTAAATTACTGGGATATTAGGTCAAATGCCTTAAAACTTAGCATTCTTACCATTTTACAAAAGGACTTAAGATGAGTTTAATAGTTATAAATTTGAACTAGACTCTAGACATTTTATGCAAAGATTTAAAAATAAATCACAGGATAAGAGATGTGTATGCATTGTGTTAATATGCATGTACCGTTAAAGCAAAACCTGGTATATAAGCATTCCCGCTTTCAAAGTTGGTGAACCAGGATGTGGCTGTTTACTTTTCAGAAGGTCCTTTGCTCTTCAGAAGCAGCAACAGAGTTACTTGAAGCCCACCTAACTGCCTCTGAAAACATTAAAACATGTTTTACATGGAAGATAAATTACATTTGTATAGAGTTCCCTACAATATATTGTGATATATGTAAAAATCAGCCCACAACTCAAATGCAACAAAACAGCTGCTACAGAACCTGTGCAGATATGCCTCGTTTTATACAAAGTACTTATTCCTGAAGCTGCGTGAGTTGTCTGTCAACGTCTATCAAATGAGGGTTGGTAGTAATAGTTTTGTTAATGGGAGTCATTGTACCCTTTGACCGTTACCAAGAAGTGGTTTGAGGTTAAATAGAGTGTACAAGAAGTAATACTTAGGGCAATACCTGTCTCACAAGAAGGCATAGTAAGTTGCCCATTTCTCACTGTTTGATAGAGCAGTGCCTGGCCTTTCTCCAGGGGCAGCTTATTAGAAAGACAGTTGGAAGGGCTTAGAAGTCACGCTCCCTGTGGCCGAAGAGCAGATGAGTGTCATCCTTCCTCCCATCTGCCCTTTGCATCCTCCACCCACCGTTTGCATGTCTAAATCCTACCCTCATCATGAGGGTCTCTTCTGATCCCACTTCCTTCACTGACAAACATTCCCCAATTTCTCTTCTCTTGTTTGTACCCCCGCCTGTATCAGAAATAATTTCCCCCTTCTCTTTATTTTCATGCACTTTGTGACCCTCTGTTGCATTTTCCATTTTTCATGAGTCATTAATGTACTTTCTCTCATTAGATTGTCAGCTCCTTATGTATACGGCCATGCCATCCTCATTTGTTGGGTCTGTGCCTGCTGTAGGCCTGAGTGCACGTGGTGGGAGGAGGCCTGTGGGCGACTGGAGAGGTGTTGCTCTTACGAGCCTGCCTGGGCGTCTTTGAGAGTTCGGGGTTGAATCCCACTGAGACACTGAAATCTGACTGCTGAGAACGAAAAAGCAGTAATATTTTTAGCCTTTATCTGTTCGTTTATTGCCCCACTTTCCACTTCCCATCCTTAAACATTCCTTTATGCACTTAGTATTTCACTTGGTTCCAGATTGGGAAGAAAGAAAAAGAGGAAAGAAGTGAGATTCTACATCATACCACTACCATATTCCTTCACTTTCTAGTATGTTGATGTTTTACATGTCATCAGAATTCTGGGTTGCCTTGAAAGGTCTGAGCTAGCGGTGAAGTTCTCAGCGGAGCTGTGGGCCCCCAGTGCTGTCTGCCCTGGGCTCTCAGCAGCACTGCTGCAGTGTGGAGCTGGCTCGGGCTCCCCGCACGGCCCTCTGCAGTGTGGAGAGTTGGGGGCCAGGCTGGGACCACAATCTGTGCCTGTCCACTCTCTCGCACTGTCTCGCCAGTCTTGGGGAGCTCCTACGAGGTCTTCCTCCCAGTTTTCCTGGGTGAGGGTAGTCTTTGCAGAGAGTGATCTGGGCACTCTGTCATAAGGTCACTCGTTGCTCACCTATTTCAGGGCAAGTGGACTAGTGGGACTGGTGTCCAGGGCTGTGAGTTCTGATTCTTTTCAAAAGTTGGTTCAGTTCAAGTTGGCAGACTTTACTGAATGTCTGTTAACATGGCCATCGCTAAGGTGAATGCTCTGGATGAACGTGATATGTCCTTGCCTTGGAAGAATGCAGTCTACTCCAGAAGACCAGTTTGTAAACAGATACTTGTTTTAACTAGAAGAGATAATTCGTTCATGTGGTTTAAATTCAGAAGTTGCAAGAAGGTGTACACACAGTGGAAAGGTCTTCCCCAGCAGTGGCCCTGGGAGTGGGTTCTGGAGTTCCTCTGAGGATATTGTATGCAAGTATAAGCAAACACATGTTCACTTGTTTCTTCCTATTGTTTTCTTTTTACTGAAATGGTACTTTATTACAGTCACACTAACTTTTTTATTTTCTGCATACTATTCCACAATTCGGATGAACCACCATTTACCCAGCCAGTTCCTTATGTGGGTATGTTTGGGCCAATGTGGCTGTAGACAACATGATAGGTGGCGTGGTGGTCTGAGCTCAGAATGCTGTGAGAGCCTCGATGAAAACCATCCAGCCTGTGTGAGTTGAGGAAGGCTTTGGAACATACCCGAGTGTCCAAGGCAGAAAGGAGGGGGCAGGCTTGCTAGGCAGCAGGAAGAGAGAGGGTAACAGAGGCAGAGAGGCTTGAAATTCCTCACATGTGCAGGGCAGCTGCCAGCAGTTAGTTTGTGTCTTCTGGAGTATAAAATGGGAGGTGAGGTGTAGCAGATGGGCCTCAGGTATCCATTTATGCATAAATTTGTGGCAAAAGTGTCCTCTGCATCATTTACTTGATTGCCAGCCTAGTGCCATGCGCTTTGAAGCACAGAGGAGCAGAAGGCTCCATCCTGTCTTCAGGAGTTTGCAGTCCAGCCCGGGAACGAGGCTGTGTGCCCAGCAGCTAGTGTGCCCTGGAAATTGGGGCTCCATGGCAGGCACCGCACCTACTCTGTAGGTGCTGCCCGTCACCTGTTTTATCTCTTTCAAAGCTGCTTTGTCACATTATCCTGCTGAGTGCCCATGGTGACCTTCTGCCATGGATTTATTTCCCCTGGGGCTGCTATGGACCCAGAGGAGTACCTGCCCAGGCCCCAGGGTAAGGGGCACTTCCAGGCAGGGCGGAGCCCTGAGCACCAATGGCAGTGGGCTCCTGTCTCTGCAGCACTGCTCTGCTCTTCACGCACATTTCCTTTCTTCTTTTGCAAAGGACAAGGTTTATGGGAGGCTCTCTTTTGTGACCCAGTAGCTGAGAATGGACTGAGGCAGAGGGCACTCACTGCTCAGGAGAAAACCTAAAAATTCTCAGAGTAAAACCTGAAGAGGGGTCAGACCCCTTTCTCTTCACCAGAACGAGGAGCATTTAGTGGGAATTTAAAGTGCTGAACCTTTACCCCACTTCTATCTTCTGAATTACTCAGTGTTACATGTGTGGCTAAACACATGTCTGCTCATGCTTTCTGGATTAAGTTTATGTGTCCTCACCACCCCACCCTTTCATTCATTCATCAAATGTGTATTAAGAGCTTGCTAAGTCCAGGCTCTTGGTGCTGTGTAGGAACAATGATCTCTGCCTTTGTGGAGTGATAGCCCCTAAACAACGTGAATGTGTATGGTGTGTTAGAACGGCAGCACTATGGAAAAGAGGGGGAGGGCTGGGGAAGGTGGCAGACGGCAGTGCTTAGAGGTCTCGCCGTGGTGAACATGGCGTCAGGGCCGGCCTCCTTGTGAAGGTACAGTTGGAAGAAAGGCTTGCAGATGGGAAAGTGAGCCAAGAAGCCATCTGGAGGGACAGAGGATGGTACTGAGGTCGGGGTGTGCCTGGCTCTGCCCAGGTTGTGTTCTGTTCATTTTCTGTTTCCTCTATCCTTTCTTCTTTCCTTTCAATCTCAACCAAAGCAGAAGGTGAATATGAAAGGGTATCTCGCCACGACCCTCCTTACCCAGAAAGACTCAGGAGACACGGGCCCACGCAAGAGATTTTATTATCTGAAAGAGAAAGTGGCTGCCCCAGAGGCTGGGGGATGGGGTAAATGGAGGATAAATTACTATTTTCATATAGAATTAATACATCAAATAGACATTATTTAAGCAAAGCCTGGTCATCTTTGCTGTGCAACCTAGAAGTTGGAAATAACTAAGTGGAAAGATGTCATAGAATGCATATTCATTGCATATGTATTCATTGTAGCATGAAACAGGACAGATTAGTCCCTCCCATTGGAACTGACACTCAAATGGAGGATGCAGAAAACCATCCTAAAACTGTGGCAGAAACTGGCATGATCTTTGCAGTGGTTTCAGCAGGGGAGAAAGAAAATGGTGTGTTGGATAACCAGGGCCATGAGGCCAGGTGGAACCTTTTAAGTCAGCAGATACTGAGGATCTGCTTTGCTCCAGGCTCTGTGCCTAGAGGTGCAAAGATAAATAAGATGTGGTCCCTGACCTCAAGAAGCTTACTGTCTGGTTTCATTTGCATCTGGCCCTGTGGTGGTGCCCTGACCCCCTCCAGCCTGCTTTCCCAGCCATGTCCCCTCCCCCTCGAATTCTCTCTCCCTTTCTTACACTCACCCCCATTCCCACAGTCTCAAGAAAGGATTAAAAGTGTATCTTATTAAGAGCAGTGTTTCTTTCTCACATGAATGAAACACTGAACATTCCACAGTCGACCAGGACATCTTCCTTCTCACCCAGGAATCTGTGGCTGTCTCCTCCTCTCTCTCTCAGTAGCGCCCCAGGGATCATGGAGAGAGTTCTGTCCAGGGAGTCTTCTCGCTCCTCCTGATAAGCACTCAGTAGTCTTCTCACAGAATAGCTATGCCTTGGAGAGAAAGTAAGGCCTTTCTGGAAAGGTCTTACTGTGCCGTGGATTTTGTGCCAGATGCAATCAGCCACCTTGAACCAGTGGCAGGCCCTGCACGTCGCTGGTGTCCCTTGCATGGAGCCCGGCCTTGTCAGCTCTCTTGGCCTTGGTACCTGTTCATCTAATAGCGGTACAAATTTTTTTTTCTCTGGTATCATTAATCTACAATTACATGAGGAACATTGTTTATTAGGCTCCCCCCTTCACCAGGTCCCCCACACATACCCCATTACAGCCACTGCCCATCAGCGTAGTAACACTACTTGTCATCTCTGTGTTGCCCCCCGCACTACACATGCCAATCCTAATGCCCCCTTTCTTCCCCCCTTCCCTTATCCCTCCCTTCCCACCCATCCTCCCCAGTCCCTTTCCCTTTGGTAACTGTTAGTCCATTCTTGGGTTCTGTGAGTCTGCTGCTGTTTTGTTCCTTCAGGTTTTTTTTGTTGTTGTTGTTCTTATACAGTGGCACTAATTTTTATTGTTAAAATAAGCTGCAGGAGAAAATAGCGAAGACCAATTGACTACCCTGGGCAGCTAGTACAATTCTCCTTCAGTTTCTAATTTAGAGTATTTCTGAAAAGTTACATTAAGTGAAAATGAAAGCTTGAAGTGTGTTTCCCATATAGGTAAATAATAAAAAACACATTACTGAATCAAAAAGTTTTAGGCCTATAAAATAATTTACTTTTAAGAAAATAACAAACCCCTGTTAGAGAATTGATGGTCATTAGTTGCTAAAACAGTTCAGGTTTTAAACTTGAACACATAATGAAATCTCTTCTAAAACAGTAGATATATGCAGTGTCTGCGGGCCTATCCACTGAGCAGACATCTGTTGAGAGTGCTGGGGGCTGTGGGAAGCCCAGAGACGCCAAGACCAGGCTTTATGCTGGGAGACCTTGTTGCCAGGCTTAGTGAAGAAGGGGCATGGAAGAAGGTTGCCTCGGCCACTAGCACACCAGGTGTGCTACACATGGTGACCACAGCTGGCCATGGCTTCTGATTGCCACTGGGAGGACGCTGCTTGACCACCAATGGCAGCTGCTGTCTGTTGGCCACCAGCCACACTGCATCCAGTCCTCACTGCCCGGACGTGTGGGCGGGGTCCAGCATTCCCACTAGCAAAGGATGGAGCCTGGATTCAGACTGGGTCCCCTTCCAGACCTGGGCACCTTCACTCTGCCATGGCCACGGAGAGGCAGAGTCTGGGTCTCTCTTCTCTTAGGGGTTCCTTCCCTCCTCTACTTCCATGCCTATTTCCTGTTTTGAATTTTAATTACTGTCAGCTTCGTTATTTGGTTTTAGTCCTAACTTCCTTCTGGTTCTCACCGAAACAGCTAATATAAAGACATTCAGGTCGGGGACTCTGCTGATCCAGGTTCCTTCTGTCCCATTTCGTCTTTGATGCCCTCCCGTCTGAGTATGTGAAGGAGAAGCGGGTCTTCCCAGGTTCCTCTCGAGCACGTCACACCAGGGGATACTTGGGACGACCCTATTCTTTCTCTGCACTTCCCAGATCTAGAAATTTTCCTCAATTGCGATTATTTCCTATTACATGTTTTTGCCTTGTAAGAGTTTTGTTAGGTTTTTAAAAAAGATTTTCATCATATTGCCAATGTAAATGGTTCTTAAGAAAAACTCCCCATATATACTATGAACACATTAGCTTTTTAAGATTCACTTTGTCTAGAACAGCAAAAAAAAAAAAATTCAATTTAGAAATCCTGGGTTTGTAGTCCATAATTAATAATGCTTAAATTTTTTCATTGATCCTGAGTTTATAAAGTTTTTTTTGTATTTGGTTTAATCTACCCAGTTTCCTGTATTGAACACTGATGTACATGTACAAGGAATGAACAGAAGTCAAGAAAAGCAGACCTGGTGGGAAAAAGCCTTGTACTCCCCTCTCTTTCCTACATCAGAGTGTGAAGGTAAGGAGACCTGTATTAGGTCATTCATTCATCCATTCAGATTTCTAATTCATTAAGAGGAATAGATTCTTCTGCTACGAATATGAGCCCAGGCAACATTTACTGAGAGGATTTTTGGTGGCCAGCATTTGTCACGCGCTGGGGACACAGAGATGAATGAGAACTGGATCCTGCTCCTAAGCTCAGCCACAGTCTGATGTGAGGGAACGCATGGAAATACGTAAATGCAACACTGACCTCGGATGGGATCTGTATAGGCTTCCTGTGAACCCCCGAGGGAGGAAATAGCTTCCTTTCGGGGCCTTTGGGAAGGCCCCCAGGTGGGCAGCTTGGGGAAGGGCTCCCCGTGGTTCTGTGGCAAGCTGAGGGGCAGGGCTCGTTGAGCCTGGCTGGGTTGCAGCCAAGGCCCAGCAAGGCACATGGGGAGGGAGCTGGTTGGAGGTTTGGAGGCTCTGCTAGGTTAGGCAGAGCTTATCACTCAGGATGGAAGGCCAGTAAAAGGAATTCAAATTGGAGAGTGTCAGGCCTGGTGTGTGTTTTAAAACAGTTGTAACAATGAACTGAGAAACTGCAGGGCACTGGCTGGGGACCTCAGGTTTCTGAGAGTGTCAGGGTGATGGCACCTGGGTGGAAGGCCTAGCATGGAAAGATAAAAGATAGTGGCTTCAGGAGGTTCTGTAGAGGATGCCAGTTTGTTGAGTGACTTTCTGTGAGGAGTGAACAACAGGGAAGAGTTAGGAGTGCCTGGTTAGACAGGGACAGGAGAGCAGGAGCAGATGTGGGGAAGTGATTATGGTCTGTGAGCCTCCCAGGTGGCCATATCCAGAAGCTATAAAAAATTTGGGAGAAGTGGAAACCAAGTAGGTGCCCTAAATGTATTCACTCCGGAGGTTGTCCAGATTACCAAGATTTTCTGGACCTCTGTTGGCTGCAGCATTTATTTAACAGTCTTCCCCGTGAGCCCTGAGGGGCACGTACATCGTTCGTTAGTATTTGCATGTTCCCATGTCTGTCCTGTCTCCCCAGCTACTGTGTAGTTAATGTGGAACCAGTGACGTCCCACACTGCCCACGATGCCCTGCCCGCTTGGGATGCTAAAACACCTGCAGTAGCCTCCCCACTTCACAACCTGGCCTCAGCTGACTGGGGAAAAGGCCTGAATTGTTTCATTCATTCATTCAGATTTCTAATTAGTTAAGAGGAATAAATTCTTCTGCTATGAACATCAGCCCTAAATAAAAACACTGACTGGTAGTTATTTTGTGGCTAGCATTTGTCAGGCACTCGGGGGACACAGATGAATGAGAACTGGACCCTGCTCCTAAACTCAGCCACAGCCTGATGTGGAGGGAGGCATGGAAATCCATAAATGCAGCACCGACTTTAGATAGGATCAGTCAAACGGCCTGAGCTTATGCTTCCTGGTGGGTCAGGGCAATCTTGGCAACCTTAGTCCAGTTTTATGTCAATAGTTTGCAAGGAATGCAGTCTCAACTCTTATCTCTAGTTCCTTGGTTATCTGTACAGTCCTTAGGTAGGTTGCTGTAAATGATCATTAGTATAAACTGTGTGTGCACATGTGCGTGTGTGTAGTGGGTGGGTGGGTGGAATATAGAGAAACCCTGAGTGGATAAATACTAGTAACCAGGCTTTTGAATGACCTTTAACTGACACCTGTGAGTTAAATCCCTGCACGGTCACCTCATAGTGACATTATAAAGCAGCATTCAGCCCATGGGGGTGGAGAGTATCATCCCAGGAGAAGGTTAGCCAGGAAAATAGGTCACCTCTCACCCATTCAGCAGCAGGGACTGGGAACTCCTGTCTTTGCTCCTGAAGCTTATAATATTGGTAATGATTACTAACAAGCATGTGCTCCTTCAAGTCAGGGGCTGACCTGGAGCTTTCAGGAAGGAGGAGGGTCATCCGTTTTTACTGTAAGGCAGGAGACAGGCTCCGAAGTGAGGCAGCTTGTCTGGGAGCCCATCTGGCCTGAGAGCCCAAGCTCCTATACTCTGCCACCTGCCGGCCTTGCTGTGCATTCCTGCACACATCCGTTCAGCAAGGAGTTCTTGCATGCCTGTCCCATGCCAAGCACTGTTCTGGGCACTTGGCATGCAGAGGCAAACAGCCATTGATGTCTGAGCAGGGACCTGATGGAATAAGGACACAAGCCATGTGACAGCTGGGGCTTCCTCAGGGAGAGGTGCCCAGGCAGAAGCACTGCTGGTGCAATAACAGTAGCAGCATGGTGTGTGGTGTGCCCAGTGTGCTTGGCAAAAGGGGAGGGCACGGGAGTGCAGGGGGCGGGGTTCCGAGGGCAGCCCGGCAGCAAGGAGCCAGACTACAAGGGCCTTGCAGCCCAGGGCCCCTGGAGGACTGGTCAGAGCCCTCCAGAGCTCATGAGCTAGGTTTTGACATTTGGAAGGCTCATCCCAGTTATTTCAGTCTTAGAGAGAGAGGCCTGCACAGGAACAGTATAGATAACAGCTAAGGGCTCAGGAGACAAAAGTGAGTTGGAATCGAGTGCTCCCATTCTCAGCTGCTGGCCTTGGGCATGACCAGACCTTTGTGTGCCTCCCTCGTCTGTATTTGTAAAAAGGCTAAAATTAAGACCTCCCTCAGAGGACAGCTGTGACAAGTAAAGTGCCTAGAACCAGCCTGACATATCGTCACCCCCTGGAACATGGCCGCTCTCACCATGGGGAGGGGAGGACGCTGACTACAGGCAGCGTCGCCTTTCCCTGACGGCTGTGGCATCACAAACTCCTCTTTGCACGTACAGAATTCCTGAAACAGCAAGAGAAAACGAAGGGAAGGCTGGATCCAGCTCCATCTGTGGGTGGATCCTGGTCGTGGAAATAGTTCCCTCCCCAGGGCATTCACCCCAACCAGTACAAGTGGGGACCGGGTGGGTGGGGCGCGAGGGTGATGAGAGGTTGGCAGGCAAGCCGAGGAGATGCCTGCCTAGCATGGATGCATGCATCTCCCTGCCTCCTCAGTGTGGCCTCCTCCCCAGCTGACTCTGCAAATGCAGGTCGGCCTCCAAGCCAGGTCCTGGTGAGGATGTTCTGAGTGTGCCAGTCTATACCTGAGGGCACACAGACATCATCTCATTTTACTTGGACAGAAGTCTGAGGGCAAGTGGTGACCTCTCTTTAGAGATGATGGAACTGGGGCTCAAACAGATTCAATAACCTGTGCCAAGTTACACCCAAGTATGTGGCATAACCAGGAATCTACTGTTGTCTGTTTAATCCCAGAACCTGGGGTATTTTCAGGAGCCTGAACTAGTAACTTCTAGTACCTGAAGCAGTCAGAGTCAACACCCTACCCTGGATTGTGTGGTGTGGCCAGCGTGAGAGGCTACCGAGGGCCCAGGTGGCCTTCCTTTCAGCATAGGTCCACCACCCGATGGCAGGAGGGCACAGCAGTCCCTGAGCACCACCCTGAGAACTGGTGCTCTGCGGGGAGAATGCCTCATGCTGTCCTGCAGGCAGCAGGGGGCCTCCTGGTGTTGAGGAAGCAGCTCGGGGTATTAAGGGACCCAGGCCTGGCCGACGGCTCCTCGTTATCCCTGCATCTCTGCTTTACCACCTTCTCTGTAGAGGTCCGCCAAGTGGGGGGCTGGCCTCCAGTGGGCCTGGCTCTGCATCAGCATCTCCTGGGAGCACCTCAGAAAATGCAGGTACCTAGATCCTGCCCAGACCCACGTCCAGCAGAACCTCGGGTGGACCTGGGCATCTGGGCTTTTCTTAAAGCTTCCCAAGTCATTTGAAGGGGAAACCAGGGTTGAGAAAAATTGGATGAAATGATTTATTTGAGTCCTTCTTATTCCAGCTTAGAGGCCCATCCCCTCTGTGGGCTGCCTGCCCAGGCAAACCACTAGCCTTCTTTCTCACCCCAGTTCCACACATGAAACAAGTAGGTGCTACTGAGTTGAGGAAGAACCAAGGGATGCTGCCCTGCGCTGTTTTCTCCCTTCGCTTCCTGCCGTGTGGAACACCTGTGTTCATTTGTTACGTGAACACACACACGTCGTCTTGTCTGCCTCCGTATAACGTGGGCTCTGGAGAGCTCAGACCTCCTTGCTGTTTTTATCCTGTGTTTCCAGGGCCTGTCACATCCTAGGTGTGCACATGCATTCGTGGAGTGAATGTCTTATGGTGGGATAACAGGCATGTGTGGTTTTGTTGGCCTGTTTTTATAAACTTGCTAAACAGTCAGTTAGGAAAACTTCTGAATTGGCATTTCCTCATGCACACCTGGCTGGCTGACGATGACTATGTCTGCTTTTAGTGACTACTTAAAATCTTCAAAGGGTTGGTGGACTTTACTAAACTGACTTTTCACTGAAAAAACGAAACAAGAATGTATGTTTCATAACTGTGTCTTAATGGAATTTCCCCCTTCCCTCTTTTCCCTTCTCCATTCAAAATGATTAAGAATGTTATACAAATGCCAAGGGAGAGAATGGTATAGAAGAATGCCCAGATGTTAAAGAAATACCCAGTAATGAAGAGCATCTGTTAGATTTTAATAGGGTAAGTGGACTGCCCGCCCCACCGTCATTGACTTACAGACGGCCCTGCTCTCTTCGCTCGACCTGGGAGTCCTGTGAGCCGCCGCCCCAGACCCCTCCCAGTGTCTTGGCTCTGTGGATGTGACCTCTCTCCTCTGTGGCCCTTTGCGTGGCTCTCTGTTGCCTCCCACCGCGACCACTTAACTGACAAGGCTTCCCAAGTCTTCTGCCTCTTACCCTCCAATCTGTTCTTCTGCATGTACGCAGAGAGAACTTCTCCATATAAATCTGACCCCCTCACTCCCCTGAAAGTCCTTGGGTGGCACCCTTTTCATCTTTCAAAGGACACCACAAGGAAGCCCTTTGGTGTGCACATTATTCCCACCTCTCCTGGCCTCCACGGGTCCGATCACCCTTTACAGGCCCCTATGTAGAGCTCTGGGTGCCACGGCCAGAGCATCTGACTGTGCTCGGTGACTGTGTATCTGCCTCCCGACAGGCCTGGGAGCACCCTGAGAGGGTGCAGGGCTGGGACTGCTGTAGTCCAGCCACGCCTTGCCCAGTTAGGCAGGCAGGCACGCAGGCAGATGACTCTAAGGAGACGTCTCTTTCTTCTCAGTGTGCTTATAATGTCAGTTCAAGTCCTGGGATAATTTTCTCCCAAAGGATCCTGCAGTATTGGGTGTCCATGCACCTGTCAGATTTAGTGTCAAGGCCTGTGCGGGGTCTCCCCACCTCCACCCACCAGCCTCCGTCCCCAAACCTAGATGTCCTTCTCCCTTCCTCTCTCCGTCCACGCGCAGTCCGTCTGCTAGGCCTGGCCCCTGAGCATAGGCATGGTCCCAGGCATTGCGAATCCTCCCTCTTCTTCCATCTCCAGCGCCATCCAGACCGACTGTCCTGGACAGCACCTCAGCTTCTCCTTGGCCTTCCTGTTCCCACTGTCCCTCTCTGGTCTTCTCTCCACACAGCCAGTCAGAATGACCCCCTGAGTCATTGGTCAAACCGCCTCACTTAGTCTTCACAGCAGCTCCACAAGGAGTTGTTAGTGGGCCATTTTGCAGAAGAGAAAACTGAGGCACATAAAGATTCAGAGCCATGTATGTGAGGCCAGGAGCCACCCGCTAAGTGCAGACCCATGAGCCCGAGATGCGAGCCGTGAGCCGTGAGCCGTGAGCCGGAGCCCTGACAACTCACACCGCTGCTCGTGTGTCCTTCGCCGTGGCGCGGTCCCGCCGCGTGTGCCCCGCCGCGCATGCCTCTGCTCTGCCTGTTCTCTGTGTGCCCCTGCCTGGGGCCTCTCAACCAGGGCTGGTACTGCCGTCTGGAAATGGGGGTGCTGGTTACCATGACTGGGGGGCTCTCTAGTCACTATGACTGGGGGTGCTGGTCTCTGTGACTCGGGGTCAGGGCTCTGCTAGTCACCATGGCTACGGGGGTGTCGTGGGCCACTGAAACCGGCGGGGGGCAGTGTTGATCGCTTGGAGGGGGGATGTCACTGGTCACTGTGGGGGCGGCGGCGCTCCGCTCATCCCTGATGGGACAGAGGAAACACTGCTGGTCCCTGCAATGGGAAAGAGCTGTCCCTTGGCCTCAGTGTCCTGGGGGTGAGAGGTGCTGGCCCCAGAAGTGCTGGTGCGGGGCATGTCCCACACGGCAGAGCTTTCCCTGAAAGTGCGGACCCTGATAGAACCCCGCTTCTGCAGCACAGCCCCAAGGCCCCCCGTGAGCAGTGGCTGTTACTTCATCGTGGCTTGCTGCTCAGCCTTCAGGTGTGGGCGCTCTCCTCAAAAGACGTCCTTGCCCCCACGCCCGTCTACACCTCACTGGCCCTGGCTCGCACCCAGCGTGAGGTCCCATCTCTTCCCCCAGTGTAAGCCAGGAGGGCGGGTCGTCCCTCAGAGGCACTCACTGAGGGCGGGGTTTTGTCCAAGGGATGAACATACAGGACTAGGGTTGGGATCCTGTTGGGATCAGAGGGGAGAGAGGTTGGTTTTTTGCTTGGCAACAGGAAAACTTCATGTTTTTATACCTCTCCACAAGAACTTGTCAGCGATTTGTTAACCTCTCTATATAAGGAGTATCTCACAGCCCTTTGGGAAAATTATCTGACTTTTGATCTCTTGAAAATTGTTCCTTTAATCTCAGGTGTCTTCTGTTTATGAAGCAAGGTGTACAGGAGAGAGAAATTGTGGAGCAAAAGCAAATGGCTTTCGCAGAAAGATGTACTCCAGTGCGAGTTCCGGCTCGGAAGGCACAGGCTCGGAAGGCGGAGGCGAGTGGGTGGACCCCAGCGAAGAGGAGCTCTTTTCTCGAACTCATCTCTAAACCTGCAGAATAGTGCAAATCATCTTTAAAAATGATGTGTGATGGAAAATTACCCTTTTGTGAGGGCTGTTAATCTGAAACAACAACTTAGGTTTCTTCTTCAATTAACTGGTTCAGGTCAGTAATGATCTTTCTCTTCTTGCTTATTTTAGAGCTGAGGACAGCTATGCTGTTGAAGATTTTTTTCCACGCTGTCCTATTCTTGGCTGTTTGAAGTAGATTAGATTGTGTTGTCAGATCAAGAATGGGTGTGCATGTGCTTGTCTTAGAAGTGCCGCACTCTTCGCACCTCACCGAGCATTTCCCCTCTCACTGCGGACGCCTTACTCTTACCTTAGTCGTGTCGCAGTGTCAGCAGCCACTCCTGCTGTCCGGAGCCTTCAGCTTTGGAACATTTAGGCTTTGTTCTCTAGGAACTGGGATATAAGTACCCCCCTGCAGTGGCCCAGTGCCTTTCTGAAGGCAAGAGGGAAGCATGGGTGACTCATCCACGGTCCTCATTCAGTAAAACTTCATGTACATTTGAAGTAGGAACCACGAGAGTGTGTTTTAAGTTCTACCTTAGGATTTTCTCCCCTGAAGTATCTTGGAAGATACTATGGTTTGTGACTTTCTTGCTAACTGAAGAAGCCAAGGATTTGGGATGCGGGGCGGCCTTTGAGGCAAAGTGAGGGGAGCGTGTCTCCCACCACCTGTTCTTACACTGCAGTCACATGCACCCCAGAACCTTTCAGGGGGATTCGTGGTGAGGATCTTAGTTGCAAATTAAGATTTCCTGGTGACCTACATTGAAGTGAAGCCTCCAGAACTTGAAATAATAAATGTTTGACATGCAGTAAAGGCTTCCTCATCACCCCAAAGCAGCCTCGGCTGCTGCAGCTAGCAACTCTTGTGACCGTGATCCGGTGTGGCTTAGATCTCATTTTGTGTTTGAGAGAACGCTGTGAGCAAGTCCTGTGTGTGGCAGGTTGGGGGCAAGTAGAGTCACAATTTCTCCCATTTCTGTGTGATTGCTTCACGGGACTTGCTTTCCCCTTTTGCGTGGAAACCCACAGGGTCAGTCCATCTCGTACAAGTCCTGTCCATTCATGATGCCCTCCTCAAGCTTTCACACCACTTTGCAACAGGTTGAGCTAGGAAGAGCAATATTTGTAAAACCGAAAACATTTTTAATTATTTTTCTTTTTTAACCAACTCATTATTTAAAAAACAAACAACAACAAACTGATGTGTGAAATGTTTGGCATGTCTGTAACATCAGGAATGGCAGAAAGTCTGATGTGACTAGGTGGCTTCTCCGCTAATTTGAGCAGGCAATTAAAACAAATAATTTACTAGCTGGGAGCGGAACTGGCTGAGAAATACATAATTTGCTTTGAGCGCTGGGTTTTGTTGCCTTTTCATTATTGATAACACAGGCAACTCTGCCCAAGGCTGTAGTCATCCCAGATTCTGTGTGTCCTCACTGTGAGAAACCTGATGGGCTGCTGGCCTTGGTCTCCCCACACGTCAGGGTTTGTTTTTATACACATCTTTTGACACTTTAAAGTGGATTTGTGTGTTTGTGTGTGTGTGTGTGTGTGTGTGTGTGTGTGTGTGCGCGCGCATGTAAGGTTTTATGTTGCTGTTATTTATTTACAGACTTTATAAGGTTTTATGTATTTTTCTTTCTTCCGGAGCTTCCTAAACATTGATTAGCATCTGCACTGAAATATAATTTAACAGCAAAGGCAAAAAAGAATTGGAAGTTATAAATTCCTAAAATCACTACAGTGACGATCATCCTAGTAATCGTTGCTTATGTAGCAGAGACCAAATAAATATATTTCAGACACAACCTTTAGCTCAGTTGATTTTGGACAGCTATTTTTTATCAAGAAAGGGCTCCAGGTGGCCAAGGTGCAGACTTCTTACACACTGGTGGGAAGATTCTGCACATTCCATGGGGGAAGGCGGATGGACTATGAATGGGCAAGGGGGCTAACAGATCATGTGTTTATTTGTTTTCATAGCCAAGTGGCCGAGGCCCAGAGGCTTTCAGCAACTGAGCTGAAAATGTGATTGTTTAGTTCTGTGAATGGATGATCATAAAGCAAAAGCATTTTTTTAAAAAGTTGGCAAAACGCTGAAACGCACTGTGGTATGAAGCGCATTGCATATCCATAGCACTGAGGTATCAGTTTTCCATCCTGGGCTGAGATTTCTTTCCCCCGTGGTTGTATTGTTCTGATTTCACGTACACCAGAATAACTGATTTTTTGTTTTCTTGTGGAGTTAACACCAAATAAAAAGTTTAGAAACAGTCGGTTGTCTTCATTTATCCTAGCAAACATTCTCTTATAAAGAGCCCAGCCTCCTCTCGACTGTGTGCGTCAGTAGGTTGTAGGAAGTACCCGGGTCACACTCTCCCTATGGAACTTGTTGAGCTCTTCTTAGGGGATTGCTCCAAGCCTGGCATGCTGCTCCAGTGGGGAACAGTATAGGTGGGCTGCTAGGAAATGGGCCCGTCGCCCCTGTCCCAAACTGCTTCCTGAGTCTTGCAAAGCATACAGCATTTTTGTCACTAGGCAGTAGGCAAAGCCTAGTCTTTTTGTTCTGAAAAAAATGTGTATGTATATTGACATGGTCAAGTGTTCATTGTAAAAAAGAAATCAATGTATTTTTAAAGAAGAACAAAGGAGAACTCATCTGTGCTTCCTTCACCCCAGTATGGTAACGGCTAACATTTATGCAGAACACTCGTCCGGACAGCTGAATATGTGCATATGTAATGAATATATATAAATGGGTGAATAGAAATGTAAAGAGAGAAGTTTACATTAAAGGGTATACCTGCTCGGCTGTAACTTGAGAAACAGGTTTTTACTCAGACATCATGTCAATGACTATAAATCCACATACTGTCTCACAGCTGCGTCATTCCATTGCACAGGCAGCAGGCCCCTCGTTGGTCATCACTGAGAACACGCCTTTCTTGTCTGTTCAGCATTCTGAGCAGCACTTCTGGGGATGCCCTGGACACGCGGCCCCTCACACCATCGCTCCTGAAGGGGGACTCCGACCTGTGGAGCCTGCTGCTGCCAGCACAGCACAGCACAGCACAGGATAGGGTCCCGCAAGGCCTGCATTTGAAGTTGGGCGACCTCTCCTCTCACCATCAGCTGTCAGCTGTCAGCTTTGTTTCTCTGAGACAAGTACCTTTTTTCAGGTTAGCGTTTGCCTTTCCTCCAGGGCAGAGAGGTGGGTTCTCTATGAAACATTTAAATTTTCTTTCATCCATTTTTTTTCTTTATGGTTTCTGGGATGTGTAGGCATGTTTTAAAATGTTCTTTCCATTTTAAGAGTGTATTAAAAACACGCTCCCACATTTTTCTAGAACCCATATACTTTACATGGAGTTAATCTTGGAGCATATATATATATATATATATAGTATACAAGGAGCAAGGCTTAAGGATTCATCCTCATTTTTTCCCAACTAGTTGACCAGCCAGCCACTCCGTTTGTTATTTAGCCCTTACCTGCCCTGATCTGAAGGGACGGCTGCGTCAGGGCTCTCTCAGTGTGGAACTCCAGGCCTGACTGCTTGTTGGCTTTGTGACCTTGGGTAAGTTAATACAAGTCAGCTGCTTAGAACAATGCCTCCTGCCTCATAAGCCCTGTTAGCCTTGGACTGGCCGGTCAGTGGGCAGCCTTCCAGGGTGCACCTCCTTGAATCACTGACTAAATTGGTGAGCTCTGAGTCCTGGGTGGGCGGGGAGGTGGCACAGATGCCGGCTTCATGGAGGCATCTGAGGCGGGACCAGAGGGCGTGATGGCAGTGGGGCTGCCGCTGCACCAGTGAGCAGGTCTCCGACAGGAGGTGTCCCTGTGGCAGGTGCCGAGCATGCTTGGGCACACCCAGGTGCCTTTCCTCCTGTCCACCTACTTCATAGGTGTGTGCCCACAGGCGACACTGACAGCTCCTTTGTCCACCTTTTGCCTCCTAAGTGCCCCACCTACCAGAGGACAGTAGGTGCTGAGCCAGACCGCTCGGCGGGGTGGTTGTGTGCGAGTCCCCTGGAGATGGAACTCTGGTCTATTGCCATCCCCAGGATTGTGACATCACAGCAACGGGTGTAAAGGCCTCTCATTAAGTGAAGTATCTCACGTGCCCCGCCGATGCTCTCACAATTGCTGCTGCTGCCTCGGTCACCGCAGGTGCTGCCCCCGGCAGGCTCTGGGCACGTGGCGTGCGTGTGTGGCCGTGCCCAGGAGGCCCGGCCTAGGCTTCTCTTGCAAGCAGCTGGGCGGAGTGCAGCGTGGACCAGCAGGAGAGCTCCTCTGCCCCAGAGCCTGCCGCTGTCTTGCGTCCCTGGTGTGGTCGTCACATGGCATCTTCAGGGACGGTCGGCTCACTTTACTTACTGGTGATGACGTCACTGCCTGCCACTTGGGTGGTGGTGGTGGTGGTGGTG
This sequence comes from Manis pentadactyla, assembly GCF_030020395.1. NCBI lineage: Eukaryota > Metazoa > Chordata > Mammalia > Pholidota > Manidae > Manis > Manis pentadactyla. Next base: position 346,560 of record NC_080023.1, read on the forward strand.
TTTTCTGTGCTAGTGGAAGTGACAACAAGCCTCCTAAGCATCATGCAGTGGTGACCCCCAGCCCTATGAGGCGGCACATTTGCCCCATTTCACAGGTGAGAGAACCGAGGCGCAGGGAGGAATTGAGCGCTTGCCTCAGGTCTCCTACCTGGGGAGTGGCTGGGCCAGGATTCCCTCCGGGCACCATGACCACAGAGGTGCCACTGTGTTGGCACTCCCCAAACCTCCCCCTCGCCCAAATCCCACTCGGAAGCCCGTGGGGGAGTGTTGGTTGGCTGCTAATGCCAAACCGCCTTCCTCTGAGCTGAGCAAGCTCTGTGTTTCCTGCCCAGTGGCCAGATGTCCTTTTCAGGAGTCCAGACAGGGTGTCGGGCTGTGTATTCTGGCTCTGCCACTCTGTGGCTGTGCGCTCCTGGGAGAGTCAGTTCCACGTCCCCATACCCTCATGTGTCCATGGAGGTCATGCAGGACCTCCCAGAGGGGTTGGTCAAAAAGATAAATAATGCAGCCGGCCGTGCACTAGACGTCAAGTCAGCGAGACATGGGCCCGTCCTCCGGCAGAGCCTCTGGCCCCTGTGCCCTCTGTGGTCGTTGGCCGGGAAAAGAGCAAAGCTGGAGGTGCAAAGGAGAAGTTGCCACACCAGGCCAGCAACTCTCAAGAAAATCACATCTGCATCCCTCATTTCCTTCCCTACCTTCCCCACCCAGCTGTTGCAAAGCCCTGCAAGGCCCTTGCCTCGGGTCAGGCCTTGCAGAGCCTGCACTGCTCGATGCTGACCACAGTCACATGGCTGTCATGTGGCTGGCTCAGCCCTGCCCTCACCCTCGTGTGACATCACTCTCTCCCTTCAAGGCAGGAAATCAGCTTCTCTGGCCAACTCTGCTCCCAGTTGTGGCTGGGCCAGAGGGCAAGGGCCAGGGGCTGCCGCAGAACCAAGGGTGCCCATTGTTGCCAAGCCAAGGAGCTACATCGGCAGGAGGGCCCTGGCCCTGAAGTGAGGTCAGGCTGGGGCCCTGGCTGCCCCTTGTCCTCCTGAGGGGTAGGCCCACAGCCTGCCGCAGCTCAGTCAGACGCTGGGCCTGCCACTTGGTGTCGCAGTCCAGGGAACCATGTTGAGCCATGGAGCTGGGAGAGGCCTGTCTGGGGGAGCAGCAGAGCCCCACCCTCTAGCCTGCCACGCCAGCAGCCCCTGGCTTCTGTGAATCCCAGTCCATGGTCACAGATGGGGGCGCCGGTGCTCAGCTTCCTGACGGGAGGGCCAGGAATCCACACCGCATCTGCATGCTGGCCACCTGTGCCCCCGGTGCTGTGTGTGCTGGGGGATGGCGTTTGTCCTCTCTTCTTGCCAGGCAGTAGCACTTCCCCCTCCGCACCCGACTGGGGGACAAGGTCCCCAGCGCACCCTGCCCTCCCTCCCTGCTCCTTTTCTCCCTGTGCTGGTTCTTTCTGTCTGCTCAAACCCGTGTGTCCTGGGGTGGGTGAGGAGGCTGGCCCAGGCCCCCCACACCAGGAGCTCCTGCTGTGGCCCAGCTGCTGTGGCCGGAGTGTCTGTGCTACGTGCCCCCCACCCCCACTCTGGGTCCTTGCCAGGCGTCTGGGGACATGCGCACGGAGGCTCGAGTGGGAGGCCTGGGGGCTTGCTCAGGAGTTCTGCCCGCCCTGTGAGTTGAGTCTGCTGCTGGCTCATCTGCCCAAATCCAGGCCTTCCCCCACCTTCCGGCCCTCAGGAGGAGGGAAGCACCTCCACACAGGCCCGAGCTGACTGCAGAACTGTGGGCTGAGGTCCCCTCTAGGGCTCGCAGAGCCCCACTGTGCGCCCAGCTGGGGGCACCAGGCTGAGTTCCCTGCGCTGGCCCAGCCTAGGGCTGGTTTCATGGCACCTTCTCCCTTTGCTAAAGGGCAAGCAGCGTTGAAAGAACCCAAGACCATGTGTCACGAACCCCAGGCTCCACCCTAGAGCTCCCAGGGGTCACTGAGGCCCTCCTTGCCTGTCACTGCTTGTCATGGGCCCAACGGCTGTGGCCGCACAGGACCCAATTCCTGCTGGTCACGTCAAACATGACCACAGTGTCCTCCGCGACCTGCAAGCTGCCAGCCAGTGATAAAGAGCAGCGCCGCTCAGCCAGGCCCCCCGCCTGCCGGACACGCTGGGGCTGCCTGTGCTCTTCAGGCTCACTCCAGCCTGCGGTGATCCCAGGCCAGGGCCTGCGGGGGGAAGGTCAGGGACCCCACCCAGGGGCTGAGTTCACAGATCCGCTTCACGCAGCTGGTCACGACCCCCACACGTTCCCCCACCTTGATGCCCCACATTGTGAACCTAAAACTGCCTGGCAGCTCCCCCACCGTAAGGGCCTAGTAGGGGTGCTGGATGGGCTCGGACTCCTCCACATGGTCAGGTGGTCCTTCCGGGGAACTCAGTTCCCTGCCTCTCCAACCTCCCCAGACCTCCCCTCGCCCTGCACCCCCTCCCAAGCTGGGGAGGAAGTGGAGAGACTTGGCCCCTGGGTGACTCCCTCATGCTGAACACAGGTTCCCCCTAGCAAACGCTTCTCCCAGGCTTGCTGGCACCACGTGGGAGGGTACTGGTACCTGGAGGAGGCTGGTGAGCCGTGGAACCTTGTCACCTGCTGAGCTGTGTCCTGACCCTAACTGAGCCATCACAGTCATGGGGAAATGGGGACAGCAGGTTGGATCTTTTTGGGTTGGAGTGGTATTAAGCTGCTAATTAGGAGGATAAAGGTCTCTAGGCCTTGGTTGCAAATAGGGTTTAGAAACATTCATTCATTTGTTTGTTAAACAATTATCAAGATTCTGGACCTGATGCTGGTAATGTTATTTTTCTAAATCAGTAAACCTCCCTCAACCCTAGTTCTCTACTAAGAAAAATAACACAACGTTCTTCTTTGTCTCTCCTCTATGAGCTTCAGAGGGTCTCTCCGACTTGCCTGAGCCATGACCGTTTTGAGTTTTCCAGGAGTTTGAAGGAAAGGGGTGAAGCCCCCTCAAGCCCGGGCAGCTCTCTTCGTTAGGAAGTTATTCTTATCTTGCCCACATCTCCCCACTTGGCAGTCCCTGCACCGGAACCCCAGGCGGTCAGCAGGCTGGTGATGCAAGATGAAGAGAGCGCGGGGCCCGGTTCTGCCCTGACCGGCCGGGTGGCCTGGCCGAGGCCATGTGGCATCTCTGGGCAGGGATGTGGGAGGAGGGGGGCACAATCTTTGGTTTTACACACTCGGGGGTGCAACCCTTCTGCAGAATTAGTTCCACATTTCATCTGGAAGAGACATACCAGGGTCCGTCTCCACCCCATGACTCTGCAGACTGGCCTGGACAATGGGGTTTCCTTCTGGGCAGTGCCTGGCTCTCCAGCATGGCTGCAGATCACAGAAAGTCTGGACGTCACCTTCTGGGACTGGGGAACAGAGCAGGGAGTGGGGAGCCTCTGCTGGTACAGAAATGGGGCCGCCCCTTCCCAGGGCTGACCCCCTCCTGGCTTTCGGGAGGGAGGCTGCATGGGGCAGTAAGATCAGCCCAGGGGTGGTTCCCACTGAGTGGCCTTCTGCAAACTTTCACCCTCAGCTTCTGAGCCTTAGTTTCCTCATCTGTAAAGTTGGAAAAGTGGAACCTACTTCCTAGGATTAAAAGGGGTAACATGCCTTTTATGCACATACGGGTATTGGACAGGTGCTGATTCCCTCGTTGGTGGCCACCAAAATCAACCCGTCAAGCCATACCAAGTGTCTGCTTAGTTTATCTGAGTCCAAAGGCAGTGTCCCAGTTGGGTGTAGCTGGGGTGGGGACAGGGATGTGGGAAGAGACAGGAATAGAGAGGTGGGAGGGGCCTCAAAGACCTCTTGAAAGGGGTTGGGTTTTGTCTTGGGCACAGTAGGACTCATGAACAGGGTGTGGGCAGTGGCACCATCTATGTGGGGGAGCAGTGGTCTCTGAGGTTGGATGGGATCTTAGAAGCAGCCGATAGACAGCAGAGACTCTTCTAGAACTTCTGTAGCTTTTCAGAGAAGATCAGCATGGCATTTTCCACCTTCCCTACAACCGGCTGAGCTCAGTGCATGCATGTCAATGGGTCTCTGGGCAGGTGCCATGCCCAGTCTTGGGGCTAGTACTGACTAGAGGCTTGTTCAAGCCACTTCCCTCCTCCAACCGCAGTCTCCGAATCTGGAGAAAATTATTAGAAGCTTAAATATGAGCATAGCAGTGGGTTTTGTTATTTGGTCCTGGGTGGGAAAGCCCTTTGTAAACTGTATTTGAGGAACTATTAAAGCCGTAACTGCATTATGCTAAAAAAGAAAAACAGTTCTCATCCTTCTGCAGCCCTAGTGGTTGGGACTGGACGATGACTGAGAATGGCTGCCAAACCATCTGGTGATGCCCTGACACCACCAGAACCCACTAGTTGAAGGTGACATCACTAAAAGTAGGATGATGTGTCCACTCCTGCTGGAACGTGTAGGAAGTGCATGTATGTGGACCCTGGGAGTGATTCCTAGAGGTGGACCTCTCTGCTGGTGTCTGTTCAGTGTTTCCTAAGAGACCCTGTAAATCCCTCTCTGACACCAAATGCTATGGTGTCTTTTTTTTACCTACATATATGTATAGCAGTAACAGTATTATACACAGCAGTAATAGTCGTATAACTCCATTTGGGTTTCCGGACCCGATTCCAATATGCCTAAGTATGTGGGAGGGGGTGTCCCACACATAACACCAAATAATTCTCGAACACCAGCAGGGTGTCCGAAAACAACTCGATTCTGATGCTATCTATCTGCTGGAGACAGCCCCAGATTCCCATGTTAAGGGCCCCCTCCTACAGGACTGCCCTCCACCCCCCACTCCAGACCTGGTCTCAAGCCCCAGGCAGTTCCTGCACTTCTGACCTACAGGCTACAGCCTGGAGGTCCCCACGACCTCCCCCTGGGGTTTGATTAATTTGCTAGAGCAGCTCACAGAACTCTAGGAAAACATGTTTACCAGTTTAATAAAGGGTACTTTAAAGGGTACAAGTTAACAGCCAGATGAAGAGGGACACAGGGCAAGGTCCTGAATAAGGGAGCTTCTATCCCTGTGGAGTCTGGAGCCTGGTTTGGGGTGGCACATGGGAGCGTTCTGGCTCCCCGAGCATAGACGCCCTCTCTGACTGAGAAGCAGGATGCCAGAGAGCAGTGGTGAGTTCTCAGGAGCTTTTTGTGAGGGCTTCATTGCATAGTCATGATTGGCTAAATTATTGGCCATTAGCTGATTCAGCCTCCAGCCCCACCCTTGGGTGGGGTCCAAAAGTCTCATGAACATGACAAGACACCCATTTCACCTTTAAGGCTCTGCAGTGTTTTCAGGAACTGTGCGTAAAGACCAAATATACTTGGGAAATATATATTTGGTTATATGAATGACCAGATATGTATTTCTTATAACTCATTATATCAAAGACAGTCTTCAGAGGACATCGCCAAATGTCCCCTGGGGGCAAAATTGCCCTTGGCTGAGAATCACTGCTTGAGATGAAATTCTGAGTTTACAGGAAGTGCTGGGGACAGAGGAACTTGTTAAACACTACCACAGTTGCAGCCAAATCCACAATGTGGAAAATTCTTCAAGACAAATAACCCAGTGCCACCAACACGTATATGGCATGGGAAAAATAAATGGAGGTGGAACTATTTTTATTTATTTTTTATCCTTCAATGTTTTTTATTTATTTTATTGAAGTATAACTATTAATTGATTTCAAGTATACAACATAGGGATTTGACAGTTACATATATTATTAAATCCTCATCCCAGCTAGTGTAGTAGTTACTAACAATAAAGAAGATGTTACAGAACTATTGACTATATACTCTATGCTGTCCTTTCATCCCTCTAATTTATAATTGAGATTTTGTGCCTATTTATCCCATTCACCTAGTTCATCCACTTACCTCAAACCCTCCCCTGTGGTCACCACCAGTTACTTCTCAGTGTCTATGACTCTATTTCAATTTTTCATTTTGTTTTGTTTGTCTTTAGATTCCACATACAAGTAAAATCATACAGTATTTTTCTTTCTTCACATGGCTTATTTCACTTTGCATAACACCCTCTAGCTCCATCCGTGCTGTTGCAAATGGCAGGATTTCTTTCCTTTTTATGGATGAATAATATTCTGTTGTGTATATGTACCACATCTTCTTTATCCATTCACCTCCTGATGGACACTTTGGTTGCTTCCATATCTTGGTTATCATAAACAGTGTGGCAATAAACATAGGGGTGCATATGTCTTTTTGAATTAGAGATTTTGTTTTCTTCAGGTAAATTCCTGGAAGTGGAATTACTGGGTCATATGGCAGTTCTGGTTTTAGTTTTTTGCATATCCTCTGTACTGATTTCCACAGTGGTTGCACCAATTTACATTCCCACCAGCAGTGTAGGAGGGCTCCCATTTCTCCACATCCTCTCCAACACTTGTTATTTCTTGTCTTTTGGATAGTGGCCATTCTAACTGGTGTGAGGTGAGATCTCACTGTGGTTTTGATTTTCATTTCCCTGATGATTGGCAATGTGGAGCATCTTTTCATGTGCCTGTTGGTCATCTATACATCTTCTTTGGAAAAGTGTCTATTCAGGTCCTCTGCCCATTTTTTTATTGGGTTATTTGGTTTTTTTGGTGTTGAGGGGTATGATCTCTTTACATATTTTGGATGCCAGCCCCTTATCAGATATATAATTCACAAATGAATTCTCCCACACCATTGCCCTTTTGTTTTGTGAAGGTGTCCTTTGCTGCACAGAGCTTTTTAGTTTGATGTAATCCCACTTACTTATTTTTGCTTTTCTTTGCCTGGGGAGATGTGTGCAGAAAAAAATTACTCATGCTTATTTATGTTCAAGAGTTTTTGCCTGTTTTCTTCTAAAAGTTTTATGGTTTCATGCCTTATATTTATGTCTTCAATGCATTTCAAGTTTACTTTTATGTATAGAGTTAGGCAGTAATCCAGTTTCATTCTCTTGCACATAGCTGTCCAGTTTTCCCAACACCATTTATAAGGAAGAACTCTTTTAGATTAAAAAAAAAAGACGTAAGAGGCATCTGTCAAGTGTAGTAAGTGGCCTTTGGAATGTGATTTCTAAAGATAATTGAGGAATTATTGTTAATTTTAGTAGGTATGCTGATGGTATTGTGATTATGGTTCAAAAAAAAAGAGACTGTACTCATTTCAGCAGCAAATCTACTAAAATTAGAACGATACAGAGAAGATTAGCATGGCCCTATTAAAGGGTAACATGCAGATTCATGCAGCATCCTGTATTTTTTTCTTGGCTTTATGTTTCAATTCTCTAATATGAATTGAAGCATAAGAACAACCACAGAGACTTACTACTGGAGAGGTTCATAGGACAAGCGGAAGTATTTTCACGTGATCTGATGTATCTGAGATACACTCCAAACGAATCCTGGAAAACCTAAATAAGCATGAGGAGGAACTAAGAGAAGATTGATCAGTGTTGAGATGAATACATGGGGGCTCCTTTTATTGTTCACTCTACTTTGTATATATTTGACATTTTCCATAATTAAAATTATTCTAAAGAGTAAAAAAAAATGTTAAAAGTGGAAAGAATGAGGTTCTCGGTCATCAGTGGTGCCTAATTCTGGAGGGTCCGGGGGTCGGAGAGGACATTGCAGCGGACATCTGGGCCTCTGACTCCCCCCTCACGGCCTGCGCCCCTCTGCGGGGCTCGGGCTGGGCTTGAGCGGGGGACTCTGCTGGGTCCGCACTGCCGGGAGCCCCGACCAAGGCATCAGGGCCTTGCAGTTGTCCCCGGCCTTCCGCGCAGCACAGGCAGGACAACACATCTCCTAGAGGTGGTGGGCAGAGCGCGCTTAGCCACACCCTGTGTGCCGGAGAGGTTCACCATTGGCATTTTCAAATAAGAGTTCCTGCTGCCTCAGATGGAGTGTAAAGTCAGGGCCACATCCTCATGGGCTGCCCAAAGCCTTGCTGAGCTGGGGTTACCAGACCAGGCCGAGGTGGTGGGGGCCGAGGAGGCTTCCCACCCCTTCAGCCTTGGGCCTGCCATCCAGCATGCTTCATACGCCTTGCCCTCGTCACCTGGGTATGGGGAGCAGAACAACTGGGACGCAGCCCTGGCTCCTGGCTCTGAGCCTGGGTGTCTTTCCTGACCCTACATGGTCTCCCTCCACAAGCTTCTGGAGGCTTCTTTTATGTCTTCAACTTGGACATCTGCCTGGAGCCTTGATGGGAAACCGAGGCAGGCTTGGTGGCCTCTGTGTCCCCAGAAAGTGGGTCTGAGTCGCCCCCTGGAACCCACCTGCTCACCTCCTCTGGGTGGCGCTGCACCTTCCCCTCCTCCATGCAGACCCCTTCCTGCCCCTCCTTGGGCCCGCTCCTCTCGCAGCCCTCCCTCTCCCCAGGGATCGAATCTCCCCAAGTCCTCCTAAGGTGATCCATGGCCATCTCCATTCTACAGATGAGGAAACTAGGGCTGGGGGGTGGGGCGGCAGGTGTGTGGGCAGGGCCTCTCCCCCAGGACAGGAGGCGAACCAGTTGTCCTGTCAGTCACCATACCAAGTGGTGTAGGGGTCCAGAGTCGGGGTGTGGAACCAGAAGGCCTGGGTTCAAATCCTGCCTGTATACTTAGCAGCTGCGGACCTTGGGCAGGGAGGCCCCCCCGTCGGAGCCTTGGTTTTGTCTCCGTGACATGGGCAGGTGTAAGGATGAGGGGAGCGGATGTACAAGGTGCAGGGCTCAGCAAGGTTTTGCTGGTATTCCCTCTGTGGGGGCCCCAGGCACTGCACAGAGACTCCACAGGCAATTGAGTGTCTGTGAAGGAGGCCCCAGGGCTGCTGAAGCCAAGTAGCAGCCTGGGGGTGGGGATGTGGGTAGAGTGGGGAGGGTGTTCTGAGGGTCAGAGCACCTGGGTAACACTTTGAGCCACACCCTGGAAGGGACTAGGAATTCGTGGAGAAAGGGAGTCCTGGGCGTTGTGGGCAGAGGGCTGAGCAGGTGCAGAGGCTCAGCTGTGAGAGCTCGAGGTGCTTCTGGAGAGCCCCCAGTTGTTCTGAGAGCCTGGAGAGACCTGGGGCCTAGTGACAGAGCCTCACGTAGAAGGCATGGTGGTCGTTGGGTGTGGGAAGAAGCTGCAGCCCCTGGCCCACCACTACCCTCTTCACCCACCCCGTTCAGCCCCCTAAGAACTCTAAATTGCTTTCTGATGGTGGCACCAGCAGGCAAGTCTGAATGCATTTAAAAAACAAGGTGATTTGGAAAATTCCACTGCTGTAACATGGAGCTCCACCCCACGTGCTGTCTGTTTTCTTCAGAACTAGAACCTTCTGGCCTCCAGCTCTGGGCATCTCCTAAGAATCAGTGGGCCACAGGCCACAGGGGTCCCCTGGGTCTCCACCCTCTCTCCCCTAAGGCCATGAGTTCCATTTTTTGGAGGATCCATTGGTTTCACTATAACTTACTTCTTCCGGTCAATTACTCAGGATGCTCTGGGAATGAGTGACCTTTGGGGTCAGACCCACCTGGATTCAAAAATTCCGAGTGAAATGGGGCAACGCTATGACTTCAGCGAGCCACTGGGGTGGCTAGAGACACTGTCCCAGAGGGGGCCCACACAGACTGGGCCCGCCTGGCTCCATTTCGGCGCTCTCAGCGCTGGGCCGGTGTTGACCACCTAGCCTCTTGGGGCACAAGCGTCCCCATTCACACCGTGGGAACGGTACTCGCCTTATGCAACTCCAGGCTTTGTTGAGAAGGAAGGGGGTGTCCGCCCTCATCTGACGGTCTCAGGTCACCGTGCTTCTCAAGGTCTGCTCCCTGCCCGTCAGCGTCTTAGTGCATGTGCATTATACACAGAGATACGTTTGCTGTGGGGGAAACCTACAATTTCAAAGCATGTAAGGGCTGAGGGTAATCTTGTGTGTTCAGATATTCATTTCAGTGTTTTTTCCTGTTTATTCCAGGGATGACGTATAGTCTATAGTCTTTGATTATACTTTATTTGTAGTTTAGTGTCACTCTTTTAACTTAAGCCTCTCCTCTGTGCTATCATAAATTCTTTAAAGGTTTTTTTAATGGCTACATATAAGTCTGTCTGTTTAGTTAACCTTCCCTCATGGTTGGACATCTATATTAAGTCCACTTCATGGTTGTAAATAACACTGTAGTGAACATCTTTTTACCAGTCTTTGCCTAAATTTGGGGGTAATTTTGTAAGTATTGATAGCTTCCTTCAAGTCTATCAGGCCAAAGGGATTCTGTGCATTAAAATTTTCTCCTTTGCTGGAGCCATGCCTTTTCTCTTTCATGAATGTGCCACTTCTCGGAGTTCCACTTCCCTGAATTCACTGATTTTGACCTTCTGCAGGTAGGAAACAGGTAACTGCATTTGTTACTCGAGTGAAGTATAAATAGATGGCTCTGGTGTGAGGAGCTGAGTGTCGCTTCTTCAGCAAAGCACAGAGGGCCGTGTGGTTACTCTGGCTGTTCTGACACTTTTCTGTCTGTATCTCTGGCTGTCTTCTGTGGGTCTGAGGTTGCCGGAAGGCTGACCTCCAGCTATTTGGGCTGTTCCTGCCTCTGTTGTTTTCTTACATTGCTCAGTTTCCAGAAACAGCAAGAGTAACTCAAATTCCAGGCCGTGCGTTTTAGGAACAGAGCACCCACCTCCACTGATGGAGGTGATACTTCAAGGGAAAGAGGCGGCGGTTTCTTGAAAGCCCATGGGCCAAAGGGAGGCTCTTTTGGAATTCATGAAGCCTGTGCATCTGCCTCTGCTCTGTAGCAATGGGTCCACTGCCAGACAGAGTTCCTAAACAGAGCGTGACAGCCACACTTTACTATTGGTCATGCCTAGTCCCTCTGGCTCTGAACAGAAGCCAGGAGGCAAGGAGAATTGGAGGAAGGATGGGGGGTGGGTAGGAGCTTCTGGATGGTGGTGGGCAAGCTGTCCACTGCACCAGGCGGCCGCACCTCCCAGGGCCTCTTTCTTCACCTGCAAAATGGCTGTTGGCTATGCCAGCTTGGCAGGTTGTGGGGTTCAACTGCAGTAAGGGGGTGAAAGCATAGCACGGGGCACCTGGGATGGCCTCAAGTACAGATGCAGGTGCAGGTATGATCAGGACTTAGTCATACCGTCGACAAGTATTTGTGGGGCTCACATTTGGAGACTGGGGAAGGGCCAGGGGCAAAATGCACGTTTGGGAGACTAGATCCCACATCTCCCAAGAAGAGACGCAAAGACTGTTCGGTGGGGCAGGAGGCCTCTGTTCTGCGTCCTGTGCCCACCTCCCACCCCACCTGACCTTGGGCCCTTCCCCCTCTCTCTCCCTGGGCCTCAGTTTCCCCTCTGAATAATGAGGGGGTGGGCTTTAGCATCTGAAAGGGTCCTGACATCTGCATCTGGTCAGTCAACCATTTTCCTTGCAAGAGGATGTGTCTGCATTTGGGAGTCGCCACACCTGTCTGCTCCGTGAGACTGGGGCAGAGTGTGGGCTGTTGAGGGGTTGGCTCAGGGGTGCTTTCCATGGAGAGTGACACCCAGGGGAGGGCGACCTTCTCCTGCCTCAGTAACTCAGGGAGTTGGAGGCTCAGCCGTCAGGCCTGAAGAAGCCCCTCTGTGGGCCTCTGAGGAGCCTGGGCATCTCTCCTCGCTGCGGCGGGCTCACCGACCCACTGCACTGCTGGGAGCCGTGGAGAGCTTCCCAGATGTGCCAGGAACTGACACAGCCAGTGGTGCACATTTGTCTGTCATTCCTATTTACTTTGATTCATTTAGTCCTTACCCGACTTGGGGGTCAGGGGGTACCATGAGCCTTGTGGGGACGGGGAGAGCTGGGGAGGGGAGGGAGAGTGCCTGGACTCACCTGAGGCAGGGTCAGCCAGGCCCAGAGGCTACCACTCACCAGTCCTGTGCCCCAGCTGAGGAGAGGGAGCTATAGGGGTGGTGCTTGCCCACCAAGCAGCAGCATTACAGTCCTCAAAGGAGTGTCTGTGGTGAGCAACATTTTGGGAACCTCAGGGTTCTGTGTGCACAGGGAACCTATGGCTTCACCGGGGTAGGTAGCAGCAGAGGTGGGATGTGGCATCCTCCTGTAGTCCTTGTCTCTGTGTCCGAGGTGGGGACTGGGAGGCAGAAGGGCCCTGAGAGGATATGAGCGTGCAGAGCTACACAGTTCATCTCGCTCACTGCATAGCTGACCCTTGAATGATGTGGTGTTCAAGTGCATGAGCCCACTCACATGCAGAATTCTGTCAGGAAATAGACTGGAAAATTGGAGATTCATGACAATTTGAAAAACATTTTCTGTAGCTTCCTTTATTGTCAGGAATATAGTATATTATACATGTAACATATATACGTGTTAATTGCCCATCTATGCTATCAGTAAGGCTTCTGAAAACAGTACGTCACTAAGTTTTTGGGGGTCGTCAAAAATTATATGTGGATTTTCAACTTCAAGGAGGGGTAGATGCCCTTAACCCCCACATTGTTCAGGGGTCAAGTTTATTTTTGTTAGGCTCAAGTTTTGATGAGGATTTATCTTCAACACTTCTGGGTGCTGATGACAAGGGGTAAGAAATGGGCAAAATCACCTTTATGTGACTGATGGGCTTCTGGAGGGCTCTGGGTTGGGGTAGGAGAATAAGGGGCAGCAGGTGGAGAGGGTGGAGAAAAGGCAGACAGATGGTACCAAATGCAAATCTGGGGATCACAAATCTATTTTGGTTCTGGAGTCAGAACAATGGTTCCCAGTTATTGTGAGGTTTTAAAACTCTTTAAGACTCAGAATGAGGGCTGGAAGGGATTTTGAGAGTCACAAGGAACACTGTAAAAGCAGATTTATTAATCTGATATATTAAATTGCTAATTAAGTCAGGCCCAGAGCAAATCTGTACCTTGTGTTTTCTTAAAATAAGCTGGAGAAAACACATTGTGGTTTAAGAACTAGCATTATTTTTTCTTATAACCACCCAGCTTCCCTTATGCACCAAGCCCTGTGAAGGGTGTTAATGTATTCTATTAAGAGATTGTTTTTTTTTAAGATCTCACCCCTCTGGCCATCACAACTAATAGGTGCTAAAAGTTACACAGTGGGGAGAAACATGTCAGGGAGTTCTTTGGTCCAACACTAATGACTATAGCCCAGACTAATCAGTCTTCCATCACATGCTTCAAGCTGCTTTCTGTGATGGAGAGGTTATCCTTCCTGTCCCTGACCCCTCTGCGAGCTCGACTCCATTAGATTAAACTGGTTCCTCTTTCTGAGGTTTCCTCTTAATAACTGTGCCTGGGATAGACCTATGGGTTCTTGGTCGGCAGGAGCCAAGCCAAGTGGAGCGCCCAGGCTTTGCAGTTCCCAGCCACTGGAGTTTTTCTCTTGCCTTGGTATCCCCAGAATATAATGATTTAACAAATATGTAACTGCCTACTATTGGCCAGGCCCAGGGTACACAGCAGTAAACAAGATAAGCCCCATTTGGCTCAGGAAGCCTAGATTCCAGGAGCAGGATGAAGTAGGATCAGTTACCAGCTAACAAGAGTTTTCTTATTCCAGCCTGGCAGGGTCTCCAAAGGAGGTCTGGGATGGGGCATCCGGCTTCTGACCCCTCTTAGCTACTGACAGGCTCTGGGACCTCGGGCAAGTGACTTCACTTCCCCAGGCTTTGATCATAGGCCCTTCTCTGGAGTGTCTGCAACGTTGACATAGGTAATCACACAAACGTTAGTCCAGCGGTTCCCAGGCTTGTCTGCACATTACTGTACCTCACCTCCAGAGGCCGATTTAACTGACCTGGGGCGTGGATTGGGCTTTGGAATTTTCAAAGATCCCCAGGCGACACTAAGTGAGGCCAGTTTGGGATCCAGGGCGCTGGGCACTACGTGACCGTTCAATAACAGAGAATTACCAGAAAAGCCCGTTTTGCAGATTGAGAGACTAAGGCCGGCCCGGGATGATGGCGAACCGACGTCCCGAGGCCGCACGTCCCGGGCCAAGCTAGGTGTCGCTCACACGGACCTCCGCCCTCGGCCGGTGCGGCGGGGCCCGGGTTCCCTGGTCCCCAGGACACCTGCCCGGGTCCGGGTCGCCCATCGATGCGCTCCACCACTCGGCTCCCCAGGCCTGGTCCCTGCCTGCTCGTGCCCCTGCCCCCTGCCGGCCGCTTCCCACTTCCAAGATGGCCGCGGGTGGAGCCGAACAGGTAGGGAGGCGCCTGGCGGGTGTCTGGGGAGTCTCTGCGGACACTGAGATCCCTCAGGCCTCCCTTCGTGGCTCCGCTTGGCTCTCGGGAAGGAAGAGGGTCGGCGACACTGCTCCGGGGCCCGCAGCGGGAGGGCAGGCGGGCAGAGCATCCGGCTCGGGCAGCGACGGGGAAGGCAGTCCGGGCGGAAGAACGGCGGCGGCCGGCGGGGGGCGGGGTTTGGGCGCGCGGGGCGGGGCTTGGGCGGGCGGGGCCAGGGCGCTGTGGGCGGGCCGAGGGCGGGTGAGGGTGCGCGCCCGTTTGTCGCGGGCCGCTCGCGCGCACCTGCCGGCTCGGCCAGCCGCTTGCCGTGCGCCGGGTGTTCTCGCCGCGGAAGTTGCGGGTCCCGAGGGGGTCTGGGCTGCTGGCCCGTGGGTCCCGGAGATGGCGTTGGAGCCGCACTAACTCCGGTACTGCGGGCCTCCGGCGGGGGGCTGACCGCGAGGCGGGGGCCGGGGCGCGGGGCCGCCGCCACCTGCTGCAGCGGCGGCCGGAGCCGGGAGGCGGCCTGAGGGGGCGGGCCAGGCCGCGGGGCCGGGGCCTGCCCGGGCGCCCCCTGCCTGCGCGGCGGCGCGTGCGGCCGGGGGATCCCGGTGCGGCTCGGGCAGCGCTCGGCTCCGCCGCCGCCGGGCGAGACGCGTGCCCTGACGCTCTCCTGTTCCGGAACTTGACGAAAACTTTTCCCCTTCAGACGCGCGGAGCTCTCCGGCCCGGAGAGGGGCGCACTAAGCGGCCCCGCTCGGCCACCGGAGCCGCCCACCTCGGGTTCCCCGACCCCGGAACCCCCATCCACCTCCAGGCCCCCGGGAACCTCCTCCGCCTTGGGGCCCCCAGAGCCCCCTTCCCCTCTGGGTCCTCGAATCCCGGGAATCCCCTCCGTCTCGGGGCCCCCGAACTCCGGGACCCCGTCCACCTCGGAGCACCTGACCCCCTTCCTTCTTGGAGGCTGCGTCCCCGGGCCACAGACACCTGCCCCCCAGTCCTCGGAGACCTGTGCCTGGGGCTCCTCCTCGGTGCGGGGACGTCTGCTCCGCAGGTGGCCCGGCTGGGCGGCGAGCTGCCCGAGAAAGGAGTCCTTGTGGCTCGGCGCTGTGGGGTGAGGCCGTGATGAGGAGGGCTCCCCAGGAAGCCTCAGGACTGGCCCTGCGGGCTCTAGACTGGAGGCCCAGATAGTATTTTAGTGGCCTGATCCTCGCTGGCCATGTGAATCCTTTTTGTCGTAAAAGTGCACAGGGCACCACTTTCTCTGAAGAGGAATTGAAAGCTTAGCTTTGGAAGCTTGTCGGTGCAGGGCGCTCCCGGGCATTGGCTGACTGTGTTTCCGGAGGCCCGCTGACGGGGGAGGTGGCCTGGAGCCCGCCTCTGCAGGATGAGGCCCCTCGCCGCCGTCCTGCCCTTCTAGAGAATGGGCCGTGCCCCGCACTGTTAGGGGCTCTGCCCGACCGGGCCAGTCCTGCGGCAGCCTTAGAACACTTGCTCGTGCTCATTTTATCTGGCTAGTACCAACCAGTGTCTCGAGTTTGGAAATGTCTTCCCGACTTCTTACCCAGCCACACCTGGGTTGCCCCTAACCCCCAACCCAAGGCTGTCCTACTTGTATATATGTTGACCCCCTGAGATTGTGGGCTCCACGAGAGCCTCAGCCCTAATACGAATCTGGCATATACTTGGGGCTCAGGGTTATTGAGTGAATGCTCCCTTTGGGAAACATTAAAGGAGGTAAAGTAACTGGTTCAGTCACCCCGCGTGAGAGAGGCAAGGGTGAGATTCAAACTGAGGCACGTCACTGGGCTAGGCCCTGCTCATCTTAGTGTCCTCGCATGGGCCTGACGGGTTCCTGCTTTGCTGCGCTTTGTCCGGGGCTGGGCTTACTTCATTCTTGTGAAAGTGAGTTTTCACAGTTCTGGCCCAGCCCACCTTCCAACGCTCAGTGTGGTGCTGCCTCACCTTGTTTCCGCAGCAGGCCCCCTGCAGTTCCTCTCCCAGCTCCATCCCACTGGCCTGCTCCTCTCTGCCCCATGGTGAGTTCCTGTCCTTCCAGGCTGCACTCTCTCTCGCTGTGCTCCGTGGAAGCCCCTTTAATGGGAGGACACAGCTTATCAGAGCAACTTAAGTTAGAATTTGTCCCTCGTTGTCATCGTCATGTCCCCATCGCAGCCCAGGGGACTCCTGCCCAGAGTGCTGGGAGGGCTTATGGAGCTTGGAGGCCTCGGAGAAGATTTGTCATCAAAATAGACATTTATACAAAACACATAAAAGAAGATTTTAGGTAACTGAGTATGTATTACCTGAATATTTTAAGGCAGGTGTAAAATCGCTAGGACCTGGATTGTTTAGAATTCTAGGTTGTCAAGCTGGAAGGACCTCATTTTATAAATGGGGAAGTGGATGCCCAGTGCTCAGTTGGTACCACAGAGCAGGTGTGAGGAGAGAGATCAGTGGCAGGAAGAAGCTGTACAGGGAGGCTGTGCAGGCATGGACTGGCTGTGTCTGGGCTTGCATATGCAAATCAGTTGCCAGAGGAGGGGGCCTGAGCTGGCTGGCCAGATCTTTTGCCCGGGAAGGAGTAACGCCAGCCAGCATCTTCTGAGGCTTGGCTTGTGCGAGGCACAGTTCTGAAGGCTTTATGTGGATTTCGTCCCCTCGTCTTGTCAGTTGCCTAATGAGTTAGGGTCTATTGTCCCCATTTCACTACCTGGAAATTTAGACACAAGGAAGTTAAGAAACTAGTCCAAGGTCACACAACTGGTAAGTGGAAGAGCCAGGGTTTGTACCCAGGCAGGCTACCTCCAGAACCTGCATTATTTTTTCACCGTGTATGTTATTTTTACAACTTTTCTGTTGAAGTCTAACATGCACACAGAGAAGTGTAAAAATTGTTAAGTGTTTAGCTTATCAATTGTCACACAGTTTAGTGTCGGTATTCTTAAACACTCCAGTGAGCCATGTATGGGTCTTAATGTCAGACCTGGTTTGAATCCTCTTTCTGTTGCTGTTAATCAGCCACTCTGAATCTCAGTTTACTCAGCAGACTTGTGATGATTTGGGCATGTGATAACACCTAAAATGTTTGGTGCATGGTAAATGTTCAGTAAATGTTTTCTTTCACTAATAATTAAGATTATAAATTACATTGCTTGTTAAGTAGTCTAAATACTTTCTTAACCTGTCAGTTGCCTCTCAGTCATTTTATGATGATTTGTATCGGTAAATCATTCTGTGTAGCTGAAACATTTTGGGGTAGTGGGGTCCCCCTTCCCTGTGCATTGGAAGCACCAAATTTAAAATGTTCCACCTATGCCTTTAAGCAGAGGTGGGTTGAATGTCTGCTCCTTAGGTTGTGAAGGAGCCTTTGGGGACCCTCAACAGTTTAATCCCAGTTTCTGCCTGGTTTGCTGATGGACTGAAACTTCAACAACATTGTGTTGAATTTCAGGTGCCTTCAAATTGCCACTCACCCTCCAGAGGAATAAATTGAACTTCTACAGGAAATTCTTCCCTAGGATTATTTTTATCCTAAACAGTAATCCATATAAAAACCAAACTACCTTTATAGCTGGCTTTTCATTCTACATAATGCAAAGTAACTCATTATTTTAGGCCATTTGTGCAGCAGTGGGAAGAGTAAGCGCTTCATGTCAGATTGGCCCTGTACCACCATACATACCTTAGCTTTTGTGCCCTGGTCTCCTGGGAGATGGTACTGATGGTACCCTTAGCATTCCAGGTCATCGTGGAGGTTACATGGCTGGTGTGTGTGGACACTGAACTGGTGCCCAGCATGTAATGCACATCTGGTGAGCAGAGGCCGCTGCTCATGTTAATTGTTAATGCTGAGACTCTGAGAGCCAGGGAGCCTTGTGCCTGTCTTTCCAGGGTCCTTTCTGCTTAAGCCAGGACCTGAATTAAAAACAGAGACTCCCAGTGGTCGGTGGTTGTGGAGCCTTCTGCAAAGCAGGCTGATTCACATGGCAGATGCCACCTAGATCCATGAGTTCTCCGTGGTGTTAGAACTGAATTTCAGGGGCTTTGCTGGCCTGCTTCTCCTGAACGGTCCTGTCCCCCAGGGTCAACATGAAGGCCTGGTAGGGCCACTGCTCCCTTGGGGAGGCTGGTAATCCCACCGGAATCCACACAGGGAAACATGCAGGGCCCCTGAGAGGCCTTGTGGAGAATGATGTGGATGCTGGAGAGAGGATCAGGTGGGGCCCTGTCTGCAGAACCCTGGGCAGGTCCCTGCTTGTGGCTCAGCCCAGCTCTGTTGTCCCCATCTGTACACTGGCAGAATACAGTCTGCTCTTTCACAGGAGGAGTGAGGGGGAGAGGAGGCGCTCGGTGTCTGCACAAGGGCTGTGTAAAGCAGAGTTTGCCAGCGGGCCTTGGGGTCCCAGCTGCTGCCACAGAAAGGGAGAGGAGACCTTGGGTAAGCAGTGGGCCTCAGTTTCCTCCTCTCTGCAGTGGGGATAATACTTAGCACGTAGGGCTGTTGAGAGCTGTAAAACACATTAAGTGCCTGGTACTCATCAAATTTAGTTTTATGGTGATGCTCTGGGGTTGACAGATGGGTGGCAGAAAGGAGCAGCGTGTGCTTGACTCTGAAGGGTGAGGATAGGAGGTCGGTGGTGGAGCTGGGTTGATGGGAGGCCTGGCAGCACAGGCAAGTACATCCTGCTCAGAGGACCGGGGACTGCAGTGGTGACCCGTGCTGATGGGGGCCTGAGGAGCCGGCTCTCTGAGGGATCCAGAGAGGAGCTGGGACAAGGTGGGCTGCGTGTAGCTACGTGCCCCGGGACAGAGCTTGCTGCCAAAGGATGTCTGCAGGGATGCAGCATTACTGTTCCTTGAAGCCCTAATGGGTGGGTTTTCCTCCTGGAGACTTAACTGTTTGGTTTTGGCTTCATGAACTGTTCCTTTTTTAATGAAGACTTGGTCAAGGGCTAGTCCCGCTGCTTTTTAAGGAAGAGAAAATTAGAGTGTTGTTCAAGATGGAATTGTTTTCCAAAGCCTTATTCAGAATCACTGGCTGTCCACTTTCTGACTTGTGTTGAGCTAAAGATGTGGTTCTGGTGGAGTGGAAGTTGTTGGAGTGTCTTGGGACACTTACCCTCCTTGCTGCCTGCAGAACTCAGTTTTGTGACAGGTAAATAAAATTCAGATGGTCTTGCTGCCTGGAATAAAAACAGTCCTGCTCCTGCCGTACTTGGTGTCCTGTATATTTTTCTCGTGCGGGAGGTGATGGCTGGTCAATGTTACACGTGTATCACATACCTGGGAGAGGGAGAGCCTGGGGGTGCAAGCTGCTGTGGTCCCCGGGCAGGGCCTGGGTTAGCCTGGGAAACAGCTGCAGAGGGAGGGTTTGTTTCACGTTCCTGAACCGTCAAGTGTTGACAGCTTTTCTTGCCATCCGGTTTAGTAGTTTACACGATGCATAGGACGGTCATCGCTTAGCTGCTGACCTGTCTGCACGAGGTGCCGGAACTTGATGGGACAGATTCTCTTCCTCCTCTTGTTACCTCCCCTGCTCACCTGTTCTTGAAACGTAACCTGGTGCTCAGCAGACGTTTCTTGGATAGACTGTCTTTGAAACCTGCCCACTTCGAATGTAGTTGTTACTAGTAATAATTCATCAAATAGATCTTTGAATCATAATCCATGCCAGGCACGGCCAGGCAGTAGTATTAAGAAACTGTTAGCCTTGTGTCTGCCTGGAGTTTAGAAGCCAGTAGGGAGAGACATGGGAACAGCCATAAATACAGGTGGGGTGTGGCCGAGAAAGGAGATGAGGAGGAAGGAGGACCTGCAGCTTCTGGGGAGAGTTGGGGAAGGCTTCTCAGAGGAAGTGGCCTCGGAAGTCTCCTTGTGGCACATGCGACCAGATGCCCAGGGCGCTGATGGCTGAGCTGGGAGCACACCCCAGACCATGGCGCAGTACAGCGGGTTTTGAGAGGTGTGGGTGACAGCACAAGGCTGGTGAGGCTGGCAGGGACAGATCCGGAGGGCCCTGTGCCTGCTCAGAGAATTCAGGCTCATTTTGTTTTTAGAAAACGTGTGACTCTGAGGCAGGCCATCTGCAGCTGGTTTCCCAGCAGGCTTCCAAAGTCCACCCTGCAGCCTGTCTCAAAAGCACGTCCTCTGTGCAGCCTCCAGCGTCAGGCACTGTCGGAAGGCAGGCGCTCTGGAGTGCGGCTTCTGGTTTCAGGCCCTGGCGGTGCCAGGTGGAAGGGCTTGAGGACAGGTGGCCATGGCCCCTGCACACTGGGTTTCAGGGCGTGTTGCAAGCAGAAGTCCTTCTTCCCTCTTCGGGTCATTTCCCCGAACGCTGACACCCTGTTCCTCAGGTCTAAGGAACTTAAACTGGACTCGGAGCCAGCGGAGCCCCAGAGGTCGCTTAGCCTCTCTTTGCAAGAGGCCCCTGGGCTCCTCTCCGAGGCTCCTGAGGCTGAGGCGGCAGGCGGGGAGGAGGGCCACCTCAGGGTGGCTCTTTCCTTTTCTCCATGCTTTCCTCTTTCCTCCCAACTGAAGGAGGGGTCCTCGGCTTACTTAATACACTTGTTATGTGTTCCTGTCTATTCTAGTGTTACATTTGTAGTTTAAATTAATTTTTTTGCAGGTATTTGAGCTATTTATGTGGCTAAAGGAGAGGAAACACACATACATTGGGTGCCTACTGTGTGCAGATGTGTTCACCAAACCTCATTTCATCTATCCTCAGAGCAGCCTGTGAGTTATGTGGTGTCACCCTACTTTACTGCTGGGGAGGAGGGGAGTTGAGGCTCAGAGAAGTTGAGGCATCTCCCCAGCTGGTAAGTGGCAGAGCCGGAGTATCAGTGGGCCTGTCACAGACTCTCCTCTCTGTTTACTGTGGGGATTTTCTCTTAAATTTGTGGCTTTTTGCCAGTTTGGCCTGTTGAAGTTTTGATGGTGTTTTGATAATTCTAATTGCCTTTGATATTGGCAAAGATTAGCTCTTAACTACATGCTAAAAATTTCTTACTATATTTTCCTTTTTATTTAAAAAATGTAGAACTTGCACATTTGCATACACTTTGATCTCCCAGTGTCTTCCGACTCTGAATCCTGTTGTTTGACAGCACGGTTCAGTTCAGGGATTGTCCTAGAGCAGGGTCCCAGAGGTAGTTTTCTATGGCCTTGCCTGGGAGTTGCTCCTGGCGGGGGACTCAGGGTATAAGCTCCAGTCCAGGAAAATTCAGGGCAGTGAGAACCGTGAGACGTTGAAAACCTGTTCATATGTGGTGAGGTGATACCTGGATCCTTTCAGGGGTTGAACTGAGTTTTTGTTTGGTAGGTTAGAGAAGCACTTTATTTTGTGCTACACCTTTATAATTTCATTTATGTATTAAACTCTAATTTTGTTTGTGTTTGCATTTTGGTGTAGTATAGTATAGTTACCTTCTAAGAAAAATTGGTACCGTAACCAATTAGTACAGCACCTTATGAAGTAATCCTTCCTTACTCATTGGATCATATTTTAAGTTTTATTTATAGTTCAGTCTGTTTCTGAATTCTGCGTTTTGATTCATTCCTTCATATTTCTATTTTTACTCAAGGGCCACTCTGTCTGACTGGTTGGTTCCTTCAGTTTGTGGGAGAGAGGAGAATTACCCGCCCCCTCCCCACCACTTTTCCTTTAATGAATTTGCTTTTGCTGTGTTGACATTGAAAGGCAGGCAGGGCTTCCTGAAGGGGAGCAGGAAGCCTCACTGCAAAAGCTAAAATAACACCCAAAGGAGGTGGTTATCATTGTCACTGCCATGCTCCAAAACCTTCACGCTTCCACTGGCTGTTTGCTGATAGCAGCTACCGCCAGAGCCTGCCTGGAAGCCGGGTGTCTGTGGGATGCATTCCCCCTGGTACTCTATTTCGTTCTCCCAAGGTAGTCTAGCGGAGCTAGGATTAGAACCCAGGGATGTCTGGGTCCAGAGGCCTGTTCTTCATGTCCTTCTACTCCCTGAATCAGAGTTAAATATACCACCAGGTTTCTTTACTCTGGACATTTTGAAGTCCAATAGAAGGCAATACAGGATGTACCAGGCTCCTCAGTCTGCTGGGGACCATCCTCCCCAGGCTGGTGTGCCTCCCAGTTCCCTCATTCCCACCCCATTCTTAGGCCAGAGGACTGGGGGCGGGGCCTAGATGTGTGTGTGTGTCACTGACAGCCTTGTCCTCTCTTTTCAGTCGTGTTTATTGTGGGTTTATGGCCTTTATTTTTCCTTTATTATCCATCTTCATTGAGCCAGCCTGTCACCTGGGCTTTTATAACCCCCAAACTAAGCCATTCAACCCCTGTTTGGGGGGTCAGTCCCAGAGATCCCAGCTCTGCCCCCAAGTTAACAGTATAATCATGGACCTATTTCTTAATCTCTCTGAGCCTCAGTTTCTTCCTTTTAAAGGGATTAATGTGCCCTGCTTCATAGACAGGAGTAAGGTGACTGAAACATTTGTGGAGGGCAATGGCTCACTTGGATGTGATGGGGTAATCTCACTGTACGTGGCATACACAGTTTGTCTTGTTTTCTATCTTGATGAAGACATCTTGATTTTTATGTTGTCTCAAAACAAGTAGAACATTGACTTATGTATGGGTTAACCCATACATAACCCATGAATTCACATACTTTTGAAAACATGAAAAGTAAAAACCCCTCTGTGTCCAGCACAGTCCTCGTGTTCCCAATGCTGCCCTGGGGTCAGAGATGTGGCGGCTGGTGGTGGTGGTTGTGATTGTTCTACATATTCTTACCCTAGCTGTGTCCTTTGTTGGGTTGTCCTCCTGTTATTATTATTATTATTTATTTATTTTAATTAACATATCACTGATATACAATCTTATGAAGGTTTCACATGAGCAACATTGTGGTTTCAACATTCACCCATATTATCAAGTCTCCCCCCACTGCAGTCACTGTCCATCAGGGTACTACCATGCTATAGACTTATTCTTGCCTTCTCCATGCTATACTGCATTCCCAGTGACCTATCTTTCTTATGTGTGCTAATTATAATGACCCTTACTTCCCTTCTCCCTCCCTCCCCACCCATCCCCCCTACCCCCTTCCCTTTGATAATCACTAGTCCCTTCTTGGAGTCTGCGAATCTTCTGCTGTTTTGTTCATTCAGTTTTGCTTTGTTGTTATACTCCACAAATGTGTGAAATCATTTAGTATTTGTCTTTCTCCGCCTGGCTTATTTCACTGAATATAATACCCTCTAGCTCCATCCATGTACAATACATTATTTAATGAAATAATATGGGAAATGATGATGTATGAGTGCAAAAAAAAAAAAAAAGAGAGAGAGAGAGAGAGTTGATATTACCATGCAAACTAAGTTGAAAATCTTGTTGAAAATAAGTGGCTACCAAATAATAACTTAGTAAGAATACTTGGAGTACCTAAGACTGCCATTGAGTTCATTGTGAGCAAAACACTGGTAAAGCCTAAGGGAAACTTAGTAGAAATCTAAAGATATGTGTATTCAGATTGTTTTACAGGTGTATTCAAGATGCTGTTTCACTTGAAAGAAACCAAAACTGGACATCTTAGATGATATGTGCACAGTTGGGTTTATATAGGAAAATGATGCAGCGTACCAGTGAAATCATCTGTCATCAAAGAAAAGGCATTGGTCTTAGTAATCCTCCTGTCATTTTATATCATGATAATATATGCTAAAACTAGCTTGTGGTCCTGAATTAAAACTTGGGTATGCAGGACTCTTTTCAAAGATTCTTCCTTTAAAAGGGGCCTGAGAACATCGAGCTGTGCAGCAGAGCAGTGGTACATTTGACTTTTATGTCTACAGTGTAAACTTACATTTTTGTGGTTTTTCTAGTGTTTCCTTGGACCAAGATGACTGATGGAAATCTTTCCACCTCTACAAATGGCATAGCCTTGATGGGCATTCTGGACTGTCGGCCAGGAAGCCACATTCAGAACCTACAACATCTGAATCTCAAGGCACCCAGACCCCTCTTGTCGCCTGAGGATGGGCCCAAGCTGAAACTTGGTGCTTTAGAAGCTCGGCACAGCCTCGAGTCAGTGGACTCGGGCATTCCTACCCTAGAGATCGGTAACCCGGAACCTGTCCCCTGCAGTGTGGTCCACGTGAAGAGGAAACAGTCTGAGTCGGAGATAGTCCCTGAGCGGGCCTGCCAGAGCGCGTGCCCACTGCCATCCTACGCGCCCCCAGCTCCCACGAGCCCTGAGCGGGAGCAGAGCGTGCGGAAGTCCTCCACGTTTCCCAGGACAGGCTATGACTCGGTGAGGCTCTACAGCCCCACCTCCACAGCCCTGAACCGCAGCGATGATGTCTCCATCTGCAGTGTGTCCAGTCTCAGCACAGAGCTGTCCACTGCACTGTCCATCAGTAATGAGGACATCTTGGATCTTGTGGTCACGAGCAGCTCCAGTGCCATTGTGACCCTCGAGAATGACGACGACCCACAGTTTACTGACGTCACCTTGAGCTCCGTCAAGGAAACCCGGGACCTGTGCCAGCAGGGCCTTGTTGATGGAACTGAGGAGGGGAGTAAATTGAAAATATTGGGCCCTTTTAGTAACTTCTTTACCAGGTAATGCCGGCTTTGTCTCCTGGGAAGTTAGGTTTAATTCAGACCGGTTGCATTGTTGTTCTTGTCTAAACTGTGTTGTATGTTTCCTGTCCTGTTGAACAGGCGCTGTGTTGCATAAGTAACCGTGTCTTTCCCAATAGCCCGGATGTTGTCCCTTCCCTGCTTCTGACCTGTTGTGGCTGAGATTGACCCGTAAGGGTCAGTGTTCCCAAATCAGCAACCTTACTTTGTCAGCCTTATCTTCTGAAGGGCTCTTTACACTAGTAACTTGAGTTTTTTGGGCTAAGCAGAGGGTGCTGATGAAGGTGACACCTGTGCTGGCATTTCTGGGTGCCCTGTACTCCTGCCTCGCTGGGTTTTTGTGCTCATGTTCTGGCCCTGGCCCTGTGGCTGGGGTGGGTGTTGTTGCTGCGCCACAGCCACATGCGTCCCACAGATGTCAGGGCCAGGCCTGGCAGCCCACTTCCCCTGGTGCCTCTTCACCCAGGTGCCAAGCCGGGGCTGCTGGGGTCTCTCTGTCTCACCTCAAGCCGTGTGGGGACACAGCACCTGCCTCTTACCTGCACTTCCCTGGTTTTGTTCAGCTAGTGTTTGTGTCCTTGGCTCTGTGCATCAGGTGACATGGAGTAACACGGCAATAGAAATGGCCACAGGTGATGGCTTTGGGTGGGCTTCCAGGCTAGGGGTGGTGGCAGTGGACCCATCAGTCAATCCCTTAAGCAGATGACTTCCAAACGGGTGGAACTCCCAAACTGGGGTGCTATGAGGAAGGGCACAGAGGCTGTGGAGAGAGTGTGTAAGAGGATGGTGATCTGCTTCACATCTGCGCTTCCCATGCTGGGGGCCCAGGGCTGGGCAGGTAGGAGCATTTCTGTGGTTGACCCTGACTGCCGCAATTGTGTGCGCCTGTAGCAAAGCCCTTGTTGGGC
Organism: Manis pentadactyla; assembly: GCF_030020395.1. Taxonomy (NCBI): domain Eukaryota; kingdom Metazoa; phylum Chordata; class Mammalia; order Pholidota; family Manidae; genus Manis; species Manis pentadactyla. The sequence goes on from NC_080023.1 coordinate 372,354, forward strand.
TTTGTGGAACCAGGTGTCCCTTGGAGACTGTGATGTGCTGGCTGGAGTCACTTGGGACTTCTGTACTACACTCACTCACTGCTGTCCCATTGCTTTGTCAGCTGAAGGTGGAGACCATCTCAGATGAGTCTGAGACCAGCCCTGAGGGGGAAGGTTTCCGACACAGGCTTTGGTTTTTGGGGCGCCTTCTCTCCCTGGCGCACCAACACACGGGGGTTGTGCTACCATGAGTGGAGTCCCTGGGGCCAGAACTCGGTAAGTCCACAATTGCCTTCGGCAGGAGGAACCAAGGAAGTTTTGGGGAGACTGTCACTATCCCTTCTAGGGCCCCAGCCCGAAACTAGTGTTGCAGTCAGATTTGTGTCAGTGTTTCCAAATTTTCCTGTTTATAAATACCACCTGGGTCCTTTTAAATGTGGCTTCTCAGGATCCATTCCAGAACTCTAGAACCAGAATCTTAGGGAAAAGGCCTGGCAAACAGGTTTTCAGAATCACCTGGGGTTCTTGGCAAATTTGGGAAACTGGTTTGGAATGAGGGTGGCTGGGAACCACCAGCACAGAGGAAAGCTTAGCTTTGGAATTCAACAGATCTGCTCCTACGTCCTAGCTGTGTGACCTTGAACAAGTTACTAAACCTCTGGGTTAGTTTTCTCTTCTCTAAAAGCATTTGTCAGGGCCTGGCACAATGCCTGTCATGTGGTTTGGGTACTCTCTAACGTCCTTGTCCCCGTTGTCTCTGTGCTTTCTGTCTCTGCCCACTCATCTGCAAAGTGGGGAAATGGGACCTACTTCATATGGTGGTCGTGGGGACAGAGCGGGTTCAGACCCAGAGACAGTCAGCTTTGAAGGGTCAGTTGCTTGTTGTGATTATCATGACCTCATCTTGCTTCATCGGCTGCCTTTGTCTTACTCTATGTGTTGGAGTGTCTTCCCCTTTGAAAGGAAATGTCATCCATTACTATAAATCATTTCTAAAGCTACTTCTTTTCCTTTTAAATTAAGGTGTAGTCGACATACAATATTAGTTTCAGTTGTGCAACATAGTGATTCAACGTTTGTACACATACATTGCTAAGTGGTCAGCATAGTAAGTCTAGCTGCCATATGTCCCCATGCAAAGTTGTTAGGGTATCACTGGCTGTATTCCCTATGCTGTACATTGCCTCCTCGTGTCATACTTACAACTGGAAGCTTCTACTTCTTCCCTTCCCCTTCCTTTATTTTGCCATTCCCCTCCCCTCTGACAACACCGGGCTGCTCTCTGTGTCTACGAGTCTGTTCTATTTGTTTTGTTTTGTTTTTCAGATTCGCATACAAGAGATCATACAGTATGATAAAGCTGCTATTTCTAGGAGAGCTTTCACAGCTTTGTGCCACAGAAATCAAATGTCTCCTCTTGGTTTTATTCCTTGTTTCTTGTCTATACCCTAGTTTTGATGGCTGTGACATTATTATTATTATTATTAATTTTTTTCTTTTTTCGTGTCTTAATGACCTTTTTCTTTTTATTGAAGTATCGGTAATAGACAATCTTATGTTGGTTTCAAATATACAGCACAGTGGTTCCACAGTTACCCAAGTTATTAAATCCCCATCCCCTCCAGTGCGGTTGCCATCAAGCAACCTGGTAAGACGTTACAGAATTATTAACTGTATTCTTGTGCTGCACTACCATCCCTGTGACCAACTTACATTGTAATTGAGAATTTTCGTGCCCCTTTATCCTCTTCCCCTTGGTATCCACTAGTTCCTTCTCGGTGGCCATGAGTCTACTGCTATTTTGTTCCTTCTGTTTTGCTTTGTTTCTATACTCTACAAATAAGTGAAATCATATGGTATTTGTCTTTCTCCACCTGGCTTATTTCACTGAGCATAAGTACCCTCTAGATACATCCATGCTGTAAATGGGAGAATTTATTTTCTTTTTATAGCTGAATAATACTCCATTGTGTATATGTACCATCTCTTCTTTATCCATTCATCTATGGATCTACATTTAGGTTGTTTCCATATCTTGGCTATTGTAAATAGTGCTGCAATAAACATAGGGGTGCATATGTCGTTTCGAATCAGGGATTTTGTTTTCTTTGGGTAAATTCCTAGGAGTGGAATTCCCGGGTCAAATGGTATTTCTATTTTTAGTTTTTTTCCATATTGCTTTCCACAATGGTTGCACCAATTTACATTCCCACCAGCAGTGTAGGAGGATTCCGCTTTCTCCACATCCTTGCCAACATTTGTTGTTTCTTGTCTTGTGGATGTTGGCCATCCTAACTGGTGTGAGGTGAGATCTCATTGTGGTTTTAATTTGTATTTCCCTGATGATTGGTGATGTGGAGCATCTTTTTATGTGCCTTTTGGCTGTTTGTATTTCTTTGGAGAAGTGTCTGTTCAGGTCCTCTGCCCATTTTTTAATTGGATTATTTGCTTTTTGTTTGTTTTGGGTGCGTGAGCTCTTTATATATTTTGGATGTCAACCCCTTATCAGATCTGTCATTTATGAATATACTGTCCCATACTGTAGGATGCCTTTTTGTTCTACTGATGGTGTCCTTTGCTGTACAGAAACATTTTAGTTTGATGTAGTTCCACTTGTTCATTTTTTGTTTCCCATGCCTGAGGAGATGGGTACACGGAAAAATTTCTCATGCTTATATTCAAGACATTTTTGCCTGTGTTTTCTTCTAAGAGTTCTATGGTTTCATGACTTACATTCAGGTCTTTGATTCATTTCGAGTTTACTTTTGTATATGAAGTTAGACAATAATCCAGTTTAATTCTCTTGCACATAGCTGTCCAGTTTTCCCAGCACCAGTTGTTGAAGAGGTGTGACATTATTCTTGTAAGCCATTATTAAGTGCCATTGGGAAGCAGGTGGAATAATAGTGACAAATCAATCAAAATATTGATATCATGGGCCAAATGTAGTGAGTTTTTTGTTGTGAAGTTTTAAAGTGTTAGAAAAGAGTTTCAATCAAGAATTCTTTGAGGGGAGAAAAGTGTTCTCTGTTGAAATGTTTGGAACCCACTAAACATTTTACAGGTGAGTAAATTTACAGGAGAGTTGCAGAGAGAGACACAGTACACAGTAGGCACTCAGAGGACTGTGTGAGTTTTGTGGAGGGCAGAGTGGGGGCTAGAGCTGGTCCTTTGGGGTCTCCAGCCCAGGCTTCTGAATCATCCTTTGTCTCCACTTTATCCCATTGAGCCCAGTGACTTCCTTTACCCTAGTGACTGGGTGTTCTCCTCGTCCTCACTGAGACAATCTCTTAGGTTGTAGAAAGAAGTGTGAGTGGTATTGTGGAAGGCTCTTCTAGGAGGATGGGGCTCAGAGGAAGGGGTGGGGAAGGTCAGGGAACTTGTGGCCTGAGGGCCAGATCTGTTGGTACCCCTGACTGCTCGGTGAGGGCAGCCTGGAGAGGAGCAGCAGAGGGGTGACAGGCTGGGCCTGGCCATGGCCCTGGGGAAGTGCAGGTTTCCGGCTCCCCTTTGCTCAGTTGGTTCCTTCTTCCTCAAAGCTATAATGATCATCGCCATGCAGACTCCACTCTGAGCTTAGAGATAGTCGCTGCCTTTCAGGAGCTTACAGCTGGTAGGGGAGACAGAGCAGACACTGTGGGCGGGGTGGGCATGAGGGCACCACGGGGATGAGAGTGTGTGTGGGGCGCCCAGGTCAGGAGTGCTGGTTCAGAAGTGGGGCTGGCTGTGATATCCTCCTTAATAGCTGTGTGACCTTGGGCAAATTACTTCATCTCTCTGAGCCTTAAATGGGGCACAAAACTGCAAGGTTAGAGATCAAAGAGGCAAAGCATTTAGCACGCTTCCTGGTACTATGGAAGTGGTAGCTATCTATGACTCTAACATAAATTTTATCATTTCTGAAAAATGTTTTCTAAAGCTTTCTCTAGTTCTTATCCTAATATTGTGCTTATTTCAGTCTATCCATTATTAGAAAAGTTAGATCAGGATTTCTCTACTGTTGACATTTTGGGCTGCGTGAATGTTTGTTGTGGGAGCTTCCTGTGCACTGAAGGCTGTGGAGTAGCATCCCCGGCCGCTGCCCACTAGATGCCAGTAGCTGCTCTAGTTGTAACAACCAAAAATGCCCTCAGGCGCCGTCCAATGTCCTCAGGTGTGGAGTGGACAAACCCACCCAGCCTTTGAGAACCACTGAGCTAGCGGTAGGAAATGTTAGCATTTAATTATTTCCTTGGAGGACATTTACTAATGTCATGGAATTTGAGCAGGAGCTCCATCCTGTATAGAGGAGCGGGCCTGTGAGCCCAGTGTGGTTTAACAGTGTTTATTTAGAAACCCAGACAGCACATAGGAGAGGAATTCGGTAACACGCTTCTTTTCCCAGGAGACAGGGCTTTTGCTGTGAAGCCAGGGTTTAGGGCGGCTCATCTGCACTGGCTCTGACTCCTGCTGTCTTCCTCCCTGTATCTCTGTCTGAAGCTCTTGGAAGCCATGAGCTGAGTATCCCATGCTGAAGAGAGATGCTTGAAGTGCATTCAGAGGCTGAGAAGGAACTTGCCAAGTGAAGACTGGGGCAGGGGAACAGCTCGGGAAGGCGAGTTAGCCCACCAGCCGGGTGGATGCCATCAGAGACTTGTGACAGCCAGAGTCCTGGGCACAGGCAGTGTCCAGTGCATGCCGAGCGCCATTCTCAGCCCTTTTACGTGGTTGCCTTGTTTAATCTGCAGCAGCCACATGAGAGAGTGTGGAGTGGTACATCCCTCCTCCAGACCACCTTCTTTCTAGGGTGCCTTTCTGTGCTGTGGGGCTGAGGAGTTAAACATGCGCATTTCTCAGTCTCTTGTAGCTAGGGTTCTCCATGTGAATTGTGACCATTAGATTTCCCCGTTTACGAGGGATTTGAGGCAAAAGTTAACTGGAAACCATTTTTCTCCCCCTTTTGGCTGTTGCCTGCTGTTCAGTGATGTCACAGAGATGAGTGGCTCTCCTGCAGAGCTCCGAGCAGCTGTGGTGGAGGAGGTGTGGAGAGGCGAGGGGCGGCTTCCCTATCCTGGTGCATGTTGGATCCTGTAGTTGCAGGGGCAGCTCAGCTGTAGCAGCCCCCATGGTGTGTCAGTTCTGTATTGTTCAGGGAGCCATTCCTGGGGCCTGGTTTACAGCCGACTACTTCTGCCCTTACAACGATTTTGCGATCATCTAATTCCTTGAGTTAAATCCCTTTCTGCTTAAAATTCCTAGAGTGGTTTCTCTATCCTGCACTTGAAGCTATGTATTTGGGTAAGTACTGTAAATAATTCTTATTTACAGGTGAGGAAACTGAGGCAAGGGGTGGCTAATTAGCTTGCAAGGAATACAAAGGTGATACAGGATTTTGGGAACAAGTAAGTTAGCATTTGAAAGCACTGCTGGGATTAAATGGGGAAGAAATGTACATGGGTATGAAGCACTAGACACATGGCAGGCATGTTAATGGCTATTCCATATATATATATATATATATGTATATATATATATATATATATATATGTATTTTGCTTGACTGTGGTTTTCTATTGCTTTGACCATTTTAGAATTAGCATAGTGAATTGAGGTGTAATATTGTAACTGACTTTTTTTTTTTTAATTGGAGTGCCCTTGATAGACAGTCTTATGTTGGTCTCAAATGTACAGCACTGTGGTTCAGCAGTTACCCGTGTTACTGAGTCCTCACCCCCTCTAGTGCAGTCACTGTCAACGTAGAAAGATGTTAGAGAATCTTTGACTATATTCTCCATGTTGTACTACTGTCCCTATGACCAGCTTATATTGTGATCATGAATTATTGTGCCCCTTTATCCCCCTCCCCCTCAACTTGCCCCAATCCCTCCCCCTTGGTAACCACTAATCACTTCTCAGTGTCTGTGCGTCTACTGCTGTTTGTAACTATGAGTTTTCTACAGAATCTGCTTGCTAAAATGTTTCTGGTAACCTGACCTGTTGTTAGGTCACCTGCTGTACGTCTGAGCTCCTGATGTGTGTGTGTGGGCATGTACGTGCACCCCTGTGATCTCTGGGACGGAGCACTGGTTGGTGTTGTGTTGACCTAGCTGTTTGCCCGGCGTGGTGTCCTGCCAGCACCCACCTCTCTGGGGCTTAGTGTCTTTGTTTGCTAAATGAGCTGAGGGTGCCTCCCTCACAGAGCTCCAAAAGGAAAGGAGCAATCTGAGCAACAACGGGTTGAGCTCCAGGTGCTGGCGACCCGGGAAGCAAGAAGGCATGAAGATGGGCCAATTAGTGCTAGAGGCCATTGTGTGTTGCGCTTTTCTGACCTTGTGGGAGTTTTGTTCAGCGCTGGTCTAGATAGTCTAGATGACATTTGTGATTTTATTTTCAACCACTGTTCTCATATAAAAGCAGCACACAATGGCTGTGAAAGACGTGAATCAGTGAGGAAGTGTTTGAAGCCAAGGGAAGCCTGCAGAAGGACCTTCCACTGGGACCCTGGGGGAGGAGAGGGAAATGGAGCGAGGGGGCCTGCTAGTAAGGCAGTCCTGTGGGGAGGGCCGACCTGCCTTCTCCTCTGGGTTGGGGTGGTTGCCGCCTTGCACTGGGTTGTGAATCTCATGTGAGGTCCTGTTTAACACAGCCGTGAGCTCTTGGGCACGTTTCAGCGCCCAGGGATGTTCACACAGTGCAGGTAGAGAGGTGTGCTGTCTGGCGTGGAGACAGAGAACTGGTGGGGATTCAGAATCCCGCTGCAGAGCCTGAGATGTACATTTATCTGTCCCGCCTTTCAGCTTGGTGGCTGGCCAAGTTGCTTTGTTTTCTGAACCTTGGTTTCCGCATCTCAGAAACTTCAATAAAGAGGCCGTGTGCGTGTGAAGTGCTGGGTGCAGTGGTTGCGCTGCGCTCTCGCTAGATTTCGCTAGGGATCTCTTCTCCCTGCTTATTGAATGAATGAATGAGTGCTAGTAAGGGCCAGCTTGCCCAGGATGGGAGCAGTGAAAAGGGAAAACAGAAACAAAGGATTTAATCAGTCTTGAAGGGTGAATGCGATTTCTTTTCTGTTACTAATTGCTTGATTAAAGCCAATTCTCTACTAGATGTTGAACTTCAGGGAACAGAAAAGTTTCTGTATCCCAGCTGTATTTGGGTGATGTGTTTTCCTAACCTTGGGTGTGTTAGGAAGCTGTGTATCTTAGGAAAGAAACCTTTTAAGTGCAGCCACTTTTTGTTGGGTGCTGACATTGAAATTCTTTTGTTCCTGGTGGGGAGGGCAGGCCCTTTCACTGTGGAGTGTTATAGCGTCAGTAACGTTCAGGAGTGTCATGAACTGAACCAAGAAGGAACTTGAGCCTGCACGTCTATTTTTATGTCTTGTTCAATAGTCAGATCATGTTCCTGATAAACCTGGAAGGCCATGCTGATTTCTCTGCAGTGTTTTTGCCCTGGCTTCTCTTCTGGAAGGGGTTGATGTCCTTAGAAATTTCATGACTATATGCAAAGTAGTTCTGGGACGTGGGAGAAATGGAGAATGGATTTGTTCTTTGCTTGATTCATTGGTCTTCCTGAGTTTAGGGAATGCCCTCCGTGTATGGTACTATCAGACACTGTGTCTTTATGGAAACTCTCTAATTTCTGTGTTTAGGTACCTTATCCTTCATTCTGCCCTTGGTGAGGTTATGCTCAGCCTGGAGGGGTGATTCAGTATGAAGTGCTGGGCTCTTTATGGGAGTATAGGAGTTTGTGGAGTTTTGAGAAACCCACAGGTGGACCCATTCCTGCAGAGGTTTTCCAGCCACCAGCTACTTCTTGTAAATTACCTTCCCTTTGCTCAGGTGGGCATAAAATCTGTTCTACTTAAGAAATGTTAGTGCAATAACACATTGAAAACTCTTGCTCTATTTTCTACCTTGAATAGTGCCTAGTTTAGAAACATTCCAAAATGTTTACCTATTAATTTTGTTTTTAGAACACTAAATATTTGGTATAGCTGACACGGAGTTCTTTCATGCCTGCTGTATTTTTCGTCTGCACACACTTCTTACTAGATTGCCATGTCACGACAGCCAGTCCTGTCGATGTTCGTGAGCTGAGTTTGTAACTCCAGAGTTGTTTCGATTCCAGTTTTGCTGATTCTTTATTGTGAGTAATTGTGGTTCATCTCAGGACTCCTGTAAAGCTCTGTGTGTGGAAGAATGAGGAGTCACCCAAGTTCGCTGGGCAGCTGTTCTGGGCCCCGAGGGTCCAGCTTTCTCATTGATTTCCCTTTGCTTCTGCAGAGGCTTTGAAGCCCCATGTCTGTGTACAGAGGGTTTGGAGTTAAGTCCTAATGTCCTTTAGGCTTCAGACTAGGGTGCTATAATAATTTCCTGCCAGGGTGGAGATGGGGAAAAGTGCCCCCCCACCCCCCAGCCTTCCACATCCCATGGAGGTGGAAGTGAGCCCGGCCTGAGGAGGAAGGCAAGGGCGAGAGCCAGTGAGGTGAGGAAGAATCTCCCGGGGCAGCCCTTGCTCTAGCACCTGCTAAGTCCTCATCCTTCAACAGATTTCATTCCTTTTAGAAGTACCTGTGAAAGCAGGTTTTTTAAAATTAAGATATCATTGATATACAATCTTATGAAGGTTTCATATGAGCGACATTGTGGTTTCAACAGTCACCCATATTATCAAGCCCCGCACCCCCCACCCCTGCTGCATTGTAGTCACTGTCTGTCAGTGTAGTAAGATGGACTGTACTTATTTTTAGAGCAGAAGAAATTGAGTGGTGGTCAAAATTCATGGGGCAAACATATGAGTATATATTTACTCAGGTGAGTCCTAGCTGCTGTGACAAAGTTGAAGGCTGGGTAATGGCTCAGGCACATTGGCAGTTTACGGCTAGCTCATCCTCTGCCAAGTTCTTTCTGTCTTGTGGCTCTGTTGAGTTCAACATGAGGTCTCTGGGCTCCTCTGCATCCAGCCAAAGAAGGGGAAAGAGCTGGGTGGAGGGATTTTCTGGGCCAGGCATACATCCCAGTGCTTCCAGTTTATTTGGAACCCAGTCATGTGGCAACACCTGCCTGGGCCGAAGGCTGGGACACAGGACACAGGCCCAGTGCCCAGGACAAAGCGGAAGCGGGGTTGGCCAATACTAGGGGCCTCAGTCATTTTCCGGGATCATTTTTGTTGATCTGCCTTCCCCTCTCTCCTTCCTTATGACAATTAAATGCCTGGACTCGATGAGTTGAATGCTTTGTCATTGTCTTGACTAACTCGTAGTTCTCACCACCTGCAGAATAAACTCCAAACTACTTGGCATGGCCCAAGGAACATTGTGGATCCCCTGCCTTACCTCTCAGGCCTCCAGCTCTCATTCTGTGCTATAGCCAAAAAACCTGAACTTGTTACTAGACTCCTGCCCACCAGCCATGTGTTATCTCTACATCTTTGTCCTTCTGCTCCCTCCAGTTGGCGAACTCCTGTTTGTTCTTCAGGATTCAGCGTAAGAGACACCTCTTCTCAGAAGCCTTCTGATTCCCCCAAGCCCTTATTTGGATCCCGTAGTGCCTGGACTTCTTTTGAGAAAGCACTGGCACCCTTCCCACCCTATCTTGACCATGAGCTTCTTCAAGGCAGGGGCCCTGTCTTTGTCTTCCTAGCCTGTGCAGGTGCTTAGATGTGCAGTAAGGGATCTTGAGTGAATGAGGGGTGGAATATAAATCTTCAAAAAGTAATAAAGAGATCTGGTATACCTAGATTTTTAAATCTAAATATTTTCCTCTTTGAGTATATATCATTCCAGACATTATTGGGAGAAGACCCTCGCCAGCAGCTAGCTTTGGTAGCAGCTCACACAGCCTGTAGGTTGCAGACTGCACACTTGGCATCCGCAGCTGCCACGTCTACGCAGCCAGCACATTCTTCTGAGAGGCTTTTCTTTTTTTGAATGATCAGCCCTCTTCGCTTAGGTTTTCTTAGAACTTCCTTTGTTTAAAAAAGTACAGGAAAATTTTGGCATTTTATGTTTTTATTGTTGTTACCTTTTGCACTTTTATACCTACTACAGTTTCTCCTTCTTACTGTATTTCCCTATAGACTTTGTATGAATTTTGAACATAAAAATCCATGCCACTTGTATAGCTTGGTATCCTGCCTTTTTAATTACAGAAAACATTTCCCCACATAATTAAAAGTTACTCATATACTTAGTAATGTCTTTGTGATATTCCATCCTGTGAATGATTGACTTGTCCAACAATAAGGAAATGGTTTTTATTCCTGCTTTTTGATGATAAAATTACCTGTGGGCACGTCAGTGTGTGTTTTCTGCATTTCAGATGATTTCCCAGGACAGAATCCCAGAAGTCCTTCCTGCTTCCTGATCGCTGTCCTGACCCCCGGCCTGACCCCCGGCCTGCTCTAATCTGCCCTCTCCCAAGGTGGTGATCATGAACCCCCAGCAGCCCTCTGTCCTTGGTGTGACTTACTGGCAGTGAAAACCCAGCTTCTGTTTTATGAATGAAGATGCTCTCAATGAGGGCTGGCGAACAGTTAGAATCCATCCTAGCTCTGGCCTCAGGTCACTGTTGTTGACATTTGGAAGGATCTGTCCTTCTGGGTCCCATGGTCTACAGGAGACAGAGCTAGCTTTGGTCTCCCTCCTCCTCCTGGGCCCTTGCTCTGGCTCCTGGGACTGGCTGTGAACCCAGAGTTGCTGCCTTACCCTCCCTGCCTTGCCCGAGATCCCTTCCCCATGCCGTGTCCCGTCGGCTGCTTTCTGCATGTCTTAAAGGCCCAGCACCGCTGACGCCTCTTCTGGGCAGCCTTCTGACATCCCCAGGGTAGAGGCAGCTCCTGCTGGCATGGCACTCTTGGTTCCTGCTCCCTTGCAGCCTCTCTCTAATCTCCTTTGGCCTTGTTTTGTTTTCTGTGTCTTGCTCTTACTGTGAGCCCCTCAAGGATAGAGCCTGGTCTTAGTCATCTCTGATCCCCAACTAATGTCCTGCTGATGCTTCTGATTGGTCCTGGAACATTGGCAGAATGTTGTTCTGTCCACCTGTACAGGGGGAACTCATTCCTGGAACCACATATAAGAGTGGTTTGTTTTAATCCACGTGGGCGGGGCCTGCTTTGCGCTGCCCTCTGGGCTGGGCATTTTCTTGCTGAGAGAAGGTGATTGGAGTCCAGGGGCGTGGCTAGGTCTGCTGCAGTGGAGGGACAGGCCACACTCAGGCTGGCTCTCAGAGCCACCTGGTTTGGAATCTGCATGCTGGCTGGGTTCAGTGGAGACAGAGAGACGGGAAGATACTAGAAAAGTTTACAGTGTAGGGCATGGGTTCACAGTTTGGTTTTGCTTAGTGAGTAGAGCTGCTGGAGTAGTTTAAAGCAAAATGTAAGAGAAAGTAATTCACTGTTCATGGAAACTGCTGGAAAGGATTTAATCTTAAATTCATGTAGATAAAAACGTCAGTTAAAGAAATGAGATAGCATGGGAAGGAAAACATTTATTAGTTGAGCAAAATTCTTAGCCCTAGCTGCACAATAGACTTGTCCTGGAAGCAAAACGACATTGATGTCCAGGCCCCACCCTCAGAGATCAGTTTTAATTTGTTTTGGCATTAGGATTTTTTTTTTTTAATGTTTGGTTTTTTGAGGAAAATTTTTTTTTTAGGTGGCTTAAAAAAATTTTTTTTAATTTTGTTATCATTAATATACAATTACATGAGCAGCATTGTGGTTACTAGATTCCCCCCATTATCAGGTGCCCACCACATACCCCATTACAGTCACTGTCCATCAGCATCGTAAGATGCCATAGAATCACTGCTTGTCTTCTCTGTGTTATACAGCCCTCCCAGTGCCCCCCATAACATTATGTGTGTGAATCGTAATGCCCATTATTCTCCTTCTCCCTCCCCTCCCACCCATCCTCCCCAGTCCCTTTCCCTTTGGTAACTGTTAGTCCATTTTGGGGTTCTGTGAGTCTGCTGCTGGTTTGTTCCTTCAGTTTTTGCTTTGTTCTTATGATCCACAGATGAGTGAAATTATTTGATACCTTCTTTCTCCACCTGGCTTATTTCACTGAGCATCATACCCTCTAGCTCCATCCATGTTGTTGCAAAAGGTAGGATTTGTTTTCTTGTTATGGCTGAATGATATTCCATTGTGTATATGTACCACATCTTCTTTATCCATTCATCTACTGATGGACACTTAGGTTGCTTCCATTTCTTGGCTATTGTAAATAGTGCTGCGATAAACATAGGGGTGCATCTGTCTTTTTCAAACTGGGCTGCTGCATTCTTAGGGTAAATTCCTAGGAGTGGAATTCCTGGGTCAAATGGTATTTCTATTTTTAGTTTTTTGAGCAACCTCCATACTGCTTTCCACGATGGTTGAACTAATTTACATTCCCACCGGCAGTGTAGGAGGGTTCCCCTTTCTCCACATCCTAGCCAACATTTGTTATTTGTCTTTTGGATGGTGGCCATCCTAGCTGGTGTGAAGTGATATCTTACTGTGGTTTTAATTTGCATTTCTCTAATGATTAGCGATGTGGAGCATCTTTTCATGTGCCTGTTGGCCATCTGAATTTATTCTTTGGAGAAGTGTCTATTCAGATCCTCTGCCCATTTTTTAATTGGATTATTTGCTTCTTGTTTATTGAGGTGTGTGAGCTCTTTATATAATTTGGATGTCAACCCCTTATTGGATATGTCATTTATGAATATATTCTCCCATACTGTAGGATGTCTTTTTGTTCTACTGATGGTGTCCTTTGCTGTATAGAAGCTTTTCAGCTTGATATAGTCCCACTTGTTCATTTCTGCTTTTGTTTCCCTTGCCCAGGGAGATGTGTTCATGAAGAAGTTGTTCATGTTTATATTCAAGAGAGTTTTGCCCATGTTTTCTTCTAAGAGTTTTATGGTTTCATGACTTACATTCAGGTCTTTGATCCATTTCGAGTTCACCTTTGTGTATGGAGTTAGGGAGTAATCCAGTTTCATTCTCTTACATGTAGCTGTCCAGTTTTGCCAACACCAGCTGTTGAAGAGGCTGTCATTTCCCCATTGTATGTCCATGGCTCCTTTATCATATATTAATTGACCATATATGCTTGGGTTAATATCTGGACTCTCTATTCTGCTCCACTGGTGTATGGGTCTGTTCTTGTGCTGGTACCAAATTGTCTTGATTGCTGTGGCTTTGTAGTAGAGCTTGAAGTTGGGAAGCGAGATTCCCCCTGCTTTATTCTTCCTTCTCAGGATTGCTTTGGCTGTTCGGGGTCTTTTGTGGTTCCATATGAATTTTAGAACTTTTTGTTCCAGTTTGTTGAAGAATGCTGTTGGTACTTTGATAGGGATTGCATTGAATCTGTAGATTGCTTTAGACAGGATGGCCATTTTGACAATATTAATTTTTCCTACCCAAGAGTGTGGGATGAATTTCCATTTATTAGTGTCCTCTTTCATTTGTGCATTAGAATTTTTGAAAAATCTTTTAGGTGATTCTAGCATGCAGCCAGGATTGAGAACTACCAGTAGAAAGTATGGATTTAAGTAAAAACCCATGCCCTTTGGTCACTGCAGAGGGGCAACGTTCTATCCCTGAATTTCCTCATCTTTAAGATGGTGGCGTCTTGAGGATGGGGACCTGTGTCTCTGGTCATCAGTGGTTATATTCCCCGTTCTTACCACAGTGTCTGGGCATGGTGGTGTTGATACATATTTGTTGAATGAAAAAGGTAACAGGTATGAATAGGGTTAGGATTAAGTGGGATGAGACGCATGGCCCTACATAATGAATAAACTGTCCATAGTGTTACAATCAGTACACTTGACCGTCACAGACATGGCAACTGAGTGGTGGCACCTCTGTTGAACAGATGAGGAAACAGGTTCATTTCTTACCCAAAGTCAGGCAGCTTGCTGTGAGCTGGGATTTGAGCCCAGACCTGCCTGACATTGAATTCCATGTGTACTGTTTCTGCCTCAGGTCAGATCCTGCTCCCTGAGTTTCCTGAAATGGAAAGACTGCAGCCATTTTGTTCCTTCTCTTACCTGCCCTGGTGATCCCCAGACCACTCATGATTTGTGCTCCTACAGACTCTTATTAAGTAGCAACTTTTCTTTCCTTTTTTTCCTTAGTATTCAGCTGGAGATGAAGAATAAATCTGTATTTTTTTCTTTAGGAAGGTAACATCATGTACTAAGTTACAGAGGCATCTTTGTCCTGTCTTCTCTCTCTCTCCTTGTAAAACCTGAGCTGCTGTCAGAGATTGCATCCTTATTTAATTTTTCCTTCCTGTATTTAAATGTTGGTGAGTGTTTGAAGGAGATTTCAAGGAGGAGGTGACACAAGGAGTTTGTGACATGGGAGAACATGGACTCATGACTTACCAGTGAGAGGCGTACAGGCCAGAGTGCACTTCGGGTTAGTTAATGAGTTACCTGTTAGTAGTGCCCGGCCTTGGGACACAAAGGCCCATAGGACACCACCACCCTTTCCAGTGTGGTGGGGGTGATGTGTAAACAACTGAGAGTCCCAGCTTTTCATCAGAGGTAGCCTGAAGGTGCTCTGGGCGCCCAGGGGAGAGGCTGTTCCACAGAGGCTCCAGAGGAGAGGGGTGTGCGCTGAGCTGGTTACTGAAGTGGAGGGTATAGTGACGTGCACAGGGGGGGCACTCACGGCCGTACCCTGGACAGGGGGTTACCTGGTCCCCTGAAGGCTCTGTCGTGTCCTGTAAGGGCAGCCACTGTTTTAACTTCTTTCACCAGAGATGAGTGTTCCTTTTCCTTGAACTTCAGGTAAATGTTGTCATATAGCACACACCTTTGCATCTGGCTTTCTTTGCTCCATGTTGAGCTTCGGCCAGGTTGTTCCCGTATGGCAGCAGCATTCATTTTCTTTCATTCTGTGTAGTTCTCAGTTGTGCAGATGTAGCACCTCATGTTCTGTGGATGCTCACTTGCCTTGCTCAGTTTTTGACTGGTTGGTAGGGAGCATCTTGTCGTCACGTTCTCGGACACGTTTTGCTGCACAGACGCCCAGGGTGGAATCACCAGGTCAACTTCTGTGGACGCTGCCAAGTGCTTGTCCAAGGTGGCCATACCAGTTTGTACTTCTGCTAGCAATTGTGTAGGGGTGCTGGGTGCTATAAATCCTCTCCACCATTGGGTATTGGCAGTTTTTTGTTTTCTTTTTGCCATTCTAGTGATAGGGTAGGATATTTGATTTTAATTTATTTCCCTAATCACTAGTGATAAAATATACCTTATCGTGTTTTTTTGACTGTTTGGAGGCTTCTTTCTGAAGTGTCTATCTGGGGTCATCTTACTGATTTGTAGGCAGACTTTATTCAGGATAAGAGTCCTTTGTGAGATAGAGATTCATATTGCACATACCTTCTACACTGTCTTAACCTTTTCATCCTTTTAAAGTTTTTTTGTTTTATTTTCGTAATGAACCGAACTTCTTAATTGTAATGTTTAGTTTATAGAATCTTTTCTTTGTATTCTTAGCACCTTTTGTGTCCTATTTAAGAAACTCTGTTATCTTCTAGAAGCTTTTGTTTTGCCATTACCAACTAGATCCACAATCCATTGGAATTAATTTTCTG
Organism: Manis pentadactyla; assembly: GCF_030020395.1. NCBI lineage: Eukaryota > Metazoa > Chordata > Mammalia > Pholidota > Manidae > Manis > Manis pentadactyla. Next base: position 387,913 of record NC_080023.1, read on the forward strand.
TATGATGTGAGGTAAAGCAGTTAACGTTTATTGTTATAAAGATCATCTTTTTCACTGAACCTTTGAAATAAATCAGGTGACCATATGTTTCATCATCTGTTTGTTGCTTTACTGATATCACTGATTTTGTTTACATTCTTTTAATTACTAAGTTATGTAACAGGTCTTGATACCTGGTAGAGTAAGCCCATCTACCTCGTTCTTCTTCAAGATTGTTTTCGCTATTCTAGGATCTTTTCATTTCCATATAAATTTTAAAATCAGTTTGGCAATTACAACAAAAAGAACCTGTGGTTTTTGTTGGGGATGACATTGAATCTATTTATCATTTTTTACTACATGAAGACTTCTGATCTCTGAATAGGATAAGTCCTTGCATTTGTTTAGATTCTTCTTTAATTTTCCATAATATTTTATAGTTTTTAAAATCTAAAGGTCTTGTGTTTCTTTCATTAAATTCACTTTGAAGATACTTGTTATTTTTTGAATGATTTTACAAATGGCATTTCATAAATGTTTGTTGGAAATGCAGTTAATTTTTATGTTAGATCTTGAAACCAGTGAGTTGGCTAAATTCAATTACTTGTGGATTAAAACCAGGTTATCTGTGGATTCTTTTGAATTTTTCTGTGTTGAACATCATGCTGTCTGTGGATGTTTTCTTTCTTTCCAATCCTTTTATCTTTCATTTATTTTTCTTGCCTTACTGCATGACTAGGGATATTCATACCTTGTTGAAGTGGTGCTGGCAGAGATCCTTGTCTGGGTCCTGGTCTCTGGGAAAACTTTCCCCATCTCCCCATTAACTGTGATGTTTGCTCTAGGGTACCTTTTATCAGATACCTTACTTTTTATTAAATACCTTTTATCAGATTAAGGAAGTTCCCTTTAATTCCTAGGTTTATGATTTTAAAAAATAATGAATATGTTGCATTTATCAAATACTATTCTGCATGTATTGATGGCTCTGTGTGCTTTCTCCTTTGTTATGCGGTAAATAACATATTTTTCTAATGTTTAATAAGCTAATATTGTATTCTTAGAATAATCCCAGTTTATTTGTGGTATGTCTTTTATATCTGTCACTGGATTTGATTTGCTAATATTCTGTTTATGATTTTTCTGTTTATATTCATAGGAGTGTGGCCTGTAACTTTCCTTTTTATAATGTCCTTATCAGTTTTTGGTATGTAGATTATGCTGGCCTTATAAAATGTGTTGAAGAGTGTTCTGCTTTGTTTTCTTAAGAGTTTCTATAAGATTTTTACCTGGTGGCTAAATGAACCTACCAATATGTTAAAACTCATAGAACTATATACTGAAAAAGTCAGTTTTATTGTATATGAGGTAAAAATAATAAAAAGGCTTCACAGGGGAAATTTAAAAAATGTGTATGTACACACACACATGCACCCAACCCACCCCTGTCAAATGATCCTCAGAGGGGCATGAGAAAGTCCTAGTCAACACTTTTTTTCTTGGTTAATAATGCCTATAAATGTATTTATTGGATGACTGAGTAAATTTCCTCCAGGGGTTAGGGGTAAGGGAGGGAGTAAAAGATTTGCTGCTAGAGTGTGTGTATTTCTTTCTTAAATTTTTGGAAGAATTCACCCTCTGGACCTGAGTTTTCTTTGTTTTTTAATTAAAGATATTTTTAGAAATTTGCTTGCTGAGGTGTAGTATATAAAACATAACTATTGCAGGTTGAGGGGGAACCTGGAAGGATGTAGGAACACGAAGCTGTAGGCTCTGTGGTGCGGGAGGACACAGGTGTCCTGAGAGCGGGCTCGAGGCGAGGCCAGACCCAGAACTGTGGACGTGATGCCTTGGGCAGTGGTGAGATGATAAGTCTCAGGCAGGGTAACAGGAATTGTAAGTGTATAACCGTAGTCAGAACACTGCTTCTCGAACTTGAGTGAGCTTCAGAACCACCTGGAGGACTCATTAAAACAGATTGCCGGGCCACACGCCAGAGTTTCTGCCTCAGGAGGTCTGGGTGGGGCTCACGAATTTGTGTTTCTCGCCAGTGCCCTGGTGATGCTGCCTCTAGTCTGACACCCAGCTTGGGGCCTGTGGCCTTAGAGTATCTCTATTGGTCAGCCACCCACCCCATGTCAGTTGCACTGGCAGGGATTTTGTTCCCCTGCCCCCGGGCCTGGCAAAAACTAGCTCAGTATCACTCCTGTGTCATGTTGTTGCCCATATTTGATTCTCTTACTTTTTTTTAATTGCAAAAGTAATACATGCTTGTTAGAATTTTTTTAATATAGAAATTTCTGAACATAAAATTCCCTTTGCTCCTTACCACCTCCTCTTACCAGAGATGGCCATCTACTGACTGTTTCCAGTTAGGCTCTTTTCGTGCAGCTACAAACACACAAACACACAGACAGATTGTTTTCTTTTTCAAAGGGATGATGAAGCTGATTATTAAGAAAACGATCCTGGCCACTTATGTGGAGGACCACCGGCTAATTGTTGACACATGATTGAATGATGCCTGCCCCAAGGGCTAGTAACCTGTAGTAACTGCTTGTGGGTTTGAATAGACAAGTTCTGTTGAAGTTGTTAGTTAGATCTTGTCCTTTAAAAATGTTTAATGGTATGTGAACTCCGAAAGATGGGAGAATCCTCCAGTGAAGGTTCTAATGTAGATACATGGACAGGGATTTATGTGACTGTGCTTGTGACTCACCTAAACACCTGTTCGCTTTTTTACAAAGCACAGCGTCTGGCACACAGGAGATGCCCAGGGTTGTTTCAAGTGGGATCTCACCTTCCCTCCTGGCCATAGGTGGCTGTGGGTTTTGTGGCTAGTATAGCCTCTTCCCGCATGGCGTGGCTCCGAGTCTCTGCAGATTCGAGAGTGCAGCTGTGCGGGGCCGGGAGAACCGGTCACGAGGCCTTGTCCCTGCCTGCTCGACCCCTCCCTCCCTGTGACTAGCCGAGAGTCAGAGCCCCGCCCACCCCTGCCACCTGCCTTTCCAGCTGATCTGCCCCGTCCTGCGTGCCTTAACCTTCCAGACTGCGTGGAGCAGGACTCGGAAGGGCGCCCATGGTGCCTCCCTGGGACCGTAGCTCTGGCTTGCCAGGAACGTCTCGCCGGGAGAGCCAGTGCTGCAGCGGCTGGCCTTCCAGAGCTGCATGGTTACAGTAGATGCCATGGCCACCTCTCCTGCGCTCCTGTTAGTGGACAGGTTTGTCATTGCTGTCCTGCCTGCCTTGCTTTTGTAATGGGAGACTTAACTGGAGCGAGGGCTTTACCACGTTTGTAGGCTTTAATATGATTTCGCCTCTCATGCCACCGCACCTTGGGCAGAGGTGTTCCGTGGCCATTCTTGCATTTGAAGTGAGTGTGATCCTGCGTATCCAGCAGGGGCGCTCTGCGCCAGACGCTTGCAGGGCCTGTGTTCTCAGACCTGTGCTGGCTGATGCTCACCACGCTCCTTCCAGCTTGACCGCTGTCTCTGTTTTTAGGGATCAGCTTTTTAGCATTAGATGCTACTTAGATAACATTTTCTGAAGGAGGAGAGACTAAGTATTTCTAGCTCTTAGGTACTTTTAACTGGTGTGTGGAACCGGGAATTTTTGGAGCAATGATCGATCACAGTAAGAGCACCTCAGTGTCTTCCTTTCTTCGTATTTCCTGTGGGGTAGGTAGAACTTTACCACAGAGGAGGTTTATTTTGTATTTCTGTGACAGTTGAAGCCTTTTTCCCTGGCATTTTCAGAGCAGAGTCAGAGGTCCAGTGTACATATATGTGGCAATGGAGTGCCAGTTTTTGAGGAGTGGGGGGGGTCTGGAAAAATTCCTGTGAAGGGTGCCTTAGAGGAATCAATCATTCAAGATTTTGCCTTCTCTACCCCAGATGAGTACCAGGATTTAGGTGTCCCTTCAGGAGCAAATTTATTTTTCTTTCCCCAGGGATTATCCATCACCTATTTTATTAGGAGCGAATTTCTTAACCTTACTGAGCCTCAGTTTTCTGTCTGAGCAATGGTGAATATAATACCTTTCTTGTAGGGTTGTTTCACACATGAGATACATGTAAAGTGCCTGGTGAAAGAGGAGGCGCCTGACAGGTGATCTCTGAAAGATAACTATGGCTCAGAAAGTGGAGAAGATACCTGCCCGTCTGTTCTTATGGGAACTGGGCTGTTTCAGCCTATTTCTGATTGCTTTGGAATCAGAAGGCCCAACGGTTTCTGTTAGTGAGACAAAGGAGGGAAAGAGCAAGAAGCCCCAAGGAATTACCTAATCACAAACAGGAGTTCAAGTGTGCAGTGTCTTGAAGGAGGAGGGTTTTGGGGCTTTATTTCTCAAGACTGACGCTTTGAGAAATCCCTGATGAGTGTCTGTGGCTTGTGGAACCTGCTCTTCCAGGTCAGGGAGGATCGCAACCTTCCCTTCCAGCTGCCCTTTGTCTTCTGGGACAGTGTCAACTCCAGATTTGCCAGGTAGCAGCCTCAGATACTTAGGTCTGAGTCTCCTTTCTGTGTTGCTTAGCTGTATATCTCTGGGCAGGACTTGGCCAGCCTCTCTGAATTGTAGCTTTCTCTATTTTAAATGGGCAGGAATGATTCCCCACTAAAGCGTGCATTCAGTAACTTTGAGGGTTCTTCTGTGTGGCAATGCTCTCCTGGATGGCAGAGGTGGCACAGTAAACGGAGGGGACAGCGCTCACCCTCATGGGCTGTGTGTTCTGATGACGGAGACAGAATGACAAGTTGATACTGTCTAGGAATATTTGGAGTACATGCTGTAGGGCCCATGCTGCTCTCAGCACACACTTCAAGTGCTTTGGAATTCAGTAGGGCAGGGACAGATCCAGCACCTCATGACCTTTTGTTGTCAGTGAGCATTTTAGACTGGCCCTGGAATTACCTTCTTTTGACTTTGATGTCCCAAGGTTAAATTAGTGAGGGGCAGGGGCAAAAGTAGTGACCCAGCCCCACAACACCTAAGAAGAAGGGGTCAGGCCTTTGTGTACATGATTTCTTGTCTGAAAGATGGAGAGATGGAACTTTGGATGTAAGTCCTTGCTGGAGTTTCATCTCTAAGTGTGTCCCAGTTTTCAAAAGCCAAAGAAACAGAGTTGGAATTGTGATGTTAGTGATGTTAACCATCAGAAACCCCCACTTGTACCTAATTTTGTGTTCACGATTAAACAATTTTTTTCTTAAAGAGTATCTCCCAAATTATATAAGCTGCAGCCACCCCCCTCCCCCAACTCAAGACCTGGAATTGCCCCTGCAAACAAGTGATCAGAATGCTGAAATAGCAGGTATAATGAGGTGGGATGCAGGTGGTGGGACCGCATGCAGCATGGCTCAGCCGGAGGCACTGCTCTGCTCTGGCTGATTGTCATGCAGGAGCACAGGCCCTCTGTGGCCAGAACCCCCAGTACTTTAGGAGATGCCAGAAATCCTGGTTTTCCTGTGATTTCTTGATATTTAGAAAATGTCAACAAATATTTCAAACTGGGAAACACTCTTTAGAGGGAAAACACTGGCTGTGGTGTGTCATTTCTACTGGTGCAGTGTGTGCAGGCAGGCTCTTGCTCAGCACAGCGGCCGAGGAAACCACGTGGGCCGAGTGACCTGAGGGACAGGCACGGCTCTCCTCCCAGCCCTGCTTGGCCTCTTTTCGATGACAGTCTTCTCTATACATCCCGCCTGTGGGGGGGGTACTGGACAGGCCTATGAAAGTAAAGATCCTACTAACTGATGGTGTGGAGGCGGTTGAGAGGACAGCTCCAGTCATAGTCCGTGCAGACTCATTGGTGGTGAGGACGGTTGTTGGTACGGAGTGGGATCCCGAGGGCCTGTTTTGTCCCGCTGGACTGTGCAGTGGCTGGTCGTGCTCCCAATGCCGATGCAGTTACGTACTTGAGGCGCAGCCCTCCCTGGGGTACCTGTGCGCTTCTGGCTTCTCAGGACAGCTGCCAGGCAGAAAGAACATGCCACTATTTTAACATTACTTTGTCATTGGTGTCCCATAACTTCTCTAAGTTGTTACTTCTTGGGGTGAAAGGGTTTATATCCAACTTTATTCCCACAGTGGCAGGTCAAGCACTAGAATCCTGTCCACTCAGAGCGAGTCTGCTGCAGCAAGCCGGTCTCTGCCTCTGGGCCTCTCTGCCCCTGCAGCCTGCTGAGACGAAAATAATCATTTTGCAAGCCATGGGATAAATGCCTTGTAAACCCTGACTTCTTTTTCTGCCCGAGGCTCTTTTGCCTCAGTCTGTTAGGGTTAGTCTTTTCTTTTGTAGTTGGGATTGACAACTCCAAAGTGTATTCCCCAGAGCCACTTAGGCATATTGTAAAAGTGAACCTGGACAGGCTTTATCAACAGACCTCTGGTGGGGCCAGAGCCTGCGGGGTTCTCCTTGTAAAGCCCGCCTCTCCCCTCCCATGGCTCTGTTGCCCTTAGGGAGCAGAGCACTGGCTCAGCTGAAGGGAATGGAGCTTGAGGCCAGTGCCCTCCCTCCCCTAGTGGAGGAACGCCCGCATGGTGATTGATGGCGACAGCCGCTGCTCTTTCAGTGTGCATGCAAGGGCCACACCCCAGTCAGTCCTCACCGCGCCTCTGTGAGGCAGGCCCTCCCATCTCCTTCCCAGAGCACTTTGAGGGCAGAGGGCTAGAAGCCATTGAAGGGACCTGGGGACAGAGCTGGTGTGTTGTGTCCGAGCTTTCCTAGGGGGCCCTGACTGGTGTGTGAGAGACTGCTATCGCCTCGCAGAGATGTGGTGTAGTTCTACAGGTGCCTGGGGCTGATGGATCACAGGCCTGTGTCTGAGGGGCAGTTGAGGAAAGGGTGAGGTACTGTCTTGCCAGTGTGTTTTAGCCCCGGACAAGTTCACTATGGATTCAAGGAGACTGAAAAATGACAATGGAATGTTCTTGGGGTGAAAGGGTTTATATCCAACTTTATTCCCACGGTGGCAGGTCAATCTCTAGAATCCGTCCACTCAGAGCGAGTCTGCTGCAGCAAGCCGGTCTCTGCCTCTGGGCCTCTCTGCCCCTGCAGCCGTCTCAGTCCCTGTCCTTGGTGCTGCCACTACTCCAGCCTCTGCTCTCCTGCAGCCGTGCAGCAGCCCAGAGCACTGGGCGGAGGAGCTCTTTATACAGAGTCAGTAACAAGGTATTGCCCACACGTGTGTAGTGAGCCAGCCGGCTGGAGTCAAGTGAGAATCCTGCCCATAGAAACCTCCACTTTCTCCACAGGCACACACACGCAGGGCATATGGGGGTGTCTGGGGTCCCTGAAGACGCGGGGAGGAGGGTTGGAGAGCAGGGCTGGGGCCGAGCCAACTCCTGGAATCCACAGACTGAGTGAGGCTTGGAGGCTTATTGAGGGAACATCTCCACTCTGGCTGCTGCCTGCAGAGGATGCTTCCAGGGCAAGGCCCAGGGAGGCTTTTAACGTGTAGCTGTTCTCTTAGGAGAAGTGGGTGTCATCTCCTTTCAAAAAGTCCACAGGTGCCTCCCCTTGTGCCCCCTGAGTGGACCTCAGGGAAGAAGGGGCCCAGTCCTAGCTGTGGTATGAGGGTTGGGAGGGGGAGAGGTGTCAGGTGGGTTTTCTTGGGTGGGGGGACAGATCTCTGGTAAAACTGTGGTTGTGCCCTGTAGGGTGGAGGGGGACTGTCCAGCCACCAAACTGGGTGCTTGTTAATGCCTCGGGGCTGGACTCCCTTCAGGCGCAGTAAGAGCACCTGTCTCGGTGTGTGTGCTGCCCTGCTCTTCAGAGACCAAGGTCAACAGCTGAGGCCCATAATAATGGCAGTGGGGTAAGTGCATCTTTTTTTTTTTTTAATTTTGGTATCATTAATATACAGTTAGATGAGCAACATTATGGTTACTAGACTCCCCCCATCATCAAGTCCCCCCCACATACCCCAGAACAGTACCTGTCCATCAGCATAGTAAGATGCTGTAGAGTCACTACTTCTCTTCTCTGTGTTGTACTGCCTTCCCTGTGCCACCCCCCCCGACATTATGTCTACTAATCGTAATGCCCCATTTTCCCCTTATCCCTCCCTTCCCACCCATCCTCTCCAGTCCCTTTCCCTTTGGTAACTGTTAGTCCATTCTTGGGTTCTGTGAGTCTGCTGCTGGTTTGCTCCTTCAGTTTTTGCTTTGTTCTTATACTCCACAGATGAGTGAAATCATTCGATACTTGTCTTTCTCTGCCTGGCTTATTTCACTGAGCATAGTACCCTCTAGCTCCATCCATGTTGTTGCAAATGGTAGGAATTGTTTTCTTCTTATAGCTGAATAATATTCCATTGTGTATATGTACCACCTCTTCTTTATCCATTCATCTACTGATGGACACTTAGGTTGCTTCCATTTCTTGGCTATTGTAAATATTGCTGCGATAAACATAGGGATACATATGTTTATGGTGCAGTTGTGAATAGAGTTGTTTTCCTGATTTCTCCTGCATTCTTAGGGTAAATTCCTAGGAGTAGAATTCCTGGGTCAAATGGTATTTCTATTTTGACTTTTTTTGAAACCTTCATACTGCTTTCCACAATAGTGGAACTAATTTACATTCCCACCAACAGTGTAGGAGGGTTCCCCTTTCTCCACATCCTCGCCAACATTTGTTGTTTGTCTTTTGGATGGTGGCCATCTTGACTGGTGTGAGGTGATATCTTATTATGGTTTTAATTTGCATTTCTCTGATGTTTAGCAATATGGAGCATCTTTTCATGTGCCTGTTGGCCATCTGAATTTCTTCTTTGGAGAAGTGTCTGTTCAGATCCTCTGCCCATTTTTTAATTGGATTATTTGCTTTTTGTTGAGGTGTGTGAGCTCTTTATATAATTTGGATGTCAACCCCTTATTGGATATGTCATTTATGAATATATTCTCCCATACTGTAGGATGTCTTTTTGTCCTACTGATGGTGTCCTTTGCTGAACAGAAGCTTTTTAGTTTGATATCGTCCCAATTGTTCATTTTTGCTTTTGTTTTCCTTGCCTGGGGAGATGTGTTCATGAAGAAGTTGTTCATGTTTATATTCAAGAGAGTTTTGCCCATGTTTTCTTCTAAGAGTTTTATGGTTTCATGACTTACATTCAGGTCTTTGATCCATTTCGAGTTCACCTTTGTGTATGGAGTTAGGGAGTAATCCAGTTTCATTCTCTTACATGTAGCTGTCCAGTTTTGCCAACACCAGCTGTTGAAGAAGCTGTCATTTCCCCATTGTATATTCACAGCTCCTTTATCATATATTAATTGACCATATATGCTTGGGTTAGTATCTGGACTCTCTATTCTGCTCCACTGGTGTATGGGTCTGTTCTTGTGCTGGTACCAAATTGTCTTGATTGCTGTGGCTTTATAGTAGAGCTTGAAGTTGGGAAGCGAGATCCCCCCTGCTTTATTCTTTGCTTCTCAGGATTGCTTTGGCTGTTCAGGGTCTTTTGTGGTTCCATATGAATTTTAGAAGTATTTGTTCCAGTTCGTTGAAGAATGTTCTTGGTATTTTGATAAGGATTGCATTGAATCTGTATATTGCTTTAGGCAGGATGGCCATTTTGATGATATTAATTATTCCTACCCAAGAGTGTGGGATGAATTTCCATTTACTAGTGTTCTCTTTAATTTCTCTTAAGAGTGTCTTGTAGTTTTTAGGGTATAGGTCTTTCACTTCCTTGGTTAGGTTTATTCCTAGGTATTTTATTCTTTTTGATGCAATTGTGAATGGAATTGTTTTCCTGATTTCTCTTTCTGCTAGTTCATCATTAGTGTATAGGAATGCAACAGATTTCTGTGTATTAATTTTGTATCCTGCAACTTTGCTGAGTTCAAATATTAGTTCTAGTCATTTTGGAGATTCTTTTGGGTTTTTAATGTACAATATCACATCATCTGCAAACAGTGACAGTTTCACTTCTTCCTTACCAGTCTGGATGCCTTTTAATTCTTTGTGTAGTCTGATTCCTGTGGCTAGGACCTCCAGTACTATGTTGAATAAAAACGGAGAGAGTGGGCATCCTTGTCTTGTTCCCGATCTTAGGTGAAAAGCTTTCAGCTTCTCTCTGTTAAGTATGATGTTGTCTGTGGGTTTGTCATATATGGCCTTTATTCTGTTGAGGTACTTGCCCTCTCTACCCATTTTGTTGAGAGTTTTTATCATGAATGGATGTTGAATTTTGTCGAATGCTTTTTCAGCATCTATAGAGATGATCATATGGTTTTTGTCCTTCTTTTTGTTGATGTGGTGGATGATGTTCATGGATTTTTGAATGTTGTACCATCCTTGCATCCCCAAGATGAATCCCTCTTGATCGTGGTGTATGATCCTCTTGATGTATTTTTGAATTCGGTTTGCTAATACTCTGTGGAGCATTTTTGCATCTATGTTCATCAGGGATATTGGTCTGTAGTTTTCTTTTTTTGTGGTGTCTTTGCCTGGTTTTGGTATTAGAGTGATGCTGGCTTCATAGAATGAGTTTGGCAGTATTCCCTCCTCCTCTATTTTTTGGAAAACTTTAAGGAGAATGGGTATTATGTCTTCTCTAAATGTCTAATAAAATTTAGCGTTGATTCCATCTGGTCTGGGGGTTTTGTTCTTGGGTAGTTTTTTGATTACTGATTCAATTTCATTGCTGGTAATTGGTCTGTTTAGATTTTCTGTTTCTTCCTTGGTCAGTCTTGGAAGGTTGTATTTTTCTAGAAAGTTGTCCATTTCTTCTAGGTTATTCAGTTTGTTAGCATATAGATTTTCATAGTATTTTCTAATAATTCTTTGTATTTCTGTGGTGTCTGTTGTGGTTTTTCCTTTCTCGTTTCTGATTCTGTTTATGTGTGTAGATTCTTTTTCTCTTAATAAGTCTGGCTAGGGGTTTATCTATTTTGTTTATTTTCTCAAAAAACAAGCTCTTGGGCTCATTGATTTTTCTCTATTGTTTTATTCATCTCAATTTTATTTATTTCTTCTCTGATCTTTATTATGTCCCTCCTTCTGCTGACTTTGGGCCTCGTTTGTTCTTCTTTTTCCAGTTTAAATAATTGTGACTTTAGACTATTCATTTGGGATTGTTCTTCCTTTTTAAATAGACCTGGATTGCTATATACTTTCCTCTTAAGACTGCTTTTGCTGCGTCCCACAGAAGTTGGGGCTTAGTGTTGTTGTTGTCATTTGTTTCCATATATTGCTGGATCTCCATTTTGATTTGGTCATTGATCCATTGATTATTTAGGAGCGTGTTGTTAAGCCTCCATGTGTTTGTGAGCCTCTTTGCTTTCTTTGTACAGTTTATTTCTAGTTTTATGCCTTTGTGGTCTGAGAAGTTGGTTGGTACAATTTCAATCTTTTTGAATTTACTGAGGCTCTTTTTGTGACTTAGTATGTGATCTATTCTGGAAAATGTTCCATGTGCACTTGGGAAGAATGTATACCCTGCTGCTTTTGGGTGTAGAGTTCTATAAATGTCTGTTAAGTCCCTCTGTTCTAGTGTGTTGTTCAGTGCCTCTGTGTCCTTATTTTCTTTCTGGTTGATCTGTCCTTTGGAGTGAGTGGTGTGTTGAAGTTTCCTAAAATAAATGCATTGCATTTTCTTTCCTCCTTTAATTCTGTTAGTATTTGTTTCACATATGGTGGTGCTCCTGTATTGGGTGCATATATATTTATAATGGTTATATCCTCTTGTTGGACTGACCCCTTTATCATTATGTAATGTCCTTTATGTCTTGTTGCTTTCTTTGTTTTGACGTCTATTTTGTCTGATACAAGTACTGCAACACCTGCTTTTTTCTCCCTATTGTCTGCATGAAGTATCTTTTTCCATCCCTTCACTTTTAGTCTGTGTGTGTCTTTGGGTTTGAAGTGAGTCACTTTTAGGCAGCATATGGATGGGTCTTGCTTTTTTATCCATTCTATTACTCTGTGTCTTTTGATTGGTGCCTTCAGTCTGTTTACAGTTAGGGTGATTATCAATAGATATGTACTTACTGCCATTGCAGGCTTTGGATTCACGGTTACCAAAGGTTCAAGGATAGCTTCTTTACTGTCTAACCATCTAACTTAACTCTCACTTATTACACTACTATAAACATAGTCTGATAAGTCTTTATTTCTCTCCCTTCTTTTTCTTCCTCCTCCACTCTTTATATGTTAGGTGTTTTATTGTGTACTCTTTGTGTTTCCCTTGACTGATTTTGTTGATAACTGATTTTATTTTGCATTTAGTTAGTACTTGGTTGGTCTGCTTTCTTTGCTGTGGTTTTATTTTCTCTGGTGACATCTATTCAGCCTTAGGAGCACTTCCATCTAGAGCAGACCCTTTAAAATACACTGTAGAGATGGTTTTGTGGGAGGTAAATTCCCTCAACTTTTGCTTATCTGGGAATTGTTTAATCCCTCCTTCAAATTTAAATGATAATCTTGCTGGACACAGTACTCTTGGTTCGAGGCCTTTCTGTTTCATTGCATTGAATATATCATGTTATTCCCTTCTGGCCTGTAAGGTTTCTGCTGAGAAGTCTGATGATCGCCTAATGGGTTTTCCTTTGTAGGTGACCTTTTTTCTCTCTCTGGCTTTTTTTAATACTTTGTCCTTGTCTTTGATCTTTGCCATTTTAATTATTATATGCCTTGGTGTTGTCCTCTTGGGTCCCTGGTGTTAGGAGATCTGTGGACTTCCATGGTCTGAGAGACTATTTCCTCCCCCAGTTTGGGGAAGTTGTCAGCAATTATTTCTTCAAAGACACTCTATCCCTTTTTCTCTCTCTCCTTCTTCTGGTACCCCTATAACGCGGATATTGTTCCATTTGGATTGGTCCCACAGTTCTCTTAATATTCTTTCATTCCTAGAGATCCTTTATCTCTCTCTGCCTCAGCTTCTCTGTATTCTTGTTCCCTGATTTCTATTCCATTAATGGTCTCTTCTACTTATCCAGTCTGCTCTTAAATCCTTCCATTGTTTGTTTCATTTCTGTTCTCCCTCCTGAATTCATCCCTTAGCTCTTGCATATTTCTCTGTAGCTCCATCAGCATGCCTATGACTTTTGTTTTGAATTGTTTTTCAGGAGGATTGGTGATTTCAGTCTCACCAAGCCCTCTCTCTGGTGTTTGAGGGATTTTGGACTAAAGAAGGTTCTTCTGCCTTTTAATGGCGATGGGAGTGGTCGCCGGCGAGTGGCATGTGTGTCATCTGGGAGAACAAAGTCCCTTCCTGCTTGCTGTTTGCCTTGCCCGTCTCCACTGCCTGTGCCAGTCAACCATACACAGGGAGCAGCCTCTGGGTTAATTCCCTGAGCTGCTGTGGGTGGGGTGGCCCTTGGGATGGCCTAGGACACTGGCGGGTGTCGCTCCAGCTGTGCCTATTTGCCGCCAGAACAGAACCCCTTCATGCCTCCTGGACTCTGTGCCTGTCTCCTCTCTTTGTGCCAGTCAACTGCATGCAGGGGGCAGCCTCTGGGTCTGGGCCAGTTACGCGCACAGGGAGAAGCCTCTTTGTGGTTGCTGTGGGTGGGGCTGCTCCCCAGCTGGTCCACAGCAGTGGTGGGTCAGCAGTTTGCTTGCAGTGCCAGTGGTGGGGGGAATGAATGGCAGGCTGCTTATCGCTATGAAGGGCTTCGGAGCTGCATTGCCATCCAGGGGGTTAGGGCACCTGAAGTTCCTTAAAGTTCCCAGCCTGCTGGACTGAGTCTGCCAGGACGATTTTGTCCACCCATTAAACCCTTGTCTCTTTAAGACTTTGAAAGCGCCTGCTTTTCTTTCATCCGAGGGGAGCCGGCTGTGGGAATCTGTTCGCAGTCTTAGTCTTGGATTTTGCTTTTCTGTTTCTCTAATATCCAGTACACCATGTGATGTGTGTCTGTGCTCCCGGTGCAGATTACTATGGCTGGTTATTTAGCAGTCCTGGGCTTCCACTCTCTCTCCACTCTGATTCTTTTCCTCCCCCCTGGTGAGCTGGGGTGGGGGGAGTGCTTGGGTCCCCCCAGGTCACGGCTTTGCATCTTACCCTTTCTGTGAGATGCTGAGTTCTCGTAGATGTAGCCTGGCTGATGTACTATATCTTCTGGTCTCTCTTTTAGGAATAGTTATATTTGTTGTATTTTCAAAAATATATATGATTTTGGGAGGAGATTTCCACCGCCCTACTCACGCTGCCATCTTGAGCATCTCCTCGAGTAAGCACATCTTTGACAGGATTTTGGCTTCCCACAGGAGGGCCCTCCGCTGGGGACACAGAACAGAGGGGCCTCAGTAACTAGTTCCCCTCCCTCGGGAGTCCAGCCCTCCGGCACTGCTCCTTTTCACCCACTCACCACCCTGGGTGCCTCCCCCGAGGCCCGAGGGTGTGGCTGGGTGGGATGTCATGGTGTCCCCCTGCTCCCTCTCCTCCCTGGATTTCTCCCAGCTCCAATCTTCCATCACCCCTTCCTTCCTTGGGGACTCCTGCCCCTGCTCAGAGATTACCTCTGTTTAGTTCCCAGTCCTGTCCTTAGTTCATCCGGTTTTGTGTCTTACCTTTAGCCTGCGTGAGGGTGTCTGTGTGTGTCAGTGCCCCCAAGGTCACCCGCTCTGTGGCCGAGGGGGGGCCATCTTTGCTCTCTGCCTGCCTCCCCTGCAGTTACACTTGGTGGCTCCTCCATTTACCAGCAAACCCATAAGGAGCACCTGCTGTGTAGGGGGTACAATCTGGGGGGGCTGAGGTGACTGCCCTGCCCTCTGGCCAACTGCACCCCAAGGGAACAGTGTGTGGAGAGGCAAGGGGACAGGGCACAAAATCGCAGGGTGAGAGCTCTAGAAGCAGCTGCTGTGGCCAGTCATGGAAGGCTTTGCTGAGTACGTCTGGAGTCCCTGCAGAGCCCAGAGCAAGAGTGTGGACGAGAGAAGCTGTGCTTTGCCTCCCGGTGACGTGTCAGGGCAGGTGGCTCTAGCTGCCGTCTTCTCCAGTACTCGGGTGTCCGAGGGCCCAGGATTGGGCTAACTCTGGGAAACAGGGCTGCTGAAGGGACAGCCTGGGGGATCCATGCTGTCTTCCCTCTGGGCTCTCTGGACTGGGGAGGAGCAGTACCATGTGTATGCCTGGGCTTGCTGACAGCTCCTGGGAGATCCTGGTCAGGACAATGGCACAGGTATTCAGGGAAGGTGTCAGAGCTTACACACAGGCTCGCCCTGCCCATCTGTGTTTTCCATTGCATCTGGCCCAGGAGGTGGTCAGGTCACGTGATGGGCAGAGGCGGATCCATGGCTCTACCTGGCCCCCTGGGCCCAGCAGCCAGCTCCATGCCAGGCTTCCAGTGACCCGCTGACCTGGAAGGGGAGCAAGGGACTGAACCTTTTTCTGGCCAGCTCTCTGCAACCTGTGCCAGAACCAGGTGCCACTGAGGACACATACAGTGGAAGGAGGGATTCCTTCCCACCCAGAGCTCCTGGTTACCTGCAGGGACTTCAGTCTCTTATCCACAAAAAATAATATACCCAAAGATAGCTTTTACAAACCTTTGAAAAGTCATGGCCTATCATGTTTTAAGCTCCTATGCTAAAAATAATAATGAAATTTTGACTTTTGGTTTAGTTTTATCTGTACTACACTTGTACCAACTCATGTAGCCTTAGGAGTGGATGGAGAAGCCAAGGTCTCTGTCCCTCTTGGTTCTCCTGCTTGCCGCGTCTCAGCCAAGGGCACCGCCATTACCCTCAGCCTCCCGGATCGCAGATCTGGACTTCGCTGCCACGTGCCCCACACCCATGCGCTTCTGCAGGGCTCTGTTCTCCATCCCTCCCATGCTCCCCTAGACCCTCGGCGACTCCCGCCCCTGCGGAGCAGGCTCGGTCCCATCTGGAGGTGTGTGCCTCTCTCTCGGCCCCTCTTCCTCGGTGCATTCGGCTTCCTCACCTTCTTCCCTGACGTCCAGTTCCCTTACCCAGAGTGCAGACTGTAGTCAGCCAAGTTCTGAGTGCCAGGTTCTGGGTGCCTGAGGTTTTTACCTCACTGTTAATTGCAGAAGTCTCACCAATGGCTAAATAAGTCTGTGATGTTAAACAGATTGGGCCTGGACCCAGCTCAAAGTTCGTTTCTCACAAAAGTAAATATAAGTGCCTTGGGTTATGAAACCCTTTCTGAAGTGGATTCCATTATAACCACAGCAGAGAAGTAAAAGAAGATTACAGGCAAACTTTTTGTTTCCTTTTTTGAAAGTTTTAGTAACTTTATTTTGATGTAATTGAAAATTTACTGGAAAGTTGCTAGAAGGATACAAGGAATTCCCATATATGCTTTGCCCAGATTCACCAGCTGTTTATATTTTACCCCATTTGTTTAGCCAGTCTGTGAGGTAAGCCATTTAAGGTAAGTAGCTTTTGAGGCACTGGAGGTGCCAGTTGGTGATGATCATGACCTTCCTCCCCCAAGCATGTCAGTGTAGGTCCTCCGAACGGGAGCATTCTCTCACATCACCAAGGTCAAGTTCAGCATCAACCCAATACTGTTTTCTAATTCACTGTCCTTGTGCGAATTTCACTGGTCACTCCAGTGATCTTTAATAGTTTCCCCCTGTGGTCCAGGATGTGGCACAGGGTCACCCACTGCATCTCAATGTTAGCTTTCTTCAGTCTCCTTTTAATCTGGAGCAACTCTTCAGCCTTTAGTTTTTTTGTGACTTCTAAGAGTCTAGATCATTACGTCATAGACTGCTCCTCCGCCTGCCGGGTGTGTCTGCTTCCTCATGGTCAGATTCAGGTGATGCATTTTTGGGCAGCTGTCATCGACATGGGGCGTATGCTGTCTTTCCTGTCATTAAAGTGCCAGCTTTGATCACTTGGCTAAGACTTCTCCACTGTAAAGTTAACTATTTTTGCCTTTGTAATTAACAAGTAGTAATTTGTGGGAGATATGATTTGTGGGAAATAACTTTCAAACTATGTACAAATCTTATTCCTCAACCAGCTTTCACCTACTTCTAGGTTTATCATCCATCAGTCATTTCCTGACTCCATCAGTCTTTCTATTTTTTCTAGGTAGGTGGCATTTGAAAGCTTTTCTTCCCTCTTTGTTTATTTGTACTTACACTCTCCAATGAGCCCTGGAAACCTTTTGTTTTTAATGAATGCACCAAAGTAAATTTTGTGTTATTTGGGACTTTTGTTGATGTATTTGTTGAGAGAGAAGACTTCATGATGGTCTCGTGAATGGCTTCCTTTTTATGATGTGTGGAAGCTCTGTATAGGTCATGTAGGTTTTACCTTATAGGTAATTTAAGCTAGAGGTTAAGTACTAAAGCAGCTGTTGTTCTTTAAGCACTGATTGTGTACCTGTAATTTTAATTTGTTCAAAACCCTTGTTAAAATGAGGAAACAGAGGCTAAGAGAGGTTAATATTACTGCTCAGAGACACACAGCTAGTGAATGGTTGAACCAGGTTTTTGATTCCATCTGGCCTGACTTCAAAGCTCACTTTTTCTGATATACTTTGTTACGCTTAAAGACATTTCCTAACTCTAAATTATAGAATTTGTACATGTGTA
Organism: Manis pentadactyla; assembly: GCF_030020395.1. NCBI lineage: Eukaryota > Metazoa > Chordata > Mammalia > Pholidota > Manidae > Manis > Manis pentadactyla. The sequence goes on from NC_080023.1 coordinate 405,410, forward strand.
ACAGTTGAAAAACAAAAAGCTTACAGGTGGATCAAGGTCTTTTTGCCTACTCATGATTCTGTGTCTCTGAAAATCAAGCCTGAAGAATTAAAGTTTGTGGTTCATCACACATCCTCTCAAGGAAAGTCTGCCTGTTTTCATTAGAGAGGCTTGGCTGTCCTAGCGTTTCTGTAAATACCCAGCAATGCCCTAACCCTTTTCTTGTCTTCCTATAGGAATTTGCTTGCTAGAAAACAAAGTGCAAGACTTGACAAACAAAATGACTTGGGATGGAAGTTATTTGGAAAAGTACCACTCCGAGAGAATGCTCAGAAAGAGTCAAAGAAAATGCAAAAGGTATATAAGATACAAAACACAGAATATGCTGTATAGTATGTATTTATGAACCTTGCAAGAATGGCCATTATCTAGGCTTTGAAATGGGGAACTCCGTATGTATTTGCATGCCAAGTTCTTATAGATCAAGTTTGTCTTCAGAAGGTCGATGACTTTAACCTTTTTCATTTCTTATAGTTTGTAACGTGTATAGGAGAGTTCGGTTGAGAACTGGGCTTTATCAGTTTTCTCAATTAATAGTTGCTATTGTGTTTATTGTCCATGTGTGTCATTGCATTCTCCCTCTCTGATCCCCTGGGTTTACTGGAACTCAATCCAGTGCTATTTTGGTCAGGAAGGCAAAGGCCGTCATTTCCCCAGGCTTAGCATGACGCCGCTTCCCTTTGTTGGCTCTGAAGCTGCCCACTTGCCTGGTGGGGAGGGGGTGGGGTTCAGGGTCAGGCCAGGCCTGGGGTATCTCATCACCACCCGGCTGCCTCACTCCCTGTGGAGGGAATGATGCCAGTAGCTGGAGGCATGTGCTCTTCTTTTTAAAGGGACTCATGCACATACACAGCAAGGCATGTGTGTGGCCTTGGCAGCCCAGCGGTTACCACCTGTATCTTCTCCTAGGTCCCGAGGCTCAGCTGTCCTCACAGCCTGTTGTTTACCTGGTGCTTTGACATTGCCCCCAGCAGCCTGACCTCTCAACCTGTTTTGTACACTTTTGAGGACCTACTAAGTCCCAGGACCTACAACTGGGATTTGAGAACTGACACAGCACCTTGCTTGACAATCCCATCTAGAGAGGAGACAGTTCCACAGGTGTGCAGGGAAGGGAGGCAGGGCCTGCTGGGCAAGGCCCAGGAGATTGAGTTTACAGGTGTTACAGACTTCATGATGCCATCCTGTCTGTACTAGCGATTATGTGCTAGTTTTAAAGGAGTCAGCACTTGGGTTTTTAGTTCATTTAAAACTTGCAACAACCTCATGAAGAAGATGCTATTGTCTTCATTTCACCAAAGAAGCACTGAGACCAGTCAGAGTGACTTGTGCAGCTTGCAAGTGGCAGAGCTGGCATTCAGCCCCAGGCAGTCAGAGGCCCTCACTGCTCTGCCGGCTCCTCTGCAGGAAGGGGTGGGCAAGTCACGGGGCTGGCATGCATAAAGGACAGTGTGCAGCATGCAGCACGAGCCCAGTAGGCAGTGAGGGGCTATCCACAGGGCCTGTGCCTGGAACCTGTCTCTAACCTGAGGGCTCTTGGGAGCCTCTGGAGGATTTTCTTTACGTAAGGAGTGATGAGGTCACCCTGGCTAGAATGTGGCTCTTGGACTTTTCCAGGAGTGTGGTGTATGGGGTGAGGCTGCGAGCACACACTGGGCTCTGGCTTCTATAACGTGGTGGATTTGCACATATTTCATGTTTTATTGCCTCAGCAAATTAAATTTGTTTTGAATCTTGTCTAATATTCCCTGTAGCTATTGTCTGGACATGGGAGACTTACAAAGTAAATCAGTGTTGGAACTAATTTTTATAGTTGTTACATTTTGAATTTGAATCACTTATTTTGTGGACTTATTAAAATTGCATTCAATTAAAATATTATGAGTTTATATGCAAAACTCAGCTTTAAGATTCTTAGGAAACTAAATAGCCAAGCTGTAAAAAATTATTTAAAGAAATCCAGAAAACCATTATATTAAATAAACTTCCCCATGACTCTTGATATCACTTATATCATGTTTAAATTTCTTTGTTACCTTTATGGTACCCTGTATTTTTTCTTTTTGTAAGGTGAACTTCATAATGCCATAATAATGTTGTGTTCTTGAACTTAAAGGATTTTTGTGAACTGAAATGACTAGGTCAGCTAATTATGTTGTAACACAATATTGCAAAGAAGAGGACCATCTGGCTTCAACCATCAATAATAGAGGATGTAATTGTACCTGCATGTGTCACACAATCCCGCCTGTGTCGTTCGCTTGGGCTTTGTGTCTCTGTTCCCTTCCTGTCTCCCACCTCTCCCTCCCTGAGCTGGCAAAGCCTGAGGGGGATTCAGCGCCAGGGACCTGCCGCTGTTGGGAAGCTGCTGGGTACCAGGCTCAAGCTGGCTGCTGTCACAGATGTCTGCTCACACTCTTTAGAGAGCCTGGTGCTGGGCCTGAGTGCCTAGACCTGCGATTGCAAATAGTGATGACCACCCCACTTAGAGCTAAAGATAAGTAAGATACTTAGGAAACTCTAATTTCTTTTCCCTTTCTCTTTTGAATGTTTTTATTCCTTGAGAAAGGCGGCATCACGCAGTGATTTAAGGACATGGACTTTGAAGTCAAACTGTAGGGTTTGTACCCCCGCTGTGTGCCTTTGGGCAAGTGACTTAACCTATCTGAGCCTCATTTTCTTCCTCTCCAAACTTTGGAGAATAAATAATAGTACTTAGCTCTGAGGTGGTGAGGATGAAATGAATGAATATCCACATGTGCTCAGAACAGTATTAAATGTCATTTAATTGCTGTGAAGCGTTTGCTGTTGCCATTGTTTCTTTCTGCGATAAGGCTACCTTGGACGATAGGAAATGGGACGTGGTATGAGAGGATGAGCCTGAGCCCTTCTCAGGCCCCTTCACTTGCTTGCTCAGCAGACGCTGTGTCCTGCAGGGCCAGGTCTTGTGCTGGGCACCGGGAGCACGAAGCAGCTGGGCTGACCTGCCGCAGGGAGCCTGTGGTCAAGCCACGGGGACGGGTGTGCACACTTGGGCTTGGAGGTTTGGATTTCATTTCCACCTTCACCTCTCCTATCTGTGTGACCTTGGGCCAGTTACTTCTCAGTTTTCTCATCTGCCAAATGGCCATTATGATTGCTACTCACTGGATAGTTACAAATTAAGAGATAATGTATTTGAAATATTTTTGCCCAATGATTAGCATAGCATGGGCCCAGAGTTAGCACTCAGGGAGTGGCTGTCATGATTTTTGGTTCATAAATAGCCTCAGTATGTTGCCTCAGTGCTACATGTGGTTTGTCCAGGGCATGCTGAGGCACATCTGACTTCATTTTAGCTGGGCCAGATTCCCCTGGCTTGTGCCTTTTACATGCATGGCTACCATTTTTAGGAGATGTTATTTTCACTTATCTTTTCAAATTTTATAAACATTTTGGAAAGTCAGTAATTTTCTGTCAGGTTATATTCTGATTCCAGAGGGATTTTCTTAATGGGGGAACAAAAATGACCAAGGATAACTATGGGAATCACACTAAAACAGTAGTTCTCAAAGACTGAGTATGTCTTCGCCAGGGTGTTTGTTAGAAACACAAGTTCTCAGCCCCAGACACTGGACAAATGCTGGGGCTGGAACACAGAGCATTATTTCAGCAGAAGCTCCAGGTGATTCTGACGGACGCCGAAGCCTGAGAGCCACTGCTGTGTGAGAGGGCGTATTGGATATCTGGAGAAAAACAGCCATCTTCATTCACAGCAGGGTAGATAAAGGACCAAGTGTGCCAGATACACGTGTTGGCGATTTGTGAGCCAGAGAAGCTCCTGAGAATAAAGACGGGGAGGGTGTACTTGAAGATCACAGCTGTTAGGTCCCCCGTCACTGGTTTGTGTGCACTGGGGCTCTGGCCCCACTGGGTATGGAATCCCAACCAGGTCAATTACTTACTAAAACAAAAATACCAACATTCTCCAAAGGGTTTAGAAAAGATTCAGAGTCTCATAACACAATATTCAAAATGTCTAGGATGCAACTCAGAATTACTTGGCCTGTGAAAAACCAGGAAGATCTCAGCTCACATGGGAAAAGACAGCAGACACCAATGCCAAGATAATACAGATGTTGGAATTATCCAGCAAAGACTTTGAAGCAGCCATTATAAAGATGCTCCAGTAAGTAAGGGTGAACACTCCTGGAATGGAGAGTAGAAAATATCAGTAAAGGAATAGAAAAAAGAACTACATGGAAATTTCCTAATGAACAAATACAGTAACTGAAATAAAAAACTAGGTGGATAGACTTAATAGCAGAGATGATAAAGAGTGAACTTTAAGATAGATCGGTAGAAATGATTCAGTTTAAAATACAGAGAAAAAAGATTGGGAAGAAAAAGAATAGAGCCTTAGGGATATGTGGGACAATACTACAAAGCCTGACATTTGTGTGACTGGGATTTCAGAAGGAGAGGAGAAAAATGTGATGCAGAAAAAATAATGGCTAAATATGGCAAAAAACATAAACCTACAGATTGGGGGGGGAAGGGATTCAATGAATTTCAGACAGAAATTTGTTGAAAGCACAAATTACAGTGTCTGGGTTTTCAGTGTATATAGATATATAAGAAACTATAAAGGGGGAGGGGATATGGTTGTAAAGTTTTTGCATTCCACTTGAAGTGGTAAAATACTGATTCTAATTAAAGTGTGAAAAATTAAATATATATTATAATCCCTAGATCAACCACTAAACTATACAAAGAGAATCAAAACACAGTATATTAAAATAGAATTCTAAATAGAGTTCAAAGAGCCAAAATCAAGGTAGGAAAGAGGAAATAGAGGAAGGAAAAACAGAAAATAAATAAGATGGTAGAGTGTATTGAAACATATCAAGTAACTACATGAATATAAATGATCTGGACACACCAATTGTGTGTCTGAATACCCAATTCTGACAGACTGTCAGGATGGGTTAAAAAAGGAATCACATTTTTGCTATCTAAAAGAAACTCAGTTCAAATATAAAATGTCAGTTAAGATTAAAGGATGGGAAAAGATATACCATGAAAACACTAATCAGAATGAAGATGTAGTAGATTTATTAGTATCAGAAAAAGTAAACTTCAGTGCAAAGAAAATTACCAGGGATGAGGTGGGATGTTACCTACTGATGACAAAATAATTCTAAATAAATGTACCTAATAACAGAGCTGTCAAACATGGGACACAAAAACTGACAGATCTGAAACAGGTGGGCAAGTCCACGTCAGCGCTGGAGCGTCCTCTCCAGAGAGTAATTGGTAGAATTGTCCACCAGACCAGCGAGCTGCACCGACCGACATCGGGAGGGCACTTCACCCTCCAGGAGCACAGCATGCATTCTCTCCAGGCACATACAGGGCATTTACCGAGATGGCCACGACCTGTGTTGTTAAAGGAACTACAAATTTGAAAGGATATAACTGAAAGGATTAAAATTATACAACACATGTTCTCTAATTACAGTGGGGTTAGATTAGAAAGTCATGACAGATAACAAGAGCATATTTAAAAACTTGGAAATGAAAAAGTACACTTCTAAATAAATAATGGGACAATGACAAAGTCATAAGGAAAATTAGAAAATATTTTGAACTGCACAAAAATAAAACATATCAAAATACATGGGATACAGTGCTTAGAGGGAAGTTTATAACATTAAAATTCTCATATTAGAAAAGAAGAAAGGTCTCAAATGAATAATCTGATTTTTCTACCTTAAGAAACCATAAAAGGAGCAAATAAATCCAGAGCAGGCGAAAGGAACTAAACATAACAAATCAATGAAATTGAAAATAGAAAAATAATAGTCAGTGAAACAAAAAGCCAGTGTTTTGAATGATGAGCAAAACTGATCAAACTCCAGCAAAACTGACAAGAAAAAGAGAACCAAATTGTCAATAAGAGAATACCACTACAGAACCAGCAGAAATTCAAAGGATAATAATAGAATGTTATGATAACTATATACATAAATTTGATAACTTAGATGAAATAGTCCATTTTCTTGACAATCACAAATCACCAAAACTCATCCAAGGTGAAACAGCTGAGTCATCCTGTGATCATGAAAGAAGTGGGAACTAGTTACAAACCTACCAAAAAGAAATCCCTAGGCCTACAGGGTTTTACTGATGAGTTCTATCAATATATAGAGATTACTTCCTAACTCGTTTTATGAGGCCAGTATTTGACCTGATAACAAAAACTGGACATGTACAGTAGAAAAAAAGCAAATTTCACACCAGTATTCCTTACAAAGACACGCAAAATCCACAACACAGTAACAAATTGATCCATTAATACTCTGTGACTTAAGTGGCATTTATCCCAGGAATGCAAGGCTGGGTTAGCATTTGAAATTCAATCAGTGTAACCCACCATAATGACAATCTTGGGTGAATCTCAGGGGTATTACCTAAATATAGGACTCTAGTCTCTGAAGTTTATATACTGTATTATTCCATGTATATGGCATACTCAAAAGGACAAGGCTATCATACCAGGGATGGGGGAGGGTGTGACTGCCAGGGGGTAGCATGGAGGGGGTTTTGTCATGACAAGACTGTTCTGTACCTTGGCTGTGATGGTAGCTACAAGACAACATGTGTTAAAAGTCATAGGACTGTATACACCTTTTTGGTGTATGTTATCAATATATCTATTTGGTATATGTTAATAAGCTAACTGTATGTTAATTTAAAAAATAAAACTGACAATGGAATGAGTGAGTCATCAGGACACTTTTGACCTAGCTTTTCCATTTTTAGGAATTTATCGTAGAGATGAATTAGTATGTAGGTAAAATGATGGTTGTATAAGGGTATTGATTAAGGACAAAAGAGTGGAGCTATCTAATGGCTGGCAGTAGGGAATTGGTTAAATCCCTAAATGAAATAAAATACAGACCTTAAAATATAAAGTGGATAACCATTTGTATTACTGCCCTCTGTGTGAAGATACACGCATATATTTGGAAGGGTACTTACAAAACTGGTGGTAAGAGGACTGCTTCCAAGAGGGGAACTAGCTGGGCACGTGGGGGACAGAGGGGAGCCCTTACTTTGTACACCCTTTCGTACCTTTGAAATTTGTTCTCTGTCCATGTCTACCCCCAAAAAATTTTTTTAAAATGCATGAAGAATGATAGAGAAAAAAATTGTTGAGGAATTTTTGGCAAAGGACAGCAGGGTGAAGCCAGAGTAAGTGAGTATTCCCAAATACAATTTACAAGGTCCATGTGACCCCTAGGAACCTACTGCAGATTTGACACTGAACTTCCTAGTGGCCAGAGCGAAGAGGGGAACACAGTGTAGCTAGCTAGTGGTGGTCCAGTGCAGAAAGCTGAGCCTGTTCTTGAAGCTTTGGTTTATCAAGGTGGTAGATGACTTGTTTATATGCAACCGGGCCCTTTTGGTGGAGCATGAGTCTATCAGAAGATTATTCCACAAATAGCCGATCCCTTTAATTTTGGGTTTTAGAGAAGAAACAGGTTAATTACAACACTTCTACATGATGCCTTTCTGGAAAAGAGGAAGGAGGAAGTGATCCGAAGTTTCTAGAGGGGAAATGATGTGTGGGTGTTTAATTTGAACTTTATTCTAAGGATAGATTGTCTCCCATTGTTGTCATGGTAACAGTTAATATGTTCTGAGAACTGTAACATCTTTACAGTATAAACTGGAATTCCAGTGCATGTTGCTGCTGACGGTTGCTTACTCTTCCTAATGTGGAGGGAGAGGTTTCCCGTCAGGCTGAGAGGCAGTGTGCCGAGTGCACTTTCCGTCTTGCTGCTGTGGCTGCCCTGGAGAGAGAGGAGCTCAGGACTGGAAACACTTCTTACATTGACTTCTAACAGTGCCAGGTCAGAGGGCCCTCAAATTTGGGAAGCAGTCTGACTGAGACCATAAAGTGCCCAGTCTGTGTCATGGTTCTGTCTGTCGTGGTTTTGTAGCCCTAGGCCAGGGACTTTGGTGGTCTCCTCTGCAAAGACAACGTCCACCTGGCCTGTGCCTGTGAGGGGTTGAGTAAGGTGAAGTCGGGGGGCTCTCCCGGAGCAGTGTGGGCATCCAGTGGGACTTCGTTAAAGGTCGGTGGTCTCTCTTGTTCTGGTGTGCCTTTGTGGTTACACCTTTACCCTCGTGGGTAGATAAAACTAAAAAGAATGACAAACAAACAGAAAAACTACTTGCAGGAATGGTCAGTGTGGTTTATTAAGTGCAGTTGACAAAATCAGCCTTGTATTCCATCTGAAATAGCGGAAGAGCTTTTTTCAGATTATAAAAATAGTTAATAAAAAATACCTGTAAAACAGTTAAATGATAGATGGAGGCAGAGGAGAACAGGAAAGCCCTCTTCATCCTGAGACTCTGTAGCCCCTTCCTCGTTGGAGTCTCTGACAGTTTAATGCCTACCTTCTCAGGCCTTTCTCTCAGCCTGATTACACACAAATTTCACCCACAGAAATACATTTATATGAGATTATAGGCCATGTGAGTTGTACATTTTTCTCTGATGTGTACACACTCTGTCTTCAGGAAACCTGACCACATACCCTGACGATGCAGAACTTGTGATTATTTAGAGGTCCATGCTCTGACCCGTTTCTGACGGACTTTGGGCTCAGTCAGTAACATTTGCAGCCTGGTGGACTGCTCTGTAATCTGCATGCATTTCATGGAAGCAGCTAAATTGAGGCAACTTCCTCGGAAGACCTGGAGAGGTGGCCCTTGGGAGCTTTCCGATGATTTTGCCCTTCTCGGGGCATTTTAATGTGTTGCTATGAGAACAGTGATGGCCAAAGAGAACCAGTCATTTACACTGACCTAATTCCTAGTGGAAGACTGTGAGATTCTAAAGTATTTTATAATTTCTTAGATTGTGGGAGCAGCAGGGAAGACACTTCCTTGGGTCTTCCCCGGTGGTTGATGGGCCCAGCCCGACGGGCATGTCTTAGCTGCCAGCACATAGGGCAGAGCCCGGTGGGCAGGAGACGCTCCTGAGGAGATGGAATCAGCAGGTGCAGGGGTGGGAAAAATTTCCCTCCTTCCCTTCCAAGAGGGGAACTAGCTGGGCACGTGGGAGACAGAGGGGAGCCCTTACTTTGTCTGTACACCCTTTCGTACCTTTGAAATTTGTTCTCTGTCCATGTCTACCCCCAAAAAATTTCACAGCCAGAGTAAGTGAATATTCCCAAATACAATTGACAAGGTCCATGTGACCCCTAGGGTCTTTGGCTGGTCTAATAATTAACTTGACATAAGATAGATTAACAGGAGAAAAACAAACTTAATTTTGTATGTACAGGAGCCCCATAAAAATATGAGATTGAAGGAAGTGACCAGAGTAGGAAACTTTTATACCTTTTAGACAAATGATAAATTTGTGGAAAATTCACAAGGCTGCATCGGGCTTTGAGAAACCTCAGATTTGAGGAGAGTAAGTCTCTTCAAGAGTCTCTTCGACACACCCAGAGGGAGACGTCTTTACAGGTGCATTAAGATAGATGTGAAATCTGCCACTTTGAGATGCGGAAGAGTCTCTGTCAGTTTCTGATTTTGCTTTAAGTTTCAAAATTTAGTTAAAGTCAACCGGCTATCACGTGGTATTATACATAGGGAAAATTTTGTAAGCAGTACTCAATTCTAAAATATGTGATAGAAACTGCTATTAACTTGCAGGTTACAACCTGCAGGAAGAGATAAGCATTGTGTTTTGGTAAGCATATCTTAATGCGCATGTAACACATGCTTAACCCATCTCTCGCTCACATTTAAGTTTACTGAGCCTGTGAGCTCAGGTTGGCTAACTTCTTAAAGAGTGTGCTGGTAGAGGCTGGGAGGCCAAGAACCTGTCCCTTTCTTGGCATAGCCCTCATATAGCTGCAGGAATCGTTTCTGGAAAGCCCCCAGCAACCCCCCCATGCTGGGTCAGCTGCCCCAGGGGCTCTTGTTGGAGACTTGTGGCACCTCACAGACAGTGTGGTGATTGACTGCTGGTCTGTGAGCAGCTGCGGCAGGGACCTTGTTCACCTTATTCCCAGAGCCACGTACTGAAGGCCTGTGTTGGATGGATGAATGGAAGGAAGGAAAAAAGGGAGGAAGGGAGGGAGGAATCAAATGACTGATTCCATGGATCCTGACTGTCTCCTCTGTGCTGTGACTTGTTAGCCTTCCGTGGCGAGAAGACCAAAGACCCCTCTCTCACAGGTTTAGAGTTCCTCCAGGGAAATAAATATTAATCAAATAGTCATGTAATTTTTTTTTTTAGTTCTGTTTTTTATTTTGTTTTGCTTCATTCTTTTTTTTTTGATAACATTAATGTACAATTACTTGAACAACATTATGGTTACTAGACTCTCCCCATTATCAAGTCCCCCTCACATACCCCATTACAGTCAGTGTCCATCAGCATAGTAAGATGCTATACAATCATTACTTGTCTTCTCTGTATATACAGCCTTCCCCATGACACCCCCCCCCCCCGCTACATTATGTGTGCTAATCTTAATGCCCCATTTTCCTCCTTATCCCTCTCTTCCCACCCATCCTCCCCAGTTCCTTTCCCTTTGGTAACTGTTTGTCCATTCTTGGGTTCTGTGCTTCTGCTGCTGTTTTGTTTCTTCAGTTTTTTCTTTGTTCTTATACTCCATAGATGAGTGAAATCATTTGATACTTGTCTTTCTCTGCCTGGCTTATTTCACTGAGCATAATACCCTCTAGCTCCATCCATGTTGTTGCAAATGGTAGGATTTATTTTCTTCTTATGGCTGAATAGTATTCCATTGTGTATATATACCACCTCTTCTTTATCTATTCATCTACTGATGGACACTTAGGTTGCTTCCCTTTCTTGGCTATTGTAAATAGTGCTGCGATAAACATAGGAGTGCATATGTCTTTTTCAAACTGGGCTCCTGCATTCCTAGGGTAAATTCCTAGGAGTGGAATTCCTGGGTCAAATGGTATTTCTATTTTGAGTTTTTTGAGGGACCTCCATACTGCTTTCCACAATGGTCGAAACTAGTTTACATTCCCACCAGCTGTGTACGAGGGTTCCCCTTTCTCCACATCCTCACCAGTATTTGTTGTTGTTTGTCTTTTGGATGGTGGCCATCCTAAATGGTTTGAGGTGATATCTCATTGTGGTTTTAATTTGCATTTCTCTGATGATTAGCGATGTGGAGCATCTTTTCATGTGCCTGTTGGCCATCTGAATTTCTTCCTTGGAGAAGTGTCTGTTCAGATCCTCTGCCCATTTTTTAATTGGCTTATTTGCTTTTTGTTTATTGAGGTGCGTGAACTCTTCATATAATTTGGATGTCAACCCCTTATCAGATATGTCATTTATGAATATATTCTCCCATACTGTAGGATATCTTTTTGTTCTACTGATGGTGTCCTTTGCTGTACAGAAGCTTTTTAGTTTGATATAGTCCCAATTGTTCATTTTTGCTTTTGTTTCCCTTGCCTGGGGCGATATGTTCATAAAGAAGTTGCTCATGTTTATGTCCAAGAGATTTTTGCCTGTATTTTTTTCTAAGAGTTTTATGGTTTCATGACTTACATTCAGGTCTTTGATCCATTTTGAGTTTACTTTTGTGTACGGGGTTAGACAATAATCCAGTTTCATTCGCTTACATGTAGCTGTCCAGTTTTGCCAACACCAGCTGTTGAAGAGGCTGTCATTTCCCCATTGTATATCCAAGGCTCCTTTATCATATATTAATTGACCATATATGCTTGAGTTTCTTTCTGCACTCTCTATTCTTTTCCACTGGTCTATGGGTCTGAATAGTCATGTAATTTTAAGTTCTGATTAGTGCTGTGAGAAAACAGGGCCTGATGCTTGGAGAGAGAAGAACAGGGGCCTTGTCATGTCGATGGGCATTTAAGGTGAAGTCCAAACCAGCGTTCTTACTAGCTTGTTCCTCTTGTGAAGAAAAATCCTCCAGAAGGATTCAAAGAATAATTTAATGAACATCCGTATATGCTTCACTTAGACTGAACAAGTATTGACATTCTGCCATATTCATTGTGCCTCTATTTTTTAAAAATGGAACCTTTTGAAAGTAAGTTGCAGGTACCTTGACATCCCACCCCTAAATATGTCAGCATGTTAAGGCAGAGTTAAGTTCAGAGTTAAGGCAGTCTCCTATAAGCATAAAGCTGCTATCACACCTAAGAGGGTCATTCCGCATTCCCTGAGAGCATTCGACCATGGCCATGTTCATGACCAGACCATGTTCTGCTTTCCCAGTTGCACTACTGTTCTTTGTGAACCAGAATCCAATCGGGTTTGTGACTTGTTCTTAGTTATTTGTCCCCTTATTCTCTTCATATAAAAATTTTAATCCTTTTTTTTCATGATGTTTACCTTTTTTCTCTTTTTAAAAATATGTCCATAGGTCAAAGATTCATTTAAACAGATTGAGGAGGTGAATAAGATGGTAAAATTGATTCTGAGGGCATTTGAGGAACCTAGGTAGTTACAGGCATAAAAGCAAATAAGAATTAGAATAAAATTGCTAGGTTAGATTTAAACACACATCTAATGAGGACAAGAAGACAATTTTGGGGGTTATCTTTTCTATTGGACATAAATCCACAAGTTAATATGTCACTTCATAGTTTGTGGGCTATAATTGAATAATAGCGTAGTCACGTTCTCCTAGAGAATTCAATCATCTTCAGGCAGGCATGTTAAAAATGCCCAGGTATGAATTGAAAGGAAACCTCTCCTCCCCTCCCTATGCTTTTGTCTTATTTCTAAATTTTGAATAATTTTTATTAAGGCTTTCCCTAATCTTTTCAGCCAGAATCCACCATTTTATCCTCGTATTACTTTTTAAAAACAGCTTTATTGAGGTTTATAATTGCTATACCATGAAATTCACTCATTCTATGTGTTCAGTGCTTTTTAATAAATTTTTGCAGTTTTGCAGACTATCACTGAAATCCAGTTTTAAAGTATTTTCATCACTCAGAAAAAGTTCCCTCAGGCCTGTAGGTAGTGGATTTCTGTGGTCATCTCCAGGCAAACACTAATTTGCTTTCCCTCCAAAAATTTGCCTTTCAAAGAAATTCATATAAATGGGATCATCCCAATTATCTGGTGTCTGGCCTTCTTCCCTTGGGCAGGATGTTCTGAGGCTCACCCACGTGGTGGCCCGTGTCAGTACTTGTCCCTCCCCCTCGCTGTGTCATTGCTGCTTAGCCATTCCCGTTAGTGGGCTTTTGGATTGTTTTGGTGTTGGACTGTGCACATTTTCCGGTATGGTATTTGTGTGCTGAGAGGATGCAGCTTAGTGTGAGCAAGTGGGCTGGCCGGGTTTGTAACCAGGGTGAGCATGCCTCACCTAAACTACCCCCCTGCACGCGCGCGTCGGGGCTGCTGAGGGGGGCAGCGGACGCCCCCGCTGGACTCTGGAGCCTGGGGGGCTTTGCCACGCCCAGGGCCCGCCCGGCTCTTCCCCAGTGCCCAGGTCCGCCCTGCGCCCAGAGTCCCGCCCAGGGTCCGCCCAGCGCCCAGGGTTCTGCCTGGTGCCGGGTCTGGAGAGCCAGGCCTGACGCGCCGAAACCGAGCGCGTGGATCGGCCGCACAGCATCTGTGCGCGATTGAGCAGCCTGCCGCCCCCGCCGTTCCGCGGTCCGACCCGCCGGGGCGCCGCGCTCGCTGCCGCCCGCCCGGGGATGGAGCCACCGGCCGCGCGCCTCTGAGCCCGCGGCGTTCATGGTGAGTGGGGCCCGGCCGGCCCGCGCGCCCGCCTGTCACCGGCTTCTGCGCCTCCGTGGTGCGTCCTGCCCGTGTGTGTGCTGCATCCACCCGGTCCAACGAGCTGAAGCTTGCGTGTGCCAGTGGTGATGCGCCTGTCTCCTCCCCGGCACTCTTTGTGTCTGCGATTCCGTGCAATCTTCTGTCAGGGTTCAGTTTTAATGGGTACAGCAGGAGACGGTAGGCAAAGGCCGGCGCTTCTTTGAGTCCTCGTACCCATCACCCAAAATGCGATTGCATCCCGTTTTCAGCATCGGGCCCGGCACCCCTCCTACAGGCCGGAATGGCCTTGCCCGTGGTCTTGGCAAACCTTTGTATGAAGATCAGCCTGTACCTTGTTAGCCCTGGGTCCCAGTAAGGTGGTCAGGTTACAGCAGCCACAAGGCCTGTTAAAACCACAGTTCAGTTTTAATCAGTTTCATTCAAGTCCACATATTAACTTTTGTGTTCTGCATGTTTTGTAAGGAATATAAAAATTAGAAAAGGTCTCCTGAGAGTAGTTTCCCCAAATGCCAACATTTCCTGTAACTTAGAGAATGCTTTCTGGGAAAATACTGCCTGGTAAGTTGGTAAAAGCATCCAAGTATGAGGAGCCTCTCAGGGGTTCTCAGGGTCGTCTTACTGTGAAATCAAACCTTGGGGGGTCCCCAGGGCTGTCTTTTGGAAGGCTGAGCATTTGTGAGACTGGGACAGGCAGGCAAGTTTTCCCCGCTAAAAATGGCAAAACATGTCTCATCTCAGATTTTAAAACAATGGCCCTCTTTCCCCAGAATTGCGTGTTACCACTGGCAAAGTGTGAGGCCATCTGCAGGGCAGGACACCACACTTCCATGTAGTCTTCACCACAGCCCTATTATTTCTCCCTCTTAAAGGGAAGGACTGTGAGAGGCAATTTAATGGTAATGTGGTGGCCGTCACACTCCCTGTCATCTTCTGGGCACCTGCAGTGGCCCCACACCCTAAGTTAATTCGTTCTTCTTAACATATGAGGAAATGGGCTTGGAGGGGTGAAGGAGGTGCTCAAGGGTCGCCCTGGTGGTGGTGACTGTCGGGGAGGTGGTGGTGCAGACACAGGCCTGCTGCCATCCCCCATGCATCCCCTACAGGCTGCCTGAGTCCTCAGCTTGTGCAGATGTAGTTGCTAAGCTGTCAGTGGCACTGGAGCCACTCCACATGTGGTGATATGCTTTATTCTGGACAGAGCTCCAAATTCCCCTGTGGTCCTTTTAAAAGGCTAATCTTGATACTATGTGCAGTTGAGTCAAAGGCTTAAGCATGGGTTTGGACTCAGGACCCTTTCTCCTTCTAGCTAATGTAGATTTCCAGGAAGCTGGGGGGCTTCTGCTGGCCAGCAAATTCTCAGCATAACTGTAGTGCTCTTCCAGTTCTAGAAGTGGCACTGACAACCCCTCTTGTCATCCTATCGGGAATACTGATCATTTAGGAAGCTTCATCTTTCCTTCCTCTGAACAAATGTCTGTTGAGTAGGCTTTTTTCCCCCTTTGTAACTGGTAAATTACACACTTGATTCAGGAGTCTGATGCCCTTATCCTTGCTTAGCACTGTTCAGACGACACACGTGATGCACAGCCGGCCATCAAGTGCACCGTCTAATGGGCTCACCACACCTCACACTGCTTACTTTCTGGCTCTGCGCCAAGCCTAGCTCCTCCTGTTTCTTGGGGCCTGACCCCCTACCCCCTGGCTCTAGGTAAGCTTGTTGAGACTGTAAAATCTAGAGCAAAACAGCTTTGACTCAGCATCATTCCCCATTTTAAGGCCCATGCTGGTCCACGAGTAAGCATGTTCGTGTGCATCTCTTGGCTGTGGCCTGGCTCCCAGGGTCTTCTCCCCCAGGGCTTCCAGCCAGCTCTCCCTTGTCCTTTGTCCACTCAGGGGGCACCCTTTGTGAGATGCTTTCCTTGATTCCTCTCAGCCATGGGTCTCCTGCCCCGCAGGCTCGCACAACATGTGGCTTGCTCCCTCGTGGCATTTTTCATTATCTGCTTGATTTCTTAGCCTCTGCTGCCATCTTACTGCCCCTTGTGCAGAGAGCCCTTCAAGGTTGGGATCTGCGGGCTTCTCAAGCGGTGGCCCCTGTGGGCCCTTTCCCTCCTCCTCCTGCCTGTGGCCCCTACGTGGGGCAGAGGGCCCTGCTCAGCTGCTCTGGCTTACTGCTTTTTCTCCGAGCCTGGGCTGGGTTATCAGGCCACCTTCCATGGCTAGCCCCCAGTCAGGTGCAGCAGGTCTCTTTTGCTGCTGTCTCACAGGTGTTGGTCTTGTCTTCGCAGCAGGATGATGATGACCCAGGGCAGGGACTGTGGCCTACTGAGATTCTAAGTGGCTTGAAACTTTTTTGACATGGGCATCCCCCCTCTGCCGTGCCCATTAGACAATTTAAGTTGAGACGCAGTGCACAGATGTGACTAGATACAGAACCGAAACAAACTGTCCTTACTCTGTGCAGTCTGTATTTTTCATTGTTTTTTTAAAAAATGCTGCTGTGACCACTTAAACTGAGTTGCCACTAGAACCTTGAAGACCCCTGTTCTCAGGTCCCTCTAAGGTTGCGCGGGGTGTCCGCACGGTCACTTAATGGGTGACTTATACTGACGAGCCTGCAAGGCTTTTGATGAGCACAGCTATGAACAGCATTCTTACTTGGTTTAAACCAAGAGACTTCAGAACTTGATCCCATAAGGGTCCCAGGAAGAGAAGAGGCTTTGGAGTCATAAGTTGGATTGAGGCTGGGACCACCCTGACGTTGCCAGGCACAGAGAAAGGTTGCACACTTCAGTCGGCCCTTCACAGTTGCTGTCATTTTATAGATGAGGAAACTAAGGCTTAGGGCAGAGTTAGGACTTCGAACTCAGTCTTCTGCTTCCAGAGTCCCAGTTCAGTTACATTAGTGCTGACCATGGCATTGATCGTTTGCAGCTGAAAGTTGTTTTCCCAGGGACTTTTCATTCACTGCCTCCCCTTCCCCACAAAAGGATCCTTAGAGTTCTTGTTTCTAAAGTTGGTTTGTGGGGTCAGAAAATGAGCTTTCTGTTGACACCGCTAGGTGGCTATGGGAGAACTAGGGTTGGAGCAGGACTTGTAACAACTTCCAGGCCATTCATATTCTGAAATGCTGTTTAGGCTTTTGAAAAGGCGATGTGTGTAAAGCACACAAAAGCAAATGGAAACGAGCACCCAAATTCTGGGACATTTAACTTTGGGGCTCAGCATCTCTGCCTTGGCACATAGTTCATTAGGCTGGGCTTGGCGAATAGGTAGCACATTATGGGGCATTCATCACCAATTCTTTTTAAAATGCAGCATGCTGCAGACTTTTTCTCAGCACAGTTTTGGCAGATTTCCTGTAAAATTAAGGATTTTGACATCTAGGTGCTGGATTTGAAGCTTCCTGATGGCTGATGCCATGTTAGGTGGCAACTGAGTACCTGCCCTGTGTAGGTAGGTGCTCAGAGGATTGATCAGTGAAAAAGCAAGCACGTTTTCTCAGTTTTGGGTGAAGGAGTCACTTTAGTGGAACAGTTTTTTCCAGGAAAAGTCCATTTTATAACCAAAACTATACATGACATCAGAGGTAAATTTGCTGCTATTCCAACACACATCTTGCCATTTTAAACAAACTATCTTAGGTTAATTATATGTTCTTTTTGCTTTCATAAGAAGACAGATTTACGGAAAATTTTCACCACATCTATGTTCAGGGCTCATCACAGTCATGCAATGAGATAAGTCTTAAGGAGTTAAAAAAAATCTAAGTTATCCCTGCAGGACTTGATAGTACAATGGATTCATTTTAAAAATCCATATACTGGATTTTCTCCATTATTGTACTGTAAATAGCAACAGACAAGTGGGTGTATTTTCATCTTGGCACATGGTGAATCAAATAATATGTGACATGTACTATTTATTAGCTCTTTCATCCCTTCTAAATTTATATTTTTTGGGTCACATGTAGCAGGAATACATTATATTTTAACATATATGTTTAAGAATATTTCCCAAAAAATTAAGTCAGTTTTTAATTTATTTTTTGTTTGTCCGTCTTACTGTAAACAGTCAATGCAATGGAGTGGGAGGGGGGACCTGATAATATGGGTGAATGCAGCAACCACAATGTTGCTCATGTGAAACCTTCATAAGATTGTATATCAATATACCACAAAAAAAAAAAAGGCAGAATAGTATTAAATAAATAAATGGCCATGTCTCTCAATCTGTGCTCACCACATCCCTTATACAGAGTATGAACGTGCTGATGGGGGATCAAAAGTATCTGTCTCACATTAAGTTTCTCAGTATAAATTAGTAAATAGGTTTGGGGGTTGGAGTTTTTTGGTTGGGTTTGTTTTTTTGCATTGGTCTGTGAGTTTAGTCCATACTAATGTGCCTGTGAGAGATGATTCCATTTTCAATGTACTCACATATCAAGTTTCCACACCAGCAGAACCTCAGACAATGATTGACCCACATCATGTTCCTTTTGCGAACTGAAAATGACCAGCCAGCCTTCCTTCACCCGACAGATACCAAACCTCACTTGCCTGAAGAGCGCAGAGGGTGAGAATGAGAGTTTTCCCAGCATTCTTCACAGATGCCTGTGGTGCCCTATCAAGGTCCGCCCTGCCCCAACACGCACCCGGAGTCCCTGAACCCCATGCCAGCCCATCCAGCCCCCAACCGCACCACCAAACACAGGGTGAGCATCCACACGAGGAGGCAGGAAATGCCAGTTCGCCACATCCCCAACATTTTCCATGTGACCTTGAGAAATCACATAACCTTAATTATTTTGTCTGTGAAAATGGCACTTAATGAAGACCAACTGTACCTAGAGTCATAGACCTAGTTTAGGAACTCTTAAAGTCCCTTCCAGTTACAGGACCTGCCCCTTCACCTGCTAATTGTCTTTCATGAATTATGAATTCTCTGGGTTTTTCCCAAATGCTACTATAAACATACCCGCACTTACATAGTACATGAGAAAAGTGGTATAATTTTATATTTTCCCACAGGTTTTCAAAACAAATCTCACAAGCTCAGGTAGTGGAACAGTTTTAAGTCAGCGCAGACAGTATGAAGAGACCTAGCCCTGTACGCCCAGGCATATGGAAACTGCCGTGGTTCTCAGGGTACTCTCCTCATAGCCTATGTGTTTTGAGGAAATAAATTTTCCTTTCCACTTTTTAGAATGCTCTGTGGGCTTTTCTGGCTGTGAGAATAATTGCCAAATAATTTTGCAATAACACCCCTCCTGGCAGCTAGTGTCAATAATACTCATTTAATAGTTAATCACTTTCCACTCATGATACTGCTTCTGTTGTGATCTGGAGTGGTTATTTAAATCTTAGGCTAACTACTAATTTGTTTGTCCTCTCTTCCCAGTTAGATTGTCTTCCCCCAAAAGGGGGGGTCCCCAAAAGCCTTGTCTATAATAGGCAACAAGATAATACTGTTGTTTTTAAATTTTGTAGGAGGCTAAGGGTAACACACAAACGTTATTTCAGACGCTAGACTCTGGTGTCAACTCACTTGGTTCTGAATTCCTCTGGTTTGGTGCTGGGAATGTAGGTCACCAGGTGTGACTGAGCTTCTATGGTTGCAGTCCACGGGACAAATTAGTGATCCCATTGTATGGAGGCTATGTGTGGCACAATTATTTGTGTAATAACTTGCAGAGATGACTTCATGCAGAGATGTTAAAGAATTTCTTTTTTTAATATATTTAACCTTTTGAGAAAATGGAACAGCTTTAATCATCTTCATGCAAAAGATTTTTAACCCCTTCGTCATTTCAGAAATGATTCAGAGGCCTAACAAAGACAAAAATGCCACAGGATAGAAGGCAGTGGACTAGAAATTCAGGGTGAGAGTGGGTGTATGAGATGAAGCCAGAGGGTCAGATGAGTGCAAGAAATGGCTGTCACTCTGGGCTTCCTGCAATAATCAGTTAAAATTGACAGTATCCAGAAGACAGAAAACACACCTCTAACCCAAGAGATGATGTTTGTGGGCCCATACAGAGGGACAGCTGGGACAGTGACTTCCCCAGCAACCCGGGAAGTCCATAGCCCTCGTGTCATAAAGTGATGGCCTGAGCTACGCAGGTATAGGACCGCTTCTGAAGAGGAAATACTTCCCGTGTATTACCTCAGAGTGACTTTCTTGCTTTCAGAAGGGCTTCACAATATCGGAATTGGCCAGACCTAGAGTTATCCCTGGTTTCTTTGTCCTAGGAATATGAAGACAAGACTGGACGACCTAGCAAGCCACCCTCTCCAAAGCAGAATGTGAGGAAAAATCTTGATTTTGAGCCACTTTCCACCACTGCACTCATCCTGGAAGACAGACCAGCGTGAGTCTTAAGAAGAATCTCTAGCATGTTCGCTTTAGTAGATAAGTACAGTTTGCTGATGACCCTTCCATTAGCAAAGGACCAGGGAGGGTCACAGGAGGGGAAACAAGCACTTGTTAAAAATGCTGAGTTTCTCTTTATTCCCTATATTAACATGTTCTATAACAGTAAATGACTAATTTGGAAACTGTCCTTTAAAAGAAGTTTGGACCAGGATTTTCCATTCAGGTTTTTCACTGTAATTTAGCTTTTGCAGATACTTAAGTAGCTATTATAAATTATAGACTGGCTTGCAACTGCAGAAAATACATGGCAGTGTCCTGTAAAGTGGGTGGTTTGGAAGCACCCTGGGATCGCAGAGCTGTTCCTGTGCTGGCCTGCTGCGGTTCTTTGGGATGTGCAGTGAACAGGTGGGGTGATCTTAGCAAGGCTTCCCTCTCCCTGAGCCTCTGTTTTCCATCCATATGGTGAGGAGACCAGTGTTAATGCCTGGTTTATAGGTCGTGCTTGGAGACCTGAGTGGGGTAAAGGGATTGGTTGGTCATACCAGGCCACAGCTTATCTCTGTAAGCATTGTGTCTCCATAGAACACTGTGTTTCAATACAAAGATTCCACAGCTTTAAGAAAAAAGAGAGAGATTGTAAAACATTGGGCTGGAATCCCTAAGGTCTTTGTCCACCCTAAAATTTAAAATTGGTAAAATCTAAAGAAGAAATGTGTCACCTTATGTTAATTCTTGGTCCTTGGAAATTTTGAATGTGTGGGTAGATAGGGAGAGAAACCCTAAAATGGAGGATTAAAAAGGCAGAGACTTGGCCAAAGCCCCCACCTGGTGAGGACCAGCCCTCGCGATGCCCTCAGAAATGTGCGCTGGGGGGAACTGTGCTATGCTCTCCTCTCCTGCAGCAGATGGTCATCGAGCAGGACCCCGGGCTGTGGGTCACCCTGCAAGGAGCACGGGCAGCCAGCCCTCGCCACCTTCCAGTTTTCAAGTGTCAGCAAATTTACCAGCACATTTCTGAAAAGAGCATGTATTTTATTTTTGTAAACAGAGTTTGAAGTTGCACAGCAAGCTTAGATACTTAGAACTGTGGCATACATTAGTACGCAAAAACAAGACAGATGAACCACAAAGCTAATGTGAAACCTGCCAGGGAGTGCATCATACATATATGTAGTAAAAGTCATCAGGGTGCCCTGCTTTTAAGGATAACTGTTGACCATTATTTGTGTAACGTGGTCAAATCAAAGTTTGTTTGGAGACGGGGGTGAAAAAACACCAAAAGATTAATTATCTCTACTGGAATTAGGGTTGATGTACTTTTCTTTTTTCTCCTAATCTTTATACTTCAAATTTCTTACAATGAGCTTATCTTTTGTAAGAAAATACTTTTAGTTTATGAAAGAGCCGTGTCTTTGTCATCTTAACAAATGTAGTTGTTGGTCTTTGAGTTTCCCATTGTTTTGGTAAATATTACTTCAAGTTTTGTTTCTCAAAGACTTGTATTTGATACTTTTAATGGTGAAAAATCATTTATTTTCTATCAAGAAATCTCCCAGCGAAGCCAGCTGAAGAAGCTCAGAAACACAGACAGCAGTATGAAGAAATGGTGGTTCAGGCCAAAAAACGAGGTAATGGAATTCACACACATTTGGTTATGTAAGGCAGCACAAGATTTTGTGTCTTTCTGGATAGTATCCTTTTACCTTTTAGAGCCCTAGAACCTGAACTTCAGTGAATGCTTCAGTATTTTGAGATTTATAATTTTCCATCCCAAACATATGCTTCTGGTAACTATCCATTCTTGATAATTTTATTCAAAGTGATAATGCTTTGAATTTACACAAGAAAATACGATATAAGATAGAAGTGCTATGTTGGAGAAAGCTCCAGCCCACTACTGATGGCAGGTCTTCATCCCTTTCCAGGCTCAGTTTCCCTTTTTTTCAAGAAGATATGATTGGATTTGATAAAATCTCTTGCAATGCCTAAAAATCCTATGGATCTAGGATGTTTAAAAAGTGTATGTAATAAAAAAATGTGGGCTATTCATACAATGGAATGTTATTCAGCCTTAAAAAGGAAGTCGATTCTGACACCTGCTACAACATGGATAGACCTTGAGGACCTGCTGGGTGAACAAGCCAGTCACAAAAAGACAGATCCTGTGTGATCCCACTTACGCGAGGTCCGCAGAGTTCTCAGAATCACAGAGACAGAAAGGAGAGGGTGGCTGCAGGCAGGGGTGACGAGGGGGCTGGGGTTTAATGGGTGTGGAGTTTCATTTTGGGAAGATGAGAAAGTTCTCGATATGGATGGTGGTGATGGTTGCATAACAATAGGAATATACTTAATGCCACTAATTTGTATGCTTAAAGGGCTAAAATGGTTAATTTTATGTTTTGTGTGTTTTATTACAATAAAAAAATACAAAAAAAAGGTATATGTCAATTCAAATGCATGGTATTTCTCAGCATGGGTCCCTAAGAGTCATGGTGAAGCTGTGAGAAGGGAGGGTAGAGGTTATATGGGGAGGGAGCTTGAGCAGGGGCTCCTGGCAATGTTCTGGGTCTTTCTGGTAATTAGGGTTTTTCTATTTTGTGATAATTAAATTATGTTTTTATTTTTATACCTTTCTGTGTTATACTAACTGGAAGATGGGTAATGCCCAAGAAGGCTAAACTCCATAGGGTGTGAAATGAGTCTTGGGAGGTGAAGTTTCACTACTGCACTTGAGTGCCATTCTCCTGGCGTTATTGCCACATGACTCTTTGAGAAAAATGACCTCGCTGGAAAACGGAGGATCAGTTAACACACGTTTTCTTCTGGTTTTTAATTGTGATTACTAGAGCTGAAAGAAGCCCAGAGGAGGAAAAAGCAGCTGGAAGAAAGATGCAGGTTGGAAGAAAGCATTGGAAATGCCGTCCTTACTTGGAATAACGAGATTTTGCCTAACTGGGAAACAATGTAAGCTATGACATAGTGGGCCCTGCCACAGTGTGAATCATGTCTTTCTAGGGTCTGCAGGTAGCAGCTGTATTAATTGTAGCTCATATCACAACCCTTGATGAAATTACGAACAAAGGTGAGTTGCCTGTGGTCTCTTCTCCCCGTCTTGGCTTAGCCCTCACCACTTCTTGCTGGGATACTGTGTTACCCCCGGTTCATCTTCTCCTCAGCAGCCAGAGGGCTCTTTTAAAGCCCAAGTCTCTGTCACTTTCCTGTGTAAAATCATAGTAACTTCTAGGACTCTCAGTGTAAAATCTGAATTCCTGAGCTTTGTGGACAGGACCTTGTGTGAGGTTGCCTCACCTTTCATCTCCCCTTCACTTGACGGAGCCCTCTCTTCAGGGAGCCTCGGGGCCTCTGTATGTTCTTCTCCCTTGGCCCAGAGCGCTCTTGCCCTGTAACTCCTTCCCCAGCTAACTTCATTCTTTAAAGCTCAGCCTTCCGTGGGGAAAGCTTGCCTGCCCAGGTGATTGTAGAAGTCTCATCCATCTGCCCAAGCATCTGTCATCCTCTGCCCTCTGAGGATGGGGACCTGGACTTCTGTGATGCCAACCCCCCAGTGGCCAGTTCCCAGCAGAGGGTGGCAGCTGCTGTCATCTTTACGTGAGCAGGACTGCTGTAGGTCTTTCTTCTGTGCGTTCAGAGTGGGTAGGGCAGGGTATGGACCACGCACAGAGGCTGGTGGCTCCTTTTGCCCCTCTGCCCCTTCCATCATCAGGAGTGGCTGGTGAGCTCGTATGCATTTCCCTTCTGCTCTTGTCCCTTTCAACGTGATGACGTTGGGGGCCTCACTTCTGGCACTTACCTGGGCATCACTCACTCTCGTGACAGGGCGTCAGAAGGCCCTGTTGAAGATCCCACTGGGAAAACAAGTGATCTCGGGGGCTTTTCTAGGCAGTGTCTTTGATGGGCTGGACATGGTCAGGAAACAGGCGTTTTCTCAAATAGGAGCAGTAACAAGAGGTGAGGTCCTTAGAACCCTGGCCAGTCCATCTGTGTTGCTGGTCCTACTGCGACCGATCCAGCTTCTTCTACCCACACAGCAGCTGCCATTTAACTCATCGACTAGGAACCTGTGTTGGGTGTCTCATGCCAGGTGCCTTGTGCTGTATCCCACTTCAAACAGCCCTTCAGAGGGAGGGTTTCATTGTCTTGATGCTGGGAAGATTCTGGGTCAGAGAGGAGAAGTCACTCGCTCCAGGTTCTACAGGTGAGGGTGGAGTTGGGGTGCGGACCCTGTTTCTGTAGCCCTAGCCTGTGTTGTCTGCACTGGGCTGCACTGAAAAGCACCAGGGGAGTCTCTGGCACCTTAATGTTTGTTCCAGTCTCCTGGCAGTTTGTGGTCATTGTAACCAGCAGGCCTCAACGACTTGTATGGTTCGGAATGTTTTGAGTTAGCAACACTCAGCCTCTCATCACCTGAGTGCTTCACTTGTGTGCAATGGTGCAGCGGCCGACTGCTGTGCCCCTGGGCTCACCTCGCAGGTCCAGGGTCTGCCCTCCGCCTGCAGCCCTTGCAACCACCCCAGGCCCCACTGTCTGCAGCCCCTGTCGTAGGCCAGGTTGTTTCTTGTTGTTGTGCTTTCTGCTCAGAATGTCCTTCCCATCCTTCATCTGCTTAAACTGCTACTGGTCACTCGGAATTCGGCTCCAGAATAGTGCCCTGGGCCCCTCTGGTTGTGTCCCTCCCTGTTTATGCAGTGCCCTGGCACACCTGTCCCTGTCGTGGCCCAGGGAAAGGTAGTTGTTGATCTCCTGTCTCTGGAATGTTGGACTGTAAACTCTCTGAGGTCAGGGGCTGGGGTATATGACTCTGTAGCCCCCACTCCTGGGGTTTGGAGTTAGGCATGAGTAGACAGATGCTTCTTCATTGCGAACGAACTCATAAACTCATGCTTCCATTTTTGTCCAGGTGGTGCTCTAGAAAAGTTCGAGATTTATGGTGGCAGGGAATCCCTCCCAGTGTGAGGGGCAAAGTCTGGAGCTTAGCCATTGGCAACGAGTTGAACATCACGCATGGTGAGTGGCTTGCATGCCCTGTGCCTTTTTCTGTCCCATTTGGCCTGTTGGGAAGAAATGCAACCCTTGCCATGGAGCTGTGGCCTTTGAGAGGCCAGCCTGGCCAGGAGCTCACACACTCACAGTTAAGTGCTTCACACACGGTCATTGTTGCTGTCCTTGAGGTCGGGGAGAGAGTCGGGAGGCTTGGGTTCACTCCCACATGCTGTGGTCACCTGGTGGTTCACAGCACCTTCCTCCTGACCCTTGTTGTCCTCCCTGAGTAGATGGGGTAGCACATAAGGGTCTCAGAGCTGCAGTGGGCTGAGGCATGCCAGGATCTGTAGAAAGCAAGCCTTAATGGGACGTGAAAGAGGAAGAGAAGTGTGTGTCTTTTTCTGGGGAGGCGTCTCATTTGGGGCACTGTTGGCTTCTCGTGGCATTTTTCCCAGGCCGCTTCTGTATAGACTCTGTAGAGGGACGACGTCCTGTGTGAGGCCTGGGGTCCTTAAGGATCCAGCACGTATAGATCTGGAAGGGTCGGTGGGATCTGGGTCCAGCTTTCTTGGGGCATTAGTCTCGCCATCATATAGTTTGCATGTGTTTCTGTTCCACCAGCTGCGTTCACTGGATGCACCACCCACTTGGCCAGCACTCAGCCTGGCCAGGAGCTCACACACTCACAGTTAAGTGCCTAACACACGGTCATTGTTGCTGTTCACTTGTTCTCCCTGTCTGCAGTCCAAGCTGCAGGAGGACGGAGCTCCTTCCTTCTCCTCTGACATGGGTGCGCGGTACATGTTTGTGGAGTTGGTGGGGGACAGTTTTACCCCATTGGAAGTCTTTGAGTATAAAATAGGTTGATTTGTATTTTCTTGGGGTTCTTCTTCTGTTTATTTTGTAGGACCTGCCTCTTACCGCATTACAGTAGCCTTGGCCAGGCGGTGTTCTCCATCTCAAGTGATGTCCGCTGGTTGAGTGGATGGTGACTGGTTTCTGTTTAAAGTGACCTCCTCAAAGCTCCATTTTTGACTGATCCATACCTGCAAAAATTTAGCATCTTTGTATGAGAATATGTATATTACATTTAAATTGTGGAAATAGTTGTTTTTTCTTAAATTTTTTGTTAAGGTATTATTGATATACACTCTTATGAAGGTTAACAAGAAAAAAACATTGTGGTTACTACATTTACCCATATTATCAAGTCCCCACCCATACCCCACTGCAGTCACTGCCCATCAGTGTACAAAAATGCCACAGATGCACTATTTGTCTTCTCTGTGCTACACTGTCTGCCCCATGAACCCTCCACACCATGTGTACTAAACAATACCCCTGAATCCCCTTCTCCCTCCCTCCCCACCCTCCCTCCCCCACCCCTCCCCTTTGGTAACTGCTAGTCCCTTCTTGGAGTCTGTGATTCTGTGGCTGTTTTGTTCCTTCAGTTTTGCTTCGTTGTTATACTCCACAAGTGAGGGAAATCATTTGGCATTTGTCTTTCTCTGCCTGGCTTATTTCACTGAGCATAATATCCTCCAGCTCTATCCATGTTGTTGCAAATGGTAGGATTTGTTTCTTTCTTATGGCTGAATAATATTCCATTGTGTATATGTACCACCTCTTCTTTATCCATTCATCTACTGATGGACACTTAGGTTGCTTCCATATCTTGGCTATTGTTTTTGTGCTGCAATAAACATAGGGGTGCATATGTCTTTTCGAATCTGAGAAGTTGTATTCTTTGGGTAAATTCCAAGGAGTGGGATTCCTGGGTCAAATGGTATTTCTAGTTTTAGTTTTTTGAGGAACCTCCATATTGCTTTCCACAATGGTTGAACTAGCTTACATTCCCACCAGAAGTGTAGGAGGGTTCCCCTTTCTCCACATCCTCACCAACATTTGTTGTTCTTAGTCTTTTCGATGCTGGCCATCCTTACTGGTGTGAGGTGATACCTCATTGTGGTTTTAATTTGCATTTCTCTGATGATTAGTGATGTGGAGCATCTTTTCATGTGTCTGTTTGCCATCTGAATTTCTTCTTTGGAGAAGTGTCTCTTCATATCCTCCGCCCATTTTTTTAATCGGGTTATTTGCTTTTTGGGTGTTGAGACATAAGAGTTGTTTATATACTTTGGATGTTAACCCCTTGTCAGATATGTCATTTACAAATATATTCTCCCACACTGTAGGATGCCTTTTTGTTCTTTTGATGGTGTACTTTGCCGTACAGAAGCTTTTTACTTTGATGTAGTCCCATGTGTTCATTTTTGCTTTTGTTTCCCTTGCTCGAATGCGTACAGGAAGAAGTTGTTCATGTCTGTATTCAGGAGATTTTTGCCTACGTTGTCTTCTAAGAGTTTTACGGTTTCATGACTTACATTCAGGTCTTTGATCCATTTCGAGTTTACTGGAAATAGTTTTTTAAAAGCTTCCTTAGAAGTAGAGGCTTGGAGAAATTGCTGAGTGATTGTCTCTTGAAAATTTTCTAAATTCAGCGACTCTGTCCTAGCCAATTGAATGTAATGCGGAGTATTTGTGCATGTTTAATTGTTGGTTCTCCTTGATGCCTGGGTTGATTTTACTTAAATTAAAATCTTCTGTGGACCATATCATAGTTGACTGGGCTAAATAGCTAATCAACTGCATGTCTTGAAAGTTTGACTAAATCCTGATTCTGCATCATTTTATTTAAATTGTGTCTTTCTTGTTTGATTAGCTGTCTAATGCCAATTGCTCCCCTAGAACTGGTACTCAGGAAGCTGGGGCTTTACCTTCATACTGTACACTCTCACCTGTGCCCAGCACAGCTCTCTACACATGGAAGGCCTCAGGAAGTATTTGTTGAATGAATGAATGAATGCCACCATATCAGGTCCTACTTAGTCTCAGTTTTACTGCCCAGTCAGGCCAGTACAAGAATGTAAGTGATCATAAATTCCAGTTGTTGAGGCCCGGCGTTGTTTCAGATTCTTTACTTACATATTGTAAACACTGCTAACAGTCCTGAGGGGCAGGTATTTTACCTTTGGGCAAATTGAGTCTCCTGAAAAGGTTAGGGACTGTGCCTCAGACCCTGCTGAGTGGAGGAGCCAGGATTCTAATCTTAGCCGTGGCTGACTCTGACACCTGTGTTCCGATTTGGGAAGCTTGAGAGTTTTGCTCTTCATTGTTGTGCAATTAGAAACTTACTGAAAGTCAACCTGATAGTCCCACGAAAACTTCACTCTTAGGGAAGTCAGCCATGTACTTTGAAACTGGGTCTGAGAAGAAGGTGTATTTGCTGTCTCGCTCCCCCACTGTGAACACACCAGTAAAGCCACGGATGTATTTTCGGAACTCTGACCCGTTTTACCACAAGGCTGCCAGCATCTTTGCCTTAACTGTCAAATACTTCATTTGGGAAGTGGTTCCAGGGGTTGGGGCCACACAGTTGTTTTCCTCCATCTCCTGCTTAAATGATCAAAGCTAAGCCTGCCTCCTGGAACCTGAAAGCAGGTTCCCTAGACCCTCTAGTCTAATGATAATATGAAGTTGTGTTTTCTAACTGCACCCTCTTCTGCCCTGGCAGAAATGTAGGTTATAAGTCAGATCCATCCCAAGGCTAGAGAAGGGTCATTACTCAAGATTTTACTTGTTGGGGCACAATGATGTTACTAGAATTTAGCTTTTAATGAAATATCACGCATGCATGCACTGTCCAAAAGGCAGATGTGTTCTGCTTTATCTTCCAAAAGTAATAATGGAAAAAATGAAGCAGTGAAAATTCTCTGGGTAGGTATAATTAAAAGCCCCAGCGGTTGACAGAGACCCTTAGTGATCCAGGATGTTTGATGACCAGGAAGGGGGGCAGCAGCCACCTAGGAGGTCCCTGGGGAGGCCATCTTCAAGTTTGTTTGTTCAGGAGAATGGGGTGTGGATATTCCCATGGAGGGCTGTGCATAACAGTAACATTTGTGAGCATGAGTTACTGTTTTACTATTACCAAATTCCCCACAGAGAAAAATTACTGAAAAATGTCCTAAGTGTGAATGAGATTCAGAGACTGTCTTGTGGGAAGCCTGCCTTGACAGTTCTCTGCCAGCAGGAATCTTTATTCTTTGAAACATCTGCCTGTTTTGCTTGCACCCCTACCCCACTTGCAGGCAGAAAAATAAGGCAGACTGGGCAGCTTGTCTTTATTGGAAACCAGGTGAATTTTCTGCTGGTCTCTCCATTCACTGATTGAATGGCTGTGTCAGCCCTGGTGCTCTGGGTTCACGGGCTCACCCACCAGGAGCTCAGTCTAGCAGAGGCGTAGACTCATAAACCAGAACAAAATAGCTTAAAGGATGGGTTGTGTAAATACCAGGCCTGGTGGTTTTTGTGTATTGTTTCACTGTTTATAGACAATAGAAGTACCTTCAGGTCAGGTTGAGAGGCATTGTTTACATAGCCTTAGTAAGTGTGCAGTCTGTAGTTGAACTTTGAATATTCATAGGAGGCAGTGGGGTATTCTGTGGCTTTGGAGGAAACATGTATATGCACGTGATACTCACCCCAGGCTTTTCTTCCAGAGCTCTATGACATCTGTCTTGCCCGAGCCAAGGAGAGGTGGCGGTCTTTCAGCACAGGAGGCTCTGAAGTGGAGAATGAAGGTATGTATGATGCTAAAACTGGTGGGCTACTTTGGCCAATTATGTATCTCATTATCTGTTATGTAAATTTATAAAAAATGGGAAAAGATATTTTTTTAGAGCAAGCAAGTTTAAGAAAAAAACTTAAGAGAATATACCAGTTCCTGAGAGGTGCTGTGTCCTAACGTGCAGAAGGGGCAGTCATAACCAGTATCATTTCCTTATTTTACTTTTCACATGATTTCCAGTAGCTTGGCTCCCAGGATCCCTGAGTGTTGGAGGAGCATCAGAACTACTAACAAAGAGGCAGGGACATTGCGTATTTGCTCCGGCACAATCTTTCAAGCTTTTAGAACTCCTGTAGAACTCAAGTTGGCCAAGGTGTATCTCTTTTGCTGATCTTTCTTTTTTACTGTCCAGGTGGTATTAGAATTAGAAAAAATATGAGATCAGTTATTCATATGTTGTTAGAAATGGTACATGTGAGCGTTATGCTGCGATAATGCGTGTGTCATCTAAGTTTGCACCAGTGATTTTTAGATCAAACAAGGGAATTCCTTTGTGTAGATTCCCTTCTCCTCGCTTTTTCTGGCTGTTGTTGAGGAAAGGGAATATCAGATTAGATTTTGTTTCAGACTCCAGAAAATATCTAATGATGATCTAGGATTAGATGGGAGTTTTCCTTTTAAAGTCAGAAACCCTACAAGCTGCTACAGACTGTGTAGGTTCTAATTAGTCCCACGTTGGTTCCAGTTGTAATTAGGCCCATGTAGAACTTGGGAGGAACTTCTTTTCCTTGTTTCATTCTTACACAATGTCAAAACCTGGTAATTACTTCCCACCCCTGCCTCTGAAAGGTCTTGACTCTGAATCTTTTGATAGATGCCGGTTTTTCAGCAGCAGACAGAGAAGCCAGCCTGGAGCTTATTAAACTGGACATTTCTAGAACGTTTCCTAATCTCTGCATTTTCCAGCAAGTAGGTGGTGGTGATTTTTTGTTTTCCGTATGTTTTGTCTAAAATTCATAGATGCTAAACTGCATATATTGGTAATCAAGTTTGAAGTGTATTAGGGCCTTTTGGCGGGTGTGGGGAGGGTGGGTGTTATGTCAATACATTGAGACTTTAAAAAATAAGAGGGGGGGCAACTAACCGTCTCTAACAAATGTTTATCAGGGCTGTATGTCTGCGTTTAAAGGCAGCCGTGGTCTCCTTTTGAAATGTGTGTATTGGAATCTGCTGTCTGGCTGGCACAGGAAGGGTCCTGTTTGCCGCTCCTTCTGCCCAAGCTTTCCTAGACGCTGCTTCTGTTTTGGGGAAGACACACAGCGGCGCCCCCTCAGAGGTGGTCTTAGAGCGCTCGAGCCTGGTGGAGAAAGGGGAAACCTTGACAGCCTTTGGCTGTGGGGTTGGGGCTTCTGGAGACCAGGGGAATGGGGACCTCACAGGGTGCAGATATCAGCGATGGGGGGCAGGGTGGAATATTCTCTGTTGGGTGGCAGTAAAGAGAAAAGCAGGGTTTTCCCATGGACTTCTGAATCAGTGCCGGCAGGCAGGACTCAGGGCTGCCAGTATTGGGGTCATCCAAGCAGAGATGTTTGAAGACCTCCTCTTCTTGTAGCGCACAGACATTCACCCAGCAGTCTTGTCAGGCCCCTTCCTTATCCCATCTATGGTGGTTATTGCCACTTCCGCTTCTGAAGCATCTCGGACTGCCCCACCTCCGTCCCGCACCCTTACCCACATGAGGTCCCCATTGTTTGTGCATCGCTGTGCCAGCCTCTGCACGCCCTCCCACCTCCTCTACCTCCATGTGCTCACCCCATTGCCTCCAGAATGGCCTCTGAACCCTCAGTCTGATCGTGCCATGCCTGTGCTCCAGCATTGTGCCTTGTGCACCCTGGTAACCAGTGAAGGGTAGTAGGATAAGTTAGAACAAATCAGTTAAGTGGTCACCCAGAATAAGCCAGGCACAGAGACAGAACGGTTAGACACTTGGGCTCTGCAGAAGCACGCGTGTGCCCTAGCCCGGGGAGCCACAGTCTGCCCTCCTGGTAGCATGGCGTGGGCAGAGGCAGGGAGAGGGGGCCACGAATAGTATCCTTGAGGAAGAGGCTCTCAGGTTGCTCTTGGAAGAGGTCTGCATGACAGACCAGAGAATGGGACAGACATTCCAAGCAGAAGGAGGTCTAGCAGCTGATGGTTCAGGGGCTCCCCAGTTCCGTTTGGGAGAGAAAACCTCGCTGAAGGGATGAACAGAGAGGACAGAGTCTGGTTCTGGGGACCCTGCTTGTTAACTACTGGCTACTTTGAGCCGGGAGGCAGCTGCAGCAGGCCCTGCTCTGGAGGAGGGCAGGTGTAAGGGCAGAGCACACAGCAAAGCCAGAAGGAGGGGGAGCGGAGACCCAGAATGGTTTCCAGGGAGCATCTGGGGACTCAGCCTCCCTGCTGGCTTGGGTGCAGAAGGATGTGTTGTAGGGTCTCTTTTGCAGGGGTTGGGGATGGATGGCAGAGGAGTTGGCATTTCTCTTTCCCTCTGGGTTCCTTTGGGTGTGTCTCCCTGTCAGTCGTTCCCAAAGTTGCAGACCTCATAAGTGGGTGACAGGAAACAACCAAGGGCAGAGGCAGGGGAGAGCGTGGGGGAGCTGTGACTGTCTCCGCCAGTCAGGGCATTTAAAATAGGGAGCTGCCATCTACTGGCACCATCTTTTCCTCAGAAGACATCTTGCCCATAGAAGGACAAAATCATGGTGAGGGAAGATCTCTTCAGTTGCAAACATTCAGCTGTAAGAAAAGTTCAGGTAGAGCGCTTGCTTTTCTCAGCTTGGACCAGGTACCGCTTGGTGACAGCCAACACTGCTGTGCAGGTGGCCTCCGGTGTGCCTCAGAGGGCCTGCCCTGCACCCCCTCACCCTCCAGCCCTGGGTGTCCTCTGCTTCACCCTTCTTCTGTCCTTCTTTGATTTGGAAATGCCTCTTCTCTTACTTAACATTTTTAATTTGTCAGAACATGGTGGTTTGGGCCATGGCATTCTTTTGTAAGCCACATGTGGTCACCGGTGGAGTGACTTCCTAGTCACACACCATGTACACTTTCTATTCCTTTTGAAACTGTGGCCGCCTGATAAATGTGGACAGTAAGGGCTTCGTTGGGCCTGAGCCTGACCTTTCACAAGTGTCCTCAGACCTGCCAACATTGGTGTGCCACACCTCTGTGCTTTCTTCTGTGCTCAATAGAAAAAAGAAATTCTGGTGCAAATTTTGGCTAGATGGGAGAACTGGGAGGATGTTTGGAATAAAGTGGTAGCAATTAGGACTTCAGACTTTATATTTCCTAACCTGCCATACCAGAGCACAGAAAGGAGCAGACGGTGACAGGCAGGGTGGAGGGGCTTACCTGGGAGGTTGGGTCCCAGGGACAGCACTGCCTGCTCTGAAGAACGCTCGGTACCTGGCTTTCCTACTGGGCTCTGGAAGGCAGCTACAGCAGGAGCCCAGCTCGGGGTCTTTTCCTCGTGAGGCGCTTGTGCCTGAGCTCTACCAGCTTCTTTCACAGCAGCTTTGAAGACCGAGCTGCCGGCTGTCTTGTTAGCCGGATTGGTAGTTCATTTGTTCTCTGACGTAGTGGGAGCAGAGCTGCCGGCACAGCACTTGGCGACTAGCTGCTCTGCTGTGACCAGCAGGTGTGAGTCGCAACAGCAGCGCCGGGTGTTCCTTGGCACTAACACGCCTCATGCCTGTGTTGTTTTTGGTGTGTCGGTCCTTTCAGGGCGGCCCGTACCATGACATGTTGCACAGTATTTTGGGCGCTTACACTTGTTACCGACCGGACGTGGGCTATGTAAGTGCACTTTTTCAGTATCTTATGATGTTATCACCTGAAGAGAAAGTCAGAATATTGCCCAGCACAGCTTAGCTTCAGACGTCCGGTTGAATGCCTTCCTGCATTTGTTGAGTATGAAAGTCTTGTGGCAAATGAGTTGCCTCAGTTTCCTTGAAAAGAAACTGATCAGACATGGCTGCTCTGAGGCTTTAATCATATTTTAATCAGATTAGGTTTTCATTTTCTGCTTGTAATTTTTTTTTTCAGCATTAAAATAGCCTTTAATAATGTTCCTCATGTAACTGTAGATTAATGATACAAAAAAAAAATAGCCTTTAGCAGTAACCATTTAAAAAGCTACGCTGCTGATGTTTCTGCGGCTTAGCAGATGTGTGTGTGCATGGTTTTAGATCTAACACATTAAGTTAGTCATATATTTCTATGGCACCAGGAAGTTATACATTCTGGAGGGCAGCGTTTTAAATGCCGAATTTGTAAGGAGGGGTTGGTTTAGGGTTTCTACGTGGGCAGAGCAGGGACTGTTGGAGCTCAGACTAGGCGGCTGGTGCGGCAGTTCTGAGTCAGGACAGGTCAGAAACCGTGAGGCTGTCCGTTCAGCTTGTGGTGGCGGTGGGTGGTAGCCGGGTGGGCCCCTCTGGCCAGTGGAGGAGCTGCTCTGCCTGTGGTGGTGACTGTCAGTTTGATACCCTTTCTCTCCCTCCCTCAGGTTCAAGGCATGTCCTTCATAGCAGCAGTGTTGATCTTGAACTTAGATACTGCCGATGCCTTCATTGCTTTTTCTAATCTCTTGAATAAACCCTGTCAGATGGCGTTTTTCCGAGTGGACCATGGCCTTGTGAGTATCCCGGTGTGCGCCTTGGGTACTTTGTCTTCACACAGCAGGAGTTGGCTAATCATCTATCTTTTCAGGGGAAAGAAGTATACATTTTTCCTCTACGGAGAGAGATTTAGAATAGGAAGCACTATGTAAGGTGGAGGATTATTTGGGCATTATGTTGGAGTTTTAAACACACGTGGTTAATCACTGTATGTATGCATTTCTTAGTGCATTCTTTCAGAAAGTAGTGCTGAAAATGTATTCTTTAAGTGAAGGAGGAAGGGTGGCTCCTGCACAGACAGACATACTTGATGTCAAAGCCAGAAGCTCAAGAGCAGTCTCCACATTTGGGTCGAGCAGAGAGAACATGACAGCACTGAACTCTGTGGCTGCTCATTGCCATGTGGGGGCCCTGCTTCATGCAGTGTGCTCATACGTGGGAGGTGTGTGTAAGACCAGCTCCTGCACTGGGCAGAGGCAGCAGTGTGTCACTGCGCTGCTGCGAACACCGAGCGAGTGAACACCAACAGTAGTTGCCTCGGGGAGGCCCCTCACATGCCCCCGGAGGGGGTCCTCTGCTTGACACTGATGAGGAAACGAGGCTCAGAAACGACATGAACCGTCGAGGCATACAGCTTGTAAGTAGAAGAGCTAAGATCTGGACTCATTCGGCTTTGTAAGCCTGCGTTGCTTCTGTGGCTCAGAAGAAAAGTCATCAAGTTAACAAGTCCATCAGCTTTTCAGTTGGCAGTGTCTGCATTTGCTGATGATTTGCGGTAATCATCACTAGTACTTCAAGACCAAAATGATCTAGTAGTTTAGATCAGCTAGGGAGTATTTCTTCCTCAGGCAATACGTCCATTAAAAAAAATGAAAGTATTTAAAAACTGCTTCTAAAGTGGTGTAAGGGGAAGTGTAAGTTGGCAGAGTCCTTTTGGGAGACAGTCTGGTGTTAAGTAGCAGTGAGTGGCATTGATGATTCTACTCGTAAGAACTGATTCTGAGAAAGTCACAAGTGTGCACAAAGCATTACGCACACAGCCGGCTCTCATGTAATTACGTATTCTGTGCAGTGATTTGAAATTACTGTTCATTGTGAAAGTGGAAACATAAAGTGGGGTTCAGGGGAATGCACCATGGTCACTTAAAATCTGGTAACGAATGCAGTGTGATGCTGATGTTTGCAAAGAACCAAACTGTCGAGTAGAAGTGCTGAAGATAAAATGCTAGTTTTTTCAAAAGGTATCTGAAATTAAACATACACCATAATAGCTACCATATTTAGCAATAAAAGGAAATGTACCACAACATTGATAGTGTTTATGGATGACCTTTGTTTTTGTTCTAAGTTTTCTGCAGTGAGCATTTACAAATACTACAGTTATTGGTACATTCCAATATGACTGGATACAATTGATTTTAGGTCTCTTTTCAGGATGTCTGAAACAATGAAATCTATGTGAAAACTCTCGCTCATATTGACTTTCTCTCCAAACTGGTTTTGTACCATAATTTTTGTTTTGGCATTATCCTCGTTTTAACCTCAGAAAACCATAAATGTCGAACATTTGCATTCACTCTGATGATCAGGACTAGATTTCAGAAGAGCGTATCTCAGAAATAGAGGAGACTTCTGGTTCTTTCCTAGGATGAAAATGTCGTTTTGTATCACAAGAAATTCTCCCTAAATATTTTCCTAAGAGGTAACACTCTTTATTCAACCATGTGAATGCTAAACATTGATTGTTCAATAATGTGACTTCCAAATCTATAATCCTTTCCTGAATTCATTGTTGTTTATTCTTATTGAAACATAATCATATTTTTTGAAAGTTGGAGGCTTAATTAGCAACAATAGGAAGTGTTACAATGCTGCTTTGCTCTATCAGTTTCATTAAAACAATAGGAGGGCCAGGTGGATGGGAAGGTGAAGAGAAGGACAATTAACATGTGTTTAGATAGATGAAAGATATTTTTTAAACCTCACAAAATCTCTAGGTGTTTCAATTTTCTAAGTATTTCACAGTGGTGGCATCAAATTCAAGGTTACTTACTAGATTTTAAGATACCTATGATTGAAATCCAAATCTCTCTTCCTCCAGAGTCCACATTGTCTTCACATTGCCAAAAACCAAGTCAGGACAATTGGAAATCCATCCCAGGTCTGGGATCCTACATTTGGTCCCTGTTCCCATGGTTATTAAACACAATAGAGATCCTTGTACACTTATTTTTCATAAGACTTAGGTAATAACATTCATTTTCCCTACATAATATGCAACCTATATCTGTGAATTTTTAAGATACTTAAATTAGAAATCTAAACCCTTTCTGGATTCTTCCTTAAGCATCTCTGTTTCACTGTTTTATGGGATTAGCTTGAAGCACTCGTTGAAAACGGCATGATTGAAGTTACATGGTAAAGGAAACTTTCAAATGATCAGGGTTGGGGGAGGCAGAGAAGGAGAAAAATTTTTCTGCCAACATCATAAGGACTCTTTGAAAAATCTTTGACTATTAACTAAATAATAAGATTAGACTCATGTCAAACTTCAAAGCTCCTTCCTAACCACCTATTTTAAAAGGCTTTTCTCTGGAAATAAAATAGTTTCCCTTCTTCTTCACAGCACAATGAGAAATACATTTGTTCATTTACAATGTTTTTTTTGCTTTAGCATAAAATTCTTTGTGTTTATATGAGAGTATGGGTTCTTCTTGTGACCTTCCTTGTCGATGATTTTTCAAGGTAATAAAAATATGTGTAAACATTAAAAAAAAATACTACAGTTATTGGGAAAAAATCTTTATATGTAATAAAATTACTTACATCTAAATACCTCCTAATTTTGAAGACCCCAGCTTCCTCTGTCGAAGTGTGATAAAAACTGTATTTCAGAATTTTAGCTTATATTTTTAAGGAAAAATCATAGAGTCATAATGTTGTCTGGGCCCTTCTTTGCTGCAGGGTTGACGCTGGGGCGGGTGGCTGCAGAGGGGCTGTCCTGTGCCCTGGAGGGTGTGCAGCAGCCTTCCTGGCCTCTCTCCCGGCTGGTCGGGACAGCCAGAAGCACCTGCAGATGTGGCCAGATGCCTAGGGGCAGCTGCCCCACCCCAACCCCCACCCCTCTGTCGGGAACCGGTGGTTTAACTACATCCTCCACACACATGAGCAGACCACGTCTGGAGTTGCCGTCTGCCCACAGGCTCCCTGCCTGTCAGCGGAGGAGCAGAGCCAGGCCACCTCTCAGATGCATGTCGGTCCTCATCTAGTGGTAGCCGTCGCTCTGTTCCAGCACCACTGGCCTGCTCTGGGCAGTTTGTTCTGAGAACCCTGTAAGAAGTTGAAAAGAATGTGCCAGTAAACTACAGGCTACGACTGCCTCCTCTTCTTTAGTGTTTCTCCCTGCCTGTCCTTGGGCTGTATTTGTCAGCTGGACCGGTGTTGTCTGCGCCCAGGACATCAGTGTTTCATTCCCCCTGGAAGTGCTCCAGGGTGGGAGTGAAGCATTTTATGCAGTCAGTCCGTTCCTGGTTCTTAGAAAAGAATGAGCCTGTAAACACCTAGCCTTTGGAGGGCCGGGCTTGGATTCACGCCCCAGCCTCGCAGCATACTGATGGTGAGCCTTAGTCAGCAAGGCCTGTGATGGCTCTGGGTCTCAGTTCTCTCGTCTATGAATCGAAAATAATGAGATGTGGCTAGGGATGCTGTTACAGAGATTGTAGATTGTGCTTATTTAGAAATTGCCTGCGTACTGCCTAGTGACTAGTTGCCAATCAGAACTTGTTAGCAATTACATAAGAGTAATCATTAGGGCCTAAAGGTATAGGTATAGTGACTTATTTTATAGATTGGAAATATGTATTGATAAGTAGTTTACTAGTTTATTTCACATTGTCTCCCCAGATGTTGACTTATTTTGCTGCATTTGAGGTATTTTTTGAAGAAAATTTGCCGAAATTATTTGCTCATTTCAAGAAGAACAACCTAACTCCAGACATCTACCTAATTGACTGGTAAGAGTGCATTTTTTATGTGTTTTCTCATCTCCTGGCCCCTGTCTTTCGCTGTCCTCACTGCCAGCTGCTTTCAGGGCTCACCTGAGCTCCCACATCCTGCCGTGCAGCCCTCCCTTCTGCCCTGCACCAGGGTTGCCCTTGGTTCTCCAGGCTCCTGCACTGCTGGTCATCGCTTAGCACTGCCAGCTCTTTTCTGGTACTATTTATGACCCTCTAACTGGTCCTTCTGAATTCCCTCAAGAGGAGAAATGGTGTCTTGGACCTGTTTGTCTGCAAAGTGCTACTTATCCATTCATTAAACAAGATGTCACTGAGCACCAGGCCTGTGCCAGGTTGTCTGCTAGGATCTAGAGTTAGGCGGGGAACAAGACACACATCTTCCTCTCTGGAGTGCCTGTCTAGAGGGAGACGTGTCCATGGATGGCTGTACAGCATGTGTTAAGTGTCTCTGAAGGAAGGGTTTTGGGACAAGGCCCTGGACACAGGCCTAGGAGTCAGAGAACAGAGAGGTTTTACATGAGCTTGAGCCAAGGCTTGATGTGAGCCTGTGGTGCTCCAGAATTAGCAGGGCCGCAGCAGTCGGGGTGGGCTGATGCTGGAGCCTAAAGCGAAGAGTGGCGGGTGGGAGGCTGGGCCGTGGTGGGTCTCAGATGCCGAGCTGAGGAGCCTGGGCAGGATCACACAGGCCAGAGGGAGAGGCTGAAGGCTGTGCCCAGCTTGGCGCGGAGGTGGAGTGTGTCCAGAAATGAGTTTTAGGAGGTGGGGGAGCCTGAAGGCAGAGACAAATCAAGGAAGACAAAGACTAGGGCTTAAACTGAGGCCCCAGAGGTAGTGGAGAGTGGGGGGTGGAGGGAAGCTCTGAGGCCCAGTGAAGGTCTTAAATGCTTGTGTAGGAGCAGGCAGAGGGTAGTGGGCTACTGACCAGGGCGCACCTGGTGTGGGCATGGCTGGTACCACCAGCTGCCATCAGAAACGGGGGCCAACGGCAGGGTGGTTAATGGATCTGGCTTTTGACATGGCTGTTTTGAGGTCCCTGCTGACATCCCAGTGGACAGATAGGAGGTTGCAGAGTCCAGCCAAGTCTTCGCACACAGGTGGTGTGGTCGCCTGAGGGGAGGGAGGGATGTCCCCCCGGAGAGTCTGGGGGCTTGGGAGACCGGGCAAGAAGGCCGGCGGCAGGCCGGTGGAGCCGAGTGAGCGACGTCTCAGTTCACTGTGCTTGGAAAAGTGTGGTCCTGGGATCCTGCAGCCCTGGCCTAAGCCCCAGCCTCTCCCCTTGTCTCATGGCCTTGGCGAGGGCCGTCAGCTCTCTCAGGTCGTTTCCTCAAACATGAAACACGATGTCCCACCTCGCAGGGCCTCACAAGGTGATTGCCCAGCAGCCCCCACCCCATCCCCCCACCTGCAACTTGCAGAAGGGGCCCTGCAGAAGGGAAGACGGCACTCCGCCAGAAAGGTGGCTCGGGCGTCCACAATCTCTTGTGTAGTGAATCTAAAACTGCTGGGAACAGATAGCTGGTTTGGTGGGGTTTTTTTGCTCTCTTTCTTCAGAAGGCAAAAGCCTTCTAGAAGGTAAGATCCAAATAACGTCTGACGTGAGGCTTGATCTCGTGAATAAAGCAGACTTGTTTGCACCCTTGGTGATGAGCCTTTGGGATTTTTGGCATTTGTTTCTGTCCTAAATCCAGAAATTGTTCTGACTCTGCTAAATTCCTAGAATTTTTGGGAACGAGGGTTTTAGAGATGAGAGCCAGAAGATGAAACCAGAAGTCCTGGTGTGACTGTGGAAAGTAAGCATCAGGCTGTGAGGGGACCACTGGCGGGGCTGCTTGGCTGGCCTGCCTGGCAGTGCTGGGTGGACGAACTTGGGGCCCAGCTCAGAAGGCACCCATATGTGACAAGTGATGATCTCCCCACGCTGTGACCACTCTTAAGTCTTGCATAGGCTGCCCTTTGCACCCGCCTTGGTATGCCCATGCTGTGAATTTGACTGTGAATGCTGACCTCACAGATTCCCAGGCCTGGAGCTTGTGACCGCCGTGGGGTGGGGTTGGGGTGAGTGTCTTAGGAGAGGCTCAGGTGACACCAGAGTCTTCAGTTTCTGCCTTACCTACTTAGGCCCCAAGTTCAATTCTTAGGATTCCAGGCTAAAAATGAAGTCTCAAAACACTGTTCTGAAACAGTGTCTTTCAAAAACGTTTTTCACCCTGACTTGCAAAAGGAAATGAGTTGTATTTTGTGGACCCAGTGTGTGACCATGTGCGCAAAACTTCTGTGTATACATGACTGACACATATTTCATGAAATAATACGTATAGTCCTTACTATACGTAGAGCTTCTGAGATTGAAAGTGCTGGTGATAATCTACTCTGGGTTATTCACACCCTTGGTTGGGTGCTAGCAATTAGGTAAAAGGTCAGCCAGAAGCAAGGTGGGCAGTGGGGAGGAAGCACAGGGAAAGGACAGGTTTGCTTAGGACCTTCCCTGGAAGCTGGCGTTTCAGGGACGCTGACTGCTTTGTTTTGTCTCCACGGTGTCTGGAGTAGGTGCACAGTATGTCATAGCACAAAGGCACCCACCAGGGCCCCTTACCCAATATCACACCCGTAGTGAGTGGTCCAGACCTGTAGTGGTCTGACTCCACAGCCTTTGCTTTCTGTGCTACATCAAACAACCTTCCCTGAAGTCACAGCCACACCCTCAGCAGCTGGGCCTGCCTCCAAACTGCACGTGCGTGATGGATCTGCACTGTGTGTGTGGTCTGCAAAACGGTGAATTCCAGGGTCCTGGTAACTAGCTGCCTGAGCAGCAAAGCCTTTGCTCCTACTCCATGTCAGAGGCGTGAGGGGCCCCTGGGGTTGGGCTGGCTAAGTGTCCTGCGTAAGCTGTGTGGCACTCCAGTCATGACAAAATCCCCTTCCCTGCCATGCTCTCCGCCATCAGAGGCCAGATGGGAAGCGTTCCTTTTGTTCCCAGAACAGTTTCTCTTCCCCGTGGATTATCACATTGCAGCTTTATAGAACATTGCCCAGCACAGTTTGGGAGTTACTCTTCCAGAATACTCTTCTCTCTCCCCTCCACCCTGATAGTTTATGCTTCCCTCTGCAGTGCTGACCTGCTCTGAGGATATCATCTGTTCCTTGCTGTCCTATAAGAGGCCAAGCCCCATCAGTCTCCTCTCTGTCTCTAGTGCCTGGTCCTGTGTGTGGATCAGAGTCCTAGATCAGGAAATGCATCTTTTTCAAGGAGCCCCTTCCTGGGTTTAAAATGCACAGAATCCACCTGAGGCCCACTCGGTGCTTGCCACTTCTCTGGGGACTTATGGATGAGGTCTGCTCAGTGGGTTATGGAGAATTAGACTTACTTAGCTGTTGACATTGCCTTCCTGCAAGGGCTTTTATTTAGTGTGGCTTATCACTTTTCTCTGCTCCCACGGAGATGTGAAGGTCAGAATATGGTCTCACCAGCTATGTCTGTCTCCCTACAGTTTTGAGTGTTCAGATAGTCTAGTATCCACATTTTGTGAGAGGACTGACATGTGGTCATTTAACTTAACAAAATATGCCCCATTGCTGTCAAATGGCAGAATTACTTAGAGGTGTGAGTGGGTTTTATAATAGATAATCTTGAATTAATAAGAGAAGCAGTGTATTCTGTGTCATTATTAATGTTTCTTGAAATGGTGTTTATTGATCCTTGGAGGTCCTGTCATTACACCGACTCCCTACCTGACAGGAATGGTTCAAGGTGAAGCTACTGTGGGAACTTTGCAGTTTCCAGTGCACCTTGCACACGTTTCATTTACAGCTTTTACCTGTTGGGTTACAAGTGTGCCTAGGAACTCCTCAGGAGCAGGCATGGTTTTGCTGAGCTCCCAAGCATGCCAGATAGTGTCTGGCATACACTAAGGCCTTCCTGCGTGTGTGTGGAGGGAGGAGGATTCGAAGGCTGCAGGTGGAAACCTGCTCGCAGGAAAGGCCCACACAGCCTGTGCGTCACCGGTGTACCCTCGCCTGGCTGAGGATGGAGCCTGCCTTCTCACGCAGGGTTCATACTATTTACCCAGTGTCTGCCAGCCCCTACCAGGTGCCGGGACAGAAGGTGAGGAGCCTTTGGGCTCGAATTAGAAGGTGCTCTGGGGCCACAGAGTTGTTCTGTCTAATTGCTTCCAGGATTAGAGGCAGCGGTTGGACTTGGGAACTAAGTTTGTGCTGAGTCTTAAATAGCTACCTCCTGCCATCAACGATTGTGGTTTATGTTGGGCAATTAGTGTTTTATTTAGTCCTCAGGAAACCTAGTGAGGCTAAGTGGTAACTCCAGTCCTATCTAGCAGACATCTCTTCTAACTGTTTGTCTGAGTTTTTTAGGAACAGGAAGCACCTTGGTCGGGGGTGGTTCAGGGCCACTTCCTGAGCAAGCTCTGGGGGCAGAGGCTCGTAATCTTAGAAACTAGTCAGGATGGGAAAATTTGGGAACAGCCAAAAACTGGTGTTGGGCCTTGAAGGTCCAAGTCTCAGGTCGTGACTTCTCAACAGATGGGACTGCTAGATGGACTTTGCCCTGTCAGCCCTGGCTGACATCCGCATCCCCACAGCCTCCCTCTGGTTGCAGCCCAGGCTGAAGCTCGTGAAGCTGCCCCTGCACACGGGGGGAGTGCCCCTGTCAGCTCCTCTCTTACCCACGACGGACCCCTGGTGCGGACCAGGGCAGAGGTCTGGTCTCACCACTGTGGCTGGCTTCAGAAGCGGTGAGCACCCACTTCTGCCCTCAGCACTCTCCCCTGCTTTCCTGCAAACTGAGACAAGCAGTTAGGGTAGACATTGCTGGAAAAGGATGCTTTCTGGAAATTGTGAAGGCTTGACAGGAAGAAAACTGTACTTTGATGCCCACACATTATGGGAAAAATAGACACAACTGTGTTTGGTGCCACTTATAAGCCTATAGCCACTTGATTAATTGAGCAACATTGAAGTATGTTATTTTGCACTAGTTGAATTTGTGCCCAAAATTACCATTTTTGATATAAAGTGCAATACTATGCAGTGGTTCAGTGGAGAAAAAGAGCCATTTCAGGGGGGGAGAATCCTTGCCCTCAGTCCTCCTGCCATGGGAGGAACACGGGCTGTCCTGGCAAGGCCCGCGGGGCTCTCACTGCCATCCTGCTGCCCCCTCCTCCAGCTGGCTCAGAGCCCTCCGGGAGACTCCACAGGGAAGGCCCCTGCGGACTGCTGCCCTCCAGTGGGAGGGGCTTCTGTGGGACCAGCACGGAGCCCGTCGGCCTCCCAGGCCGCGGGCAGGCGCTGAGCAGCCCCTGCAGCTGCAGGACTGGTGCCTGCGCTCTGCTCTGCCAGAGGAGGCCAGGAGACGATCGTCCCAGTATTCTGCTCAGAGCTTGTTCTTGAATCTAAATGTGGTTTAAAATACAGTCAAGCATTGGAAAGCTGCTACTAATGAGTGGTTTTCAGTAGAAGGGGGGTTGAGAGGAAAGGGAGGGGAGCGACCCCCGAGCTGGCCAGCCTTGGGAAGAGCACAGGAGGAAGGTGCCCTCGCTGCTCAGAGGTTCGGCCCAGAGCAGAGGGCAGTGCGCAGTGACCCTGGGCTCTTAGGGGGAGCACGGGCTGCGAGAGGCCTTGGGCTTCTCTGGACGAGGGCTGGGGGCTGGGAGCTGGTTGCTGAAAGACCTGCAGAGCCTTCCAGGTTCAGAGCTGGGAGGTAGCAGGCAGAGGGAAGGTAGTCGGGGTGTCCATCTTGGGACTGAGAGTGATGGGGTCCTGCTTTGTGCTAGGACTGTCAGCGCAGGGACACTGGTGGGCCTGGGCGAGAACTGTTGCCAGAGGAGATGTATGAGGTGCGTAAGCACGGGGCAGGGAGTGGCCTTCCAAGAGAGGGTTGTCTCGGCCGAGATGGAGATAAGGAGACATTTGCCAAGTGAAATTTAAGAGATGTTTTTCTTTAAAAGGCACATTTTATTTAAGATATTCAAGGCCTTAATCCCATTTCAGTACATAAAGACTAGTAAATGATATGAAGTATAGCACAGCTCACCTATGTGTGCGCGGAGTTCGTGAATGGAGATCAGGTCTCTGCTATATTTGACTTCTCAGCAGCGTTTGATGTTCTTCACTCTCTGATCCTGGAATACTTTCTTTATTCGATGATGTCTATACAAAAACTATCACCAGCCCAGAGCCCTCCCCTGAACTCCAAGTTAAGTCATTTATCCACTTGGATATCTGACTCCCAAACCACTAAGTCTCCAAATCCAACCTTCCTGTCCGAACCAGAGGTGACCCTGTCCCCCTTCTGGCCAAATCCCTCAGCCGAGAGCCCAGCGCCCTTGCCTCCCCTCCACTGCACTTCCCGCCAGGTGGATCCATGGCAGGATCCAGGTTCTGCACACCTGGCCACCCCCCCTGCTACCAGCCTGCGCCAACTGGCCTGCACTGGTCCAGGGGCTGCCC
The DNA here is from genome assembly GCF_030020395.1 of Manis pentadactyla. Taxonomy (NCBI): domain Eukaryota; kingdom Metazoa; phylum Chordata; class Mammalia; order Pholidota; family Manidae; genus Manis; species Manis pentadactyla. Next base: position 450,392 of record NC_080023.1, read on the forward strand.
AGCGAGGCCTGCCTCCTCTGACAGGTGCTCCTCAGCACAGCGGGTGGGGACCCTCCTCTGGTCAGACCCTGCACTAGTTTTCCATTTCATGTAGAACAGAATTTGAAGCTTTTATGTCATGACAGCCTGTGAGGCACTGTCCGTGCCAGGCGCCTGGTCCCCTCAGGCATCCCCATGCACTCTCCTTTGCTGTTGGCCTCAGCCCGTGGCCCTCTGGCTCCTGCTTGGATGTGCAGGTTTCCTCCAGCCTCAGAGCTGTGAACTCACTGCTTCCTCTGTCTGTGTGCCTTCCGGACCGCTTCTCATGGCTTGCAGTTTTTTTCTCAGGGCTTTACGGAAATGACACTTTTTGGTGATGTGCACTCCCTTGACCATCCAGTTTAGGACTGTGTGTGCACTCAAACACAACACTTGTGTTTCAGGTGCCATCTGACTTGCTGTGCACTATATTTATCCCTCTGCCCCAAGGGCAGGGAATGGGTCTGTTTTGTTCCGTGCTTGGTGTCCTCATCACTGAAGCACGGTGACTAGCAGATAGCAGGCTCGCGGGATATTCCTGACAAATGGAACCGGAGGGGCCCAGGTCTCAGGCAGCACCTCACGGAGAGTGGTGCTACCCCCAGTGGCTGAGGACTGAGCAGGTGGGCACCACGGACTTTGACTACAGACAGCATTCTCGATCACTGACGTGTTGGCCTGGTCTTACAGAGCTCAGAGCTTTCTAGTTGCAGCTTTGGAGGCACATGCACATGTGAACTCAGGGTCAGATGCTGAAGAAGTTAGCTCCGTTGTCACTCTCCCTCTTTTTTGCCTTTAGCTTTATTTTCTGATTGTTTTTTCCTGAACGTTCTGCTTTTAAGATGTAGGGGCTTGCTCTTCATGTGTGCAGTGGCAGATAAGAGGCAGTGCTATCATGGATCAGGTCAGTTCTTTTTCAGCTTTTGTTATAATGTGGTTTATAAGCACATCCTGTGGATGGAGCTGAGAGTGTTCTCTAGATTGAACCTGGAAACAGAAGATCTCAGATCTCTCTCACACTGTATGGTAGACTGAATGGTGAAAGGCTTTCTGTTTTTGAGACAGTAAGCTCAGGCTGAAGGCTTGTTGTGACTTTAAAGAATAAAGTGTCCTACAAGCAGCAGTGGCGTGTCGCCTGACAGCAGGTAGCCCAGTCTGACCCCCCGGGCCATGGGCTTCGGAGTGGAGCTCAGCCTGGCTCTGCCAGTACTTGGTGGCGGGACTGGGGGCCCTGGCCCCCCAGGTGAAATGGCAGTGGAGAGCCCATCTCGCCGGGCCGTCCTGCAAGCTTCACGAGGCATGCTTCTGGAGTGCCTGGCGTAGTGCACGGCATGCAGTGGGTCCTCAGTTTGAACGGAGCTGTCACTCTTTACAATGTAAGGGTTTTTGTGACATCTCTCCCTATTCTGTCATCTGAGTTAAGTCCAAATTGTTTGCCTTTCCTAAGTCTCAGTTTTGAAGCACTGACATGGGATAGCCTTGAATGTTAATGGGTCTGAACTAGCATGCTGTGTTGAATGCTTGCCTGAAACTGTGAATGTTCCTCCTGGTCTTGCAGGAAAGGCTGTTTCTGGGGCACAGGGCCCTGCCAGAGTGTGGGGTAGGTCGTATCTGGAGTCCACAAGCAGACAGAAAGCTTATGCCCACGAGACGTAGGAGCACGTTTACCAGAATGGTGTAATTTTTCTAGTGGAGTTGATTATGGCTTGATGGCATTACCTGCTCTTGAAGGCTTGATGGCATTACCCTCTGACCAAGGCAGTCCTGCAGAATGAGTCAGCACCTGAGTCCAGGTGCCATATCGGGTCCTGTGTGTCTCTGGAACCAGCATGATTACTAAGGAAATACTGAAATTGTGGACACCTGACTTCCCAGGTGGATAATATCCTCCACCAGTTGAGAGTCACCACTTCTAATGAGCACTGATGAGAAGGCAGTGAGAACCACTAAGGTCTGTGACATCTAAAGCAGGTTGGGAGTGTGTCAGCCCATCTCCTTATCCCGCAGATTGCCAGGTAACGTGCTTGGTGCTGGGGTTGGAGATGCATTAGTTGGGCAGGGTCCCTACTCTCAAGTGTCGCCATGGGAAACATGGAGGCAAGCAGTCACTGTGATAAGCACCAGGTGGAGGAGAGCCCAGAGCAGGAAAGGAGCATCTAGCTGGTCCTGGGAGTCAGGAGGTGCCCTGGAGGTGGCATGCGGGCCGTGCCTCCCAGTGGGGAAGGAGCACAGGTGCACAGAGGGTCAGTCTGGCCTGCATGTCAGCCTGGGCTCGCCTCGCTTTGTGCTAGAGGCACTGCCCAGGCTGGGAATGCTGAAGCTCGGTGACACAATTGGTCACTTAGGATGGTGTGTGTTTGAGAGTTTGGATTGAGATTATCACAATTTTTTGAGGGAATACATATCTGTATTTTACTTTTTCATCTGATGGTTTATGTTGTTACATTTAAGTTTCTTATTATCCATGGTCAGATTTATTTGGAAAAAGGTGCTGGGACCTTTGCTGGCCCCTACTGGGAGGAAAGTAGATCGTACTCTTCAGAAGTCATGGATGTGTTTCACTGAATTATAAATTTCTGTTTACTGTTTTTATTCCTCGCCAGACACTAAGCTCTGTCCCCCCTGTTAACCTTTCAGCAAGCACATAGTAGGTGCGTAGTAAACACTTGCTGCATATAGAAGTAATTGGTATAAGGTATTCAGAAATTATGTGTTTGAGATTCTGTGGGAAATAATGCTCATAATGCTGTCCATGAGATTTTTACATTGGCCTTCAGAATGAATTCAGACCTAGTACCTGGCATGTCTCTATGTATGAAAGTGACAGACTTGGGGCATTTTCAGTGATCAGACCAATTTCAGAGTGCTTTCTTTGTGCCATCCAAAGCCTGAAACATTCATGCTTTTTCCCCAGGATATTTACCTTATATAGTAAATCCTTGCCCCTCGATCTGGCCTGTCGCATATGGGATGTGTTCTGTCGTGATGGGGAAGAGTTTCTGTTCCGCACGGCCCTGGGCGTCCTGAAGCTGTTCGAGGACATCCTGACCAAAATGGACTTCATTCACATAGCCCAGTTCCTAACGAGGCTGCCCGAAGACTCGCCTGCTGAGGAATTTTTTGCTTCCATAGCTACAATTCAGATGCAAAGTCGAAATAAGAAGTGGGCTCAGGTAAATGATTCTCTTTTTTCCATAGAGTAAGGTAGCGCAGTAGTATGATTTAAGTACATCCTTCAGAGCACCCTTTGAGAAAACATCCCTCTTTAAAGCCCTTCTTGGGCCGGAAGTGAGGACACCTGAGTTTGAGGCTTCGCTCTGCCACAGCGGATCTGGGGCAGTCATTCCTCTTAGGTCTCTGTCATGTAGAGGGTGTGGCTAGTAAAGACCCTCCCCCCCGTTCTGCAGTGGCATTGTGAGTTCAAAACATTCAGCTTGCCGTCACGGTGCTTTCCACAGGTCAGCACTTTGCGAGCCAGCTGCCCTCCCATTTTAAAAAAATGCCAGAGATAGAAAACAGAGTGAGCTGTCACCCACTAAGTGTCCGACCGGCACAAGCCCTGCCCTGGGGTAGGGTAGGAGGGATTTTCCCTCAGTGATAAACAGGAGGCCCAGACAGGGGAAGTGGTGTCCTCAGCAGTCACAGGAGCAGGGGTGGGATGGCTTCCAGGGCGAGGGACCCGGGCCCCGGCGTCCCTGGGAAATGCTGCTCTCCAGGGGCCCAGTTCATGGAGCAGCCGGGCTGAGTGGGTGAGGCCCGACCCAGGCCTCTGTGTGGACTCTGCTCATCTCCTCCCGGCATCCGTCTTAGGGCCTGTCCCCTGTGGGACTGGCCAGTGTTGTCTGGTCCAAGTCTTCATCATACTAAAAATGAAAAAATAAAATCTTGGCTCTTGACCCTGCCTGTGCTCAAAGTTTGCATGATTGTGAGTCCTGGTGGCTGATGCCTGTGGAGGCTTGTCCTGTCCCGGGCACGCCCTCCATGCTTTCCCAACAAGCAGTGCTTGTTCCTGGCTTGATTTTTTTAGTAGTGGAAGATTTAAAATACATATACAAAAATAGAATAAAATGGAGTGATGAACCCCCCATGCATCTGTCAAATATGTGGTCAGTTTTCAGATTTTTAATTGTTTCAGGTATAATCAATGGCTTATAGTTTGTTTGAATCAAGGCCCAGATAAGGTTCACACATTGTGATTCGTTGAAAGATCTCTTTTTTTAAAAATGTATAGGGTACACCGCCTTTCCTTTTATCCCTCCCTTATTTATGAAGAAATGAGGTCATTTGTCCTTTAGTGTTTCCCGCAGCCTGGATTTTGCTGGTTATGACCTGTGGTGGTGGTGAACATGGCCCTCTATACTCTGTATTTCCCGTAAATTGTCAGTTACATCTCAAGGCTTCCTCAGGCTCAGCGCTCTTTTGTTTGGCCAGATTACTATAGAGACAGTCAGACTGTCTCTCTAATGTCCTTAGCAGCCTATTTACTTTTTAACAGCTTTACTGAGATATAATTTACATACCGTAACATGCACTCCGTTAAAAGTGTACACAGTTCGGTGTATTCATTAACCCGAGAGAGGGTCCTCTCCACCCCCCGCCCTGTCCCGGACCTCCCTCCCGCCTCCCGAGCCCTCCTTTCCCTCCTTCCTGTCCCCTCATGCCATGTCCTCTGGTTGGCGGCCTCCCTTCCAGTCTGGCTCTGCTGGGAAGAAGCAGGGCCGCTGTGATGGCGCCTCGGTAACACCGTGCCGTGCTTCCTGGCTTCTTGCGGGGCGTCATGACTTTGTGCTTAGGGTGATCTGAATTGAATTTCTGAAACATTTAATACATTAACTTCATAAAAAGGAATGGAATAGTGGTAACTCTACAACCTGGATGAACCATGGAAATGTGAAGTTGAAAACCAGACACCAAAGACCACGTACTGTGTGACTCCGTTCATGTGCAGGTCCAGAGCCGGAAATCTATAGGCTGGAAAACCAGTGGCCAGGGAGCCGGCAAGCCGTGAGCAGGGCGGGGAGAGCTGGGGAACGCGGGGCTTCTGGAGGTGATGGAAATGCTCGAAAGTGGATATACTGAAAGCTCTTGAATTATATACTTTAAATGGGCAAATTGTGTGGCATGTGAGTTATATCTCAATAAAGCTGTTAAAAAATACATTCACCTCATTTATGAGCAGGACTGGCTATATAATTATCAGAGGTTTGCTGAGAGGGAAGAAGAGCCTTTCCTTGGTTAAGAAATAAATGGACAATGAAAAATGAAAATATGAGGCCACATACTCAAAATTATTAAGAATTTCAAGTAGGTGACTGCAGAACATTAAGCTGAGTGGGGCCTGTCTTGAGTGGGGCTTGTTTGACTGGTGGGCTAGTAGTTTTCTGAAGTAGCTACAGAAAGCCAGATCCTCACCTAATGGCGTTTATTCGACACCTAGGATTGTTACTACCTTGAGTGTCCAGCTTGTGCATTCAGTTGTCTGCTGACCTTCCTGTCTACTTCGCCAGTCCTTCTCTCCACCCTCATCCCCCTGCCGCCCTCCCGCCACACACACACACAGGAAAGGATTAAGCCAAGAACCGTCATCTTGCTTCTTGCATTTTGGGGACTAGGTAAAAATTACTGGTTAAAACTAGGTCATGTGTCATTGGATAGTAGGATATTTTCTAATAAGTGGGACAGTGACAGGAACTGACTCGATGGTCAGGCCCCGAAGTACTTGGGGTCCATGCACACTTCTCGTATGTGCTGTGCTTAAGGTTACGACCCTGGTGAGCCTTACAAAGCAAGCAGGTGTTTGTGTTTGGCCAGAAATAGAGAGGGGACTTTATCTACCCTCAGTCATCCTGGTTTCAGGCCGCTGCGTCTGGGAGGCCTCTCCCTGCACACCAGGTGGAGCCTCAGCCTGGATGGGGAGGCTTCTTGACTCTGAACAAGAAAGAATTCTTGAACAGGTCAGATGAGGTGTTGGGGAGGAAGGAATTCATCAGAGCAAGAGCAGCAGTGAGCGGCAGGAGCCGTGCAGGCAGCGGAGTGTGAGGAGGAGCAGTGGGGGGAGGGAGGCTCATCCAACGTGCCCTCGGCACAGGGCAGGAGTCTTGCCAGCCCCTAAAGCCAGGGCCACCTGGTGTTCAGTGTCCACTTGAACTTGCATGGCTTGGGAACTGAGCGCCTACCACCCCAGGGTTTGGGGGAGCCACAGAGCACCGGATGGAGTAAGATTACGTTCCGAGAACTTCCCAAAGGCAAAGAGGAGATTTTCAGGCAGGCTGCTGAAGGGCATGATCGTACACCTGCAGCCCTGTCCGGGTCACCCGGGAGATGGGAACTTGCAGGCCCAAATCAGAGAGCAGCCCTTCCCTACTCGTCTGAAGTGGAACAGAGAGAGGGAAGACTTGTGCATAAGTCTAGAAAATTGAATGAAAGAGCAAAGTAACAAAGATGCTTACCACTGGAAGAGTGCAGAGACAAAACACAGAAGTCGAGCAGTGAGAAGTCTTTATTTAAAACAAAAAGTACACACTTGAAGAAAGGGGAGTGTGGGCAACCGCAGAGGAGGAGGGGCTTAAGGGTTCGGGGTTTGGGGTTTTTATAGGGCCTCTTGGGTACGGGTCATAAGGCATGATGTATAACACGTGATTCATAATTCCTTTGAAGTTTTATCTTAAGAATAGGGTTATTTAGGTGACTGTCTTGGTTCAGATCTCGGCATTCTTTATCCAAATAGGTTCATTTATACTTCTGAGGTCTATCTCCTGTCTTGGTTACAAAGTTCTACTTATTGATTAAGGGGCTGGAAGAAGAGGAAAAACAGCATATAGATTTAGTTAAAGAATAAGCTGGGCCAGAAAGACAAATACCATATGATTTCACTTATTTGTGGAATATAAAAACAGCAAAGCAGAAGGAACAAAACAACATTAGACTCATAGACACTGAGAAGTGACTAGTGGTTACCAGGGGGGATGGTGATAAAAGGGCACAATAATTCATAATCACAATATAAGTTGGTCATGGGGACTGTTGAACCACCGTGATGTACATTTGAAACCAGCACAAGATTGTAGATTAACAATACTTAAAAAAGAAGAATAAACTGGGTCTCTTTCACAGGCTAAGTAGATTTTACAGTGGCATCACCCTTGTCCATCTCCCTGTCCTACCTCAATCATGTGTAATTTATTTAAAACCTACATAAAATGTTTCTGCTTTACCCCTTGTAATTTGTAATTAAATTCAAGTGGCATTGCCTGGGCGCCAGTATATTAGCACTGGTGCTACAAAGATGTCCTTGGTTTTGAAAGCACACAAATCTGGGTTTGAATCCATATGAGCTATCTGACTTGAAACAACCCCTTCTGGAACGTGGTGTGTGCGCCTTGCTGAGCTGCTTGTGGGGATGGAACAGCAGTTGTATGCTTGGTTGCCTGGAAGTGTGCTCCGCTTGGCATCGAGGGGCCTTCCATAAGTGGAGCCTGTTGTTATGGTCAGCACTGTTATTAAGCAATCATCTTGGATTGCAATACTTTTTAAAATGAAGGTGATAACCAAGAGCTGAGAGAGCCCAGAGGAGGGAGCTGAGTCACTTTGGGGAAGCCCAGGAAGGCGTGAGAAGAGCCAATACCTGCAGGCCTTTGCTGGTGAAGAGCTCGGGCAGGGAGGCGGAGTAGCTACCCGTAGGCCTGGGAGGACTTGCTGGTGTCCTGGAGTGGGAAGCCCAGCTTTGGCAGTGCAGGTACAGGGGCCGGAGCCAGCTTGTAGAAGGCCGTCTTTGAAGCCCTGTCTTGGCATTGAGACCGTGGATGGTGGGAAGTGGTTGCAGGGCAGTAGCCTAGGGGTGACACAGTCAGATTCCCACGTTAGAGAGACGAGGCTGGACGTAGGTGTGGAAGGCGGACCGGAGCAGTGGCAGAGTGAGCAGGCAGGGGCAACTGCTGGGGGCTGTGGGTCCTCTGTCACCACCCTGTGAGGATCCTTGTTGAGTGTGTGTCACAAGTCACCCATGTCTTTGCTGTGATCCCCAGGTACTGACTGCACTGCAGAAGGACATCCGGGAAATGGAGAAAGGAAGCCCATCTCTCAGACACTGAGCTGGTGGGTGGACTTGTGCTTCGTGCAGAAGCCCATGGCCATGTGGTATTCTGGTGGTGTTTCAGATGGACACACTGGCAGCAGAGGACGACAGGGGCTATTTTCACATTTGACTTCTAACACTAAAGTTGGCCTTAAACAAAACAAACACAAAAAAAACCTTTGAAGAGTTAAACCAAGGCTTAGCCTTAAGCTCACTGGAACGATGACCAAGTGTTGACCATGGCCAACCACTGAATATTCTGCATGGTTTAGAAATAGGGCAGTGGCTAATTCCCCCTACGCCCCCTTATTTCAGCAACAGATAATTCAATTGTGATGCTTTTATGTCAACTACTGGAAAGTACATTACCATCTTTCTTAGCCAGGGTGCATGAGAAATGTTATTTGGAAGACCAGATGTTTCTGGCTTCATATTTGCATGTTCTAGTAAGAAAGGGGTTGTTGATTTGGTTGTCTGAGAGAGTTACCTTTCCAGAGCTGGAGGTCAGATTTTTAAAGCCCACTTACCAAAGGTAGCATTAAAGGAGAATGGGCTCTCAAGGGGCAGTTGGTGAGAGCGTTCGTGGGCTCCCTGGGGCTCGACCTACCTTTGTCTCAATGTTTTACCATGTTGCCGTGACATAATTAAAGTGTGAGGGCTGAAAATGCACACTAAGGTTCCCATGGGAGCCCGGCTTTCGCGAGATCACGCCTGACGTCTCCTGAGCAATGGTTGGAAGTTCGAGCAGAAGAACTGCTCGCACAGGAGGCCTGTGACAGTAGAGACGGACTTGAGAGCTGGTAGAAAGCAGAATGCAAACACCCTCACTTCCCTTGAAGTCAGAGGGGAGGGAGGGAGGATAGCAAGCCCCGCCAATGGCACCCTGCCCCTCTCTGTGGGGGCTGGGGCAGCACAGTGCAGGGGGCTCCCCTCCCCTTTGTCACCCAGACAGCAGGAGGCCTGAGTGCCAGTGGTCCCCTGCCCGGCAGGCCACCGTGAGAATGGGGTGGCAAGCACCACTCGCCCAATAGCCCAGTCTTGTCTGAATTCCCAATATCGGACCATCAGCCCTTCCCCATTTTAGCTGGTTTTCCCCAACTTCATTAGCAACCTCTTTGTTCTAGGTCTTCCTTGACTAATTTTGAGAATTTTGTACTACGAACTTCAGTTATCCAAATTCAAACGAATGTTTTTTGCACAGAATAGTGCAGCGGTCAGGCAGATCTCTATGGAACAGCTTCGCACATGGTAATCCTTGCCTGCTGAGCTCTGGGAGCGCTCGGCAGGCCAGGGCCAAGGGCTCTGCTGGTGCCTCCGTGCACCCTGCACTCTGTCGCCTTCGCAGCCTTACTCCCCGCCTCCCCAGGGAGTTCTGGCCCCCGATCTCAGTTCTGATGTTGGGAGTGCCCTCAGCTTGAAAGTATAGTGGATGGGGTGGTGGTGAGGCCAACCGTGCAGTGTTACAGGTGTCCTCTCTCTGCCACAGGCACTTGATGACACTTCCACGTGCAGTGGCAGTGGCCGAGCCCTCATGCCTCTGTCCCAGCTCTGGTCCACATGCTCTTTCCCTGGACTCGCCTTTTCCCTTATGTTCTTGACTGAATCCTCTAGGAGGTTGCAGAATATCCCGGATACCACTTCCTGCCTCAGCCTTTAAACGCTGACCTGCTTGACCTCGACCTCTCGGAGGAGGTGCTGTCCTTGCGGAGGTCTCGGCACCCTGCAGACACAGCCATCCTGTCATCAGGATGTTGAATGTAGCACATGCCAAGCTGGGCCTGGGAAGCGGGCTGCTGAGCCCCATCATGGCCGCTGCTCTCAGATGTGCTTAGTTTGTTCTATGACTTGGTCTTTCTGTTCTTGAAAGGTGTATATATATTTTCTTATTGTACATAAAGGTTCCTAAGTGTGACAAAAAGTGGTGTGACATGGGCGGTGTGCAGCTCCTTCAGAGTGCATTTGTGCAACTTCAGTCTGTTCAAACCCAGCCCTGAACATTTTTTGTCAGTTTGACATAAATCTCTTGGATAGCACTATTTATGCATTAAGTTTTTAAACTGGATTCCATGCCGATCTGGAATACTTACTGGGTCTTAAGTTCAGAAGAGGCTTGCTTGGCCTGTTGAGGGACCACATGAGGTCCTGGCTAATCAGTGTGTCCACTTCACAGGCCAAGAGGTTCTAAGTCCCTGCCCAGCCAGGGTGGTTGGCCCCTTTCCACAGGGGCTGTCGGAGAGCTTCTTGGTTTGACATGATCCTTTAGGAAAGCTGGAAACAGAATTGAGGCGCTGCACCCCCGTGGAAGCCTACCCTCTCCACTTCCTATGCTGTTGATTTCCAGGATCTAAGACTTCAGGTTCGAGACCTTTGTGAGTTGAAAGCTGCATCCCCACCAGTCCTTGAAATCTCAACTAGAAACAATGGTCACTTTAAATGGTACTTTTTAACTGCTCAGTTTTTGACTATTTTAAATAGTTTGCTGATCAGAAACTCCTAATAACACTTGCTACATATCATGTTTTAATTGCTTGTACAGTTACCCTTTAATTTTATTTAGTAAAGTGTATCAAACTAGGACTTTTTGAATTGTAAATATGTGGTTTTATTTAATAAAAGTCATTAAAATTTTACTTATTTCTCTGTAGTTTGGTTAATAATTGAAACTCTCACCTTAAAGTATGGCAAAAATTTGACTTCTGGGCATTGTGCTATTTGAATATTTAATAATCCACTTATTAGGCTCTGTTAATGCAGGAGTTCAGTGCGTCCCTTCCAACCTGAAGGGTAAGTTCAAACTCCCTCTCAAGCGTGACTTCCCTGCAGCCGTGATCCCTGTCCTCCAGGCCCGGTGTGGGCTGCACACACCTGCTCCTGCTGCCTCAGCCTGCGTGCACCCCATCCCAGCAGGTAACACGTGCTCTGTGGCAGCCCCTGGGCTCTTCGCACTTACCTGAGCAACTTGTTCAGAGTCTTGAACACAAGGGGCTCAGGTCTGGCACCACCACTAGTCAGCGAGGTGACGGTGGCTCCTCCTGGGCCAGCTTGTGCCTCTGCTCCCACCTGTGGAGTGGAGATCAGTAATGCTGCCCCTTCAGGTGGCGGTGAGCACGAAGCGGTCCGCAGCCCCACAGAACCAGACAGAGCAATTGCTGCATGCTGATGGTACTCTCCTGGTTCCCCAGGAGAATCTTCATCCTCTATGACTCACTCGAGCAGACGGTATGGTGCCACCCCTCCCGTGTTAGCCCCAGGTCTCCTGGGACCTCTGCTGGGGAGCTCTCTGCCCCCCGCTGGGTAACTGGCCTCCCTGCCCATCCTCCCAGACAGAGCAGCTTGCAAGGAATTTGCTCAGATGTCTTCCGCCCCCAGCACGATCCTCTGAGACCGCCCCTCTTGCCTTTCTGATGTGAGCTGCTTGCCTCCCTGGGCTGCCGTTGCTTTTTCTCCACTCTCCACCAGCTGCGAGGTGAGATGGCAGATGAGGGTAGTCATGGTTGCCAGCGGTCACATTTGTTGGGGGCTGGCTCGTTGTTCCTCCCATGCCAGGCCCTGAGCTAAGTGCTCTGTGAACGACCTCATTTATCTCCACAGCAGCTCTGTCACTGTCCCCATTTCAAAGGCATGACTCAGAGGTAGTCTGCTTGGGCTCCTCCAGCCAGTTACTGGCAGGGCTGGGGTTTGGACACAGGCCTCCTGAGCCCTTGCTCAGAAACGCCTCTCCCTAGAGACACACTTGCTTTGGGGCCTTTGCAAGCCTTCTTCCCCTAGCCCAGTGCAGGGTTTGGGGTGAGGCCTGGGTTCACTTCCTCACCTGAGCACCTCGCCTCCTGTGTGCAAGGCTCCACAGCCCTGGGGAGGACCTTGGGAAACGTACCAGCAGTGGGGGTAGAAGTTGTGGAAAGTTCTCCCCAGAGAAACCTGGGGGCTGACAGTTCAAAATCCCCCACTTGAAGTGTGGAGCCTGCATGACAGCTCAGAGTACTGGCTGCTGCCCTACTGCAGGGCGAGAGGTGGGCGACATCAAGGTCAGCCTGTATGAGCTGTGGGTCACTAGGTGGACCAGAGGAAGGGCATGGCCAGCAGAGGGAGCCTGCGAGCCAGAGCAAGACTTCATGTGGAGCCTCACCCTCACGAAACGTGGCCGTGACTTTAAGTCCCCAGGTGTTTCTGAGAGGCCAGGCGCTGCTCTGACTTTGCTCCGAGTGCCTCTATGAGCACCACCTCACCTGCAACCAGCTTGCTCTGCAAGGGGCTGCCCACTGGGTGCCAGGCACGGCCACGCCAAGGTCCCGTCTCAGGACTGCCAAAGCCCCCTTTCCAGGACACCTAAGTCCTGGGGCTTCCTCCAGCCAAGCTCAGTCTTTCTTAAACATTGTTCCTGCAGCTTCTTGACATGACTCCGGAGCTCCTGGTGGAAACTGCTCCAACCAAAAATGAATCCAAGTTTAAGGTGCAGTTTAGCTAGAGGTTAAGAACAAGCCAATTTAAATTCTCTAAACCTCATTCTAACCAAAGGTTAGAAAGGTACCCAGCTCCTGTGTACCAGCTTGTGAGGGTTAAAATAATCTAAAATGCTGAACCAATTGTATCATTACAAGAAACAGATCACTGTGGATAGCCGGAACCCTGCTGTTGACACGGAAGCTTGTGGTCTCCTGTACTCTTGGTATGTTTATGGATTTTTAAAAATCGGGAATTTTTTTCCTGATTAAAATGCATCTTCATTATGTAAAATTTGGAAATACAGACAAGCGTAAAGAAAATAGAAACCGTTGCTTGCCACCCAGAGAAGAGAAACTTCTTTCATATTCTGATCTTTTTTCCTATAAATAAATTTGTCCCCATTTTACATATGCACACAGTGAGGCTTAAAAAGCTGAAGTGTTTGTCCCGGTCACAGCCCACAGAGAACCGAGGCCAGGTCGGCCTGATGCCTCGTCTTTATGCTCAGGCCCTGCCCTGTCCTGCATCTTCTAGATGTCTCGTATTCATCCTTGGCATCCTTTGGGTGGACTCTTAGAAAATTGGGGAGGGTGTAAATTTATCCATCGAAATATGCAAAGTTAGACATTGGTTTTTGAAATAAAGACTAGACAGCCCTTGGAAAGGAATATTACGAGGGAAGTGGAAGGAAGGAACTTCAGCAGTGCTCTTCCTGCTGGGCCTCACCCAGGCCAGCTCCTCTGTCCAGCATCCAGACACGGCAGAGGAGCTTCCTGGGGTTATTTCCATTCCCAGTATGTGCGTCATCCATCACGTTGCCATTAAGACTGCCTGAAAGTTTAAAACATTAAAAGCACCAAGTTGGGGTGCATAACTGATATTTCATGAACAGGTACCCGTGACCAGTGGCAAAAATCTAAATTATAGCTGCAGATGGACTTATTAAAAAAACATGTATCTCCACTTAATGTAATTTTTAAAATATCAAATGTGGTAAGTCACCAAAAATAATTTTCGGTCACCAGTGAAAAAGTGTGTCCTTTTCAGATGTCCTGGGCTCTGTCCAGGAAGTGCCTGATCAACTGCTGCCAATGCTGCAGCAAAGAAACTACCTCTGACGGGAACACTTCCAACTCAGGCCAGTATTTTCAAAAAGTCTAGTTTCATATAACATCTCACTCAAATTTTATTGTGCCTGCACTTTTCAAGCCCTGTACGTTTTGAAAAGGAGATGAAAAAAATCTTAGCTGTTAACTTTAGCATTCACAAAAACCGCTTGCGGTCTCTAGTCCCGCTTCCAGCATCACTCGGAAACTCCCTCTTTAACTGCCTCCCAGCAGCAGGGCCTCCAGGCCGTCCCTGTTGGAACGGACAGCAACTTACCTGTAGTGTCGGCCTGCCGGGGCCACAAGCCAGCCTCCCTGTCGCTTCCCTCTTTGGTCCTACTTGAGAAATCCTCTTTCTACTTGGAATTTTTGAATCTGACATAGGACTTACCAATGCCTCATATAGTGGACATCCAGGTAGCCCTTTTCAGAAAATGAGGCTGGCATATTAATGTGTAAATCCCACAGACATATTGAGCACCCATTAATGTGCAGGCACTGTGCTGGCTACTAGGGGCAGATGATAAACTAACAGACCTTGCCTTCTGAGGTCTTTGTCCCACTGGGTACAGAGAACTAGGCAGACACTCATGAAGTAGCGGGTCAGAGGCTGACTAGGGTTAATCGCAGGCTGCCGTGGGGAACAAAGCATGTCAGATTGGGGACCGGATGCTGTGGGGCCTGTGGTGTTCTCAGAGGCAATCCATCTAAGGACACAATTGTGAATGTGTTGCTATTACATGATAATGAACTATCTAGTTAGAAACTCAGGAAATAACAGATTATTTCTCCTCTAATTAACTGTTAACATCTCCAGCATGAGGTAATATGAGAGAACACCAGAAGTTTAGCAGCTTAAAACCACACCTACTTCATCCATCTCCTTCGTATCCTGGTGTCCTCAGAGACCTCGTCACTGGGTTCAAGGCTGATGAGGGACTGGTTCAACCTGGTTAACTGCCAGTGGGTCCTAATCAGCTGAAAATGGCTCTGTCCCTCAAGTGAGCCGAAGGATGGACCCTTACAGTGAAAGCCGTTTGCTCGTGAAGGCACTGAGCATGGTTGCCAGTTTCACATTGAAGCCTCCACAGCCACAAAAGAACCCAGTGGGCCATTGCTGCTTTTGGGGCCAGAGGCATAAAGAAAACAGTTTGATTTGCTGGTTATTTACTACTTCATTTTGGCCTTGATGAATAGGGTAGAGAGAAGACAAAAATTGTAAAGGAGAATGGAAGAGGACAAAGTTTCTTACTCCCCGCATTGTTATGTTTGTGTGGTTTGGGGGAAGTACAGTATTATAATAAAAGTGTGGTGAAACTGTGGAAGTTAGAAAGAGAATTTCAGTCAAACTTCATTGGCTTCAAAGGGAACACACTTTAAAAAAAATCACTTCATCAGAAGATAAAGTTATTGTGACATTCTCATGACTACCCGAGTCATTTGCCCAGAGCAGGCTCTCAACTATTCTTTAAAGGTAGTTAGCACCAAAAAAATGGATCACCCTTCTTATGGTCCACATAAGTTTAAGGTCTGGAGAATACTTCTAATCTCAAATCTGTGCCTAAGATTCAACCTAAGATTAAGAAGAAATAAAACCCTTTTGGAGCCCCCAGCTCCGAAAACATCAAGGAAAATTAAAAATGTTAACCACTGATTTTGGAGAAAGACTATCAAGTATTTCTTTTAACACAAGGAATAATAGACAGTTTTGTTATTTGATAGAGAGTAAAACCTACATTGCATAGTGAGGGTCCTGTTGCCAGGATCCAAAAAAATCTTGAAAATAAATGGCTTATGGGCAGTCAGTCCTCACGCCACAGTTTGCACCTGGCAAAACACACAATCCAATCATCATGTTGTCTTCCCTGGAAAGCAGAATTTCAGTTTTTGGTCAGATCAGTGTGTTTCTTTAGAGGATCCAAGAAAACCTTTCACTGGAATTGAAGATTATCACTGAGATAGAAACAGACATGAATGGTAAAGCAAACAGCTTTATTTCACAAGACAAAGATGACACAACATCCAGCTCCTCTCTGTACTTCTCCTGTTTCCTGGATCTTTTTTAGTACACCAGAAGCTAGTGCTACTTACATACAAATCAATTTCATCAAGGGAATTAGTGGGCTTTGAACTGAGACCATGACTCAGGTCAGACTAATAAATTCAAAGGAGATTTAATAATTAGCTTAATGCACAGGAATTTTTTTGGTATCCTGCCCATTCAGTGAACCCTCCTACATATGGAAGACAAACAGTTGTTCTCAGGATCCAGTCATTGAAATCATGGAATTGCTAAGATATAAAAAGGCTTTTGACAGCTTTTATGAGAAATCAGGCACATCAAGCCATCTCTCTCATTTGTTTCTCTGGACCTGTTTAAGCCCATACAGCACTGACTGCGAACCCAATTCTGTGCTTAGCAGTAATTTGGAAGCTTAAAAATTATGAGATAAATAAAAAATACAGTACTACCCAAATAATCACAGCTTTCTGAAGAATGGCAACAGACGGAGAAGAAAAGATAATGAAGACTGGAGTTCACTGAGATCAAAGACAGTCTGCGGACTCTCCCACCAGTGGTGTCAGGAGGGGAGAAAGGCTTTGGCTTCCCTGACCTTCTGCTTCACGCCTCTGCAGGACAGAGAAAGCCCAGCGTGGTGGCGCTTCAGGGATTCTAAGCGCCGGTTGAGCAAGTTAGTCTTGTCTACCTTCTCTTCCATGTCTTGAAGGAGGGATTCCTTGCCCAGAAGCCCACACTTCTGATTCAGCTTGATGTTGTCAATCCGCAGGCTGTCTCGAGTCTGCTTAGTCTTGGTCAAGATGTCCCTCCCTAGGGCCACCTGAGCCTCAATTTCCAAAAGCTGTGACTTTTTGCATGTATTTTCTAAATCCACAAAGTTAAGCTTTTCTTTAACATGGGTTATTATTTGCACATTGTTGGTCACCTTGTTGCGCAGCTTTAAAAGCTCCTCGTTTCGCTCCTCCACTTTCTCATTGAAGGTCTGGTTCTCAATCTTAAGCTGTTCAAAGTCAATGAGGGGCAGGCCCTCGGTCAAGTCCCCCTGAGCCCTCATCCTGGTCTCAAGATGCGCCAGGCTCTGCCTCAGCTGCACGTTCTCCAGTCTGACCGCGCTCATCGCCTTCTCCTTCTTGTCCTCCAAAGCCTGCATCTGCTCCACCTCTCGCAGAGCAGCCTGGCGGCCACCCCGCACCCAACAGCTGCCCATGGCCTGCATCGCCACCTGCTTCTTGAGTGCCTGGAAGCCTCGCCATTCCGTCTCCACCCTGGAGAGCTTCTCCTTGCACTGCTGCTTCAGCAGGCCCAGCTCGCGGTGATACCAGCCCAGGTCGTCGGCCTGCTGCTTCCTCAGCCCCTCCAGCGCGGCCAGACGGCGTAGGTACGCTCGCTCTTTCTCCGGGGCCTCGGGCTCCGTGCCCTTGTCCGGCACCTCGGCTGCATCGAGGCCCTTCTTCTTGCGCAGCGCCTCGAAAATCTTGTGCTGCAGGTGAATGTTGTAGCGCAGATAGCGGCTCCGCTCCACCGTCAGCGAGCGGTACTGTCCCAGGAGCTCGTGGCGCAGCTGTTGCTCCTGCAGCTTCCGCTCCTCCAGCTTCCGCTCCTCCTCGGTCCGTTCGTGACCCTCACCCTCCAACCTCTCGCCCGGGCGCGTCAGCTCCTCCCCGCTCTCTGCCCGGCTTCGGTGCACGCCCTTCCCCTCCCCCTCGACCTCCCGGACCGGAGCAGCCTCCTCCTGGCTGGGCGTGGACGGAGGCGCAGAGCCCTGCGGCGGGGTCTCCTTTCTCCTGCCCTCCGCCGCCTCGGCCTCTTCCCCCTGGTCCTCCTCCTGTTTCTCGGGCCCGCCTTCGGATCCCGGCAGGGCTGGCTGCTCAGGCCCGGCCTCGGCGGGCTCCCCTGGGTCGGCCTCGGCCGGCCGCTTCGTTTTTCCGGGCCTCTCCTCGCTCTCATCCTCTGCGGCCGCCTGCCCTTCTCGGGGCTCGGCGAACTCGTCCGCAGCTGCGCCTGCCTCCGAAGTCTCGACGGCCTTCGGCTCCGGTTCCGCGGGTTCGGCCGGGGACTGGGGGCCAGAGCTGGCCTTGGTCCCCGATGCCCGCGAGGCCAGGCTCTGCGCCTCTCGGTGTTCCCCCTCAGGGTCCTCAGTGTGCTCGGAGTATGGGTCCATCTCCCCTCGCACCCCCACTGCGGACCAGCCAGCGCCGCGGACGCCGACAGCCGGCTGCCGGGTGTTAGGTTTCCAAGGGCAACCAGAGGCGCGCGCGGTGGACCCGGTGATTGGCCAGGCATCCTCCCGCCGCTGGGGCTTCTTTTCCCCGCCTCCCGGCAAGGGCCGACCAATGGGAGACCGCGGGCGCGCGACAGGCGGCGTTTATTGGAAGAGGGCGTAGGCTCGCACCGCCAGGGGCGTGGCGCGTCCGCCGCGCTCCCTTCCCGCCCATTTCCCAGCGCCTGGCCTGGGCGGGGCATTCAGGCGGCGCGTGCGGCGCGGGCGGCCGGCGCGAGGGGCGCGCAGGCGCAGCGCGGCAGGCCGGGCGTCCGCTTGGTGGCGCGCGCGAGCGCCTGCGCGCTGCGGCTGGGCGGCGGCGGCGGCGGCCGGCAGGGCCGGAGGGCGCCTGCGTGCTGAGGCGGGCCGCGGCCCCGCGGGCCGGCTCCGGGACGCCTGCACTGGCGGCGCGGTGGCGGCGGCCGCGGCTGCGGGCGGCGGTTGCGCGGGCGCGGGCGGCGGCGCGCTGACGGCGGCGGCGGGCGCGGGCGCGGGCGCGGGCGGCGGGCGGGGGAAGATGGCGGAGCTCGGTAAGAAGTACTGCGTGTACTGCCTGGCCGAGGTGAGCCCGCTGCGCTTCCGCTGCACCGAGTGCCAGGACATCGAACTGTGCCCCGAGTGCTTCTCGGCCGGCGCCGAAATCGGCCACCACCGCCGCTACCACGGCTACCAGCTGGTGGACGGCGGGCGCTTCACGCTGTGGGGGCCCGAGGCCGAGGGCGGCTGGACCAGCCGCGAGGAGCAGCTGCTGCTGGACGCCATCGAGCAGTTCGGATTCGGAAACTGGGTGAGCTCGGGCGGGGGCCCTCGCGCCGGGACGCCGGGGCCTCTTCCCCTTGGTCACTGCCGACGCGACGCGCACCTGCTGGCCAGCGCCGCCGCAGAGGGCCAGCGAGGCAGGGGCACTCAGCACGCCCAGTTAGTACACTCGCTGCAGCGCAGAGAGGTTCAGCCACACGCCCGAGGTCACACAGCCAGGAAGTACCAAAGTGGGGATTGAGACTTGGCTTTCTGACCACACAGCCATGTTCCTAATCTCTCGGAACTCTTGCCTAGGTGTTTGCTGAGTGCAGACTTTGGGCAAGACCTGGCGCCCTTCCTGAGTACGAGTTCGTGGACATAGGTGGGTCAACAGCCTTGACAAGAGAGCAGTAGGAGCCCTGATGAAGGGTGGTTTTGCCCGGAGAGCAATGTGGTGAGCCCAGACTAGCTGCGCACACTCGCCCTGCAGCTGCCCTCAGGCTCCCATGCACTCAGGTTGTGCCTGTGGCCCCGTTGGCTCTGTGCGGTTGTGGGTGCATGTGCCCTGTGTGCCCTGCCAGAGTTTGTTTATTCTTGGGTCCCCACAGTGCCCAGGACATTGAAAGAGGAGTGCTCTGTGCTCTCCAAGTACCGAAGAAAGGGGGCGTGCGTCCTGGGTTCGCACTCTGTCCGAAGGTTCTGTAGGGACTTGTAACTGATGGGATAGGTGAGAGCTCGACTGGATTCACTCCCACCAGCTACACGGCGAGCAGGGCTCCTTAGGGGAGAAGCAAGTTAGTTGCTCTCTGGATGGTCCCTGAGGAGCTCGCTCTCCACTCTGCAAGAGGATGCTTTCGTCCGCATTCACAGGGGAACATCCCTGGTTATGTTCTGGGCCACGAGGATACGTGGCCATCTCCAGGTATTAAGAGAAGTAGGGAAGAGACACGTGAACCCAGCTCCCTGATCTTTCCAGACCCTTCCATGTGATGGTTCCCCGGCCTCCCTGCACCAGTGTCGTCTTGCTTCCATCGCTCTGCAGCCCTTCCCTCCCGCTGGGCAGGACATTCCATACTTCCTACTGTAGAAGACATTCCTACTCTCCCCTCGGTCTTAACCCCATCCTGCCTTTATTACCTTTTGCCTTCCTTTCCATAAAGTGAGCCAGTCTTGAGGCACCAGTACCCTTTATACAGCCCTGGGATCTGTACTTTTCTCCCAACTCCGCAGAGGCAGCCACACTAAATCCTCACCAAAGTGCCACTTCACGATCACCGCCCTCCAGAAACCTCCCTGTCACTTTGTCCAGAAATGCTGTTTGTTGGTGTGTGGTGAGCTGCTGCTGTGCTCACCTACAAGGGTGAAGCACTCTGAAGGCGAGAAAAGCTTCATCCTTGTCTTCCAGGTGCTTGAAGTGTTGTAATTGTTTGGCCTGAGCCTGAAGCTCTTCCTGAAACTCCAGCTTTGGATGTTGAACTGCTACCTGATGTCCTCACTGCCTGTCTTGTGGACATCTCACCTCGGTGTGGCCCAGATCTCACACTGTGTCACTCAGTCACTCGGGCTGCAGACTAAGAGCCATCCTCAGGCCCTTCTTCCGGGTGCAGTTCGGCAGCAGCCCTGTCTCCAAAATATTTCCAGAATCTGACCTCGTTGCACACCCTTAGTCCAGGCTGCTGGACTCCACTGCCTCTGGAGCCTCCAGCTGGTTTCCCTGCTTCATTCTTGTGCCCGTCCCCTTCCATACACGATAGCCAAAGTGATCTTCAGAGGCATGCCACGTGCCATCAGCCTGCAGTGGCTTCCAGGGCTGCTGGGGTCACACCTCTTGGCCTCCGGGGCCTCACGGGGCCTGCTGACTGATGGCCTCTCAGCTGCTCTCCTCTTGATTGCATTTCATTTCTTCTGCTTGGGGTGCTGTCCCCCCAGATCACGGCTCGTGACTCACATCTTTGCACTTACATATCTGTGCCTCAGAGAGACTTCCCTCCCCATTGCTTTCTCAGCGCTTATCTCTACAGCTGCTAAAATTAGCTCACACAGACCCAGAGGCTTACTGAGTGCCAGGCACTGTGCTGAGAGGTGCATGCATTTCTTGTGAAATCACCCCAGCAGCCTGTGCAGCAGGTTTTGAGCTGAATAGTGTGACCTCAGAGTCCGACCCTAACTGCGCTGTCTGCATTGCCTTCGTGGGGGTGCTGCGGAAAGTATGCAAAGAACAAGCCAGGGACTACCATTGACAGAGTTTGGAGAAAGCACTGGAGGGGCTGGAAGGGGGTATCCGGTCCTCTGAGGCAGTTTTCAAACTTGAATGCATGCACGGATCACTGGGGGTGCTCGTTAAGGTGCAGTTTCTGACTCGAGCAGTCAGCGTGGCTCAGCTGTTAGGCACAAAGCTGGAGGAGAAGGGGCCTGGGCCTGGGTGTGTGGGGCCCTCTCCCTGCTGCACCTTGGTGGGCTCAGGAGAGGCCAGAGGTCGGCATTGGAAATGTACCTACGCCGTGGCCACAGGTCACACTCTGAGTAGTGGGGCTCTGGTGCCTCCAGCTGTGTTCCTGTGGGCTGGCTGCTCTACCCGCTGAGCTTCACTGTGCTTCTGGGAGGCTCTTCTGCGGCTCTGAGATGAGCGGCTCCCTTCTGAGCAGACTTGCATATGTGTGCACCTACACGCTGTGTCCCATGCGTGCTGTACTAGGCACGTGCCGGCTCTGGGGGGCTCTTCCCAAACATTCTGTGTGCTCTTCACTGTAGCCCTGGGGATGGTTCTTAGTTGACAGCTGAAAACTGCAGCTCTGAGAGTTTAAGATACTTTGTCCAGGGTGCCCTGGCTTTTCATGTGGTGAAGCCAGGGTTTAGACACAGGCCTGTCTGATTCTGAAGTCTGGGCCTTAACTCTCTGTTTAAGAGCACTAACAACTGTGGGGCAGAGGTTGGCAGATTATTGGTGCAGCCGAAGTTGTGGCTAGACTGACGGCTTTTCAGAGGAGACAAGTCTTGACCTGGTTCTGAGGGAGGTTAGTGCGTGGCATGGGGACGAGGGGAAGGTGACCTAGTGCACATAGGGCCTAGGCTTCAGGGCCTGGGGGTGGCATGTAGAGAAAGGCAGCCTGGAAGTCAGGGATAGTGAGAGGGCGGCAAGCCTGCAGATTCTCATTTTTCAGGTGGCACATGTGACCTGCAGCCTGAGTCGTACTGTGCTGTGTGGAATTGATGGACAGAGTGATTCCAGGAGACCTGGGGCAAGGCTATTGCTTCAGTCTGGCGCTGTTTGCTCACATTCTGTCGTGGGGCTGAGGCACAGGGACTGATGGGGACAGGTGTGGCTGAGGGATGCTGACAGTGAAGTGAGGAGGGTTGGGGACGAGCAGTGTGTCCACCCGTTTGATGAGTGGTGGAGAGGACTGGTGAGGAGACATCTGGACACAGGGCCAGGGTTGGGTTGGCAGGTGGACAGTGACCCACAGAATCACTTCGCTGTGGATATTGACAGCGTGGAGGCAGTGGTTCTGTGGTGGTGTTGTGCAGATTGAGGTAGAGGACACAGATCCTGCTGGAACACAGACGTAAGCCCAGAGGGGAAATGCTTTATGACTGACAGCAGGTACGTGAGCTGTAGGCTGGCTGCCGGAGGTGTTGAACAGTTTGCGGAAGGCCTGAGCTCTGCAGACGGGTCAGGGGGACCTTACAGCGCAGGTGGGTTCAAGCCAGCTTTGAAGTTAGATCAGATTTAAAGGGATGTGAAGTTCCTTGTAGGTTGTGCAGGGCCTTTGCTTGTGTATGTACATTCAGGCTAATTATTGGAGGAATATCATGAATAGAGAGTTTTCCTTTTATAGATGGTGGCAGACATCCAGAAGGCCGGGTAACAGCCAGCATGCATGTGGTCACTGCACTGTGCATTCATTTTTCACCCACTAGTACATACTCAGGGCCCGTTAGATGCCTGAGTGCATTGACGGGCATGCACCAGCTGTGAGACCTGTACGAAGCTGTGCGGTCACATGGGACGCGGGACCTCCTTCGGTGGGAGGAGTGGAGGAGACTTGCCGGGGAAAGGCTAGTGTGCACCAGGGAGGTTTTTGAGTTCTGTTTGTCTTGGTGCGTTCAGGAGCCAGGCAAAAGCCAGCTTGCCTGAAGTGGAGGATTCGGGCTGGGGATGGGTAGGTCAGGGTGCATGCGTCACATTTTGAAAAGCCTTGAGCGCCAGGCCATGAGACATAACTGGGGTTTTGAAGCTGATTGAGATGGAGTACTTGTTAAGTGTGCTGGGCACCAGGCCCTGCGATGGGCACTTCGCTGTTTGCCCTCGTTCCCTGAGCTCTCCTGGGCCCTTATTTCAGCTGTGAATGACGACGGCCCATAGCAGAACCAGAACTTGACCCCTGTCTCTGACTGCGTGCCCAGAACCACCCATTTCATTGGCAGTAAGGATCCCCAGGGACCATCCCGGACCTCCTGAGGTGGCATCTCCAGGGGTGAGGTCTGGAAATACACATTTATAGAGAGAACCCCAGGCAGTTCTGGTGCAGTGGGCCCACCAAGCTGCTTTGGGAGCCGTAATGGTTACCTTCTCGCCAGGGCAGAAGTCTTTTTTGTGTGCTGGTGGGAATGGGTAAGTCCGTCCTATAAGCATCCATCCTATTTCGGAACTGCCTTTAAGGATGGGGAAGAGGAGAGGAGTCAGTGAGAAAGCAGCTGGCATTCCCAGGGTTACGGGGAGCAGCTGGCTCCCGAACTCCAGCAGGACTCGGAGCGTGCTGGAGGGCTTGTGAGAGCACAGACCACCCCGCCTCCCATTCCTGAGTCAGTCAGGTCTGGGGTGTGCCGTGAGCATCTGCATTACCTACGGCTTCCCAGGTGCTGCAGTGTGCTGGCTGGGGGACCCTCCTCTAAGAACCGTTGATGCAGAGTAAGCCATGCCACTTTACAAACTTGTATTATTTATTTTTAAAAACTAATTTCATCGTCCTAAAATATACATAACATAAAATTTACCATTTTAACCATTTTTAAGTGTATGTTTAGTGGCATTAAGTACATTCCTACTGTGCCATCCCCCCATCCATATCCAGAACTTTCTCATCTTTACAAACAGAAACTATGTGTTAAGCAGCTCCCCAGCCCTTCCCCCAGGCCTGGTAGCCACTGTGCTGCTTCTGTCTCTGAATCTGCCTGTCGGGACTCATGCCAGTGGGATCACAGTGTTCGCCCTTCTGTGACAGGCTGATCTCACTTCGCGTCATGTCCTCGGCTCGCCCACATTGTTGCCAGTGCCAGAATTCCCTTCCTCTTTGAGGTGGGTGCCGTTCCGCTAGGGACCCAGCGTGCATTGTTTCTCCATCCGTCCAGCCATGGACCTTCGGGCGGCTCCCACCTCTGGCCGTCGTGAGTGGGGCTGCAGTGACCACGGGGTGCAGGTGCCTGGGGGGTCCCGGCTTTCAGTTCTGGGTAGGCACCTAGCCGTGGCATGGCTGGGCCACGTGGCAGTTCTCTTTTCTGGGGACTTGCTGTGCTGTTCTCCACCGTGAGGCGCGACACTTTGCGAAGCTCCCCCACAGGTTCATCTGGCCCGGAAGGCTTTAGTCAGCTCGCGGGCCAGTCACAGCCGTGTGAGTTGGTGAATTCTCCAAGTGAGCTTAGGAGAACGGGGGACCTGGACGTGAGGCTTGCAGAACTTTCTATCTCAAAGCCCTCACAGCCAGGAGCAGTGGCCCAGGGAAATAGGGGCCCTGGAATGGCTGATCGCTTGTAAGGGCAGACGGAAACCAGTGTTAGCCATCGACGTCTGCAGGCGGAGGTGACACTGATGACTGTCACTGGGGAGGGTTCACCCCACAGTGGGGAGCGAAGAGCAAGGCAGAACCAGGGTGGCCCAGGCTGTCGGTGCAGAGGCCTCCCCTCTTGTCAGGCAGGCAGGTTGTTCTTGTGCCAAAGACGCCGGAAGGAGGCTGGAAGAGAGGGTGATGTGTGCACGGCCCCACTCATGTGGTGTGACAAGCTGGGGTTCCTGCGTCCAGCCTGGGCTCTGCAGGGCGCTCTGTGGGCCAGGGTCTGAGGTGGTGCCGCCTGGGACATGATGGCGGTGCTGTGAGGGAGGCTGAGGGCAGACAAGCAGAGCAACTCTGCCAGGCCTGGGGGTCATGTCTGACGCCCATGTGTAGTTCAGCAGGTAAGGGAGAAGAGTGTAGATGGCAACTAAGAGATACGTTGGGCCTGTCCCAGCGCCGTCCCCTGGCAGACTGCATGCCTGCAGCAGGCAGGTGAGGAGGACCCCTCTGGAGTCTGCTGCCCACACGTGTCCCTCACTGGCTCTTCACAGCAAGCTCGTGAGGTGGCCAGGGCCAGCGACAGGCCAGTAGATGGAGCCCAGCTGGTGCGTGGCACACGGCTCATAAGAGACAGACTGAGACCGGTCTCCTGGTGGTTCAGTCAGCAGACATTGCACAGCCCCGACACCTGCTTCCTGCTCTGCCCAGGCCCAGGCCTTCCCTTTGGGCCCCACCACACCCCCGTGCAGGCCTCTGCCCCCCTCTGCCGCCTCAGGTGCTGCCCCTGGGGTCTCTGCTCGCAGGCCCCACCTGGAGCTGCAGGCTCACGTGGCGGGCCTCCGGTTGATCTGCCCCTTGGCAGCTTCTTCGCTTGAAGAGAAAGGAGGCCCTCGGGAGACACTGCAGACAGCCCCACCCCTAAGCCTGGCTCCAGAGCCTTTGCGGGTGAGGCCCAGCTCCAGGGTGGAGCCTTGTGCTCCACATCCAGATGCTGCCGGCTGAGAAAGGATGCCACAGGGTGAGCACAGCGGCGTTCAGAATGCCCCAGAGCAGAATCACCAGCCTGCACAGGAAGGATGCTCTGTGACGCTAAATATAGGAGTCATTTTGGTAAAGGTACTGGTTTGTACGTGAGGACTGAGTTTAATTCTCTCTGCACAGGGAGGAAATAGGTACTGTGGTGCCCCGCACATGACCCATAGAGGTTGGAGTTTGAGCCAGCTAAGAGACATGGCAGCACTTCTGTAATGGTGTCGGTCTGGAAAGGAGATTGGAAGGTCCGCAGGCTGGCCTTGCTCTGCTTTTTTAAAGCTCAGGAAGCCTGTGGTGGCAGAGGCCTTTTGCTGTGCGCCGCACCATTGTGCTGTGAGAGGCGGTGTGGTGAGCACACGAGTTGTGTGCTCCGCAGGGAGACTGCCTGCATCTCCAGCCTGTGCCCTCAGGGAGCTCAGCCTCGGTTCATCGCACAGCCCTGCTCCCTCGTGGGAATGGCCAGGACTATCGGTGATGATACATGTAACAGCACTTCCATAGTAACAGTTACTGTGATTTGAGATTTTCATTCTGTCCTAACAAAACCCTTTCAGAGAGGGATTACTCATCAAAAAGCACAAGTAGAGACGGTAAGGATCTCACAGCTAGTAAGTAAGTGAGCCAGAGTCTGAACCCAGGTCTGGGGTTCTTGAAGGGCTTCCTGGAGAAGATGACCTGAGTCTTAAGGGGTAAATACAGGTTGTAGCAGGAACAGCTTCTCAGCAGTGCTAACAGGGCACACGGCCCAGCACGGGGTTAAGCGTGGGACGCGTGTTCCCTCCTCTAAGGCTCCGGCCGTCCTGCGATGTGGGTAGTAGTCTCCCTGTCTCAGATGAGCAGACCAGGGCACAGAGGGGTTGAGTGGTTTGTCCAAGTTACTCAGCTAATGAGGGGGGGGCCAGGCCCCCGGTCCTGTGCACACAGAGAAAAGGGCATTCCGCCGGCCTGGGGAACTGCGTCGGGGGAGGCGTGTGCCGGGGCCTTGGGAAGCCCACCCGAGGCAGTGCTGCCCAGACCCTCAGACCAGACCTACCGAAAGAGTATTTTGAATGCTACCATAGTATCACTAACTTTATGTTTACCAAGTAAGGATATTAAAAAATGTTAAAGACCCAGTTAATAATCTATCACCATTTCATAAAAAGATCATCTCGGTGCTCCCCAAATGGGATGGACTTGACCTTAGAATGAGGTACAGTCCTTCAAGTGGAAAGGTCAGCTTTCACAGAGTCCCACATCGTCCTTGCGCTCTTCCATCTCACCCTGTCCCCGCCTAGCCCGGTCTGAGACGGTGGGTTCACTGGTGGGCGCCTCTAAAGGCTTGTCCTGGGCCAGAGTGAGCCCCGGGTTGGCATTTGTCTGAGGCTGAGTCGGCTGAGTGGCCCAGTATGGAGACATCCTCGTCCAAAGGGTGGAGGCACCGCAGCGTGGAGAGAGGCCCTGAGCGGCGCCTGGCAGAAGCCCGCTGACCCACATGCCAGTGTTTTCTCTGGGCTCTACTCTGCCCCCTGTCCCTGCTCGGGTGCTGGGGGCCGGCACGAGTAAGCCGCGAGAAGTCCGAGGGAGACCAGGCCAGCCAGAGAACCTGGGGGAGTCATTCCTCCCTGGATACTCCCCTCTGTTCCCGGAGCGCTGGCGTCCCGGCCCGAGCCTGGTGACGTTGGACAGCAGGCCTCTCTGCCCGTGGACGTTTCCTTTTCTTCCTTTACTTCTCAAAGGACTTGAGGGAGGCAACATACAGACCTTCCCTTCTTTTAACAAAGGCGGGACTCTCTTGTTTTGACTTTAGCATAAAGGAAAACACAAACCTGGTGCTCCGTGCCCTTCGGGCTGCTCATCTGTGTGTGCTGTGTCCTACAGTGGGGGACACCGGCCTTGGCCTATGGCCATGCTCCTGGCCTATGTTGTACTCGAGTGAACTTGTCTCTCCAACCTCTGTCACTCCCACCTATCCGTCTGGATTAAGCAAAGACTTTGCTCTTGAGCATGTGAGGGAAAGAACTGCCTCCCCAGCGCCTCTGCTGCCGTCATGGGCAACACTGAACACAGGCTACCGGCCACTTGTCACCGGCAGCAGGAAGGCAGGTCTGGGACCACTGACAGGTGGAGACTGGAGGAGACACTGACTGTGGTCGGTGGATGTTGGTGGGGATGCTGTCGCTGTGGCAGTTTTTATTCCTTATCTTAAAATAAGTTCGGGACAATGATCTAGCTTCCCTGCACCCGTCTGTCCTGTGGGCTCTTGTTAGAATCAGAGCATGTTGTCGCTCTCTAAACTCAGGCTGTCCCATTGTGACCTCACTGTGTCAGCGTCCTTGAAAATCAGGATCTGGTGTGTTTTCCCGGGCCTTTCCCCTGATGATTAAACTAATGTGGTGGCCCTGGGGGCAGTGCTTTCCAGCGTAGCTGATGGCCACTGTCTCCTAGCAGTGGCCTTCAGCCACCCATAGGCAGTGGCTCGGGCTGGTTGAGATGGGGCTCCCTGGCTTCCTCCCTCTGACTTGTGGTTTCATAAATACCCACAGCCTGGGTCCATCTGAGAGCCAGGGTCCCCTCTGCTACCCAAAGGGGACCTGGACAACGGAGGTGTCAGCACCAGTGCTCGCAGCTGGCTGTGCTGCTCACGCAGCCGGATGGGGAACCGAGCCATGTGTGTGAGGGGGAGACAGCCTCTGGTTCCAGGCCGTGGTCACAGGCCGGCCTGCATACCCGCGGCCCTGGGAACGTGGTGTCGGTGGAGCCAGGCGTGGAGCTCGTGGAAGCACTGGGGTCGGCACCTTCCTGTGAACATGGAGGAGCCCCACCTGTGCACTGCCAGCAAGTTTTCTCATGGAACAGCGTCATCGTTCTTAAGTGCTCTTTTTTCTTTTTTAGTTATTTTGGATGAGAATCTTAAACCTTTTGAACAGAATTCTAGGGCCAAATTTAACTTTACTTAAAAAAACTTCCAGATTTACCCAAAAAAGATAAAAAATAGTTCACAAAGTTCCCTTATACCTCCATCCTGTGTACCTCCCCACATGTTGGCACCTTGCGTAAGCCCTGCACACTTGGAGAAAGGGAGGCAGCGCTGATACAGCGCCTTTCACTCGTGTACGACCTCCTGGGGTTCTGCCCAGGAGCCCATGACGACAGGCCTGCGCAGCTCCTCCAGTCTGGACAGTTCTTTCTGTGTCTCTCAAGACCGTGACACGTGTGCATGCGGCCTGGTGTTCTGTGGAGTGTTGCCTACTGGGGGTCTGGCTGCTTGGCACTGGGCATGAGGCCGAGGCGGCAAGTCCCGGGCCAGGCAGTGAGCAGAGGGGCTGGGGTCGCTCCCCTGACACCCCTCTTAGCGGGGTTCTTCCTTAGTTTTCACAATATATCCATCAGGCTGAAAAACGTCATGAAAGGTGTCCAGTGAAGTGGTCCCTCCCAGCTCTGCCCCGGGTATCTGGGTAGCTGGGTCCTGTGTCCTGCTTGTCTCCCAGCCTGTTTGCACAGAGAAGGCAGCGTGTACACCTGCTTCTGCGGCGGGTTTCCCACTGCCTCGTGTGTGAGAGCTCATCCCGGCCCTGGCCCACTGCTCCCAGGCCGCCTTGCTGCTCAGTCTCCTGCTCTGTGCTTCCTGGAGTGTTGGAGGTGATGGAAAGCACCTCTAACAAATAAAAATACCTTGCTCTGGTCAGATAGGACTTTATGGCTCAGAATTTTCTTCAGGACTTAAATTTTATCCAAATGTGGGTTCTGAGCCATCTGATGATTTCTGGAAGGCAGATTGCTGCGGTTCACGGTGAACAGCAGCCTTTTGTTGGGGGGGCAGTTGGCACTGGCCAGGCACACCTCTCCCTGCCGGCTCTCTCATTGGACCAGGGGCCGGGCCAGGGCCTGGGGCCCATACTTCCAACCATGCATCTGTGGATTTGCAGCCTAGCTCCTCCGAGCCTTCTTGAAATGGGGAGCCCCAGGTCCTTTGCCTGGAAGGCTCCTGACAACTTGACCCTGCATCTGTAGTGGCTGCAGCTTGGACAGAAGCTGTGGTGAAGGTGGAGAAGCCTAAGGGCAGGTCTTGGCCATGCCTCTGCCTGCCTGCCTGGGTACTGGAAGCTCAGGCATGGGTGGGGCATTTCTGCTCTGCAGAAGCCCTGGCCACACTATCCTTTTCCTCTTGAAAGGGCAGGTGTTGGGATGGTGTTTTTCCAGCTGGTTGAGCTGCTTGCCCAGGTGGGCAAGCTCACTGGGGCTTCCTGGTCTCCAGGGTGGTGGGTGGAAGGGTGTTAATGCCAAGTGTCCTGCACTGGCTGCTCTGTGAGTGGGGGCTTCAGTGGAGCCCCTCCCTGTGCAGAGGTGCGGCCAGTGCATGGAGCGGTTGGGGGAGGGGGGTGACTCCTGTCTCCTGTACTGGTAAGACCCAGGGCTCAGAGATGGGATGTGCCCAGCCTGCGTTACCAGAGTGGCAGTAGATGCTGGAGATGGTTGTGGCTTGATTTTTGTTTTGCTCTTTTTAAACCAAATGCTTCCTGGCAAAACATAATGAACAGATTTGATACTAATAGTTTTTAAAAGAAGAAATCATGTAAATAATTCATCCCCATAGGACCAGAATTGAATTAGAGCTTTAATGTTCCCTTTCTCTGTATGATGCTCAGGAAGGGGCCTGACAAGGTGGGTCCCTGCAGGGCCCCCTGTGCTGCTGTGCGTTTAAGCCCCACCCTCACACTCGAGGGCCCTGTGGGACGGGTGCCAGCAGCTCTGGGTGGGCCCCAAGCACCCAGCCTGTAGTGTGTCCCATGCACCACAAGGGCCTTCCTCCCTACAAGGCCCAGCTTGTCATTGGTGTCAGTCTGGGGGACTGGCTGCTTTCTCGGGTTCCAATTGGGCCTTTGGGAGTGCAGACGCCATCCTGATCTCAGGTGAGCGTTACTGGGGTGGAAGGCAGCTTGTACCGCACCCTGGGAGACTGGGAGCCCTGTGGGAAGAATTCAGGGGCCAGCTGGGCCAAGTGGCTGCCGGTGAATGAGTGTGCATTTCGGGCAGTGACTTTCTGAAGTGGCTTTAGTGGTTGACTTTAAGGAAGAGGCCTCTTGGCAGAAGGGAAAGATTGAGCGAGCTGTACAATTTCCTCCCATTAATTACCCTGCTTTCACGGTTACCACCTGCAGGAACCAGTACTTGTAGCCTGGTGATTCCAACCCTCCCTGCTCCCCAGCTGTGGGGGCTGCCCTAACTGATGGCCTCCTCCCTTTAAAAGACCCTTACCCAGTCATTGCACCGCCACCCAGGAAAGGGACAAGCTGGCCCTCCTAGGGCTGGGACGAGGGCAGCACGGTCGAACGGGACGCCTGTAGCTGGGAGACAGTAGGAACTCTGGACCGGTCTGTCTCTGAGTGAGGAGGTAGCACTGGGGAGGGGAGGGGCGCCTGCCACCCGTGTCCCGTTACACGCATGGACAGGCAGACAGACATCAACTGGTGCAGGGGCCGGGATGGGGCGGGCTCCAGCCCCGTCAGGCCTGGGTAACCAGGTCCGCAGGCCAAGGGCGGGGTTTAGCCCAGCATGGTGCTGTCCGCCATGCAGCGATCCAGGCGAATCTGCACCCTCTGGGCTTCGCCTGCATGGCGGGGGTCCCGGCCGGTGCCCACTGGCCTCCGTCCGTGTGAAAAGCCCATTGGAAGGCCGGGGGCGGGGTGTCGCCGGGCAGTAACGCGGGCAGGCCTGGCGCACACGCCAAGGGCTTTGCTGAAGCCGGTCTGACCTGGGAGCTGACGTGGGGCTTCTGTCGTTGCAGGAAGACATGGCTGCTCACGTCGGAGCTTCCCGGACCCCCCAGGAAGTGATGGAGCACTATGTAAGCATGTACATCCACGGCAGCCTGGGGAAGGCGTGCATCCCCGACACCATCCCCAACCGGGTGACCGACCACACCTGCCCCAGTGGGGGCCCCCTCTCTCCCAGCCTCACCACCCCCTTGCCTCCCCTAGACATCTCGGCGGCCGAGCAGCAGCAGCTGGGCTACATGCCGCTGCGCGACGACTACGAGGTCGAGTACGACCAGGACGCCGAGACGCTCATCAGCGGGCTCTCGGTGAACTACGACGACGAGGACGTGGAGGTGGAGCTCAAGCGCGCGCACGTGGACATGTACGTGCGCAAGCTCCGCGAGCGGCAGCGGCGCAAGAACATCGCGCGGGACTACAGCCTGGTGCCCGCCTTCCTGGGCCGGGAGCGCAAGGACCGGGAGAGGGCGGCCAAGCGCAAGGTCTGCAAGGAGGAGCGCGAGCTGCGCCTCAAGCTGCGGCCGCTCTACCAGTTCATGTCCTGCAAGGAGTCCGACGACCTGTTCGAGAACATGCACAAGGAGAGGCTGCTGCGCGCCAGGATCCGCGAGCTGCAGCGCTACCGGCGCAACGGCATCACCAAGATGGAGGAGTCGGCCGAGTTCGAGGCGGCGCGGCACAAGCGCGAGAAGCGCAAGGAGAACAAGGGCGCGGCGGGCGCCAGGCGCGGCCGCGAGGACGGCAAGGACGCCGAGTTCGCCGCCATCGAGAACCTGCCCGGCTTCGAGCTGCTGTCGGACCGCGAGAAGGTGCTGTGCAGCTCGCTGAACCTGAGCCCCGCGCGCTACGTGACCGTGAAGACCATCATCATCAAGGACCACCTGCAGAAGCGCCAGGGCATCCCCTCCAAAAGCCGCCTGCCCAGCTATCTGGACAAGGTCCTAAAGAAAAGGATTCTGAACTTCCTCACGGAGAGTGGCTGGATATCCAGGGACGCCTCCTGAAGCCCAGGCGCTCCGAAGGCTGGGGTGATGCTAATAGCTCATGAGCCAAATGACTTGGGGGCTGGGGGGTGCCTCCCCCCGTTGTTTCTCTTTTTTAAACAAATTGAGTTCCCTTTTTTAGGATATAAATTCTCTTCATGGTCCTCTGAAAGAAGCAATAGTAACAATCTTATTTCGGATCATGGGGGAAACATACGTGTATATTTTAACTTAGTCCTGAAAGTAATACTTCAGATGACAATTTGCCTTTACATGTTCGGTTTGCAGCGTATGAGATTGGGTGATTACTTTGAGCCTCTTCCCTTTGGTTACACAACTGTGCTGCGGGTACAAGGAGCAATTTTTCCTGCTGGGCCCACCAGCCACCAGCGTTCCTCGGTGACACCGAGCTCCGAGGAGGCTCCCCTGGAAGGCCCACTGCTGCACACGACACCCACACGTGGCACTTTAGATGGAGCCCGTGGGGTGGGTGGGCAGTGAGGCCAGGGAACCACAGGTTGTTTTCTTTGCAACGTTAGAAGAAGAATCTTAGGTAGAGCAGTGCCGGCAATGGCAATTTGAGCTCGTAGTTCCCAATCCCAGCACCGCCCTGACCTCCTTCGCTATGGGCAGAGCCCCCTCAGCTCCCGGTGGGGAAGAGCAGCACCCCTGGGTGGGCAGGCTCCCTGGTGTACAGAGAAGGCCCAGGGGCAGGGAGCACGTTAGTGGGTCACACACGCCTTCAAACTGAGCCGGCTTCCCTGGGGGGCTTCTGCTGGCTGTGCATTTTACTTGGAAGAACACATTTAGAAAGTTCAAGGCTAAGAATTTGAGTTCTGGTGTTTGTTTTTTCCCAAGATCCTCATCTTAGTTTAAGTACTTCTTGCTGAAGCTGACCATGCTAGCCCTGCTAAGCGTCTTCCTAGGGCCTTAGGCCGTGTCAGGTGCTGAGCACCAGGGCAGCTCACAGGGTGGCTCTGTGGACTGCTGCCTCTCTCGATTGCTGTCCTGAACCAGACCCCGGCGTGGCTTCTGCCCAGCCCTGTCGGTTTTCCAGAGGCTGTGTCATGGCCGTACACGGTACCTTCCAGGGGCTCGAGGAAGGCATCTGTCCTCCAGCTGCTCAGGGTTCTCATGCCCAAGACCCTGCTTTAAGAGGTGGCAGAGTGACAGCACACCCGGCTCTCCACTCCGCCCGGAGCTTGCCCTGCTGCTCCTGCCCCCACAGCTCAAAACAAGACTGTTTACCTCCCAGAATATTTGGGCTTGAAGTTAAAGCAAAGTTATTTGAAAGAAAAAAGAACAACCTCATTTCCAAGGACTTAATTACGGTGCCTTTTCCTTTCCTTTTACATCCTGTCTCCCCTTGGGTAAATTTTTCAGCATTAAACAAAACATTTCAATTACGTAGTATATGGCTTTAGTTGCAAAATGCACTGCATGCTGGCAGAGAAATGTTCCCTGTTAACTAAACCCAGGACTTCTCTGTGACAACAGGGAAGAATGAGCAGTGGTGTTACTCCTGAGGCCCCCCGACTGCCCTGAGCAGTGAGGGAGCCGGTGCTAAGCTGTTGACAGGTGTCTCAGCCAGCGGTTCTCACCGGGGCTTCCTGGGCCAGCATCATCAGCATCCTGGGGGACCCTGGGGGATGCAGACCTTTAGTCCCCACCCGGTTCTGCTGAATCACACACTCCAGGTGGGGGTGGGGGGGACAGACGTTGCCAGCCTTCCCCAGGTGAGGGCCACTGCAGATGGCTCCTCTGGTGGTGTCATTCAGCCATTTCCACATCAGATTTCTAGTTCCCAGTTGCAGGCGGCTTTAACTTTAGTCTTATTTTTATATATGATTGCCAGGCTTTGATTGATTAAGTTTGAGAAACAAGATTCCTGTAAATGTGTGTGGCCCAGGCCAAGAGCTGTTAAATGAAAAACTGTGCTTAAGCAGGTTTCTAATATGTGTATTTTTTTGATGGTGTGAAGAATTTCTTTAGGCTTGACTGTTTTTAAAACACCGTAATGAATGTATAATTTATGTTAAAGTATTAACACTTTATTCCAATTAAGACTGGCTGCCTCTTATGCCCTGAAGTCCGGCTATTACATCCCATTGATCCTTACGCCTGCTGCTAGCTCAGCGCCTTCATGTCTCTGTATTTAATGCTCATGACAGATTTGTCACCATACCCCATGGAGTTAGATCTTTTCAGAATCTAAACAACTCTGAGTCAAGAAAGTTGGTAATGCAGCTATTCAAAATACTGCGCTGGGTGGCCAACATTCCAAGAATGTATAAACACGGAAACTACCGTTTTTATCACCTTTTACAGATTAAACAAGTTGGGAACAACGTGGTATGGCTGCTGCGTCTTACTGCCTGCTCAAGACTCAGCCAGCTTTTCTAGGCCCTGCAGATGCCGTGCACTAGGCTGGCAAAAACAGGCCAGGGGACAGCATGTGACATGTTTTGGTTCAACATTTGTGTGTCAAACCAGCTTTTCCTCTGTTAGTTGAAACTGCTAAGTAGAAACCCTTTCATGACAGCCCTTCTTCCCTGAGCCTTGGTGCACCCAGAGGTGCAGTTTCTACGGAGGTGGCCCTCAAGGGCCTATAGGAAGCAGACCGAGTGCTGGCTCACGTGGCCACAGGTTCACCACTTCCTGGCTGCATCACACACGACTGGGAATGCAGAAGTCTTTAATTTCCAGTGTAAATACCCCCAAGAAGGAAGCAGGTTCCTGCTGGCGGTGACCATGGAATACTGGAGCTCAGTGAAGAAATGGCTTACATGTTTAAGCTCCACTGTCTTCAGGGTCAGTGCCTCTCAGCAGTTCTTTCTACTCCAAAGGGAGGAAACTGCACACGTTTTGTAGGCAACAGTTTGAAAATCACCTTTCTTACCCAGCCTTCGTTTGACAGGTGAGTCCCAGGGAGGCAGGGCGACGCAGCTGCGGGCAGAGCAGAGCTGTGGGGCCCCACCGGGTGTCCTGATGGTCTTTCTGCCTTTAGATCTGGGGGATGCTTTTGACCAGATAATCTACAGTAGCTTAAAGGAAAAGGGAAAAATGTTTTGAAACCCTATAAATTGAAATTTTAATTATAGGAATATTGCCTGTATCTTTCAAAATTACAAAGTAAACTGCCGGCCCCATCTTTTTTTTAGGCAGTCAATGGGTTTAACACTACTTGATTGACCTTCAGTACTAGAAGTACCTCTTAGACGCGAAGGCAGTGGAAAGTGTTTTTTTCCCTTGCTTGTCAGATACCACAATCGCTTGACCTTTTCCCTAACGTGAGGAACAGAGGGTCCCACGGTGAGTCACAGAGTTGGCCTTCGTAGACGGTACGCTGTTGCTGTGGCTCCTGGATGTCTGCGGCCCCCTGCAGTCTGGATGCATCTGCCCCCAGCAGGGGCCAAGGCACGCGCTAGCCTGCCACTGCGCTAGAGGGACGCTGCCCCAGTGCACAGGCTGGAGTGCCTGCATGTATGCATCAAATACACAGCTTCAGGCTTTGAGCAAAGAACAGGACAGCTGAGTCACGCTTCCCTCAGTAAGGACCTCCTCCACCAAAGTACACAAAATAGTTCCCGAAAGTAGAAAAATAAACACATTAAGGGCTTTAATCCTCTTAAATAAGTTTAAAAATTAAACATTAACATTAAAAATATACCAAGCATGTAGTCCTTAGATTTTTGAGAAAGTCCATCTCAACTAGGGAAGATAACCTTCAAGATGAGTACTAGCTGAATACAGATTTAAACGTTTGTACAAATAGATAAACAGAATGAGGCAAAAGTAACTGATTTCGTCAAACTCAGTTACTGGCAAAAAATGTGGTAAGAACCATTAAGGTCCAAATGCTCATTTCACATCTCAAAAGCAAAGCCGGAAGTCAATCACTTTTAGCAGCTAGGTTGTAACTAACACCAATGAACCCACATACTCTTCACCAAGGTCATCAGAAAATTTTTAAGAAATATTTATACTCTTGCCTTTCCTTCACTGAATGGAAAATGCAGTGGGCTAGGCAATCCAGGAACCCGAACGCCACAGGGAGATGAGGAAGACACGGCAGGGCTGGCGTGCCCGCTAGCCAAGCAGCAGGATCCCTGAAGACCTGTACTCGATGCCACCAGAGTCTGAGCGGACACAGCATCACTCGCGACACTCTAGGGTTCGGCAGTGTCCCGTCAGCCTGTTCTGTGAGCATGTGGGACTCTTAAACACGTTTTAAAAATAGATCAGATTCCCAAATTAAGAGTTCATTAACACAGATGTGTAACCAGCTTAATTTTGTTTGGCCACTGGTTACTAAAGCTTTCCAATGAAGTTTGGGAAAAGGTCAAAAGTAGTCAGACGAGAAAAGATGAACCAGCCTTTTAAGAGTCAAAGCAAGTTGATTACAAACACCCAGCCAACCCCTGCCAGGCAGCTAAGCTTCTTTCACCACCCCCACCAGGGCGGGCCTGAGGGTGCGCCCAT
Source organism: Manis pentadactyla (assembly GCF_030020395.1). NCBI lineage: Eukaryota > Metazoa > Chordata > Mammalia > Pholidota > Manidae > Manis > Manis pentadactyla. The sequence goes on from NC_080023.1 coordinate 487,075, forward strand.
GCAGCTTGTACCCCACCTTGCTGACCAGTGCCACTGTGCCCGGCTCCTTCCCCTCAACCGGCGTGTGGAACAAGGCCTCATGCTCGTAAGGGTCGAACTTGGCGCCCACGGGGTTCAACCTAAGTAAGCCATGCTTCGCGAACACCTTCTGGACCTGGACTTCAGTCATTACAAGTCCCTCGTAGAGGCTCTTCAGGTGCGGGTTCTCGTCCTTGATTTCCTCTTCTGGAACACACTGCGTTGCCTTCTCCAAAATGTCTGCGACCTCTAACAAGTCCTTGCAGAAGCTCTGAATGCCTGAATTAGAGAAATTAAAGATCATCATTGCATTCCAGATCAACTGCATGAAGCAATTCAAAACTAGCTATTTCCTTCATGCACAGACTATTAATAACTTTAATCATTTGTTGGTTCTGGAATTTCACTGGCTTAATAAAAAAAACCTTTTTTGGGTTTAAACAAGTGCTAATTAGGTATGAAAACAGCTGAAAATCTGCAGGAACATCTCACCACCAGTCCTGCTCCCCAACAAACGTGCCTCTTAGAGCATGTCTTCCCCCTGGACATTATAGCTACCAGCGGAGGCTGGCCAGCTGCACCAGGGAGGCCGCTGTTCTGCAGCACAGAGCGCAGAGCTCGGGCCCTCCAGCCGGGGGCCGCACCCTGGCTGCTACTTAACTGTTGCTGTGATCTGCTTAACCTGTCTGGGTCTCAAAATGGAGATCACAGTGCCTAACACACCGTGCGGTCATGAGGACCAAAACTGACACCCTCACACAGCCTGGGACAGGCACTGGCGGGTAAACGTTAGCGAGACATACTCCAAGCCTTAACCTTCCCTGCATGAATCTTAACCTAACACAACAAATACTGTATTAGAAAAGTCACTCAAAATTCAAGGCAGTGTATTACACAAATAAAAACTGCTTGTGGTTTTAAGAAAACGCTTCAGCTGCAGAGCAGTTAGGAAGGATGTGCTCCTGCTGGTGCCCATGTCTGCCAGGCCCCAAGGCACAGCAGCTCCACTCTGCAGAAGGGACATGTGCTTAAGCCTTTATTCCTTTTCATTGTGTTTTTACCCTCCTGCTTTAAAATGAAATTTAAAATTTCTACCTGTCTGCAGAATGTGAACACCTTCTGTGGGTCAGCCTTCATGGCAGCCGCCGGGGAATGTTCTGCCCTCTGAGGCAGAGGCATCTACCTCAAGGGACAAATGGAAACCATGGTGCCCCAAAGGAGCATTTGAGTGCCAAGGAGAGCCCCCTGAGGGACTCTAGAGCGGAGTGTCGGGAGGGTTCTGTGACCTGGGGCCTCAGGAGTCGGGAGCTATTGAGCATTTCAAGGAGGTAAAGGGTGACTGGTCTACAGGGAGGAGGCGGAGCCGGTGGAGCCGAAGGCCCCAGATGGGGCAGCAGAATGGGTGGAGGTGTGATGCAGACTGACTGTAGCTTGAGTCACTTGGGCCGGGGGTGCAGAGTAGTGAGCCAAGAGCTGTGAAGTCAGCCTGGACCAGGGTGGAGGCACAGAGGGAGGTGGGTGAATCAGCCAGCCATTCACCACTCACTGGATGGGACGGAGGTGGGATGAGGGAGCGGACGACGTGAATTCAGATTATTGACCTAAGCACCTGGGCAGAGAGACCTGGTAGAAGAAGAAAGGAGGCACAGGTCGAGGGGAAAATGAAGTTCAAAATACCTGTGAGACACGCAGGTGAAGATGCTAAGTAAACAATGGGACATCGGGACTAGACGCCCAAGAAATGTCTTAACTGGAAAGAGGCCTGTGCATGGAAGCTGTTTAGGCCCATCAGGGAGGCAAGGCACCCAGGAGCAGATGAGAAGCCTGGCCCCAAGCCTTGAGGATCCCAGAAATGTGGAGTCAGACAGAGGACAAGTCAGAGGAAGAAGAAAGGAACTGAGACGACAGCACCCAGAACAGAGTGTTTCAAGAAGAGATCTGTTATCTGTCGAATGTGGCAGCACAAGACCGAGATCCTAGTTTGCACTTGGCCCTGAGCCAGTGTGTCCTTGGGCCAAGCATTCAAGCCCTCGCTGTCAGCCTGCGGTTCTGCATCTGTAATGCAGAGAATCACGCCCGACAGTTCCACAGGTACTGATGTGGCAGCCTTGTGTTTAACAAACTCCCAGATAGGGAGCCAGATGCCTGGTTGCCACTGCTTGCTAACTCTGTGATGAGGTAGTGAGTCACTGAAGCCTCAATGATCTCAACTGGAAAATGAGAAGAACTGTGACAAAAATACCCAAAGGTGACAACCACACAGCATCTGAGATCTGAAGTGACACCAGTGTTCCCACCGGTGTAGCTACGGAGATGAAGCCCCAAGAAGCTGACCTGCTATAATGACTGGCAGGCTTACACCGAGGCCTTCACATGGAAGAGCAGTAAGTAGAGTCCGGCCACAGCCGCAGCCTCTGCTCCCGGCAGGCCCATCCTCCAGACTGCAGGGAGTGCAACCTGCAGGCACCCCACTGCCTGCCATGTCCTTTCTGCTGTCTGACACTCACATGCCCCCTCATGCCTGCCCTGCCCCATACTTTTCCAGGATCAGTATCATGTAATACTCAAAGTTACCATATAATTTTGCCTCTTCCACCAATTTTTGGCTCCTCTGCCGCAAGTTCTCGGTATCTGCCAAAGCTCGCTTGTATTTTTCCTTAAAAAATAAAGGGGGAGTTTACATGAATGAAGTATGGAACAAATTCATAGAAAAGCAAATCTGCTAAAACAAACCCCAAGTAAAAAAAACAAATGACACCTATCATTATTAGTCTGAGATTCCAGACAGACAGCAGCTTAGTAAGGAGCTGTCACGCCTGCGTTACTATCACCAGCAAGCGGGAATGGTGTCAGGGGTCAGGCCCCAGTGCAGCCCCAGGCCATTCTGTGCCAAGGGCGCAGCTGAGGAAAGACACCAAGAACTACTTTCTGGTGGTTCTGGGGGTCTTGCCACCCCTCCAGGGAGGACATTCACGTCCTCAGCAGGATCTCCAACTGAAGGGAATCCTAGAACCTGGCTGGGGGCTGGCCCACCTCACTCCCCACACCCTAGGGCGAGGTTCAGGAGAACATGGCTCCTGGGCAGGCAGCTCAGGCCTCTATTCCACCTGACAGAGAAAAGCCATCAAAGAACCTTTGGTATTTTTAACTGCCCAGAAGTGGCAGAGTTGAAACCTTACTGGGGAATAACTGTCTGAATCCGCGTGTCATGGCTCCCTCCCTCCCGGGCATTTGTTCTTCCACATCCTGAACTACTCTGGGGGGCCTCTACCACCCTGTTTCGGTCTTCAGGCAATTCCAGTGCAGTGGGTAAGAGGACGGATCAAACCCTGGCTCTGCCGTTCGGTAGCTAATGAGTGGGAACCTTGGGAACCTGACCTACCTTCTGTGCCTCAGTTTCCTTTGTGCACAGGGTCAAGGTGAGGATTAATATACATAAACACATCAGAACAGGGCCAGCACATTAAGTGCTTCATATTATCATTCTTAAATCCTGAAAGAACCTGATTTGTGCCACCTACGCTTTCACATGGAGTGACAATGCACGTCACTCCTCGTAACCAGCTCGCTAACACACCTTCCTCCCGCCACAGCACCACACGACCACACCTGTCTGTCCCTAAGACAGCTCAGAGTACTCTGCATTTGTGAGGCCACATTAAGTCTTGACCCAATATAACCTCTGTAGCACCTGACAGTGTTCTCATGGCAGAACCAAAGCACACAGGTTTGGGCTCTAGTCCTTGCAGGAGAAACTCGCTGTAGGACCCAACTGCCGCCCTTGGTCAGAAGGGGGACCTCATTTGGCTCAGTCTCTGGTGGCAGTGAAGCAAGGAGCCCGGCCAGCCGGGCCGGAAGAGATCGCCCGAGGCCTGGCTGACCTGCTTCCCCACTGAGCCACGCAGCCTTACCACAGTCTCCTTCAGCTGCTCTTCTAACTTGAGCTTCTCTTCCATGAGTATCTTCTCTGTAGAGGGAAGATCTGTCTTCTGCTCATTCTGACCCATGTCCTCTTCCAGGTTCTGGCCACTGTTCTTCTGCTTTGCAGCCGTGCACAACAGACGAGGACAAGGCCTAAGGAGTCCACATGCTAGAAATTAAGACTGGTTTTTTGGCTTGCTAGCCAGGTATGTATTAGAAATCCAAGGTCATTTAAAACTATTTGCTATTATTTTAAAAGGAAGAAGAGATTTATTTTAGATCCAATAAAGGCAAATCGTGTATGATGTATAGAAGCTGTTTATATAAAATCTCCTGCAATACATGCCTAAACTAATGTCAGTGTACCATGGCTATGGCAGTACCTCCTCCTCTCTCCATTCCAAACACCTAGAGGTGTGAATGCTGACTGCACAGAGGACAGGGCAGGTATCTGGCCCAAGGGCGTTTTCTGTCACGCAAAAAATCTCTCTCTATACAAAAAGAACTATACTTCTGGGTTTAAAAATTATAAAAGAGGAACCATGTGCTTTGGGAGGCTCAGCATACAGTATTTCTAGCTTTGGGGAAATGGCCAACCATGCAAAGGTTTGCACAGGGGAACTTTCAAGGACAGGTAAAAACTACACTTCAAAGCCGAGAATGGAGGCGACAGACCCATGCAGGAAGTGAGAACTCACCAGACAAAGGCATGCAGGTAGGAAAGCATGGGGTATATACAGGGGAAATACAAGCTCTAAAATGAATACTGGAAGTGATGTAAGTTGTTGTCCAATCTGATCCTCACGTGAAAAAGGTTCAGCGATAAGCCCAAGGTCGCAAAGCCATTTAATGAATGTTGAACTTGTCTTAAAACCCAGATTTCTTCACCAGGACGAGGGGAGCTCTTCTTAACTATGCCACAGTCCGGGCTGAACATACACTACATTCAATTTTCTTCCCGGACTAAAGAAAACTGCCTCAGTGAACAGGGAAGCCATCAGGACAGAGACTATATTACAAGGATGTTTACAGCAGTTCTATACGCTGACAAGCTGGAAACAGAACGCTCGTGAATGAGGAAACAGCTGAACAAGCTGCTGCTTCCACAATCTGGAACACTGGGCAGCTACCAAAAAAAAAATGCGTTAAGCTGTCATCTCTTGGACACACTATGGGTATACTGTGCGGTAATTCTCTAGAGAAATACAAAAAACATGACCCTATTTTTGTGAAGACAAACCAGAAATCCTGGGTGTGTATACAAGTGTCTTAGGCCTGTAGACAGATCGAAGGATCTACTGGTCTGTTACTGTGGGGTGGGCAGCAGTAACCTTTTCATTTCATTTTTATTTTTATGAGTTAAAAAAGCTAATAATTTAAAAGCTGAGTGTGCTGTTGTGAAGCCTGTCTTGCTTTCTAGTTGCCCTGACCTCTGGGTGGGTGGTCACAGCCTCTCTGCAGGTGGGCTTAGCTCTGCAGACCTGTTTCTGTTCAGCAGCACAGCCAACAGGGGCTCTGGCAGCAGCTGCAAAGTTGGCATGGGACGAAGCAGGGCTGTGCCAGAGCTCGTCCCATTTACAGAGAGGGAAACTGAGTCTCAGCCTATTTCTCTAAGAGTTATGACTACGATTCAGATCTCCTTACTCCCCCATCTGAGCCTCTCCACAAAACCAGTTCTCAAGAAACAGAAATTAATGCTGACTCGATCATTTTCTTGGCGATTAATTTCAGGTACAAAACCACTTATTACTTCAGCAAAAAGCCTTTTTACTCAGGTATTCCAGATGGCTCAGTGCTGTTTCTGGATTTTGTTTTATGTAATTTATCAGGCTGGCAATCACACCTTAACCCCTTTTCACTGGAGGTAACCTTCCCCTCACCGGCCCGTCTCCCCACGGACAGGGGTAATCTTGAGGGAAAAGACCAGGCCCTGCGTTGCCCAGCTTCCACTCAAGGTTTGACCCAGAGCATCGTTTCTAGTAAGCAATTCGGTTCTGCGCGTTTCCTCCGACACAGAAGATGCTGAGTACTCGCCAAACTAACGAGGTACGACTGTCAAAAAGCAGACACCTAAGATCTTTTTTTTTAAGCAAATAAGGCGAAGGCCCTCCCTGTGGAGTCACTGCACCTCACCTAACGGAACTCTTCTCCCCACGGAAGGGCAGGGCCGCTGCACTCCTGACCTCAGGATCCGGAAGAAGAGGCGGCGAGGGAATTCGGGGCCGGGTGGAAAAAACCCGTGAACCGTGTCCGGGAGCCTTGGTTCCACGGAACTTTCCGGGCGCCTCCCGGGCACGTGCCTGGCTCTGCCCGACCCGGCCTTGGACAAGCTCCGGTCCGGCGGCCCTGGGGTTCCGAGGAGGGGCTGTGCGCCGGGCCGGGACACTTGCGCAGTCCGCGCGGGCCTCCTTCCCTCCAGGCCCGCCGCGGCGAGGCCCGGCCATAGGGGGTGGTCCGCGCCCCGCGTCGGGGAACCGCGGACCCACGACGCCCCGCTCCCGGGGACACCACCGGGGCGGCCTCGGCCGGACGGAGCGAGAGGCGGCAGATCGGGGCAGGGGCGGCACTGAGGACCGCGCCCTCCTCAGCCACAGTCATCCGAGTGCCCCTTACCTGAAAGACAATCCCAAAGCCGGGAGGCTGCACCGCGCCAACCTCACGCACCGAGCCGCCATAACTCCGCCGCCTCCGGCACTGAGTACGCACTAAGCATGCGCGGAGGCCGCTGGCCCGCCCCCTCGGGGGGCCAGGCCTCTCGCGCAGACTCTGTGCCTGCTTCCCCGCCCAACCACTTCCTCTCAGCCAATCCTCGACCAGTTCTCCCATGATGGAGAGCCAATAGTCACCAATAATTGCGAGTGAAGAGGAGCACTTTGATGGTGGAGGGGGAACCACCAGCGGGTGGTATCTGAGGAGCCCCAGAACGCGAGGTGAAAGGTGAAGGGAACGCAGGGAGGAGACTCTCTTTCCGTGGGCGGGGCGTGCCTAGGGACTAGCCAGTGGGGAGTCAGGAGGCAAGAGGGCGGGGCGGGGCGGCAGCGCGTCGGGGGCAGGGTTCCGGAAATGCGAGGCCTGCGCGGCCTGCTCGCGGCAATTTCCGGCCTGGTGGGCGGATCGGGGCTCGGCTTGTGTTGTGCCCGAGTCGTCGCGGGTCGGGGGCGTTTGGCCCGCTCTGCCGAAGGCCCAGCGCCTGGAGCGGAGCCGGACGCACGGGGCGCCCAGCGTTGGCCGAATGCTGACAGCCTCGCCGACAGGTGCTTAGGGGCCGCGGTGAGAGCGGCCGCGGGACGGCCGCGGCCTCGGCCGGTGGCTCGGTGCGAAGGCGGAGCAGGCTGGTGGTACAGGGACTCTGGCGCTCTCGTGCGTTTGCTTAAAACAAAAGACAAAACCCAGGGAGCAGGTGTGACAAAAAGTTAGGTTTGATGCTGGATGGTGGGAATGGGGGTGCGGGCTTCTTTGCACTTTCCTCTCGCCTTCAGTTTTCTGAGAAGAAAAAGTAAGAATAGCACCTCGGAAAACTCTGGGGACTTCTAAGTCCAAACGGTTTTATCAGTCCTGTTATCGGGCCCCAGAGACCAAGCTCTGGAGTTGCGATGTTACAGAAATGAACACTGAACTGGAAAGAAAGCAGTTTATTAGATAGATACAAGGGAGCTGACAAGAAAGAGGAATGTCAGCTCCCCGAGGGGGTTGTGCGTAAGGCTTTTAAAGGCATCTAAAGAGGGTGAGGGTTCTGGCCGGAGCGGTGTTGATGAATTGTTCCGGACGTTACCTCCGTCGTTCTGGTGCCTCCGCTTAGTGGTCAGCAGATGTTAACTGACAGGCTTTCCCAAAACATGGTCAGGGACCTCCCTTGATGTTTCTATAAGATAAACAGACACAAAATAATTTTTGTAATTTCTTTCTTCCCCAAGGCAATGATTCTTATTGCAAAAACAGGGACTGGGCATTGATCCTTGGGAGTGTTCGTTCTGGCTTAAGATTTGGCTGGCTGGTTGTTGACCGTATGGCCAGTTTATGGCTTACGATACATTTTTCTTAGAAGACATTTTGGGAATTTTTACCTTTTAACCTTTAAGCCTCAAGATGGAGGTTTAACTTAAAATGGAGTCCCTCTTGTTCTTCCTTATGCTGGCTCACGTCCAGTCTGACAAAGGTCACAGCTACTCAGTCACGTGGGTGAAGAGGCCAAGGTGCAGAGAGAGGAGCGGCTGGCTTTTCCTGTGTTCCTTAGTTGCCGGCCCCCAGGGAGGCCCTGGAACTCTGGCGTAGCTCCCGCTTTGGCCCTGCAGTCCCCGCAGTCTGCCCTGGGTGGAGGGCTGGAGCCTGTGGCCTCCTCAAGTGGGGTGCAGCCTGTGCATCACATTTGTGAGGACCAAGCCTCTATTTTGCTTTGCTACCTTTAAAAGCGTTCATAGTGTTGAATGCACACTTGCTGTGTGCCCTGCCTGGTGCCAGCTGCAGGAGGAGGCAAACAGCCAAATCCAGAATGTGGGATGTTTGGACCATGACCCAGCTAGTTAATTAAGGCCTGGAGGTAAAAAAAAAGGAAGTAAGGCTGTTTGAGAATAAAAGGGTTTAGAATACCTCATCTGTGGAATGTGTGGACCTTACCTGGATCACGGTCAAACAAGCCACCTGTAAAGACATTTATGAGGCAGTAGGGGACATTTTAATATAAATAGTATTAGGTGATAATATTTACTGATATTTTTGTTAGGGAGAGATAATGGCCTGGTGGTTAGTTAAAAATGTCCTAATAATCATTTAGAGATGCAAATGGAATTACTTGCAGTAAATTGCCAGTGTGTGGGATTTGCTTTATAAATACTCTGGTTAAAAAAAAATGATAAAAACCCGAATGGCAAAATTGATTGAAGTGGCAAAGTTAAAATTGGATGAGGAATACAATGGGAATCATGACTTGTATGTTTGAAATTTTTTGTAATACAGTTTAAAATGATGGTATTCATGTTTCTCATTGGCTGTGACCAGTGAGAAGTCACTTAATTGCTCGTGGCTTTGATCTCACCTGTAAAACTGGGGTCATAATTTATTCTGTTTATTCTGAGATTTAAAAGCAATACAAATACTCATTTCCTAACTCTTCTTGGGGCTTAGAATCAGAAGGGCATCTTGGCCATAAATAGCTCATGGTGCAGCATGGGGGCAGTCAACAGTTATAGTGACTGTGTTCTGAGACAGAGACAAGCACAGGTTGTCGCAGTGGCAGTGCCACCCTGGGGACACTGAACCACCGGTGGTCTAGGCCAGTCAAAGCCACGCTCTGGATGTGTATCCAAATGATGAATTTCCCTGAACAGCAGCCTTCCTGTCCTGCCGCCTCATGGCCCCAGAGGGAACTGTGTCCAGAGGTGTCATTTTCCGTGGGCTCTTGGGAGCCTGCTCTCGTAGTTCCGTGAGGTCTGGAACTTCCCGACCTGAGTGAGAGTCCTCTCCACGTGGAGATGAGGCTGTGTGTGTGGGAAGACTCCTGGATAACCCCACGGAATGCGCTTCCAGCAAAAGGTGCGGGTGGCCTGGGCAGGGCCTGCAGGAAAGAACAAGCTAAACGGCACATGGAGCCGCCAGCAGGGATAGGGTGATGCTTACAAAGAAAAGCGTCCTCAGGAGAAGGTTGTGCGGATGGATCAGTAGCACGTCGCCGTGGGTGTGATGTTTGTAAGGGCGGCCGTAGGTGCCAAGCTCTGTGCAGATGTCCCTTCTCAGATCAGCCCCAAACAGGGCGAGGAGGGGACGACCTGGCCAGGTTAGGTAATTTGCTCAAGGTCATGCAGGCAGGAAAAGGCAGCTTCTGTGTATTTGCCCCAACGGATCCCAGCTTCCAGGTGACTGTCAGGGCTGAAGTCAGAACCCACTCAGTCTCGTGTAGAGTCATGGCTGTTGCCCAGTTGCACCATCATCATTGGTTTTTTTTGGCCCTCGGCAGGGCCAGGGCCTTATATCCAAGTCTGGAAATAAACAAATTTTTGAAGATGTGGGTATGATGACTGTGGTGGGCACAGTTCTAGGAAGGGGCCCCAAGATACCCACCCTCTCATTCACTCAAATGGTAATCCAGGTGCTGTGGAGGGAGAAAGACTCAGATCCGCTGCTGGTCTAAGCTGGAGGGGAGCAGGGACGGGTGGGGGGCGTTGGGGGCCTCCTAACAACAGAGAGTGGTCCCAGCTGGCTGCCCGCAAGGAAATGAAGACCTCAGGCCTGCTGTCCCAAGGAGCGGAACTCAGTAGCCTGCACAAGCCCCCGGAAAAGAGCCCAGCCCGGCCGGCACCTTGATCTTGGCCTTGTGAGACCTGGAGTGGAGAATCCAGCTTCATTAACTAAGCCGCATAGTAACCCATGAGGTAGGCTTCACTTTTTAGTTCTCTCCATTTACCTTTGTTTTGGGTCACAGTGCACAGAACAGATTAATCATAACCCTTGTGCCCATTCTCAACCTGGATTATTCTTGGCCCGCGTGCGTCGGTTTCAGTGCTGTAGAAGCCCCCCTGAACCCACCACCTAGAGGGCACCCGGCTTCTCAGGGTGAGAGACTGGCCTGAAAGAGGGACCTGAAAACCTGGTGGCAAATTTCTCTGCCCCCCACCCAGCACACGGGCTCCCCCCGAAAGGGGAGTTCTTGGTAAGAAAATGCCACCGGAAGGGGCTGCAGACATTCCTGTTAAAATAACTCTGCAGAAAGAGCCGGATCTGTTGCGTGGGGGACATACAGATACAAGGCTGATGAGCACCCCTGCCCCGAGAACCTGGGGGGCTGCTGTGGTGGGGCTGGAGGATCCCAGTGGGGCTCGGGTCCCCTGTGGGAGCCCTGACTCCTTCCTGAGGAGGGTGGGCATGAGGGTGGCTTGCCTCAGGGACAGGAAAAGAGAGGGGAGGTAGTGAGTTCCTTGAATCCTGAGGAGAGCTTCTTACAAAGCCTGGGGGCCTGAGACTATGAATTTAAGGCTGATTGAATCGCTTGTCACAAGCCTAGTATGGTTTGAACCCTCCTGTGTGTTGGTTAAGGCAGTCCTTACACAGAAAAAAGTCAGAACTCTGAAAGTGCTTTGGGTGAGGGTGGCAGGAGGGACACTTTGTCATTATAAAAATAATGGTCATTATAGAAATGGAACATGTACAAGGGAGTCCCTCTCTCATCCTTATTGGGACATTGGGCGTCTGCATGCTCTGTCTCCCCTTCACTCTGCTCTTGGATTGATCAGAATCCAGAGCTGGAGCCAGAGGCGTCCTGCGGGGACAGCCATGACCCTGCAGGACCTTGGTGATGACAGGTGCAGTGGGCCTCTCTGCATCTTGGTCTCCTCATATAAGCACGTGGCTATGTTGCACGTTCCGCAGATAATGATGGAGTATTAGTGACAGTGGTACCATCAGTGAGGGTGTTCTGGACAGGATGTGTGGTGCCCTCTCGTGGGCAATGCTTGGGGGTGGAAGGGCCCCCAGGGCCTTTGCCCCTTCCCCTGCCCAGGGGCTGGGGTGGCTGATGCAGACACACCTTCGCCCGCTCACTCCTGAGCCATCTGGGAGCAGGGAACCAAAGAACCAGGAGACATTGTTAACCACAGACATTGCTCCCCCTCACGCAAAGGTTGGGCACAGCCCTCAGCTCCCATGGTGCCTCTGTGGCTCCAGGCCTCGGGGCCCAGTTCCTGCCTGCCCGCTGCTGTGCCCTCCCCTTGCCCTCACAGTGAGGGTGGAGCTCCAGACATCCCAGCAACATCCTGAACAGCAGGTGGCAGAGCTGGGGGAGGCAAAGGTCACAAGGGTGCCCGGAAACACATCAACTCACATCCTATTGACCAAAACTTAGCCACACGGCCACACTTAGCTGCAAAGGAGTCTGGGAAATGTCGATATCCTTGTGATCCACTCAGCTGAAATCCTACTCCTGCAGACCAGTGAGGAAGGATGCTTGGGGACAGCAACGGCTCCCCCCAGGGTCTTCCAGGGCACTGTCCCTCCTCTGGTTGTAGGAGGCCCTCCTCCTCTGAGACCCAGAGATTGGGTCAAACGTCCCGAGTGCCTGGGGTCACCCCATTACTGCAGGCTCCCACCCACATGCACGCATTAAACACTGCTGTGTTCCAGGCTCTGTTCAGGTATTGGCGCTCCCTGTCCCACCCCACTGGCTAATCAGCCTGGGATCTGAGAGGCCAGGGGATCCCCAGGGCCCACAGCCAGCAAGTGCTGGGACCAGGCTCTGAGCTGGGTTCCGTCCTGGACCTCATCTCAGGCTGAGGAGGCCGTCCTGTCAGGCACTGCAGCCCGGAGCCCTGGAGTGCCCTGCCTCACCTCTCACACCCACCCTGCAGCAGGACCTGCCCCTGGACCTTGGGGACAGGCCTGCCTCCCACCTTGCCACACCCTCATTAGCACCCCCAGCCTCCCCGATGTGGTCCCCCCTGCATAGAGCCTGCCTGGCTCCTGCAGCCCTGCCTGAGGCCCGCCCAACACCACCCACCTTTGTGCCCTTGCCCTGTGCCCTCTGGGGGCTTCAAGTCTGTAGTGGGCATGGCTGCCACCAGTGCCCAGAGCGTGCCTTGTGCCAGTTGGAGGCTCACTCTGAGGCCGTGGCTCACAGAGGTGCTGCGCTCGGGGGCAGCCCAGCCAGAGCTCGGCCCCCTTTCGTCCTCGGGGCTGCAAGCAATGGAGCTGGGTTCCTGCGGTGGGCCTGCCAGGCCTTTCAGGCGCGGCCCCACCCTGGCCCATGCGTTCCTTTGGGCCTCCCCTGAGCTGAACACACGCCGCCTCAGGTCAGGGCAGGGTCTTCCATCTGCTCTGAGCTCAGTGGCCTATGCAGCCCCCTGCTCCTCACAAGCCTGCCAGACAGTAAGGGATGAGGGGTGAGCGGGGTGAGGGCCTCTGGGACGTCTGAGGAGGCAAATGCCCCCTGGTGACCACACCAGAATCGTGTCCCTCTCCAGGATATGGTCAAAGTTACAGCTGACTCGGATTCACCTACTTTTTTCGTAGGTGTGGAAACCTGGAAAACACCTTCTCCAGAGGGAGTTTTCAAAGCTGCAGGTTTTCCTTCAGAAACAAATCCTGTGTCCCGAGGCAGCTGGAAAGCAAACCGGAAGCTGGCCAGGGCCAGAACCCCGGACGCCATGCACAGCCCACCTGGCCCCATCTGCCCACCTGCCGTCAGCTGTAGGCAGTACCCAAGAAGCCCCACTTGGTTCTGTGTTTGGCCAGGTTGGAGTTTGATTTCTGGAACAGGAAGCATCTTGGTACTTTTCTCTTGTTTTTTAATTGTTTTTCCTTTTTGTTGGCTTGTTTGAACTTCCTGGCATGTGTTTTGATTCCCTTCCTCTAGGGACAAACTGCCCACCCCCACCGAGCCTGAGGGCTTTGCTTGGGATCCAGGCCTTTTACACAACCCCATCCTTTTGTCAACAGTGATTGGTCCAAGGGCTGGGTGTGTGACCCAGACAGGGTCAATCAGATCCCTCTGTGGAATTGCTACATGGCAGCTGGAGGAAGCAGTTCTCTTCCTGCCAGGATTCTCAGGCTGGGGGACAGGTATCCGGGCCCTGTGTCCCCTGCCCCTCCCCAGGGGGAACCTGCTGCTTCTGGAGGACCCGAACAAGAGTAGGGGAAGGCCGGGAGACACAGGTCTGAGGGTCCGAGTCCTTCATAAAGTGCTTAAAACCTTGCTTCTGGCAGCCCTTCGTCCTGAGATGCACCACCATCTATCACAGCGCTGAGAACCAACTGTGAAATCAACTCCATTTGCTCCAGGTGGTTGGAGTTGGTCTGTCACAACTGATGGCCCTCAGTAAGTGCATCTAGTCACGTCCAAGGCAGGTGTCACAGTAATGCCGAGGGACCAATGAGGAAACACAGGGCGGGTCCAGGGTCCAGATCCCAACCTCCTGCTGCGGATCTCCTGCTGTTCACAGCATCCAGAGGGCCGTCTCTCCTGTAACTGCGTCATCACTTCCACAGGGTGGCTCTTCGCTATAGCCCCACAAGGGTTTTCCAGAGGAGGGGCCTGCACACAGTGCCACCCACTGCCCCATGCCTCAGACGGGGTTGGCAGGAGGGCGCTTACGCAGCTGTGTGAGGGCCAAGCACGTGTGCCATGGTGGAGGTCAGAACACGGAGGAGGCTGCCTCTGAACTGCTTCTGCCAAAATTCTCCCAATTATCTTCTTGAAGTGTTAGTAGTCATTTCAGGAATAACAGTGACACCAAGAAAACCTAGCCTCCGCGTCCTCCCCTGCTTGCCTTGCTCAGCAGCCTGTGTGAGGCCCTGGGCTGGGCACCCCCACCTCCACCCGCAGCGGCTCTGGGAGCCCATGCCGCAGACCATCCTGCAGACGAGGGACGGTGCCAGGGAGGGCAGTGGGAAGAGAATCGCATCTGACCTAGTGCTTGGGGCTGTGGGCAGACCAGCGCATCAGGGTCAGGGTGAAACCCTCTGCAGTATCAGAAAAATTATTTTGATTACACGAGTAGTCTATGAATACTTTCTGGAGAAAATCCAAACAATGCAGAATGATAGTCCTGGTCCCTGAAATGGTCAAATACTACAAAGGTGGTTCTGTGGCCTTCTAGTTATGTGTCCCTGGCCATTTATGTAAATGTGTGTGTGTGTGTGTGTGTGTGTGTGTAGATAGATGATAAATTTGGTTTTAAGGGTTGGTCATATTTCTGTTCTACAATTGCTTTAAAAAACTTACTTCCATGCCAGCAAATATAATCCTTACCAATAACTGTGAATGTATTTAACTATTTCCTTATTGGTGAGCATGTTTAGGTTGTTTCACTCAGCTGATGCACTTGGCTTTGATCTTGCATTTCCTTCCAGTTCCAGTAAACTTTTCAGTGATTCTGGGTAATCACATCTCTGATGTTGCTACATCCAATTCTCAGAGAAGAAAGAAATTCATCTGAGAAAAAGCTTGCATGCAAGTGAATGTGACACTAGCATGTCATGAAGACCTGGGGTGGGCCTGCATTTGAACTCAGTTGGCAAGATACATGGACCAAGCTAAACCCAGCACCCTTGAAGGACTTGGGCTGGGGGCTTTGGGAACCCCACGCTACGCTGCTCTTCAGGCAGGTTCTCCAGGAAGGCTGCTCCCTCGTGAGCCGCATACCTAGGGCCCTGCCACCCACCTTGACATGAGGACACTCATCTGCAGAGGGGGATTCCAGGAGCAGGGAGGAGCTTGCTCCTGAGCGTGGCTGCCCTCTGGAGGGTGCACACCCACTCTGCACGTTGAGCATGGTCTTGGGCACACAAAGAGGCAAGTGTTGCCAGGCTTACAGAGCCGCAGAACAAGGGAAAGAGATGTGGTAGGTGGGCTCCTTGCTGCAGGGACCCATTTGGCACAGCCTGGTGATGATTTCTTGCAGTCTGCTCCTGCCAATTCCTAGGAGCCCAGGTGTCGCGTCTGCCGGCTGTGCCATGTGGGACACGCGGCCTCTGAGGGAAGAGACTCCCTGGGAAGCAGCCTAGGCTGAATCCACGTGGCACAGCCCCCAGGGAGCCTCAGCCTGTAGCCTGGGTGTTGTTGCCTCTTGGAGGGCAGGGAGCAAAGCGCTCATTCTTCCTCGGCACCAAGGATGGCGCCCTGTCCCAGGGGCACCTCAAGAAACGGGCAGCTGAGCAAGGAGGCTTGCGGTGCAGGCAGGGTGTCGGCTCCGCCGCTTCAGGGATGTGTGCGCTGCTGCCAAGGCCACGTGCTTTGGCCTTCCTCCCCGGAGGCCTCCTCAGCTCCCTCCTCGGCCCGTGGCACTGCTGCCACTGCCCCCCTGCCCCTCTGCAGGCACAGAGGAGCTGCTGGTCTCCTGTTTTCCTCTCCGTGGCTCTGCTTTTCACCTTGCTGGTGCTCCTGCCGCAGGGGTCTTTCTGAATGTGTGTGTGTCTGTGTGCATGCGTGAGTGTGTGCATATCTCAGGGTGCACCTCTGCAGGTATGTCTGTCTGTCTGGTCAGCATGTCGGTCTCTGTGTGTATCTGGCTGTGTGTCTGGCTGTGTGTGTGCATGTATCCTGGCTATGGAAGCCTCAATCTTGGTGTAATTTTTCTTTTCAAATATAATGGGCCTGTGGTCCCCACTGTGACTTTTGCTGCCCATTTCTCACCCAGAATCCTTTTTCTAACAGTGCCCCTGCTGGGCTTCTGCTCCAACCGAATCCAGCCTGCACTTAGGAAGGGGGAACAGGGCTTAACATTGGTCTCAGGTAGCTTGAGACCTTGCGGCGTGGAAATCCTCAAGTCCGCCCCAAACCACTGCAGTTATGGAGTCATGGACTGTGACCTTTTTACCCCCACCTCCATGACAGATCAAAACAAGAGCTCAGTCAAGCTGCACAGAGATGCCCAAGACAGGGGCCAGATGCCAGCCCTTAAGTCCTTCCTTCCAGAGAGCAAGCAGCTTGAGTTTTCCAGGGTTTCAGATGAGAAATCCATAGCTTTGGGTTTCGGTCCCTCCCCTGGCGTTAGGCGCGTCTGCTGCTTTACTCACCTTTCTCAACTCTTGGAAACCATCCTCAAATCACTGCCTCCGGATGGCTCACATTTTGGTTCACACTCAGGAATTTCGTTCATCTAGTTCACCTGCATACCACCAGCTCTGCAGTAGAGTAATTGACACGTTGTTTACTGAATGCAAGAATTAAGAATCGAAATGAAGATTTCCATACAGGAAAAGAATTACTGAATGAAAGGTGATGGGCAGCATGAATCCTTAAAAAAAAAAAAGACACCAGCTGGGTCAAAGACTTCACAGCTTAACCCCAACTTCAGGTGCCAGCCACCCGTTCCAGACCTCCTGCACTTCTGACCAACTGGCTATAAATTGGGACTTCCCATGACATCCTTCTAAAGTTCAGTAATTTCCTAGGGTGGCGCACAGAACTCAAGAAGACACATGACACATAGATTCACACAGGCTATATATATATCCTTTGCATCCTTTGGAAAGATACAGATGAACAGCCGGATGAAGAGGTGCATAAGGGAAAGGTCCAGAAAGGCCATGAACACAGGCTTCTGTAACCTGTGGAGCTGGGTGTGCTCACTAATTCTGAAGCTCTCAATCTTCTGGTTCAAGCGTGTTTAGAGAGCTCAGTCTCCAGTGCTCCCCACCCTTCTTTCGGGAGTGGGGCTGAAAGTTCCCACCCTCTCATCTCTTGGCCTTTCTGCTGACCAGTCCCATCCTGAGGCTATCTAGGGGCTCCACCATAAGTCACCTTATTAACATAAACTCCGTGGTGATGGAAAGGGACTCATTATAAATAACAAAAGATGCTCCTATTAGGGGATTCCAGGGTGTAGGACTTTTGAACAGGGAACAAAGACAAAATACTTATTTCTTATTATAGCAAAGGCTGTCATAGACTTCTGACACTAGTCACTAAGATCTTTAACTGGTTTTCTAGTCCTACCCCCTGAGCAGCGTTTAATAGTTTGGTTTCCCATATAGGACTTTCCACTGGGGAGCAAATGTTCAAGGAGCTAACATACTCTCGCTAACTTGCCAATTTATTTAAATAAACAAATAGGTCTTACAGTTTTGATACCAGTTTCATGTGACTGCAATTAGTGGGGGAGTTAGTATCAACTCTGTACTAAAAAATATTGGCAAAACTGGTTATTAATGCAGCAAATACAAACAAATACAGGTTCCTACCTCACACTAGGTACAAAAATAAATTCCAGGTAGATGGAAGAGCTAAATAAAATACGGTAGAAATATTATGATTTTAGGACATTATATAACTGCATTAAAAAAGAACTAACGAGCCATTTAAAAATATATATATTTGACTACATAAAAATTTTAAATATGTTAAATCTGTTAGTAGTTAGGGATATGTAAGTAAATCGATGAGATACCATTTTTTGCTTAAGTAGGCAAAAACAAAACAAATTTTATTGGTACTATCCATTGCTTTCCAGGATATGGGGAAACTGAGAGATACGCTCATATACTGTTGTCATAGTGCTGGAAAATAGCCTGTAAATACTTACTAAAATTATAAATACACACATGCACATTTCAGTAGAAAGTCCCACGTATCTTAAATAAACACCAGGGTATGTACGGATGTGAACGCAGGGATGTTCATTATGGCATGGTGTTGCCGGAAAGAAGTCAAACGATCCAGATGTCTTCAGGAGGTGATCTGTTGACCAAATGATGATGTACACATACTATGGCATATTATGCAGTCATTAAAAATAGCTCTAACTTGAAAAAAATAAATCCATAGCTTTTTAGTTTTACTAAATTATTGTTAACCACTGATAGATGATGGATGAACAAAATATATACACAGAATGAAATATTCAGCATTAAAAAGGGAGAAAAATTTAACGTTCTGCAACATGGATGAAACTTGAAAACATCATGCCAAGTGCAGTGAGCCGGACAACGAAAGGACAGGCACTGTGGGTTCACTTGTAGGGGTCACCCAGGAGAGGCGAGTCCACAGAGACAGGAGGTAGGTAGTGTGGTTGTTACCGGGGGCCGAGAGGGGGCGGGAGGTTGGGACGGAGTGTTCATGGGGACGGTTCCTGTTTGGGAACATTCTGGAGATGACGGCAGGGATGGTCAAGCAACACAGTGAATGCACTTAATATCACTGAATTGTACATGTGAATGGCTGGCTCAGTGGCAAATTTTATGTTTCATGTATTTTGTCACAATTTTAAAATTAAAAATAAGGTAAGAAAATACACCCAGGATGGCTTTGAAAACGTTTTGCTAAAAGCAGGACTGAGTATGCTTAGGTAAATCTGGGCGGAGTATCTCTCTAGATGGCAGCAAATGAAACCTCTCCAAGACCTCTTGCTTAGGCAATTTTAGTTTCTTCTAAGTAGTAAAACATACACGAGCAACAAATTAAATTCTCAGAAAAACAAGATTGATAACATTTTATGGCCCATTTATATTGTAAATTTGCAATTAAGATAAAACCAGTTCCAGAAACTTGAACAGGTGGTATGAATTAAATTGTGTCCCTTCAAAGTTTGTATGTGGAAGTCTTAACCCCCAGTAGAATGTGACCTTATTTGGAAATAGGTTCTTCACAGAGTCACCAGGTCGCGATGAGGCCATCAGGGTGGGCCCTGATCCAGTACGACCAGTGTCCTTGTAAGAAGAGGAGATGTGGACACACAGACACAGGGTGAAGGTCATGTGAGGGTGCTGGCGGAGATCAGGGCGATGCATCTGCAAGCCGAGGTGCACTGAAGGCTGCCGGCCCCCAGAGCTGGGCAGGCAGGGCAGCCTCTGCCTCAGCCTCAGAAGGAGCCGCCCTGCTGACACCTCCATCTTCTGGCCCTGGAACTAAGACTATCTGCATTTCTGTTGTTTAAGCCAGGTAGTTTGTGGCGCTTTGTTGTGACTGCTCTAGGAAATGAACACACTTGGCTTCAAACAACAGACTGCCCTTCCCTCTGATTCTGTTCAGATTTTCCTCTTTTGAAGACACCAGTCATGTTGGATTAGGGCCACCCCGTGTCCACGACCTCAGGTCAGCTAATCACATCTGCAATGACCTCATTCCGAAACAAGGTCACATTGGCAGGCACTGGGGGTGGGATTTCAATATATCTTCTGAGAGGACACAATTTAACCCATAACAAGTCTGCCCTCTGGCCCCCCAATTCATTTCCTTACGGCATGGACTGTCTGTACTATTCCAATACCTCCAAAACTCAACCATTCCAGTATCAGCCATGAGCCTGAAATGGCTCTGCTTCTGTCACGGTGCTGGTCACCCTGTTTCGTAGCCGTCTACCAGAACAACCTGCAAAAGACACAAGATTGCACTTCGTAAAACTAAGTGAAATTTTCTACTGACTTTCTGTTTCTTCTTCCTGAGTCTTTGTATCTAGACAGAACTGAAAAGGATTTTTCATTAGAGACCTGTGGTTTCGGTACAATCTGAGCAAATGTTTTTTAAAAAGTCTTTAGGATCTGTAATGATGTCCTCTCATTCTTCATACTAGTAATTGGTAGCCTCCCTCTTTTTCTCCTGATCAGTTTAACTGGAGTTTATAAATGTTATCAACCGCAGAGAACCAGCATTTGATTCATTGATTTATGCTCTGTTATTATTTCTTGTGCTTATTTTGGGTTTCATTTGTTCTTAGATTTCTAATTTCTTAAGATGGAAGACAAAGTCAATAATTTACCCTCCTTCTTGCTGTAAAAACATTTTTTAAAAACTTTATTGAGATATACTTCACACCCCATACAGTTCTCTTTCAAGTGTATGATTCAGTGGTCTTGAGTATATCACTCAGACCAGGACTTACACGAGTGCCCCCTGGTTCTCAGACCTCTGCATTCAGACGGAATTATACCAGGGGCTCTGCTGGGTCTCCAGCTCGCAGATGGCAGGGCGTGAGCCTTCCCAGCCTCTGTAGCCCTGAGCTGATTCCTGTAATACATCTCGTGTGTATATACATCTACACAATCCTGTTGGTTCTGTTTGTCTGGAGAACCCTGACTGTACTAACTTAGGCCTCTGCTTCTGGGCTGGGCATTTTCCCCAGCACCTGGCTCTGACCTATGACAGGATGGCTGGGAAGTCTTGGGCCACCTCCCAGGGCATCTTACGGGCCTGGGACTGCCCAAGGGATTCAGGGCGGTGGGGCTCCTCTGGGCTGAGGACGCCGCTGAGGTTGCCCAGTTCTCTGCAGCCGCCTCTTGCCCCATCTGTAAAGAGGGCTCAGGTGTGATGCTGACAGCACCTGGTTTTGACACGCCAGAATTCCTGCTGGTGATGTTTTCCTGATGTCAGCAGTTCTGGACACGCAGAGGAGAGAAATGCGCATGGCTCAGCATGAGCATGGCTGTGCACACACCTCCAGCATGTGCCAGTCCTTGGAGGCACGGAGCAGGTGGGGAGCACATGGGGGCAGAGCTGTGGGTAGGGAGTGAGGAGACCTGGCTCCCGGTCAGTGCTGCCCCCGGCTCCCCGTGCGACAGGAACAAGGCCCGTCCCTCTCCGCGCCTGTTTCCTGGGCTGTAAGGCAGCCTGTGCTCCGTGGTGGCAGGGGCCCATTTCAGCTCCTGACAACATGTGGCCCAGAGCCCCGTGGGACGCACTCTGTCCTTACTTCCCTCATCTGGCCTTCATCCCAAGGGGGAGGGGCTGGCGGTTTCTGGGCCTCTGTGCCCCCAAAACCCCTCCTCAGCCTGACCTGCCAGCCTAGCACGTCCCTGTCCCTGCTGCTGTCTCCTGCTGCTGGGGGGCTCCTCCCACCCGGGGAAGAGGGCTGGGGCAGGAGGTCTGTCAGCAGGACCCCAGTTCTGCACAGGAAGGCGCTTGGCCACAGAGGGGTGGCTTGGCGCTCTGTGTCAGGAGGCCCGCTGGCCCACAGATTAAAGAGATAAAAGCCACTTCTCCAAATCAACCTCCCCAGCAGCTAAAGGAACATTCTGGTGTTTCAGGTACACGCTGCTTGCCTTGCACAGAGGAGCGGAGCCTGTGGTCGCCCCACAAGCGTCTGATCACACGGCTCCTTTCCTCCACCCTCAGGTGGCTCACATCCCTGGATGGCTGACCTGGGGTACCCCTGACCTCTGGCCTCAATCCCTGCCTGTCCCACGCCAAGCCCCCATCAGAACACTGGCGTCTCGCAGACCCTCTGTTCTCTAGAGTCTCTGACTGGAATGTTCCTCTTCTCCTGAACTCCCCACCTCACACTCCCTTTGCCTGGCTAGCAGCTATCTTTTTATTCAGGTCCCGACCTGTCACCTCCTCCAGGAAGCTTTCCCGGATTCCCCAAGCTGCGTTAAGTGACTCTTCTGTGCCTTCATCCATCAGGGCCCTGGCCACACTGGGAGGCCTTTGCTCTTGTCTCTGCTCAGGGAGAGGGCTGAGCTTGACTCCTGGGCTAATGGTGACCCAGAGTTGGCAGCTGCTCCAGAAGGTCTGATTGCAGTTTTCCCTCCCATCCTTTCCCCATCGCTGCCCCGTGGTCATCCCTGTCCTGTTGTTCCTTGCACGTTCCTCCTTCCCTCCATTGTTTCCCTCAAACGCTGGGTAGAAACCGAGCTGCAGAGAGGCTCCCTTCAGGACCACTGACCATCCCTCGGAGGGGAGGCATCCAGTTCCCCACAGCAGCCTTGATTTACTGGACAAGGCGGCCTGTTGGCCAGGTGTCAGGCTCTGTCTGGAGGCAAGTGGTTTGCTTCGAGGTGATAAACGGGCTCAACAGGGCTTGACCCTGAGCCAGCCTCCTGGGGCAGTCCCAGCCTGCCTGGCTATTTTCCCCGATGCTGCAGAGTTTAGCCAATACATGATTTTTAAAAGTTAAAAAACAACTTTTCTTTGCTCCTGGAAAGACCTTGCACACACAATTTATGGTTTGAAAATCAATGCAACAAATGGAGTTCAATATGCTCCTTAGCTGGGAAGGATGGAATTCTTTTTGTCCCTGTATTTTTATCCCTGTGACCTGTCATGGCAGATCAGTGCCCACACGAGAATAACTGGTTGTGTTTGAAATTTGTCTTCAGAAAGCTGAGGAGGGCAGGAATTCTGGCTGCTTTGTGTGATGGGAGAAATATTTGTACCTCTGGGATGAATGTTTTGAGTGAAAAATGTAAATATCTGCCCCAGAAGCCTCCTCCCTCCAGGACCCCGAGCTCAGGTGGGGGCCAGGATGTTCCCCATACCATGAAGCCATTTCAGCAGGGATGCCCACCATGGCAGAAAAACAAAACAACACCTGAACATCAGCCACAGAAAAGCTGCTGAGAGCATCCCGCAGCCCTGTGGGAGGCGTTCCGTGCTGGACAGATCACGCTGCGGGCTGTGATTTCCAAAAAGGAGAGCACAAGATGGTGCATCTAGCAAAACTCTAACTTCATAGGAGACTGTGATGAGGGAGCGGGACTGGCATTGAGCTGCCTGGGACGAGGAGCAGGCACTCCTGCCGCCTCCCTGTGGCCTGACCTGTATGTAGCTTGCAGCACCTTAGATCTGCTGGGCCCCCCACGTGTCCATGTGCACGGTGGCTGTGAGCATCTGGGAATCAGACTGTCCTGGAGGCAGCCTTGACCCAGTGCTGATGCCCTATCCACAGATGGACAACGTGTGCGCCCTATGGCAGGCACTGCTGTGGACGTGGGCACTGGAGGACAAACACGAGCCCTGCTCCTGCCCTCCAGGCAACAGCTGCCCAGGGGTGAGAGAGAAAAGCGATTTATAAGTAAGAACCCTTCCTCCAGGGTCTCCTCTGTGGGGTCACCCACCATGGGTAGTGCCAGCCCTTTCTGTGGGTTCATTCCAGACTACAAGCTCCTTGAGGCCAAGGACTCTGTCTTCTTCCCTGTGTGTCCCCAGTGCCTAGCATGGGGCCTGGCACCTGGAGGTCTGTGTAGGTGAGTGTCAAGTTGAATTAAGTTAATGAAAGCTAGACCCCCAGCAGCAGGGGCAGTGCTAGAGGGCTGCCTTCTCTGGGGAAGGTGACCCTCCGGCCAGGGACCCAGGATGTACTGAAGGGCAGGGCATTTAAGGTCCTTGAGGGGGAATCGGCAGGAACTAAAGCCGGTGGCCATTCTCCCCTCCTCTGGGCAGGCTTGGCAACCCCTACCAGGTTCCCACCCCTCACTGCCATTGTAGGGCGCACCTGGGACACTGGGGCACCGTTACCTGCAGGGGCTTCTCTGGGCATGTCTGGGGCAGGAGTGAGGGCTTGAGCTTTGGGGTTTGATGGACCTGAGTTCTAACCCCCCACCCATCCTTGGCAAACCATCTCCCTCTGCAGGGCGTCCACATCCTCACCTAGGGCGCAGGGGAGCCACCCAGGCCCCAGAATGCTGGGCAGGTGCAGGGAGATGTGCTGCGCTGCCAGGGCTCAGTGAGCTGGAGTGGCCATGGTCACTGGTGTTGGCCCGAAGGGCTGGGTCACAGGGTGAGGATGCAGACACACTGCCCCAGAGGTGTGCCCCTCTCAGCAGTGTGCGTGCCGTTTGCTGGCCATCAGCGGCTCTGCTGTGGGCCCTGCAGCCAGCCTCTCTGGGCTCTGAAATGCTGCAGATGCTTCATCTGCCAGGGGTAAGACTCCAGGGCATGGTTGGGGACTGTGGTCACCTGGGTGGAGCCTGTGGGCCCTGTCCACAGGTGCAAAGGTAGGACTGAAAATCATACTGTGTGCCCGCATGTCACTGCGCCGGTTGTCTGAATGATCAAATACTTCTGGCCCTGTTGGTGGGAAGCTGCCACCGTGGCCCGGTCCTGAGAACCCTGGAAGCTCACTAGCATTCAGCAACTAAAGGGCCAGCCCCTGGCCAGCCAGACTCTCTGGGGCCTGCTTCAGTGCCAAGAAGGCCTGTGTCCATTCTGATTGATCAGTGCTTGGGCTGCACCAATTGTGACGATTTTAAATTTCACTCCAGACCAAGGGTGCTCAAACTAACACAGGAAAAGGCATGGTGCTGACCAGGTGACACAACTGAGGCTTGGTCTCTCTGTTGCTGCTCGGGCCCCCGCGTCAGGGCCGGGCACACTGACACTGCGTCTTGGGCTCGCAGTCCCGACCTGGCCGAGGGGCAGACAGCAGAAGCCTCAGCCCCCTCCCCAGACTTAGGCCCTCATTCTTTGGGGTCTCAGCTCTAAGTTCCTCTGTCTGACCTCTTTGTAAGGGCCACGTGATGATTGCTGGTGTTAGTGACAAGGCTTCCCCTAGATGGGAGCTCTGCATGAAGACCCTAATGTGGACTTCAGGCCACCTCTCCTCCTGCACTGGGCCAGCACCCTGCCCTCCAGCCTGCAGGGACCCTTCTGGCCTCCCCCAGTCCCATGAACACAACGTGCAGTTCGTAGTGCTCTGGGTTTGCTCTCAGTGTGAAATGCCCATCCGTTTGCTTGGGTGTCTTACTCATCCTCTAAGATGGGGCTCTGGCACTCCCCCACCGGGAAGCCTTCCCTGACAAGCCTGTGTGGGTCAGGTCCTCGTGGGTGGGCCACAGTGCTTCTCTGCCACAGCCCCACCAACCTTGTCCGTGTCGTCTTGCTGCTTTTCTGTCTGTACTGCCCTGCCCTTCTGGAGGCTGGCTCCCAGCTCAGAGGAGGCGGCCATGTCGCTCTGGTGGAGAGAAGGGCTGGGGGTGGGGGAACGGGTGGGCAGCGAATGGGTAAATGTGTGCATGGACGGATGGATGGTGGGCGGGTGGGCGGATGGATGGGCAGATGGGTGGTGGAAGCATGGAGGGATTGACAGAGATGCAGCATGGATCATGGCTGTGTGGGCAAGTGGGCAGAAGGGTGCTCGAACCTGGCACATTTGTTGGCACGTGTTGGAGGGAGTGTGAGCTCTCATCTCTGGTTTGCCTTCTCTCCAACTGAGGCGTCCTGCGCTCACTTCCGCTCCTCTTTGTAGGCTTGAGGCAGCGTCTCCTGGGGCTTACTGGATACCCAGAGGGCTCCTCACCATCTTCCCAGGAGGCCCTTGGGAGTTCCTGCCAATGCCAGGCCTCTGTGGTCCTGGGGCCCTCCGGGGAGCACCAGGTGTGCTGTCAGCCTCGGCTGCACTTCTTGCTCCCGAAGTTGCTGGCTTACTGCCCGAAGGGCCAAGAGGCTGAGCTGTGCTGCCCTGCTTTCAAGCTGTCAGAGGGAGAATCTCTGCCCACACCCTCCCCTCCCGAGGCCACCCTGTCACCAAGGCTCTGAGGGACGTGTCGGGTCTGAAGAGGCCCTTCTGAACTGCGCTCCCCCTCCCTCCGTAAAGCTGTAAGAGAGACTTAACAAAAAGCACCCTGAGACTCCGGGCCTATGCTGAGCAGCCAGGAAGCCTACAGGCTCTGGGAAGAGAGTGACCCTCAGCCCAGCTGAGGAGGGTCTGAGGAAAGGTTCTGCCTCAGCCTCCCTCCCCAACTCCCCACCAGAGGCAGCCCCCAGCCCCCAGGAGGTCCCAGCAGGCACCAAGGCCATTTGCAGGCCTGCAAGAAGAGGGTGGCCGCGTGCCCTGAGGGCTGGGAAGGCAGGCTTGCTTTGCTGGGGAGAGGACTGGACTGGAGGCAGCCGGTCTCCTCCAGGCCCTGGGCCGCCCTGGGCTCTCCCCCCAGGCCTGACTGCTGGGGGCACGGGGCTAGGAGCCTGGATGGCCAGAGCCCCTGGCTGGCTCCCCGAGCAGACAGGAGCCCAGGGCTGTGGCGTGGTCCCTGCCGGTGCGTTTGCAGCCCAGTGGGGTTGCCTTTCTCCCCAACCACAGGTCCTTTCCTCTTCCTCTCCTTCCTCTGCACGTGGCAGGTGGCTGGGAGCACGTGCTCTGGGGAGGGACAGCTCTGCGCAGCCCCTGCTCCCCAAGCCTGTGTCCTCATCTCTAGAGAGGACCATAGTTTCCGATGGGCTGAATTATGCTGCTGTGACAAACGGCTCCCTTACTCTGGGGGCTTTGGGCAAAGGCTATTTCTTGCTCAACCCCCATGGCCCTCCTGGGCCAGCTGAAGGCCCTTTGAGAAGTCTTTCTCATCCAGTGTCTGAGGTCGGGCTCCCCAAAAGCCAGGCTGGAGAAGCAAGCAGGTGGGAACTTGAGCCAAGGAAGTGCCCGGAGGGGAGTGGAGATGTGGGGGGCGGGGGTGGGGCCCTGCAATGGGGTAGATCTGCCTGCCTCAGGGCAAGGTCACCCCATAAGGGTAAGGAACCTGGGGAGTCCTGTCCATCACTGGCTGGGGCTGACCCTGGGAGGTGGCAGCTCCCCGCAATTCCACCTGCCCTGAACAGAAATGTGGGCGCTGCACCCAGAGGCAGCTTGGGGTCTCATGGGAAGGCCAAGCATCCGTGTGCCCAAGAGGGGACACCGCCGGGGAGACATGGGCTGGGCCGCGGCCCGGCTGCTCCCTGAATGCAGGTGGGTGGGGAGCACACTCCCTACGTGCAGCCCACGACCTTGCAGAAGGAGAGGATGAGGCGTCAGGCGCTGGGGTGCCGCAGGCTTCTTGTGCTTGTGTTTCAGGGGCTGAAGCCTGGGGACACGCTCCTGCGTTCTCCCAGGGGAGGGAGGCGGGATCTGTTACAGTGGTAACAGCAAGAACACATGTAGCTTGAGGGTCTGAAACCAAGGAGGGGATGAGTAAATGTGAATTTCTTTCATTTGTATTAATTCAGCAAACATTTCTGAGCCCCTTTGAGGGACCAGGTGCGGAGCTCCCCTGAGCTCCACTGGAGTGGGGACAGCCAGGTTTGCAGACTGTTGGGAGCTTGCCGGGGGACAAGCTGCGTCTGAGTTCTGTGGTCTGGAGCCCACAGGGAGGAGTTATGATAATTCTCCCAGAGGGGGGATGTTGGAGGGGGGCTCTGAAGGATGGCTAAGAGCTCTTCTGATGGAGAAGAGGGTCTAAATAAAAAATCAGCCTTCATGAAGTAAAATGCTGTCATAACAGTTCATGGATGTCTAGAACTCTGCCACTTACAATAGTATTTCCCTTATGTAATTTCATTTAAATGTTGAAATAGTTCTTTGTGGTAAGTGCTGTTATCCCCATTTTATGCAGGAGTAAACTGAGACTCAAGAGTTAAGCAGTTTCCCAGGGTGACACGGTCAGAGGACAATCAGGATTTGAACTTGGGTCTCATATCCAATGACATCTATTTCCTGGGGTAGGGGGGTCTCTGCCCCTAAATAACTGAGTAACTTTGAACACCTTTTCCCTCTGAGACTCAGTTTCTCATCTGTAAATGGGGACAGAAACGTTCTGCTGAGCCAGGCCCGCAGGCTGCGAGCGTGGACCCAGAGGCCCCCCGCCAGCGCCCCTGGCTGCCACCGTCTCGGCTCTCGGTCAGCTCAAGTGGCCATGACAAAAAGCCACAGACTGGTGGCTTAGACGACACAGGGCTGTTTTCTCACAGTCTTGGAGACCAGGGGGCCAGCCTGGTGGGGGTCCTGGTGAGGGCTTGCCCTGACTGGAGGGGGGCCACCTCCTCGCTGTGTCCTCCTATGGCCAAGGGGATGCTCCGAGGCACTAATCCCTCCCCGGGGCCCCACCCCCAGGTCCTTGGGGCCAACTCACAGCCCAGGGCTCCGCCTCCAAGTTCCATCACACTGGGGAGTCAGGGCTTCAACATAGGAATTTGGGGGACACGCCTGCCCTCCACAGGAGACCCCTTTTCTCCGTGGCCCGGCACCGAGTGCAGCGTGCTGTGTGCCACGCCACGCCTGTGGCTTCTGCTGGGTTACCTGAAGCACGTGCTCTGTCTGTTTCCTCTTCAGGTAGAGCTGAGAGATCTTTCCTTGACGGTGAGGTGATGGGTCAAGGGGCAGAGAGCTGAAGCTGAAGTCCCCATGCCGTGGGGCACAGAGGGTCACACAGGACAGGTGCTGCGGTCACCGAGGGGGGCTCCAGCACGGCCTGCCGAGGCTGCCGCCTCTGGCCAGCCTCATGGCTGCTCTCCTGGAGGTGTCCAGAGCATGGCCTCTACCTGCCTCCGTCTCCCTGCTTTCTCCCACCTTCCACGCAGTAGCCAGAGGCGTCTTTCTGAAAGGCAGATCTGGCCTTGGCCACCCCCCGCCTGAACTTTTCCGTGTCCCCCATTGCTTTTGGATAAAACGTATCCGCCTAACGCAGTGTCAGGGTGCCACAGGGTCTGCCCTCATTTCCTCTCCTGGCTTCCCTCTTCCCTGCCTCACTCCCTACATGCCAAGCAGATAGGATGAATCTCGGCTCTGGAGCCTGCACTGTCCGGACTCCGTCTCAGGGCCCCCCGCTGCCCCCCGGCCCCTCACTGCCCAGGCTGCACCAGGGCCCTTTGGGCACTGGCTCTTGTGTGCCCTGCACGCCCAGGGGAGGGGGTCCAGCACTGTGGGTGAGGCAGAGGGCTTTGCAGCTGGACTGCCCAGGCTCACATCCCAGCTCTGCAGCAACCCCACCCTGAGGCCTGGGCGAGTTCTCACTTCAGCTCCTGTGAAAAGGGGATCCTCCTCCTCCTTGCCCCACCTGGTGATGTGGGTGGAGATTTGAAGCCAGGAGCCTGGTGTGGCGACTTGGAGTGAGGTGAGGATGTCCCGGCAGGGCTCGGCCCTTGGTGGCTCCGACCGTGGCTGAGCAGGTGGCCTTGCCCAACGACCGTGGTGGTCATGCTCCACGTGCTTTGTGCTCTGTGCCTGCAGACCACCCACCCGCGGAGGGCAGGGCTGGACCTGGGTGCCCCCTCGGTGCGCCAGGGCTCAGGAGGTGTGTGCGGAAGGAGTGAGGAGCCATGTTGTCCCCAGCACTGTCCGCGGTGCCGCATCGTGGCGTGGCTGTCCTTGGAGCGTAGGATTCCAGTGTGAGCACACCTTGGTCCACAGCCATTCTCCTGCCCACAGCCACCAAGAAATACTTCTGATGATGACTGTTTTTCTGTCTAAAAGACTAGCAATTAGTGGCTTATGTGCACAGCCCCTGCTGGGGTTCCCCAGCTCTGTGTCTCCTGGGTCAGCACTCTGCTGACAGTCGTCCCCCTGATCTCCCCCACTCTGCCCCCTCCCTCCATCTCCCTCTTCAGCATTTTCTTAAGCCGGTTTTGGGGTTTGGTGCTCAGGGTGCAGAGGTGAATGAGCTACCACCTTGCCTGCATGTCATGGCCGCTGAGAGGTCATCCCAAGTCTCCAAAGCAGGCAGCAAAGGTAGTATGAGATACATGTGTGAAAGGGCTTGGAGGCTGAGATGGGGCCAGGTAGCCTGGTAACAGAAAAGGCCTGATTGGTGGACTTAGGAAGTGCAGGTGCCGAGCTGGCCCTGGGCTCTGCCTAACGTGGAATCAAAGTCTCAGATTCGTGCCAAGTTCATTGCTTTCTGATTGGACAATGACCTACGTGTGATTCTGGCCTCCCCATCTCTGAAATGGGCTAATGGTACCTCCTGGTGCTGCTTTGAAAGCCAAATACACAGGCTGTACAAGATCTCTATTAATACAAAAACCTGGACCAATTCTTGATTTATGGTACCTTTCTTTGTAATCCTATCTTTCCAGGTAAATGAAGTTTTCTTGTTTAAATGTTTTTTTTTAATTGTTAAACTAAGATGTGCATCAGAAAAAATTGAGCCACATGCAAGTTGATAGAATGTGAAAGACCTAAAGCCTGAGATTCCCCGCTGTTACAGTACACGCTGTTAGTGCGGAATCACCTAGAAGGGGAGAAGGCTCAGGCCGGAGAGGCTCAGCTCGGCTCGGCTCCGTGGCTGCTCACTGGCTGTGTGTTCTTGGCAAGTCATAGGTGCTCTTGCAAACTCAGTTTCACCAGGTGTGCACTGGGGCTGAGAAGTGTCTGTTCCTCACCGCTCTTGTGTGGGATTCAACGATTTTACCAGGTGTGGCCTGATCGCAAGCAATGTTGGCTTGTTCTGTGGCAGTGGTTTCAAAGCCAGGGGAAGGATTTAGGAGGCATGATTCGTGACCACTAGTGTTTTGCAAAGGCCAAAATAACCATGACTTCTGACATGATTCCAGGACTCATCTTCACAGCAAACAAGCTGTGTTGGGCTTGTTTTGTTTGCTGAAGTTCCTTAGTGAGATCCCTACTCAATATATTTCAAGTCATGCTTTCAAGGTTTAAAAAGAAATTGTGGTAATAAATACACATAACATAAACTGTCTTAACCATTGTTAAGTGTCCAGTTCAGTGACATCAAGTTTCATTGTGCAGCCAATGTCACCACCATCCATCTCCAGAACTTTCCACAACAAATCTCAGTCCTTGGCAAGAGCCGCTCTGATTTTGTCCCTGTGAACCGACTGCTCTAGGGACCTGATATAAGTGGAATCCTGGCGTTGGTCCTTCTGTGACAGGCCTGCTTCATGTGGCATCACGCCCTCAAGGCTCACCCACATCGCAGCAGGCATCAGAAGCCCCTTCCTTCTTGAAGGCTGAATATTATTCCGCTGTTATGGCCACACCGCATCTTGTTTATCGGTCCATCTGTAGGTGGATTCGTGGGCTGCCCCCGCCTCTCATCTGTCGCGAACACCACAGCTGTGGGCCTGCGTGCACATGTGTCGCTCGAGTCCCTGCTCTCGCTCCTTTGAGAGAGATGCCCATCGAGTCTGTAGAGCGCCTTTTAGGTGGCCAGCCTGGCCTCAGGTGTTGGGGGTAAAGAGGTGAGGAGGATGGGGCTCTGTCCCTGGAGCCACAGCCTGGGAGATGGAAGTGGACAGGTGGTTCCCTTGGGGCAGGAGATGGTCCTCTGCATGTGCGGTTGGCTTTCTCCGTGTGCTCTCACCTGTGCAAATGCATCACTCCCGGGTGCCGGGAAGCTGCTCTGCATAGCAGCTCCATGTGCAGGTGGGAGACTGAGTCATGGGAAGCTGCAACGCCTTGGCTGAGATCCCCTGCCTGCTTAGTCGGGAAGCTAGAGTCAGAATTCAGGTCTACGGAGTCCAGTCCACCAAACTGTTCTCAAAAGCATCCCCGTGCAGCCAAAAAAGTAGGCTTTTGGCTGCACGTCCTGGTGACAGAAACCTGGCTCACCCTAGCTCAGCCACGAGGAGGCAGTGGATGGCCCATGTAATGAGGGAGGCCAGGTGCTGGGCTGCCTCTGGGCTCTGCCGCATCTGGGGGTGGGGCTGTCTGTGCTTCTCCCTCCACCTCCGGGGGCTGCTTTCCTCTGGGCCCCGACACTTTGCAGAGTTCTTCCATGCAGCTGGGGAAGCTGACTGCGTGAATCCAGGCAATACTCAGACCCTACAGCAGACGCGAGCTCCCCCAGGCTCCAGCTGCTATGGGCCAGGAAGACAGAGCTTGGATTGGTAGGGCCAGCCCAAGGCCAGCCCAGCAGGCCGCTGGGACGAGGGAGGAGAGACGGTGGGCAGGCAGAGCACAGATGTCCTCATGTGGCAGGGAGGGCCTTGCTGGCA
Organism: Manis pentadactyla; assembly: GCF_030020395.1. NCBI lineage: Eukaryota > Metazoa > Chordata > Mammalia > Pholidota > Manidae > Manis > Manis pentadactyla. Next base: position 518,846 of record NC_080023.1, read on the forward strand.
GAGCCCCCACCAGAATGGAAACCAGGCGGGCAGCACAAAGGTCTCCGCCGGCAGCAGAGGCCTGATGTGGGTTTCATCTTCATTGCACGTGAACCCACCCTGCAAGTGGATTAAAATACAAATGGCCAACGTTTCAAGTACCTCAATAAAGTTTATCATCCATCCAAAGGGATTTCTGCATGAAAACCTCCTGCTTTTGGTGCAATATGACTTTGGTCCTTCAGAGTGAGATACAGACCTCTGCCGACGCTTTCTCCCCCAGAGGGCCCTCCAGTGACTGCCCCACCCACAGGCTGTGCTGGCCACGTGCATCCCAGGCAACTTGCCGCCGAGCGCCAGAGGGCCCGACCCCAGGCCAGAGGCCCGCAGCAGTTCTGTGCCCGGCAGAGCCTACGCACGCTCGCCTCATGTGTGCAAGCCCCTGGGTCTACTAAGAACACCGACAGGGGCTTTACAACCCAGGAAGGCGAAGGGAGTGGGAGGAACCCAACCATCTCTGATCCTGTCTCTCGGCCACTCGGCCAGCAGGGCCGGGGCCCTGGCGCCCACCGTGGGGACTTCTGCCCAGCTGCTGTCAGGGCCTTCCCTTGGCTTCTCTGAAAACCTAAGGCCGTCGGAGAGACTGTGTCAAGGGGCCTGGACTGGGTGGGGGTGGTGGCAGTGGGGGAACCAGGGGGGGTGCTAATTCAGGGACACGTGTTAAGGCTCAGGTGGGGGGCGAGGCAGAGCCTGGGTGGGCGGCCAGGCTGGGATGGTGGGGAGGGGGCTGGACACGGGCGCGAGGAGGGAACTAGACTCCCCTTTGTGAGCTGTGTGTCCCACACCAGCGGGAAGCCAAGGGGACCGCTGGGTCTACCAGCCCCTCCAATTTACCTCTGGGGCTCTCAGATATTTCTAGTCATTGCCTGGCTCCTTTTGGGGGGCTCTGGAAACCCACTTCTGTTTCCACTAACCCACTCCCAGTCTCCTCTACTTCCCAAATGGGTTTAAGCTCCAACACCCGGAACTGTCTCAGGTGCTGGGGACACATCCATGTGGTGCTTGTAGCTAGTGGGGAGAAGTGACAGCAAACGACAGAGCCAGGATGTGCGGCGGAACGGGAGGAAGGTGAGGGGCTCGGTGAAGTGGGGGTGGGGGGCTGGCTGAATGCGGGGGCAGAGGGACTTGCGGAGGGGCTGGGGCCAGCTGCCCTGGGAAGGGTGTTCCAGTAGGAGGACGGGCCGGGGGGGGGGGGGGAGAGGCGGGGACACCGCGGCTGGGGCCTGGCTGGCTGGTGGGAGGGGAGCCCTCCCACCCCGTGGTGCTTCCAAACGACAACTCCACAGATGCATAATGTGTTCACAGAGCCGTGCAGCCGTCACCCCGTCAGTCTCAGAGCATTTTCATCACGGCAAAACCCTGGTGCCCTTCAGCCACCCCCACCCCCCGCCCCTGTCCTTGCCCCGCCCAGCCACTAACCCACTTTCTGTCCCTATGGACTCCCTGCTCTGGCCACTCCACAAGAGTGCAATCACAATCTGGGGCCTTTTGTGCCTGGCTTTACTCACTGGGCATCATGTTTTGAAGGTTCACGCAGGCGGAGGCACGCGTCAGGCCTCTGTCCTGTTCGTGGCAGACTGGTGTCCCCGCGCGCAGCCAGCCACGTTCTCCTTGCTCACGCATCCGCTGACGGGTGCTTGGGCTGTTCCCACGGTTTGGCTGTTGTGAATAGTGCTGCTATGCACACTCGTGTACAAATTACTGTGTGTTCAGACATACATTTTTGCTCATGGGATTGCGCCGGGCAGAGGAGAGACACGATCTGGCCTGTGTCAGAAGCTTTTGTTAAAGTTTGTGTTTTCATCACTTTGGTGAAGGAGAAGTAAGGAGTGTTGGCCCTACGTTCAAAACCGGAGGCAGGAGGCCCAGCGCGGTGGGGAGATGGCGCCTGCAGCGTCTGCGCTTGCTGGCCGGGTGAGCTCGACCCACCACACCTGGCTGAGTCTCTCTCTCTCTTATGCTTAACTTCGGTACAGTTTCAGAAGAGCTGACTCTCAGGTTCCCCTAATGTTAGCATCAACTCTTGTTTTTAGAATAATTATTTTAAAAATTAAGTAAGTAACTGATGGACACAGTCCGACACTACAAATCATAGCAGTTGTGTGCTGAGAAGTCCGTCTCCTTTGCAGCCTCGCCCAGCCCAGGTCTCTTCCTGGCAGGCAGCCCCGGTCACTTCCAGGTCCCCATCTGATCCTGCAGTCCCCAGTCCAGCACCTGTCACCCCTGCTTGGGAATAGGGTTGCCAGGTAAAATACAGGACACCAAGTCAAAACTGACTTCTAGATAAACGTGAGTACCTTCCATATAAGTGTGTCCCGAATAATATATGGGGCATACTTACAACAAATTTATTTGTTGTTCAATCTGATTTTCAAAGTGGATATTTTATATTTTATCTGTTAAAACTGGCAACCTTGCCAAGGAGGGAAAGAGGCCCGTGCAGGAGGGATTTAGCTTTGAAAATAAAGCAGGTGAATCCCCTGGGGGCACCAAGGTAGGCGACCTGCTCCTGGGCTGCAGGTGCAATTCCTTGTGATTCATGTTCCGGCTGCTTTATTCAGATCCAGCAGATTATTTCTGTATATCTCATCTTATTTTCTACTTGTTCTTTCATTTATTAAACACCAGGCACCTGCTGGCTGCTGGTCATAGCAGAGGCAGATGACAGCCCATAGCTGCCCTTCCCAAATGTGTGGGGGGACCCAGAAATGGCACCTCTCCCACCCGCCCCTCGGCGGTGCCTCTAGAGGGCCAGCCGTGAGAGTAAGCCCTGTGCCTGGGCGCCAATGTATTGTCAGCACCTAGAGCAGGGGCTGGCACACAGCAGGTGTTCAGCTGGATTATGTTGAGTGTGTGACTCCGATAATGTGCACCGAGCATTAGGAGTGCTATGTGAGACTCAGCAGGGTGGTGCGGTCATGTCGTTAAATTCAAAGCACCTCTTTCCTGGGGTGATTTCAAAGGAAATACTTGCAGGGAAACGGGTTTCTGCTACATTGCACCCTTCAGTTATTGCCCGTGCCTACGGCTTGGTTTCTCTTGCTGTTTTATCAGCGACAATTGTCTGCTGTGCCCCGGGGGGGTCCGGAAGCTCTTCCTGGCAAACGTGTCAGAGTGGGAAGCCCTGGAACTGTTGCCCTCCCGAGTTCTCCCCGCCTCCCCTCCCTTCCCTGGGCCGGGGTCCTGGATCCTAGAGGCAAGCCTTGACCTCAGCTCTCTGAGGTGTGGGGCCCACAGGAAAGGCAGAGTGGGGAGGGGCGTCAGCAGGACCACCCTCCTCGTGGGAAAGGCCAGCGAGCGCACGCGGGAGGTCAGGGCCACCTGATTCTCTCCGGCAGGTGCCCTTGCTCAGCTGAGGGCTCTGGCCGCCTGGTGTGTTCTCAGCTGGAGCTCTGCAGTGCAAATGGCCCTTAAAGTGAGTGCGGGTGCCTGTGTGCACAAGAGGGAGCCTGGGGGAAATGAGAACTTGGCAGTAACGCGGCTGAGTGGGGCTGTTATGGGATGTCTCCTGTGTAGGGGTCCCTGCCTGCACTTACTGCAGATCAGCAAGTTCCTGTCCCAGGCCCCTTCCCCCAGTCTGGCCATGACGCCTTCCAGACCGGGTGCCAGAAACCAGTCCTTCTGGAGATGAACTTCAAACCAAGAGGTGTCCGGTAGGCAGCCGGCCTGGTAAGGGCCTATGTTTGGGAGGGGCTGTTGTCTCAGAAGAGTGGGTGAACTGAATAGTGGTGCCCACAGTCTCGCTCAGAGGCAGGAAGCCAGCGCAGACACTGACCTGCTGCTCCTCCTGCTCCCACGCCAGGGGAACAGAGGCCCATCTGCTCCTGTTGTCTGTCCCCATCCCTGGCTTTTGGGAATGCCCCCACCCTTTCCCATGACTCCAGGGGCTGTCAATCGAGGGGTGTGGCTTCTCTGCACAGGGCAGCAGGGTACCCCAGTGCGCAGGGCAGAGCACCCCCAACCCCTACATGCAGTAATTGGGCCAAGGCTGAGCCCAGGGCCAAAGTGGGGCTGGTATCCCTGTCCTGGGATGTGGGTGTTGAGGCTCAGAGAGGTTAAGTGATCTGCCTTAAGGTGCACAGCTGGACCACAGCCAGGGAGGCCCCTCTGTGGCAGCTACAGGGCAAGGGCAGGGGGCTGGGACCACGAGCAGGGAGGGAGCGAGGTGGAGTTCTGACCCTGGCCAGAGAAGGGCCTGGCGGCAGTGGGACCACTGACCACCACGAGGACCCTTAGGATCTTCAGTCAGACGGAGGCAGCTGGCCGGCCCCTGTACGGCCATGGCGAGGCCATGGGCACTGGCCCAGGGGGGGTTTGGCTGTGTGGGGATGGCTGGGGGAGTCGCTGGCCAGGGCCCAGGTGTGCCCAGGAGAGGCTCCTGAGGAGGGAGGCGGCTCAGCCGGAGAAGTTGTGCGTGGGGGGCCTGCTCTGCCCTGCATGAGAAGGGGGAGAAAACTGGCTGTTGGGTGCGACTGGGGCGGAGCCTCTGGGCCAGAGCCAGTGCCCTCAGGGCCGGGAGCGTGTGGGGGAGCTTGTGAGCGTGCCTCCTCGCTGGGCTGGGGCACGCGGAGGAGGCAAACAGAGGCGCCGACCGGGAGTGGGGCTGCAGGCCAGCTCCTCGGGAAGTGACGGCGGGCAGGGTGGCAGGGAAACCGAGGCAGGCTTCCGGCAGTGCTGAGTTGGGGTCTTGCCGTTGCCATGGAGGGGTGCGCAAGGGGGAGGGGACAGGGCTCCGGAGGGACAGCTGCTCCCGGGGGCACCAAGCAGGGCAGGGCAGTGGCCGCAGAGTGTGAGCCACTCTCTCTGGGGCGGGTGCCGAGGCCCCTCCACCCTGGGTGGCTGCGGAGCACCGTCCCCCGACATCAGGTCCCCCACCCCCATGGGGCTGCGGAGGAGGAGGTGATGGCAACACCCTGGGGGGAGACGAATGAGCCCCACGCCACAGCCCGCTTTCTGAGGCCGGTGGTGACCCAGGCTCAATGCCCACGTGGGAAGGGGTCAGCTGGGGGATTTCTACAGCAGCAGTGGCCCCCAGCCCCAGCCGCAGGGCGAGACGCCCCCTGCCGACCCCTCCTCGGGCCTGGCCTGGGCCCCCCGGGTGGAGGCGGCCAGGAGACTGCAGGGCAAGGAGGGCAGAGGGGCGAGCTGGTGCCACGTAGGGGCGGCAGGGGGAGAGGCTGCGGGGAGGAGCCCGCGCCCGGCAGGACGGCCTCCTGCGGTCACCGGCTCTGGCACACCCGCCCGCACACTGGCTCGGCCGCTGGCAGGCACCTCCTCCCGCTTGCCCCTCCCATGGACCAGGGGGCTGCTGGCCTCCCCTCCCGCTCTGGGCCTCAGCTCTCGCCCTGGCCTTTGCCCAGCCCCCTCCCTGGGCTCCTGCCCACTCTCAGCCCTCCCACCACTCTCTACAGAGTTGGAAGAGGTGAGTTGCCCCCCCCACCCCGATATTCCCTCCCCTCTGTACCTCAGTCAGAGCCCTGATCTGGCATGGAGGCAGTGTTATGCCCAGTTAAAATATTCACATCCAGGCTCTCTCACAATTTGGGTGGGCACTGACCCAGGGCTGGCCCTGAGGTGTGAATGGAAGTTCCTAGGTGGGGCTTCTGGAATATCTTTTGTATTTAGTTTGTTCTCCACCTGCCCGCCTGGAATAGCAATGTGATGTGTGGTGGTCTGGCAGCCATCCTGTGACATTAAGGAGAGGAACTATGTGCTGAGGATCCTAGAGGAAGAAGGCCCGAACAGCCTGGATCCCCGAACAAATTTGGCAATTTCCTGAGGAGCCCTGGACTGCTGTTGCCTAGCCTGCTTGTTGCCTGAGAAAGGGTGGTGAGAGAGCCTTCTAGACCCTTCTGGAGGAGGGAATAGCCTGTGCAAAGGGAAGAACATCGCTGGAGAGTCCAAGGAAGGGGATGCACCCCCAGTCTTCCTAGTTCTTTTCCCGAGGCCTTCTGCTCTTCCCACCTGCCCTTGCTGTCCCTGGCAGAGCACCCTCGGGTGCACTCAGGGGAGACTGGCCTCACCCTCTCCTGTTCCCAGCTTTCACTTCCAGCTGCAGCCCCGAGGGCCCTCTCATCCCTCTTAAGTCTCTGAAGTCCCTCTCTCAGTCCTCTCTCTTCCCCAGCTGGAGGCAAAGCCTCTGTCACCTTTGGCTGCAGCCTGAGTGTCCCGGGCTCTCAGTCTAGGGGTACGGGTTCCTGGGTCCAGTACAGGCAGCTGCACGGAGAGGGGGGATGGGCATTTACAACATGGCAGCAGACTTCACAGGCCGCAGTGTCCCTAGGCTGCTGCGTCCCTCCAGACTGCACGGCTGTCTGGGCATCTGCTGATGCGAATGCCTCCCTGGGCAGAGGGCCTCTGTGCGTCATTCTCACACATGAGCCGGATTCTCCTGATTCTCCAGGCTTGGAGGGACACTGCAGTGGGCCACAGGTGTGTCCATGCCCACGTGCTTGCTCACCGGCAATGCTAGCCTGGCCAGGCCCTGGGCCTGCTGCCCACCCCCTTCCTCCCCGGCTGCTGCACTGCTGGGCTCACACCAGCCTGGCCTTGGGCTCTGCCCTGGGTCCTGTCTTTGCTGGATGTAGGAGGGGCTTTGCTGCTCTGGCCCCTGAGACCTGCTGGTCCCTCCTGTGCTCTGTGCCTCCTCCCATCCCTGCTACGGGCCTCGCCTCGCCCCTCCAGTGTTCATAGCGGGGAGCTTCACCACATCTCTTGGGTTGCAAAGGGTACATCTTGGAATCCCAGGCTGGGCTTCTTGGGAAGCCATCTCCAAGGTGGAGTCTGTGTGCCATGGGCTTCTCAGGGAGAGAAGAACAGCAGGATGGGGGAAGTCTGGCGGAGATGCAGGCCCGAGGCTGGCCCCAGCCGGCCCTGCAGAGCGTTCCAGAGCTAACGAGCCCTTCAGAGTTGTTACGGGTGGGGTGGAAATGCTCAGATCCTTCTGTCCTAGCCCAGCTGCCCCAGGGGGTGCGTGTGCATTCTACCCCATGAGCCCAGTTCCCGAGTGCGGCTCCTGAGCCCCCCATACTGTGATGATAGCAGAACGTCCTGGTGTCCCAGGGCCTGTCCTCCTCCCAGGGAGGCTCCCAGCGTCTGTGGGTGTCTCGTGAGAGTCCAGCACAGCTGAGCCCTGCCTTGGGGCTCCGAGTGTGGAAAATGAGGTCCTGGCTGGAGCAGAGCACCTGCTTTCGGTGCCAGCAGCAGGAGGCCGAGTGACCGAACCAGAAGTGTGCACTTGGCTGAACGGAACAGGGAGGGCGGGCGACGTGCAGGGCAGACTCACTGCAGGTCGGAAAGCCGGGGACCATGTAACGCAGAGGTGAGATACTTCATCCAGCTGTCCTGGCTGCGCTTTGGGGCAAAGAGACCACGTGTGTCTGGGATTGGAGTGTGAGGGAAATGGGCAGGGCAGCGGGCAGGGCACGGGAGGGGGTCAGAGCCTCAGGCTTCGAGGCTGAGCTTATGTAAGAATGTCGGTTGGGGACACTTGCTTATGGCAAGGACTGGAAGCTTTCTAGATTTTGGGGGGAATCAGGGTGCTACAGAGGCCCTGCGCCTGTCTGTTCGACGCTGAGGCTGTCCCCAGGCTCCCAAGTCACACCAGGAGGAGGTGGGCTGTGAAGGGGGTTGGCCCCCAGGAATGAGTTCCCAGTGCAGAGGCAGCCATGGACATTCATGGGCCAGGAGAGTCCCCTCTCCATGGAGAGTTGGACCAGGGCTGCGGAGGACAGTAAGCAGTGGACAACGGGCTGTCTCCCAGGGAAGAAAGAGGGCCAGATGGGCAACCAAGGAAGTGTTACTGCTCAGGCTGGGTCACCGCCACACACCGAGTGGGTGTCCTGTCCTGGCGAGTCTGGCTGGGGCCATTACTGTGTGCCACTGTGTGCTCTGGTTATACCCAGTGCCCTGTGGGGCAGCTTCCCTATGGTGCCCTCCCTGCCCTTGTTCTTTGTCTGTAGTCACTGTTTCTGCCTGGAGTATCTTCCAGCTTCCTTCTCATTTGTAGTCTTCAAAGCACAGTCCATGTGTCACCTGCCCCCAGAAGCCTTCTAAGTCCTCTGACCAATGGGTTCACCCCTAACCAAGCCACTATTGTACATGCTGCCCTTATGTTTCAGTCAGCTATTGCTGCAGTAGTGCTGCGTGACAGATCCCCCCAGTTTGGTGGCTTATTGTGGAAGTACTTATTCTCTCACTCACGAGTCACAGGAGGGCCCAGCAGGTCTGGCTAAGGTTAGGGGTTGGCAGGGTTCAGCTCTAGGCCTTTGCTGTTTCAGGACTCCTCCCCTGTCTCTGGGGTCAAGCGCATGGCAGGTGACCAGAGCACAAGAGGCCAAATGTCACAGTGCAGGTGCGCCAAGGCCTCTGCCTGCCTTGCGTCCTCTAACATGCCACTGCCCCAAGCCACGGTCAGTGGGGCCGAGAAGTGTCCCCCACCGCATGCTGTGCATGCTGTCCCCTCCTCTGCACCGGGAGCCTGCTATGTCTGAGTCTCGTGTGGAGCGCCAGTGAAGAGTGGGCGCTTGGAGTCTCTGAGGGTCCCTGGGGTCACCTGCTTGCCAGTCACTCCCCTCCCAGCAGCTGGGTCTGTGCACACAAGGCCCTCCATCGGGACATCTGTCCTTGAGTGATGTCCCCTCTTGCCCATTTGTCTTACTGACTGGTCGTTCCCTCTGAGCTGACTGCCCTTCTGATCTGGGAGGTAGCTCGTCCCTGCGATGGGGAGAGGAGCCGTGGAAGTTGAATTCCTTTGCCCTGGGCCACGTGGTGCTGCCCTGTGCCTAGCAGGTGAGTTGCCAGGGCTGGCCAGCTAACAGGCAGGCTGGGGGCTGAGGTGTCCTCTGGTTCTGGCGGGCTGCCAGGTGGGCACATCTGCAGGGCCTGGCAGCGTGTGCATGTGGCAGGCACTTGCTGGGTGCCACTCACTTCCTTCTGCTGGGGAGCCTACCTCCGGAACGGGACCCTCATCAAGCCTGTCTCCTCTTCCTCCGGCTCCGCCGCCCACCCGGCCTCTTTCCTGATACCTCCTGAGTGTGTCATTTCTCCTCGTGTTGAGGTTCACTGGACGAGGCTGCCGAAGACGCAGGCTTGATGGATTCTCAAGAGGGCAGAGAACTTTTAAGTCTTGGCCTCAGAGTTTTGTTCCAGGGAGGAAGTGATACCACATCTTCCTTCAGGACTTCGCTTCTTTCCTGCTCCCCTTCCTGAGATGAGTTTAAACGAGAGATTCATGGGGCTTGAAGGGGCGCTCTTCCCTCCCGGCTGCTCACCTCTGTGCCTTAGCTCACACTTTCCCTTCTCGGGGGAGGCCTTTCCCTGCTCTAGATGCCCCTGGCTCCTGCTCAGCCTTCAGTGCTCAGTGCAGATGTCTCCTCCTCCAGGAAGTGTCCCCGATCACTTCAGCCTCCCTGTACTCTGTGCTCACCTGGTGAGGCACAGCTGAGTGGGCCTGGACTTAGAGTCAGACAGCCCTAGGTTCAAGTCCAGGCCAGCACTCCTGGGCCTCAGTTTCCTACCTGTGCAGTGGGTCTGGTGAGGATAGCCATTAGCTGAGGGGTCACTGAGAGAATCCAACATCATCTGTCCCCAGAGTGCCTGGCCCCCAGGCAGCAGGAATGCTGTTTCTCCATCACTGTCCATGGGTTTCCATAAAAGCCTCACAATGACTCCCGCATCCTGTGTGACCCGCTCAGACTGAGAAAGGCTTGTGGCTGCCCAGCTGGGGGGCTTCTGGCCAGTCCTTCACGGCCGTCGTGAAGAAGCAGTCCAGTTTCTGGGCTCTGCCTCCAGGCCACGGTCTAATCTGTAAGATTTCTTCAGTGTAATTTATTACACACAAAGATTGCCATATGGCAAAGGCTTTATTTAAATTAATGTAGCATAAAAAGGTGGAATGTCACTTATTGGCCTCAGCAGCCAGGAGATGAGACAGCCTCAAAGCTAGTGAACTGGTCACTGGGTTTTAACAATTAGAAACATTTTGCTGATGTGTGTAGAGATTTCTCCCTTCCTAGAGCAGTGTGGATGATTTTGGCAGGACGGGCCTGGGGGGCCAGTTCTCTTCTAATGCACAGGGGGCAGCCGGAGGCAGGTGAATAAGCCTGGGTTTGGCGTGCTTTCTGAATGCCAGCTGTGCCCCTGACCAGCAGGGGCCATGGGCCGTGGCTTCCCTGACTCCTGCCCCAGGCCCCTCATCTGGAAAAAGAAAATCACCACTCCCTCAGAGGGGAGCTGCGTGGATCAGCTGACTGGTCTACCGTAGGAGCTCAGAGGATGCCAGGCCCTCTTGCCAGGCCCCTAAATACTGTGTTCAGGCAAACTCCCTAAAGTGTAAATTTCAATGGGTGACTCTTTTGGTCAAAATCTCATGACTTTAAGAATAAAGTCTTACCCTTCTGCTTGGCATTCATGTCTCTCCAGGATCTGGGCCCTGGGTTCCTGCTCTGTGCCCTTCGGTGTCCCCACCCACGAGGTGGGGGTGACGTGGGGCCCCAGCCTCTGCCCCACCTTCTCTCATCTCTGTCTCCAAACACGTCCTGGTTCCTGCCTAGGGATTGTCCCTGGGCAGACGGGCCCCGATTCAGACTCCCCTCTGTGCAGTCAGTGTTCTAAGCCGCAAGGACCTGAAACCAACTCTGGCCGATTTGGCAGAGAAAGGAGAGTGAGTTACCGCCGAATCGCTGGCAGCCTGGCTGGAAGGCGGCTGGGGCCGTTCGGCCGGACCTGCCGGCAAACCCCGCTCAGAAAGACGAGAGCAAGAGATTCACAGTTCCAGCCACAAACTTCAGGCCAAAGGCAGGGCTGCCCAGGGTGGCGAATTCGGGGGCGCGTGGCACCTGGCTTTTCCGTTCTCTGCTCTGGCGGCATTCCTGGGGGTCACAAGGTAGATGGAAAATCATGTCCAGATGCAGAGGAGCCCCCTGTGAACGGGATAGGGACAGGGACAGTCACTCCTTGGGTGAAGGGGGTTTCCCAGTCTGCCCAGAGCAGCTCACTCCTCATTCTCATTGGCTAGAAGGGTATCACATGCCTATGCACTGGCCAATCATTGGCAGGGATCTGGGCCAATCAGATGGCTTGTCTGCAAGGCAGGATGGTTCAAAGGTGCTGCCCCTTTGGAAACAGGCTTAGGGTGACCTCCTGAAGGTGGTGTTCACGTGCCTCAGGGCCCAGCAGCTCCCCACTCAGTGGGAGCCTGTAGCCGCTCTCGACTCCCTCGCAGAGCCTGGAAGCCACCCCAGTGCCGTCATGAAGCGTGGAGGAGGCAGGGAGCAATGTGCACCCAGGGGAGGGGCCCTGCAGCGTTGCGGCAGGCACAGGGACAGCCACAGCTCTGGGCGGACAGTCTCAGCAGCGTGGTGTCAGGAAGTATGGCTAAGACTGTGAGTGTAGAGGCGGTTACAAATCTAAAAACACATGAAAGACGTACCTTTTGGCAATGCCTGACGATGACGTAAGTCTATGAAAGCAGTAAATGGTGCAGCCCAGCTCAGACGGGGTTACCTTCGTGTGAACTGCGTCCCTGCCATGCGGTCAGGGTGAGGATACAGTGCGGCAGGGAGGGTGAGTGCCGTGGGTCGGAGCCGGGTCTGCAGATGCCACCTCTGTCCCTCCATCTGGGGTGGGGCCAGGCTCTTGGAGTCCAGCCCCTCCACGGCCCCGCCCACCTCTGACCTCCACACCACTGAGCTGTTGGCTGCTCCTCCTTGTCCCCTCCTCTGTGTCAGCCCCGCCAGGCCTCCCTGCTGGGCCTGAGTCCCTCTGCCCTGCCTCTCCTGGGCAGCACCCTGCAGCCTTTTGAGGACTCTGCCTGGAGGGGCCTCCTTTCCTCCATTGACAAACCCCTACTCATCCTTTGCAGCTCAGCTCAAAGGTCAGAACTCTGTGACATCATCACCAGCTCTGCAAAGCCCCAGGGAGGTGTTGGTGGGTTCCTGGGAGAGGGGGCAGCAGGTACAAAGGCCCTGGGGCAGGAGTGTGCCAGCACCGTTTCTGGAACAGCAAGGAGGCCAGTGCAGCCAGAGCAGAGGGGCCAAGGGGAGAGAGGTGGAAGTGTGTGGCCCAGAGGATGAGGTCTGGACGGAGCAGGTTGCGGGGTCTTTAAGGATGTGGCTTGTGCACTGCCTGTGAGGGGAGGGGCGGTTCTGGCTTCTGTTCCGAGGTGTCCTTCGGCTGCTGAGCTGGGAGCAGACTGTCAGGGGCTGTTAAGGGGTGAGGATGAAGTCATGCCTAAGTCTGGTGATCATTGCCTTGCGGGGCTGGGCCCCACGTTCTCTCCAGTCACATCCTGCCCTGTCCTCACTGCCCCTCAGTATCTTTGCATGCTCACCCTTCACCCCAGTGACATCCACTTACCTTTGCTCCTGGTCTTATCCACCTGGTGGACTTCAGCCTCTGAAGTTGGCATTTGGGGCTGGATAACTCTCTGTGGTGATGGCCATCCTGTGCCCTGAAGAACCTTTAGCACATCCCTGCCCTCCACCCATTAGATGCCACTAGCACCCCACCCCCAAGGCTATGAAAACCAAAAACATCTCCAGACATTGCCAAATCTCCCATGGGAACCAAGATTACCCCTGGTTGAGAACCGCCACCCTGGCATGTCAGCCCCACAGGGGCTGGGAGTGTAGCCCACTTTGTTCCCTGCAGCGGCCGCTCCCAAGGACAGGTCCCTGCAGTGGGGCCGTGTCGTCCCATCTCCCAGGCGGGGGGATGAGGCTCAGGAGAGCAGAGCACCTGCCTAGGTGAGAGAGAGGGTGGGGTGTGCTGGGACAGTTTTGTTGACCTATCAGCATCCTGGGTCCCAGTGCAGGCACAGCCTCCAGTGGGCCGATGTCAGGCAGAGGGGCCGCAGGAAATGTGCCTGTGCAGTGAGCACGCCAGTGTCCTCTCCGTTCCCCCACTGACACCAGGTGGCAGATGGCCAAGATCAGCAAAATTAATGGAGAAAGAGCCACATCAAGATATTATTCAGCTGCGAGAAAGGACATCTGGCTGTTTGCCGCACGTGGCTGGGCCTGGAGGGCATCACACCAAGTGAGGCAAGCCAGACACAGAGGCAGATACTGCCTGGTATCATGTGGAATCTAAAAAATAGTCACGCTCATGGAAACAGGAGAAAAGTGGTTGCCAGGGGTCAGGGGTGGCGAGGTAGGGGGAGGTCGGTCAAAGGACACGGACTTCCAGCTGTGAGATGGACATGCCTGAGGACCTACCGTCAAACATGGAGCCTGTGGTTGGCAGCCTGTACTGTGTGGCCGGGATTTCTGGGAGAGCAGGCTAAAAGTCCTTGCCAGAAAAGAAAAAGATAACTGTGTGAGGTGCTGGATGTGTTAGTTAACTAGATGGGGGAATCTTTGCACAAGAGATGCAGATACCAAATCATTACCATGTACACTTTAAATATCTCACGTTTTTGTCAATTATACCTCAATAAAACTGGAAAAACCCCACATCAATTGGCGATTTTTGGGAGCAAGGCTGGTGTGGAAACCCAGGGGAGGGCTTTGACCCCTGGCCTCTGTAGGCAGTGCGTGGGGCGTGTCAACCTGCCCAACTGGGTACCAAGCCCTCTGCACCCACTTGATGCCCTGGGCCCCTGAGAATGCCACTTGATGCCTGAGGGGCTGGTAGACCTGGGGGACCAGCCCCTGACTGACAGGCCCTGGGGGATGGGCAGCCATCAGTCTGAATCATCTAGGGCGTGATTTGAAATTCATATCCTGACTGAATAGAAAATGGATATGAATTTCATATTTTGTTACTCTTGCAGGCCCAGCTGTGTCTGCCAGGCAGGATGGGGGCCGCTGCTGGCTCGCTGCAGACAACACCCTTCTGCTCTGGCCTGCGGCCCTGCTCATGCTCTCCTTGGAGGAAAACAGACCTGCTGTTTGGACATTCCACCTGCAGGTAAACAACCAAATAGAGCCATGAAATGTCTGGGCCGTGCCTTGCCGAGTGAAGGTAGAATGGGAGCTTCTGAACTGGGCTGGCCTGAGCAACAGGTCCACACTGCCTGCATTCCAGAGCAGCCCAGGTTCAGCCAGGCAGAGAGGCTCCAGGGAGAGGGGAGGAGGTGTGCACTGGTCGGGCGGGGTGGTGGGCTAGGAAGTGCAGTGCGAGCCTGTGGGCCACCCAGCTTCAGGGCGAAGGGGCGGGAGATGCCTGGCAGAGGCTCTTGGAGCCCCCATCTCAGGGTTGGCATGGCTGTGCCATGGTGGCAGCACCCCCAGGATGGCACCCACCCTGCTCTTCCTGGGCTGTCCCTGGCTGCCGGGGGATGTGGCTGGGGCGGTGTCTCCACCTCCTGCCGTGATCTCCATCCCTTCTCCGCCCAACCCCATGCAGAAAACCAGGCCCCTCCCACACTCAGTGACATTCGGTGGCTCCCTATTGTCCCAGAGGCACTATGGCACAGGCTTGGGCGTCCAGTCCTGGCTTAATCAGTGCATTAGCCGAGGGCCCTTGGGTAAGTCTCTTAACGCCTTGTGCCTCAGTTTCTTCATCTGTGCAGAGGGTTAGAGTGTCTCCCTCACAGGGTTGTTGAGGGTCAGGCAAACCTGTGTGAGGCACTCAGGCACTGCTGGGCATGCCCTGGGGCTGCCCACCTCCCAGAGCTGTCCTGGCCCCACCTTTCCACACGCTCAGTGACTGCTTCCCTAGCCAGCCTTTGCACATGCTGTCCCCCTGGCATTCTCTGTCCCGGGAAAAGCGGGCCTTTGGAGCATGACCCCTGTGCTGCATGCCCTGCCGTGTGTATCTTTCAGACGGTGGAAGGCGCTGGGCTATGTTCACTTTACCGTCTTTGCTCCTATGCGTGGAGCCTGGCCTTGAGCTGGGGCCTGGGGGATGTTTGGGGGCTGGAGGCCTGTCTACTGTTTGCTGAGTCTTCTTGTCCCTTCCAGCCCAGCTCAGCCCTGCCCCCCATCTTCAAGGGGCACCCCCTGAGAGTGGAGTGTTGCTGAGCCTCCTGGAAGCCCCCTGGCGCTCCCACCCCAAAGCCTGGGGGAAATGGCCAGGAACCCATGGGTAGGGCTCTTCTGTGTGGGCCTTGCTTCCTGGGCTCAGGGGTGGGGCAGGGCATCCTCTTGGGGTCCAGATGTGGCTCCGAGCACTGCCCTGGGCTCTGCTGTGAGTGCAGCCCCCCAGTGTCACATGACTGAGTGCGAGCATCTTTATTATGGTTATCGGGCATTTGGTGCACGTGAGGAGGGTTGCCTCTGAAGTATCGTTTGGTGGTATCTTGTGGGCTCCGTGAAGCAGAGCCCAGCACTAGGGGCTGGCTGTCCCCTGCTGCGTGCCTGGCACCCACTGGTGTAGGCTCACCGTAGATGCTCATTCATGAATACATGAAGAGATCAAGGTCTTCCCAAAAGTTGCCTTGTTGAGGCTTAACGTGCCCCAGGGTGGGTCAGGATCTAGCCATGTGCCCTCCCTCCATGGTGTCTGGGCCCCAGGCAGGTGCACAGTTAGCACCTGGGAGCCTTCAGAGCCAAAATATCTGGACCTGGCACATGGGTAAAGCCAGCTCAATGTGGCACCAACCCTCCCCCTTCAGATCCTGCCTATGGGCTGGGGCTGCTGGCCTCAGGGCCCGTGATGTGTCTGCAGCCGTGTCCCTCAAAGATACAACCTCAGGACACAGGATAGCCATGACCTGGCTTGTGGCTCAGCACCTCCCTTGAGGCTCTGGCCACCTGACAGCCAGGCACCACACTGGGACTCCAGCACTGCGACTGCTGGGGGAGCCGTGACTGCTGGCCCCCTGGGTGCCTCCCAGGCCCCAGCACTTTGCTATGGCTGACTTGAGGGGCCTCCTGAACCCTTCCTCGGGCTGCCTCCATTTATCAGCCTCTTCTGACGGGGCTGGCCACAGCCTCATCGCCCTCCTGTCCCTGCTTCCCTCTGCAGCTCCGTCTCCTCCCTGCCTTCCTTTCCAGGCTTTCCAGGGAGGCCAAGGGAAGTTGTTTTTATTAATGGTCATAACAACAGTGACTCCTTGAGGGCTCACTGTGCACTTTTTACAGATCATCTGTTTCATCCCCCGACAGATCTCCAGGGTGATGTGAGCATGGCCACCCTATTTACAGTACAGAACCAGAGAGGTTGAGGGGCCACCTGATGTCACACAGCCGGGGTGGAGAATGGGGTGGGTGTGCTAGGGTTTGAACCCAGGTGGCCTGGCTCTGCAGTCTCTGCTCTTCTGCCTCCACATTGCTTTTCTGAAACTGCCTTATTACCAGGGGGAGGCTGTGGTGACGTGACTGGAGGGCAGAGTCCTCCACCCATTTCAGTAGGTGTTCCCAAGAGCCTGGGCACTGGGGACAGGGATGATAACTGTCAAAACATTTTATTTGTATGTATTAGTTAATCTTCTAAAGTAAAATGCATCTAAGTTCAGTGCTATTATTAACCCGAGTTCACAAATGAAACAGGCATGGGGCGTTAGGCCACTTGCTGAAGGTCACACAGCAAGTAAACGGGGAAGACAGGGTTTGGGCCCAGCTGTCTCCTCCTGGGGGATGTTCGCAGTCTGGATGGGGAGACAACAGGGGTCTGGCCATCACGGGGTGCTGTGGATCCCCAGGAGCACCGAGGAATTTGAACCTAGGTGGAGCCTGGCAGGCCGACGCGTGGAGGGGTGGCCATCCCAGGAAATGCGAGAGGAAAGCTCCCTGTGGGGAGCCCTGGGGATGTCTGGGGTCATGCCGTGCTGCTACTGAGCTGGCCACTCAGGGTGCAGCACGAATGGGCTCTTCTGCGACCAGGGCAATGGGGAGGGGAGGCCCAGCTGCCAACGAGCTGGTGCTGAGGCCCTGGGCATGGAGCCCTCCATTCCCCTGTGGGCCACCTGGTGCCCAGGTGTGGTGTTCTGGGATGCCTGATACCCCTTCTGCTGGATGGAGCCTGGGACAGGCCAAGTGGTGGCTAAGCCCATGACGGCCCCACCCCAGCACCTCGGCCAAACGCAGGGCTTTCCAAGAGTTTTGTCCCCCTCACTCCAGCTACCACAGATTCTCTCCATCACCTCTCCTGATAGAATTTAGATTGGCCATTGGAGGCCTTATTTCACTGAACCATTTAAAAGTCATTCTTAAGCACTCATGTGATTTCTTCGTTCATCTGCCCTCATTATCCTCTGTGCACTTCCAGGGCTCTGCTCTGAAGAGAAAGACAGGGAAGAAGAGTTCAGTGGTGGGGAGAAAGTGTTTGTGGGGGTGGCAGGGTGAGGAGGTCTGCATCTGAGGAGGGGCAGAGCATTTGGGACTGTGTGTTCAGTGTTTCTGTACATCAGGGCTTCAGGCTGGAGAAACCCATGGGAATGGGTGGGGAGGGCTGGTGTCCCCACTGTACAAAAACATACGTGTGCCTAGAACCTGTGTTACTGTTTATCCAGTAAGGTCACATTACTGGAACATCTCCCACACATCCTGTCCTCTGTGACCACTGACCCTACCCCCTAGCTCAGGCCCTTGGTGGAGGTCAGTGTTTTCCCAAGCATCACACACATTCCACTGGGTGCACAGGACATTGGGCCCAACATATCAGCTTCAGGAACACAGGGGAACTGTTTGGAGTGATGGAAATGTTCTCTGTCCTGGTTATGGTGGTGTTTACATGGTATATGCATTTGTTAAAACACATAGAACTGTTCACTAAAAAGAGTAAGTTTAACTGTATATGTATTTTACCTCAGTGAGAAATATCTTTCCATTAAAGTCTTGCACATATTGGATTTACTTCAAGGTAGTTAATATTTCTTGTTGATATTTTGTATCTTTTAAAAATGACATCTTTTTAAAATTACATTTTCTGTTTGTTGCTAGTGCATAGAAATATAATTGCTTTTTTATGTAGAGCTTAAGCCAAAAAATATTTTATTAATTCTCTTAGTACTTCTAACCATTTGATTGTAGATCTCTTTTGGATTTTCTATGTAGGCATACTGTTTGTATATAATGAGAGTTTATTACTTTCTTGTACTTTTTTCTTGCCTTATTGCACTAGCTAGCACCTCTAATACAATGTTAACTAGAAGCAGAGAGAATGGACTTTTTGTCTTGATCATTATCAGAGAGAATGCTTCTAAAGTTTTCACCTAGGAAGGATTACATTTGTTACCACAAAGGTAGATATACTTTTTCAAGTTAAGAACATGCCTTTCTGTTTCTAGCTTACTGACATTTTTTGTTTTGTTTTATTTTGTTTTGAATCATCTTGCTGAATTTTATCAAAACCTTTTTCTGTATCAAGATGATTGTGTTTCCTTTAATCTGACAGTATGCTGAGGCACACTTACAGATTTCTGATGCAAACTCATCCTGGCACTCCCAGGGAAAGTCCATTTTGGTCCTGATGTATTTACATTTTACTTTGTATAAAAGGCTGGATTCTGCTTGCTAATATTTTGTTTACGATTTTTCATCTTTGTTTATGAGTGAGATAAACTGAATTTTTCTTTCTCATGTGGTTTGTTTCTGGGTTTGGCATCAATATTATACCAGTCTCATGGAATGGAAGAATTTGGATAAGACTGGAATGATCTAGGCTTGGAGCTTTGTTTATGGGAAGCTGTTAATTTTTAGATGTTTTAAGTAGTGGGGCTCTTTGAATTTTTAATTTGTTCCTCAGTAAGTTCAATTATTATAGTTATTTTTAGGAATTTGTCTATTTCATTTTAAATTTAAAATGTATTGTCATAAGGTTCTCATTATATTATTTTATTAGTATTTTCATCTGAAACATATCTATATTCATGCCCATTTTTTTATCCCAAATATTGCTTATTTATATATTTTCCCTTTTTTCTCCATTGTTCTTGCCAGAGATTAGCATACATACTTCATTAGTTATTAGTTATCCCAAAGAACAGACATCAGCCATGCTGAGCATTTCTATTGTTTGTTTTCTGTTTCATCCATTTATCATCTTCATTCTATTTTCTTTATGCTTATCCAGTTTTTATTTTTATATCTTAAGTTGGATGTTTAGCTCACTCATTTTCACCCTTTCTTTTCCAGTATAAAATATTAATGCTACAAATTTCCTTCTAAGAACAACTTTTGCTGTACTTAGCGTGTTGGGGTATGTCACCTTTTCATTACTGTGTGATTCTAGGAATTAAAAACACCCATATGTTTTTTTCCCCTGATCCAGGATGAACTTTGTTTCCTGGATGAGAGAAACCGGGGGAAATGGAGTCATTACCACAGGAAATGCAGGTCCTGTCAGGGCCCTTAGGAGGCCCCTGAGAGGGCGTGTCTGCTTTGTTTGATGTTTTAGTTTGCTTTAACGTGATTCTGGGAAGGA
Source organism: Manis pentadactyla (assembly GCF_030020395.1). Lineage (NCBI taxonomy): Eukaryota > Metazoa > Chordata > Mammalia > Pholidota > Manidae > Manis > Manis pentadactyla. The sequence continues at coordinate 538,196 of NC_080023.1, forward strand.
GCAAGTTGCAGAATTATGCTTTACATTGTATATGTACATTTAAAAAAACACAGAACATTTACCATTGTCTTTATGGATGCATAACTAGTGAAAGTGAAAACACAGGATGATAATGTACTAAGGTCACCAGGATTGTTGCCCTGGGAGGGGGAGTATGGGGGAGGCCTGTGTCCTAAGTCAAAAGATCTCCAGCACTAACAATAAGAACTGTAAGAAACTTTTTAAGAACTATAAGAATGTTCTTAAACTGTAAGGAAGAGCTTTCATCTAATGACTCTGAATGGAGAGAACCCGCTGTGCACCCCTTGCTCCACCCACGGCCGGAAGTCCTCACAATTACAACCCTGTGGGAGTCGGAGCAAGGTGAGAATAAGGACACAGCTCGAGACCAGGCCCCCAAGATGCTCCCTGCGGGGACCTGAGCTGCTGCAGATGTGACCACCACCCAGCTTGGCAGCTGAACTAAAAAGCTTGGCAAGTGATTTGTCCCTGTGTTTCTCAAAAGCCTTCCTATTTAGCTTAGGAATTCCATTTTGGAGAATTAATGGAGAAAAAAGAGTTTGGACAAAGAAATAAATAGGTGAGACGTTGTTTATCAGAATCATTTACAATAGTCAATATTTGGAAATAGTAGAAGATAATAAACAATCATTTATTTAAGTGCCAGAAGATTTCGAGTAGACTGAGTAAAGCAGATGACCCTCCATAATGCAGGCAGGCCTTGCCCTGCCAGTTAGAGGCTTTCGCAGAAAAGACTGAAGTTCCCAATGAGGAGGAGGGAATTCTGCGGCAGACGCCTCCAGACTAAAGCGGCAAGGTCAGGTCAGCTGCTCCGGGCGCTCCCGCCTGCCCTGCGGATTTGGGCCCTGCCAGCCCCACAGTCTCACGGGCCAGTCTCTCTCTGTGCGCGCACACAGACGCACATTCTGATTCTGTGTCTCTGTAGAATCTTTTGCCGTCTGGGTCCAAGAACCAGCTGTCACCTCTGTTGGGACCCGAGTCCTGTGTCCCGCCTTGGACGCGTTACTTTGGGCAACAAGAGCCTGGTTTCCTTCCCAGCGCACGGGAGGGCCTCATGTTCACCAGCGTCCAGAGCTTGGCTTTGAGGTCCTGCTGCTTGTGGGGCGTCTCTCTGCTCCCTGCCAGGGAGCCCCACCTTGATGTTGAGAGTTGCTCTTTACTTTCAAACCGCATGTTCATCTGGCAGCCTTTCTCCTGTTTTCACCGCATTAATCAGCCCTAAGTGGCACTTCTCAGTCCTGGCATTCCTCTGCTCCATGTACCTCGGTCCTGGCACGTTTTCCCCCTGCTATCTGGATTTGGTTTTTCTAATCTCCTCATAAAGCAAAATCCCAGCTTGACTCATATTTCTCCCCCAGAGCGGTCTTCTCACTCCTCCCATGTGGGTAACAATACTGCCTGTCCCCCCTTTTCCTACCGGAATGGAGAGTGATTATCTTCCTTTCTCGGCGGAGAGTGAGGGCAGTCATGCCACGTGTCCAGGCAGGCCCGTGCGGGACTGGGGGCTCAGCGGTGTGGGGTCCGTCTCCCAGCACCCAGCTCCCCGGGTCCTTGGCCAGTCAGGGACCGTGTGTATCACAGCCGGAGCTCTCTGCCCAGCCAAGGCCACGCCTCCAGCTGCCATGCTCGTGAAAAGTGGTGCCAGTGTTCCCACTGCCCCTTGGCCTCACGCACCCACCTTAACTGGTGCGTTCTCCTGCTCAGGTAGCTCCGGTCTCTGTGGCATCCTCCCTGTTGCTGCTCAGGGCCAGGCCCCCACCATCTCATAAACCGTCTTGTGCCTGGATCCTCAGAGCTGCATCCACCCATAATCTCCCACACCCCAGGGCATCCTTCACACTTGAGGGAGAGCAATTCCTCTCACATGCACATCGACTATGCCCCCTGCACTCGGGCCTGGCCCTTGCCTGCCACTGAAGGACCATCTTTGCCGCGCTCACCTGTGCGCCCCTGCCCGGCTGGATCCAGCCCCGGTGCTTCTGGGGGGCTGCCCCTCTTGCTCCTCTGGGCCTTTGCACGTAATACTTCTTTTCCTGTTCAAGTTCCTACTTTTAATAAAATAATAGCAATAATGACAATGATCACCAATTTCATGGCCCTATTCCCCAGGCCCGCAGGCTGTGCTAAGTGAGCACTTTACATTCATCCCATCTCACCCCCCCATGACCCCATGGGACAGGGGCAGCGCTCCACCATGCCCCACCTTACAGGTGAGAAAACGGGGCTCAGAGGGTCGTGAATGGACCTCGGTCCTGGAGCTGGTGTAAGGGCCAGCCGCAATGCAGACCAGGTCTGCTCCGTAGCCAGCACGCTCAGGGAGCTGCCCTTACCCCGAGGGCCGGGTCTGTGGGCCCCACGAGCTTCCTCACTTCCTCACCTGTGTGCCTCTCTCACTTCCCCTGTGAGCTCCTTGAGCCCCAGGACCAGCCGCAGAGCCTGGCGCATTGTCGGCACTCGGGGAACCCTTGTTGGCAGAACAAGCCGGACTTGGCCCAGCTGACGGCGGCTGTTTGGTGCCTTAGTGGCGCTGGACGCTGTCAGCCTCACGGAGGGAGGGCTCGCTAACCGTGTGAGCCATCTGCAGTGTGCAGGGCCGTGGTAGGGTCAGCAGCACCAATGCGCCGCAGTGACAAATAGCCTGGCCCACCGTGGGTCCAGTGAGTACGGTCCACTGAGGAAGTCCCTGCTGGGTGGTGCCCTGAGCAGTGGCCTAGAAACCGGCCGCTTCCTGTCAGCATGTCTCACCGTCTTTCAAGGATGAGGGAGCTGGGAGGCGGGCTCCTCTGGCTGTTCTCTGGCCAGGCACGGGTGGTGCCCGCACACCCCCCACATTCCCCTGCCAGAGCCCAGTGGCAGGGCAGAGAGGGAGATGGCAGTTGGGATACAGGTGGATACAAGCCTTGTCTAGTGCAGGAGAGTATTCCGAGCCCTGGCCGCAAGCTTCTGTCATAGGATGCCCAGTTCTGTCCCCACCCTGCTGAACGAATCCAGATGCTCAGTGTTATGGCTGAGTTCTGCGTCCCCAAAATCCATGTGCAGAGGCCCTTACCTCCAGGACCTCTGAATGTGGCTGCATTTGGAGGTGGGGTCTTTAAAGAGGTGATTAGGGTAAAATGAGGTCACTAGGTGGGCATGGGTCCAGTGTGACTGGTGTCCTTGTGAGAAGAGGGAATTAGGCCACAGACACGGCCAGCTGGACAACCACGTGAGGACCCAGGGAGGAGAGAGGCTCAGGGGAGCCAGCCCGCCGGTGCCTCGGGCCTGGACTTCCAGCCTCCGGAAGGGAGGGACACGTGCCTGCTGCGTAGGCCCCCGGCCTGTGGGGCTTTGTTACGGTGGTCCCAGCAAAGTAGGGCATTCAGTCTGTCAGGTAAGAGGCACAGCTCTTGCCGTACCCTGGGGCCACCCCCTTCCACGTGAGCCACAGCTGAATCACTGGGTCGAGAAGCAGTGGCCCCCACCCCCTTTGAAAGGCGAACAGTTTCCACCCATTGGAACTGACTGCATGTGCCCACAGCAGCGTGTGAGGGAGGCAGGGTGCTGTCTCTGCAGAAGGGCTCAGAGAGGCTGAGCAACCTGCCAGTGCACATGGCCCACAGCCATGTGGGCAAAGCCCAGGTGCAGGCCCCCAGACACACTCTGCTGGGGCGACAGGCCCGGGGCTGGGCCCTGACCCTGCTCTCTTGTCAGCTCCGTGTCCTCACACAGAGGCACTTCTGAGCATCACCTTCATCCAGAACTGTGGGGACACCGCCCAGGGAACAGTGATGGACATGGCATGTCCCTGTTGCAAGGCTCACATCATGTCCACGGTCACAGTCTGCTCACGGCCATGCTGCTGCCCTCCGAGGCATTCTGGACCTTTCTGGAGCCAGTCAAGATCCCAGACTATGTTGTGGAGGTGGGGGAAGAACTGGGAGCATGGCCAGCCAGCATCCTTGGAGGCAGAGGCAAGGCTGGCATGGGGGGCTTGGCGTCTGCGCACAGGGACCTCCATGCACATATTCTACCTGCCACAGAGAGCTCGGCCTGGCTCTCTGCACCCACTGGGATCTCTAGCCCCTGCCCAGCCCACAGCCCCCATCGCACGTTCTCTCTGCTGTCCTGAGCTGCTTATGTAAGCCAATCAATTCAAGTTCAGATGCATTCAGTGGCTCGCCAGCACACAGGAGGTCACGGCTTGTTGAAGAAACGGGTGGGCAGATGCCCCCCTGGGCTGTGCCACGTGTCAGTGCTCCAGTCTGTGATCTGAGCTTTGGCTGAGTGGGAGCAGTATGAAAATTTGGCTTAATTGTGAAGACCCTGTGTGTGCCAGGTGGGAGGCCAGTGTCAAAGTGAACACAGCACACGCTGGTTACAGTGGCAAGGATAGGCTTGATTCATAACAGCTCCTGTCATAGGGAGAAGAGTCCACGTGCAAAATGATGCAATGCAAAAGGTGAAATCCCAAGAGGCCTCGGGTTGGGTAAATGCAGAGGATACAGGCCCCTGCTATGGGCTGAACTGTACCCCTCAAATTAGACACGGAAGCCCCTCCTCTAGTGTGACTGCATCTGGAGACAAGGCCTTCATGGAGGTGATCAAGGTTAAATGAGGTCATGAGGGTGGAGCCCTGATCCTACAGGGTTGGTGCCCATAAGAGGGGACATCAGAGCCAGGGCAGGACAGCGAGAAGGTGGCCGTCTGCGAGTCAGGCAGAGCCTCGCCAGACACTGGGCCTGCTGGTGCCTTGAGCTCAGACGTCCAGGGTCCAGAACCACGGGAAATAAGTCTGTCGTGGAAGCCACCCTGTCTGTGGTCTTCTGCTGTGGCATCGACACTTAGACTGATGCCCAAGCTGGTGGGAGGAGAGGGAGCAATCGAGGACGGTGGAGCCCAGCGGGGCCGAGCCCCAGAGGCACCCACACAGCTCTCCCGATGAGAACGGGGCCCGTGGAGCACGTGCTTCTGCCGCACAGCAGTGTGCATCTCCAGATGCAGCTTCATGCTGTCCTGAGCCTCCAGAGGGCAAAGGGCGGAGAGGGGACTCTGGGGTGCTGTCTTGGGGTGAGGCCCTGGAATAGGGGATCCACCCTGCAAGAGGTTCTGGCCCGTTGACTTGCCAGAGTGGCGAGGAGGTCACTGAGCGCCGCTCCAGAAGCAAGGCTTGACCAGACTGGCCCGGCCTTGGCCACGCGATTCTGTGCGCCTCTCCCAGAGGTGGGTCAGCAGGGCTGCGGGTGGATGAGGTGGGCTCAGCACACCCCCTGCAAAGGGTGGCCCTCCTCTGGGAATCTGAGGCGGATCTGCCGGTCCCCTTGTTTCACCCCATCTGCCGTGGCCTCACTCTCCAGAGGGACGGGTTCCACGGGCTGCGGGTGTCTCACCTGTGCACCCGCTTGGGGAACTGAGACCCCCTGGGGGCTGCATGCTGCTGTGACTTCTGGGGCAGAGGCCCCATGTAGAGGAGGCCGGCAGCCTCCCTTCCTCTCCCGGAGGTGCTTGAGTGTCCAAGGGGCTGGTGAGACAAGTGACTGCAAGGGAGCGCCTTAAAACACCAGAAATGTGCTCTAGCTCTGGAGGCCAGAAGTCCAGAACCAAGGGGCTGACGGGACTGGTTCCTTCCAGAAGCTCTAGGGAGCATCTGTCCCAGAACTCTCTCCCAGCTCTGCTGGCTCCCTCCCATCCTTTGTGGTCCTTGGCTTGTGGCCGCTCGACTGCAGGCTCCCTGAGGAAGGGAGGCATGTTCACAGAGCCGTGTAGGGATGGGGGCACCCACAGGTGGGTACTGCCTGAAGGGCCAGGGTCGGGGGTGGGAGCAGGTTCTGGCTGGGGCCACGGAAGAGGGCCGACCCCTGCCCGCCAGGCCCAGCTGAGGCCGTGGAGGGAGGAGTGTGGTGGTCACAGCCCCCTGCAGCAGAATGAGCCCCAACCCGCCTCCCTCCCCACAGTCTCCCACTGACCCTGCCTACCTGGAGGCCAGAGGCTGGAAGGGTGGGGATGGGGTCCTGGGATGAGGTGCAGACCCTCCCTCCCCTCTGCCTCACAGGACAGGGCAGAAAGGGGGGCCTAGGGTGCCGTCAGGGACTCACCAATGGAGGCTCAGGGCAGAGCGGGCGAGTGAGGAGGCGAGTTCCACCAGTACTGACAGTCGTGCACCTGCCCCGCTGTCACCTGTCAGGTGGCCTTCCCCCTCGTCCCCCACCCCCAGTTCCTCCCGTAACTGCCTCTGAACACCAGCGTAACGAGATGAGTCGATGCCATCACCAGTCTCCGTGGCCCTCAGAGCCCTGGGCGCAGCAGATGAGTGACTCGGTGACAAGCTGGACGAGGGGTGGGGGTGGGGGTGGAGAGGGCGTCAGGGAGGCAGCAGGCCCTCCACGCTGGCTTCTGAAGGGTGAGAGTCCCCTTGGCGATTGGAGCAGGGGTGGGACTGGGGAGTGTCCTGGACCCACGGGGAAGCGCCTTCCAAGGCCGGACATGGGCCCTTGGAGGCGCAGGGCCTGCAGGCAGATGGGTGGCCTCAGGCCGCTCGGAGCCTGGGCTGGGGGCCAAGGACTGGGTAACTGTGGGAACGAGGCTCTGGGAGGGACGTTGGAAATGAGCTTGTCTAGCTCCCGGAACCGTAATCTGCCAGGAAGCCTGGGGCCGGGAGAGGCAGTGGTGGGGCCAGGTTCACACTGAGGGGACGAGAAGCCCACCTCCCTCACTTCCAGACATCCAGACAGACAGAGGCCTGAAGTGTCTGCCCCAGTCCCTTCTCACGACACATTCAACTAACCCTGTCCCAACAGAGGTTAGCCACACGGTGGGACCTTTATGCCCACACTTCATTTAAAGCCTGCAGAAGTGGCATCTGTCTGTTGTAAGGAATGTGCACATCAGAGGGGCACAGAGGGCAGCCTGCCCAGCCACGTAGAGCCACCCAGGCGACCGCTCCTGACGGCTCGGTGGAGTCATTCAGACTTGTTGTGAAGCATAAATATATTAAAATAGAACTGTTCTGAAAATAGGCACTTCCACACCTGCCGTTGGGTGCTGGTTCCTCTCTCTCCATCTCCCAGTGCCCGCCCCGTGCCCTGGTGAGCTTGTGCACGGCTGCCTCACTGCAGTCAGAGGCCGGGCGTCCCTGCGCTCTGGGTCCGACCCTCCCTCCGTGTTTGTCGTGAGTCTGATGTTGGGAGACACTAGCGATTCCAGCTTTCCGGCTGTTAAAAAGGATGCTCAGGCGCTGTCCTTGTGCACGCCCGCCGGTGCACGCCCGCCGGTGCGTGCCTGTGAAACTTGCAACTGCGTGGTTTCCCAGAATTGGAGCTGCTGGGTCGCAGGATCCGTGTGTTTAAAACATCGATGGAGGCTGCCTAGGGGGCCCGCCAGTCAGGGTGCGGCACACCTTCCCGGCTCCAGGTACTGGCGACCTCCCGAGTTCCTGCCGCCTGAGGAGAGAAGCAGTTGCTTTTATCACTACGCGGTGTGGTCCTGACTCCGCCACGATCCTCCCTTGCGCCCTCGGCGCCTGCCTTCCTCTGCTCCGCCCTCACAGCCCCGGCCAGGCTTGTTCTGACCATGGCCTCTGGTCCCTGGTCCCTGCAAGCCCTCTCTCTTACCTGTTTTTCCATTTATTCCTCTCTGTCCCTCCCTCCTCCCCCTTCCTGCCCCTCCCTAGACATCTATTCTAAGAGTGCAGTGTATACCTTTGTCTTTGGAAAGTGTGCATCAATCTTTGCTGGGCATGAATGTTCAGTAAACTTTTAATTGAGGAATGACATACACATCGGAAATATATATACAACAGTACACAGACCATAAGTGTATAGCTAGAAGGATTTTCACATTTTCTAACCTGGGTGGTGAGCACCCAGATGGGGAAACAATATGTTATGGGTACCCCAAAGGTCCCCCTGCCCATTCTACAGAGGGTGGCACATGTTTGGGTATTAGGCACAGGCTGCTGTGGCTTTGGGGAGCACACCTATGTGCTTGTGCGGTAAAGTCAAGTCAGTGAGGCTATGATGGTTTTCACCAGGTTCTGTGTTCTTGAAGCTTTGTCCCTATTTCTCTGTCCGTTGTAGAAGTGAACAGAGACCAACCCAACAAGGTGAAGACTATCCGCCCAAAGCTGCCCGGAGCAGGGGGTGGCCGCTGTCACCTGTGTTTGGCAGAAACTCAAAGGCAGGCAGAGGAGTGGGGGGCTCCCTGGAGGAGGAAAGGGGGCTCAGGTGTACCTGACAGGGCTGGGGACTGGGGCGGCTCACTGGGGGGACAGCCTTCCCAGGTGACTGGCTGGGGAGCAGGTTTGGCTTTCTCGGCTTGGTATTAAGGTGGAAGCAAGGACAGAACAGAAGGAAGCTGTCAGTTATTGGCGGAGTCCTGGCCAGTTGTTTGAGGGTGTCGGCTATGGATGGCCGCTGGAGGAGCAGGCCGGCTTCCTGGCTGGTCACTCGTGGGCTGGGGGTCGTCCGTGTGTGTTCAGTCCTCTGCCGCCCTGTACCTGAGACCTAACCCACCACGGACATCATGGAGGCCCTGGGTCGCCTGTCTCCCACCACCCCGAACAACACTGTGGGGAGCAGGCTCACACCATCGCCTCCTGGTCCTGTTGTGAGAATTTCCTTGGCCCGTATGACCAGGCAGCAGTTGCTGGTCACAGAGTAGCTGCTTAGAGCTGCTTGGCTGCTTTGAACCACTGAGAGGTTCCCGAGGCTTCAGCAGCAAGTCCCCCACAGTGCCCCTGCATCGGGCTACCCACCACTTGGGCCCAGCCTCACCACGGGTGCTGCGCAGGGTGTAGTCAGAGAACGAGGCCAGACACACGGTGGTCCCAGGCCTTGCCTCCAGGTAAGGAGCCCCTCACACAGCGTGGCTGCCAATTCGGCCCTTGTGTCCACTTACACCCAGGGTTGCTGACACCCACATTGCAGCTCTATCCGCCTGTATCCATGCATTCACATGCTGGCAGGGGGGATTTGCTGTGCCAGATGTGGGGTGTTATTGTGCCCAAGTGGACACCATGGAAGGCGGCTGGGCTGGAGCCGCCTCACTGGTCCCCTCCCAAGATAGTTGTCCTCCAGGCAAGGGTTCCGCCACCAGCAACTGGGGGCTGTGGGGGACGGGAGCGCTGCTGCCAAGGGGCGCAGCCCCCAGAGCTGGAGAGAGGTAGGGAGCAGAGGGGTGGGCCCACACAGACACCTCAGGGGGCCAGGGCGGAGTAGGCTGCAGAGCAGGGAGGTGGGGTGCACAGTCAGATGAGGGTGCGCAGGCGCCCACACCTTGCCCAGTCCTCGGCTCCCCCCAGAGGCGGATGGCTTCCCTGTGAGCCAACCGGCTCCCTGTGGTCCCCGTTTCTTGATACCGAAGGTCTGGGGTGGGGATTCTGTGGGCCTACTTCCCGCCTGTCCCACCTGGACCTGTGGCCCGGGCTGACCCGCTGTGCTGACCAGCGCTGTTCCCCAGCAGGCTGCTCAAGGCCTGGCTGAGCAGCAGGGTGCCCGGGCTCAGCAGGTCTTTCCTTCCAACCCCAGTGTCATCAGGAGTCCATGATCCAGCTGGTGTTTTGTTTCCTATCTGCTGATGCCTTTGTCTCCTTTCTTAGTTAGCTTAGAACCCGGGTGGGGAGGTGGGCTGCTGCTTACTGGCTCCCCCAACGCCCAGCGGCCTCTCAGAACTGCTCTGAGCCGTGACTTGACTCTAAGGCAATGACAGCACCAAAAAATCCCCCTTCCCTCCTCACATTTTTATTTTGAAACACTTAAAACCTATAGAAAGATTGAATTAATAGAACAGTGTAGATCCATGTGCTGTCATCTAGACCTGCTGATTGTCAACATTTGGCCACAGTGGCAACCTCCCTGTCTCCTTATATATATACACACACACACACCACATGCACACGGGACATATATACATAGAATATTTATAATAAAAAAGCATACCACACATACATACATCCCACACACATACATACCTCCCACATACACACATGTACATCCCACACACATACATACATCCCCCACACAATTTTTTGCTTGCTGAGACTGGGAGTAAGTTGCAGACATCATATTTCACCCCTAAATATGTTACCTGCCTCTCCTGGGAGCACAGATGCTCTCCTACATAACCACAATGTAATTGCATTAGTCAGGGTTTTCCAGAGAAACAGAACCAATTGGTTGGGCATACGGTTCATTAGCTATGATTTATTATCAGGCATTGGCTCACGTGGTTATGGCAGCCTGCAAGTCCCAACTCTGCAGTGTGGGCTGCAGGCCGGAGGCCGCAGAGCCCGGGGTGCAGATGCAGCCTGAGGGCCGTCGGCTGGAGAATTCTTTCCTGACAGAGAGGCCATCTTTTTGTTCCATTCAGTCCTTCAACTGACTGGATGTGGCCCACCCACATGTGGGAGCAGTCTCCTTTACCCAGAGGTCACTGATTGCAGCGTTTAATCTTCCCCCCAAACACCCTTCAAGCTGACACATAAAATTAGCTATCATAGCAGTGATCACCCTTGAGAAATTTAACATGGATGCAATGTTATTATCTAAAATAAATCCATATTCAAATTTCCCCAATCATCCCCAAGAATATTCTTTATGGCTGTTTATGAATAATATAATATTCTTTGTGGCTGTTTATGAATAATATAATATTCTTTGTGGCTGTTTTTTTTTTAAACCAGGATCCAATCAAGGGTCTTACGTGCACTTAGCTGAATGCCTCCGAGCCCTTTAGTCTGGATGGGCTGCCAGCCCCACTTCAGGGCACTTCTGTGCCGCTGACGCTTCGGAGGAGCTCAAGCATTTGCTTCTCCGTGCCGCTCTCTTTGGGTTCGCTGATTGTTTCCTCACTATGGAGCTGATTAAGTGTTTGTTGTGTCTGTCCCAGTACATCCTGCCAGGAAGCGCGAAGTTGTTTTGTCCCCATCGGAGTGTTTGACCGTGATGACTGGTTGTGGTCCCTGCCAGGTTGCTCTGGCGTCGAGATGCCTTCCCCTTGGTAGCCTATCAGGGGGTCTCTGAGGCTGCGGGCATAGCCCACTGCCATCCACCTTTCACCCAGCGGCCTCGGTGCCCATCCGTGCTCTTTGCCTGAATCCATAAGTACAGTGATGGTTGCAAAATGTTGATTCTCTAATTATATTATTCTGTCTCCGTTTAACAGTGGCCATTCTTCTGAAAAGAGTAGCTGCTTCACAACCAACGTGTGGATTCTTTTTGCCCCCCCATGTGTCACGACCCCTCATTGTCACTCTTCTTTCTAATGCCCAGGTCATCCTCGATTTGGCCAGGGAGCCCCTCCTGTGCCTATGACATCTCATGTCATTTAAATTCTTCACCAGTTACTTTGTCACAACAGCAAGGCGCTGCCGATCCCACTGTGAATTCTTGGCCCCACACCTGGAATCAGCCATTTTCCTTGGACCTTTGCTTCCTTTACAGGACGGTTTTTAGAAACCAAGGTCTTGGAATTAGGTGAGCTCATTTATCAAAAGACTTTAAACTACAGTGATTGATCTATTATTGACCAGTTCCTTCTTTCTCACAGGGATGAAAGCACATGGATTTAGTCATTTCTATGAGGCCGGGACCCCCAGGGGGTAACTTCTCTCCCCCAGGAATCCTTCTTTCTAAAAGCAGATCCCCCTTGTGCTGGGAGGGATGTTGCTGGATTGCACACTGTCTAACCCTTTCCCGCCTCTCCTCCTAGGGTCCCCAGCGAGTGAGACTGTCCTTGGTTAGGCCACAGCTTCTTGAGTCACACCCACACCTGGGGTCCCCAGACTCCATCCAGAAGCTCCCAAGACTCCCAAGACACATGGCCCCACCTTGTCCCTGTCCCTGTCTCTCTCTTAGTGTGGGGAGGGGGATTTGTGTGGGCCAAGTTTTCTGGAAATTCTTAGAAGGTACAATCGTCTCTCGGAGGTGGGCTGAACTGGTCTTGTTTCCAAGTTCCAGGAGCACCTTTCTGGCTCACCTGGGCCTGAGAAGGCACTTCAAAGGGAGAGAAGTAGAACAGGAAGGGACAGGATTTGAAATGAGGGGTGCTCCATCCCTGGGGCCTCTTGTAGGCTTGTGCCTGTGGGGACAGCCTAAGGACGTCACAGTCAGAATGTCTGCGCTCAAAGCACTGTGGTGCCACTCACTGGCTGTGCCACTCACTGGGCAGGCTGTCCGTGCCCCCCGAGCCCCTGTTTTCCATGGTGTTGACTGTGGTCCTTACACTGCTGCTTAGTATAGGCATTAAACGGGAGAATAATCAGGAAAGTACCTGCCCAGAATCTGTTTGTAACTAATAATTAATGGCTATAACTATTACTAAATGGAGTAATTAATATGAACTCGAAAGTTTTCTATAATTATGAAGAGTTGGTAATCTTAAAATAAAGATCAGGGAACTTTCAGGAGTCTATTTTCCACACTGGCACATAGGAAGATCCGATTCCCAGCCCTCTCACGTGGGGCCTGATCTCTGCTCAGGTCTCTGCAGACACTTAGACACTCACCATTGTCATCATAGGGCGCAGGAAGCTTCTGTGTCCTTGGAGGGTGGGACTGACCTTCCCACCGAGGACAGCTAGCAAGGGGAATAATAATACTAGCGGGAACTCTGCCTGACATTTAGGAGCAGTGACAGACAGGGAGGGAGTGCTGGGGCAGGAGCTCGGGGAGGCCGGAGCTCAGGTGGTGGAGCACAGCACCGGGGGCCACAGCCGCCCTGAAGTTTGCTCTCCGAGATGCTGACTGGTGCCTTGACGGCTTCTTAAGTGAGGGGCAGGGGCTGGGTCGCAGGGCTCTGCGCAGGTGAACAGTGGCCCCCAAAGATATTAATTCCTAATCTCTGGAATCTATGAATGTTACCCCTGGCAAAGGGGCTTTGCATATTGGATTACGGATCTGGAGATGGGGAGATTATCCTGGATTATCTAGCGCGCTTCACATATAATCACAGGCGTCCTTATAAGAAGGAGGCAGAGGGAGATTTGGCGCAGAAGGTGAAGCAATGTGACCACTGATGTGTGATACGAGGCTGTTGGCTTTGCAGATGTGGGAAGGGGCCAGGAGCCAAGGAATGTGGGAAGCCTCTGGAAGCTGGGAAAGGCCAGGAAATGCATTCTCCCCTGGAGCCTTCAGAGGGAGGATAGCCCTGCAAACCTTCATTTTGTCCCTGTAAGATGGATTTCAGACTTTTGGCCTCCAGAACTGTAAGAAAATACATGTGTACTGTTTTGAGGTGATTCGTTACAGCAGCCGCAGGGAACCAATACAAGGACCTACCGAGGGAACCTGTCCCTACACCTGCCGTGTTTTGAGGTAGGACTCCAAAGGGTGCACCTTGTAAATGAGGATGAAGCGGAAGTAGCCCCTTGCAGACACTGACCTTCAGCTTTGCATAATCCTAATCCCTGAAACTGTGGTGAGGCCACCCTGGATGGCCGGTGCTCCCGACGACCGGCAGACACAATGTAAGTCCTTTCTGGACAGAGATAACATCATCCTAAGCTTCAAACTTGTAAATATAACGTTTATGCACAATAACAGATTACATAAGGAGGCAAGGCAACATGAATCTACAGAAACAATGGACTATAGAAACAGACCCACAGGGAATCCTGATAATCGAGTTATCAGAGAACTTTAAAATAATTATGTTTTCTATGTTCAAAGAGATCAAGAAAAACAGAATTGATAATTTTAGTGAAGAACTGGAGACTATAAAAAAGAAGCTACATGGAAATCACAGAACTCAAAAGTACAATAAATGAAATTAGGAACCCAGTGGATGGGTTTAACTGCAGATTGGACACATCTGAAGAGAGAATTGATGAGTTAGAAGAAGGATCAAAAGAAAATAACCAGAATGAAGCACAGAGTCAAGGAACAGAGACACACAAAAGAGGGCAAGAAACATAGAAGATAGACTGTAGTTGGAAATCTATCGTACATATAACTGGAGTTCCAGAACAAAAGGAAAGAAAATGGGCAGAAGCAGCAGTTGGAGACAGAATGGCTGAGAAGTGATGCTAGGCTGCACTAGGCGGACGGGGCCGCCATCACACGATACTTCAGCATGGATGGCTTGAAAGACAGAAATTTATTTTGTCATGATTCTGGAAACTAGAAGTCTGAGATCAAGGTGGATTTGGTTTCTCCTGGGACCCCTCTCCATGGCTCACAGATGGCTGTCTTCTCATTCTGTTTTCATGTGGCCTTTTCTCTGTGCACACACATACCTGGTGTATCTTTGTGTATCCAAATTTCAGTCAGATTGGATTAGAGCCCACCCTAACTGCTTCATTTTAACTTAATTGCCTCTTGAAAGGTTCTATCTCCAAATAGTCACATTGAGAGGTACTGGGAGTTAGAGCTTCAACATATGAAGGTGGGGAGGGGTCACAATTCAGCCATAACAAAGATAGTAAGCCATAGATTCAGGAATCTCTATGAATCCTGAGCAAGATAAATGAAAGAAAACCACATCCCTCCACCCAGTGGAAAAACTGCCAAATACTAAAGGTAAAGAGGAACTCTTAAAAGCAACCAGAAATTAAAGACAGTTTACCTTTGAAGGAGCAACCATCACAGTGTCAGCTAACTTCTCAACAGAAACAGTGGAAGCCAGGAGGTAGTGAACAATGTCTTTAAAGAGTCAGAAGAGGCACACACCTACCTAGACTTCTATAAGACACCCTGTTCCACAGATGTCAAGGCAGAGTCACTAAGGTGGCCTGGGTCCCATCAAGAGATAGAAACCCCACAGGTCAAACAGAGGAAGTTTCATATAAAGAACTGTTAAACTCTGATGCAAGAGTGACGGAAAGATGTAAAGACTCTATGGTACCTGTGGGCTGAGACAGAAAACCCAAGGAAGAAGAAACTTAGAAGGGGCCTCCCCAAGGCTGGGCTCAGACCTTACCGGAGAAGGGGGGCTGAGCCCACGGGGGCGCAGAGAAGTTTGCTGGGTTTCCCAGAGAGAGTCAGTCTGCAGTCTTGGGCAAGCAGGGATGCAGTCAGGACACAGTGATCAGCAACAGGTGGTGTGGCTGTACAGAGAAGGAGGGGTCTGGGGTACAGGCGAGCTGCACAGGGTCTTCTGGGGAAGCAGGGCTCGGTGGGAAACCTCCTGGCCACAGGTGAGTGACCTAGGGGTCTGTTGAGAGCAGACCGGTGGCTTCCCAGGGGTAAGAGGGGCTGGGGAGGAAGGAGAGACACAGCGTATACAGGGCCAAAACTTATAAAAGCTTTACATTTCAAACAAGTACGACTTACTGACTTTCAATTATACTGCAATATGGCTGATAAAAAAGACAGTGTTTGGGGATGCTGGCTTAGATGGCAAATCTATAAAGAAGAGGAAGTATTTTACATAAAAGGCATGATAATGTGTTACCTTTTGGTAGGAGCTGTCCTGGGAGGGGGTCTGGTCTGGGGAAGGGGACTTCTGGGGGTCTTGGCAATGACCTACTTTTAGGCCTGTAGTGTGGTTACATGGGTATGCACTTTGTGATACGTTTTTGATCTTCAAAAAGGAGAAAAGTAAAGGCCTGGTGTTGGAGCGGGGATGTCTGTGTTCAGTCCCCTTCTCAGCTGCTCCCTGAGTGGGGGCCTGGGGCTACAAGGGCACCCTGTTGGGACTCACCCCTTCCATCCCTCACAGCAGGGCAGATATCAGGTAGGGAGTGAACTGGAACCGTGTTGAGCAAGTGGGTCAGCTTCACGCAGACTGAGGTCCCAGTGCACCGCGGACAGCCAGGGTCTCAGGGCCCTGAGGGTCACGGGCAGCAGTGTGCCAGCTGCCTGCAGAGAAGTGCCATGGGCGGGCCCCCTGAGGGGGCAGCAATGTCCAAGGTCAGTGGTGCTGGCCCTGGGGAGGCGGTTGCCCAGTAACCGGCATTTAGTGGCTGGGAATGATGGGAAGGGGCAAATGAGAAGGAAGGTGACCTTCCAATGTCACTGAATTTTCTGAGTTTCAGTTTCCTTAATCCAGAATGGGGATAACAAATATTACTGCAGAAGTGAACCAGTACTACAAACACTGCATGTCTTGGTTGCCTGAGACAGTCCCTCTTAGCCTGTTGTCATGGCATAATTACTGATAGCACCTGCTTTTATTAGCACAGTGTCCTGTTTGGTTTGGACAATGAATTTCCCAGTCATGGTCATCGTGGGGGCTTTGTGAAGACTGGCGATGTATGCGTGCCAACTGCTTCGCCTGCACACCTTGCGCTGGGTTCGGTATCTGAACTGTCTGACTGTCTCCTGCTCCATTCCTGGAGGGCAGCCTTATACTCTACCCCAGGCCTCTTTCTTTTCAAAAACAACTACCCAACTAGGAGACATTTTCATTGAAGAGAAAGGAGGCTGACAAATGATCTTTCTTGGATACTTGCACTTTAGGAACTTAAGCCTTTTAAATATTCCAAGAGGAACCACTCATTTACCTATTCATGTGTGTGTCTACCCAGCCATCTGCCTATCCAGTAAGTATCTATTTAGCTTACCACCCATCCAACAAACATCTACTTAACATCTGTCCACTCACCCATCTAACAATATCCATCCATTATTACATCCACACACCCATCAATTCAGGCATTTATCCAACAAATGTCCATCTATTCTAATATTTATCCATCCATCCACCCCACCCAGCCACTCATCCGTCCATCCATCCAACACTCAGCCCTTTAATAGCCTTCCATCTGCTCATCACATATTCCTGCAGCCTGATCTCAATGAATGGCCTGGCCTTTTATTTTGTTGAGAAATGTAGGCAAGCAGGAGCGCCTCCTGGTCCTTGGCCAGCGCCTCTACATGCTCTCCAGCGCCCGCTCTCTCCCTCTTGCCTGCACTCTGTCCTGCTCTCCACGACCCTCGGATCGTAGGCTTCCCTCCCTCCGCGTCTGTCTGTCTGTCTCTCGTGTGCCCTGTTCAACTGGTGGAGCCTCAGTCCCAGGGAGCCAGTTCACTCACAGGTCTGGGCTGCTGCATCCAGCCCCTTGCTGGCTGTTCAGGGACCCAGACCCCAGGCTCTAGGGTGTGAGGCTTTCTCCAAGTCTGCGAGTGCAGGGGCCCCGGGCACAGGCGGGTGCGGCAGAGCCAGAGGGAGGGGCCGGGCAGGAGGCCCAGAGGCGGCTGGAGCCTGTGGCCCCACCTGGCCTCCTCCTGGCATGCCCGGGCCCCTGCCCTGCCCTGGTTTTCTCCTTGGGACTTAGTGTCTTCCCTGCTGGAGTTTTGTTTATTTCTCTGCTTATGGTCTCTCTCCTTCCAGTCGAAAATAACCCAAAGGGCAGGAATTGCTACTGTGTTTACTGCTTATTCCTAGTGGTTAGAAGGGTGCCTGCTCCCTAATAGGCCCTGGGTGAATATCTGCTGACTGAAAGAAGATTCCCTTTCATCATCAATGGAGTCTTTTGAGTGGTAGTGGTGATGCCACAGGATTACACTTCTTCTCTGAGTCTTACACCATTTCTTGATGCTGTGCAGTGGATAATATTTATTTAACCACATCATTACGAACGCTGTGTATTGGATTCCACATCATAGAAGCTAATTCTAGGCAAAGCACCTGAGACTGCAGTGGGGTCAGATGACAGGCTGTGAATGTTTAAACCCAGGCGCCCTGCAATGGATGTGTGTGTGGGGGCAGGGCAAAAGCCTCAGGGGGTCAGCCCCCAGCTGTTCACAGGCTGGCAGGTGGGGTGGGGGTGGGAGCACTTTTTAAGTTTTGTATTTTATCTCCCTCAGAACTGTTGGGGTTCTTTTTCAACAAGCATATATTACTTCTAGATTAAACATTTTGTTTCTAAATTTAAAATATGTACTTGAGAATCTGGAAAAATGCCCCTCGATGCTGAGTCAAGGCCAGTCTCCAGGGGCCAAAGATGGCAGAGGAGCCCTGGTCTCAGTGGCCACCTGGGCTGGGTGCCCTGGGCATCCTGGAGTCTGGCATGCTGGTTGCTGGCTGGCCTCGCCACTTGCTGCTCCTGCAGAAAGCTGGTGGTCCTGTAAGTTAGTGCAGGTTGGACGACGTTGAGCATAGACAGGTCACTTCATTCACTCATTCATTCATGCATTCATCATTCCTGGAGCCTTGGGTGTGATGAGTAAGACACAGCCGCAGTTCCCTCACGGAGCCCGCGGGCTGGTGGGGGTGATATGCACACGTGGGCCACGCTAAGAGCCATTCACTGGGTGCTCGTGGCGGGTGATGTGTCCGTGCTAGTCTAGAGGGGAGGGGCCCAGAGCCGCAGACACAGGCTTCCTGCAGGAGGTGGCACCTGAGCTGAGTCTGTGGGGTGTTAGCCAGGCAGATGGGGCAGAGGAGAGCCGGGCGAGAGGACCAGGAGGTGTTCCAGAGCAGAACACGGAACCCCACTGCTTGCCGGGAGAGATGGACTGTCGTGGGGCCTCCGCCCTTGGTCCTGCTCCATGGCCGACCTTGATGACGTAGGCTGGGCACCTTCATCATCAGAGCAAGTGGCTCTGGTTGCGGATCATAATGGGCCGCCCCACAGGTTGTGCGCACAAACCTCGCAGAACCCCGAGAGGCAGCAGTACATGTCCTTGAACTGCATTACAAAGCTAGGACCCTGATCCCACGGGGAGGAGCCAGGTGTGACAGGGGACAGGTGGGTGGGGAGCGGGGTCCGCGGGAGGGAGGGGCGGTGGGGGTGGGGGATGGATTGGCCCACACATCCACGACTGGCAGAAACCAGTACTATGAGACATTTGCAGATTTCCTCAAAGTTTTGTCAAAATCCTTGGATTTTACATGGTGGGTCTAAAAAAGATTTCTTTCTTTCCAAAACTAACAAGTGACTTGAATGTTGCTGCTAAGGGCAGGCGCCGACCCCTTGTCCCGCCCTCCCTCCCCAGAAGTAACCACTGCCCCCCTGATGTTCATCAGTCCCAGGGGCCCGTACGTACCTCATGCCACACTTCCGTCTGTAACAAGACACATGGCCGGTGCTACATGGCCGCGGACTTGCAGAGGGGGCTGGTTTGTTCCTCCTTGAGCAGCTTGCTCGGCTGTCTGCACAGGGTGCTCTGTGAGGTTCGTCCGTGCTGACCCGTGCGGATCCAGTTCATTCCTCTCAGTCGTTCTGCTGAAGGGGCTGCGGCTCCGCCAGCCTCCCACGGGGAGGGCCAGGTGGGTCCTGTTGCTCCCGCCTGCGTCACACTGTCTTAGCTTCCTGCTGCTGTGTGTGATTCCACGGCTTCGGGGTCGGGGGTCCGGGCAGAGGTCAGCAGGGCCTGGTGACACCGGGCCTGAGAGAGTGCACCTCCAGGACTCGTTATGTGAGGACTGTTGCTTTTCCTTGATGTTTGAGCCACTTTGAGTTGAGATTTAAGTATTTGCTGTCAAGAGCAACCTTGACCCACAAACCCTCCGAGCTCAGGGGAAGTGGAGGGACCCGGTCATGCGCCCGGCTCGCAGTGACCTCCACATGGAGTCCAGCCTGAAGCCCCGCGCAGAACAGAAGCAAGGCCGTGCGCTGGTTCCCCAGGGCCGCCGTGACAGGGATGACCCGGGGTGGTGCCCACACGGGAGATGCCCCTCTCCCCAGGCTGCAGGCCCAGGTCCGAATCGGGGTGCCAGTACGCAGGGCAGGGTCCTCCCAAGGCTGTGAGGGAGAAGCCGCTGCAGCCTCTCCCCGGCTTCTGGAAGCATCACCCCGAGCTCCACCTCCATCCCCACATGGCCTTTGACCATCTCCAAACTTCCCGTTTTTATGAGGACTCCGGTGACATTCTATTAGGACCCCACCTCAGTCTGACCCCCCGTAATTAATTACCTTTGCAAGGACTCTCTTTCAATAAGGTCACTTCTGAGGTGCTGGTTAGGACACCGACCTGTACACTTTTTGAGAAGGTAGAGTTCGGTCCATCACAGGCAGGTGTTATTGGCAACGGCCCGGCTTCATTAGGATTTCTGTCCCACGGCGCCAGTGGCAGACTGGGAGACAGATGCCTTCGGTCCTGTGGTGAGCGCCCCTGTGAACTGGGGGGAAGGGCCGGTGAGGCCCAGTCCTGGTCCTGCTGGTGGCTCTGGGACTGGGGAGCTTGGCCGGGCACTCAGGTTTCTCACCTGGTGGAATGGAGCCAAGCCTGCTTCCTCCCTCCACAAGGTGGCCCTACATGTCCACCATGGGGAGCAGGCTTTGTGACCTGGGAAATGCTGGCCGAGGGTCATTTATTCTGGGTTGCAAGCCGCCAGAGCCCTGGGGCAGGAGGTCAGCCGGGGCCGCAGCAGCCAGGACAGCCGCGACTGATGCTCGTGGGCTCACCAGGCAGCTGAGGCTTGGGCTGGAAATGGGTTCTGTTTCAGATTAAATGTGGGCACATTTCGTGGCTCTGAATGGTTCTGAAAATGACCCTGTGAGAAATGATCAGGGAGGCAGGGAGCAAAGCCCAGGTTCTTCCTAAGAATAAATTCTCTGAGATTTCTCTGGTGAGGACAGGTCCTCAAAGTCTTCTGGAACAGAGAAGTATGGTCCACTTGGTAAGCAGACCAGAAATAACTCACATAACTGCTGCTCTATTAACACGCTGCCCGAGCTGTCTGGCCAGGCTATCTTAGGGGCCTTGTCTATAAATCATGAAACACAAATTGCGTTTAAATTGCCCTGGGGTTTTAGCACATCTGGGGTAGCTTGTTGGAGTCAGAGCCCAGGGTCCCTAGGTCCCAGGAGCTAATAGTGTGAGGGATTTGGGGCCGGGGAGAGTCAAGCGATATTTTTTCTGTTCAGTGCATGTCGCATCCTGACTCTTTCCACTCTTTCCTCTTGGTTCACTCCTGGGATGGGGGCACCAACCTGGAGTCCTCTCTGCTTGTGTCTGGCCTCCGTACATTTCCCTCCCGTCTACAGGTGCTCAGGGTTCAGAGGAGGACGGGGCTGAGCTCCAGGCTTGGGTCTGCCCTGGGACCTGGACGAGTTGCTTAGCACACTCACCTCCTGCCTGTTCCGAGCAGCCCGCCTGTGCTGGCCAGGTGGGGACGGCTGAGAGGACAGTGCTGCGGCCACACAGGGACACGAGGGCAAGCCGTGCTCTGTCCCCATGACAGGACCCTCTGCAAGTCTCTGGTTGGGGAAGCTGCCCTCGACAGCAGGGAGCCTTACAAATATGACGTTGAGGTGAAGAGGCCAGACTCCAGTGTATGATTGCATTTATGTGACATATTCTGGTAGCAAGCCAAGCTGAGCTCCGGGTTTCTGTGCACATGAGGGTACAGAACTATGTGGTGCAGCCGGGCCACTGCAGCATCACAGTCAGGAGCCTGGTGACAGTAGGGTCATCATCAGGAAGCCCACAGGGGCCTCTGTTACTGCCATGTTCTGTTTTCTGAACTGGGTGGTGGTTTCCATGAAGCTGGACATTTCTGCTCCATGTACTCTTGTGCATATGTGTTGTGCTGTGTTGTGGATTCAGTTGTGTCCCCCCGCCTCCGGTTCATATGTTAGAGTCCTAATCCCTGGGACTGCAGAATGTGATCTGTTTTGGAGACAGGGTCCTTCAGATGACCAAGTTAATGGGAGGCCGTCAGGCTGGGCTGGATCCGACGTGGCTGGTGTTCTGATGGAAAGGGGCACTCTCCGGACCCAGAGACAGATTATGCACGGAGAGGACACTGTGTGAAGGTGACAGTGGAGATCTGTAGCCTGTGGAAGGCCAAGGACACCAGCAACCCCCTGGCAGCTGGGAGAGAGGCTTGGGACATTCTCCTTGCAGCCCCAGCGGGAACCAGCATGCTGACACTTGATCACAGGCTTCTAGGCTTCAGGCCTGTGAGACAGTAAAATTCTACGGTTAAGCCTCTCGGTTTGTAATACTTGGCTGAGGCCGTCCTAGAGAGCTAATACCCACTGCAGGAGAGAAAAGTCAAAAGACCCCTGCATTCGAGTCTTGGGCCAGGTGCTTCTGAGACCAGGGTGGGCGATGGGACCCACGCCCCGACTCAAACCCTCTGTGTTCCCCTCTCCACCACCGCTGCGGCGGCCGTGCTCCAGGGAGACCTGGGGAGTAGAGGCTGCTGTCTCCCTACCCCCCGGTGAAATAAGGGGTGTCTATTAGGCATTAAGTGTGTCAGGAGTATGATTTGACATCATTCCTAATAAGGGCTTTTTATGGAATAGCGGATCATAAATACCCTCTATTATTATGGCGGGAGGTCTCCTGGGTCTGGAAGGAAGGACGCACGTCAGGCCCTGAACATAGCATGCATGGTGGCAGGCGCCTCCGAGGGCCATTGACAACCACCTGTTGACGCACGGGGGCTGGGGCCATCGCTGGCTCAGCTGCACATCCCTTGTGGGGAGGCAGCATGGTGACCAGGACTGGCCTGAGGGTCTGGAGGCGGGAAGACCTGGCTGCACTGCCAGCTCCCTTCCTGGCTGTGCTACTTCAGCTGAGCTCCTCCATATCCCTTCTCGGGGCCACCCTAATGAAGCGCCGCAGCCTGGGGGCTCCCAGAGCAGACAGGCATTCCCCCCTGTCTGGAGGGGGGAGGCCGAGATGAAGGGGCAGGTGGCTAGTCCTCTGAGCCTCTGCCTGGTATGGAGACGGCCGCCTTCCCTCCGGGTCCTCACCTGGCTGGCCCTCCGGGTGGGTCTGCGTCCTGATCCCCTTATAAGGACACGGGTCAGACTGGATCAGGGCCCACCTGGTGGCCGCATGTTACCGTCATCACCTCTTCCAAGGGCCCATCTCCGAGCCCAGTCACACTCTGAGGTGCTGGGGGCGAGGGCTTCCGCATGTGCATCTTGGAGGGACAGAGTTCAGCCCAAGACATCCTTCCCCTCTTTAAGCTGTGGTTCGTGCAACTGTAAAATGACAGTGGGAATTATATTCATTTCTCCTCCTCGTGGTGTCGTGAGGACCACGTGCCATCCTTGCATGCCTGAGTGCCTGGGAGCAGGCCTCTGCCCAGCGTGCAGGCCATGGTGTGTTTGCCCCCCTCGGGCCTCTCCCTGCCCCTCCCCGCCCTGCTCCAGCCCAGGGGCTGACCTCTAGGGGTGCTGTCACCCCAGCTGTTGGCCTCTGACTTCAGGAGGCAGCGGAAGGATAATTCTGGAATTTTCACATGCCCAGCTTAGAGGGGTGTTTACCGAATATTTCCTGAATCAAATTCATGATTTTCAAAGTTCCTGAAGCCCTTGGATTAAAGCACTTTAAAAATGCAAACTTAGATGCTTATTCACATATTATTCATCCAGGGAGTCTGGGACTTGGTGCCGCTGGAAGCTCCCTGGCTTTTCTGGGGCCTTGTTTGTTTTCTGTAATGAAAGCGAATGCCCTTCCATGTCCTGGCCTCTGGTGTCTTTACCTGTGTTCTCCGTGTCACTGAGTTGAATGTGGACGGTGGGGGCAGAGGCTGCTGAGGGCACAGAAGCCTGGAAACCCAGAGGAAGGCCAGCGGGTCCAGGTCCCGTGCCCAGGGGCCCGACGTCAGCCAGCCCTGCCGTGGCCGGGGGCTGACGCTTCTTGGAGGGAAGGGGTACCAGCGAGTAATCCAAACAGTAAAGACACAGCATCACCCCGGTCCACCTGTGAGCGGCCACCAGCGGTGCCTCCTGAAGGGCAACGGGCATGGCCCTCTCCGTCTCGAGACCCCGAGTGACCCGCAGTGCCTGTGGAGTAGGATCGGAGGCCCCTCAGGAGTGTGCCCGGCTCACCACCCCAGCGCCCTGCCCGCTGCGTGGCAGACAGCTCCCTGAATTCCTTATAGCTTCCTAACTTTATCACACCATCACACACCTCCGTGCCTTGGCCCATGCTGTGCGCCCAGCCTGCGGTGCTGTCGCTTGCCATGAAAATAATCTTATTATAAAGAAAAATGCCAAAGTGAAAAGAAAGGAAGGAAAGCTCAGTCCCGTGTGGGTGAGAGCTTCTGTGGGGTGGCGCGGGCCCCGGGCCCCAAGCTCAGGGCGGCAGCCAGCACCTGGCTCTTCCTGGCTGCGGCCCCACCCCTTCTCCCCATTGACACAGCCGCCTTCGTGGTGCTCCCGACACTGGCGAGGGCCTCTGCCTTTGGAGTCAGACATGGGATCGAATCCCTGCCCTGCCGCTTGCCAGCAACGGGCCCTGGGCAGGTCCCTCCAGGAGCCTCAGTTTCTTCATCGGTGCAGTGGGGTGATGGTCCTTGTCACACTGACTGGAAGAGGTGACTCACGGGAAGAGCTGGCACATAGGACTCGCTCCAGATACAGACCTGGGCGTGATTTTAGGGCTGGTGCTCAGGGGCAGAGCTGGACTCCAGTACCTGTGCTGGGTGGGTTTGGGGTGGAGACTTGTTTTACAAAGTCATGGTAGTAGGATCCTTGATCGGCAGCTGGGCTGTGAATTGATGACAAGCCATCTGGCATGGATCTCAAGCTCCTCAACACCCCCTGCTGGGGCTCCTAGTTCAGGGATGGTCCATTCCTGCCTGTTCCCTGAGCTGGGATAGGGCTGAGCTGCAGGGGGTGACCAGCGAGCCCCGTGAGCTCAGGTCCGCAGCTTCTAGTGAGCCTGCTTTGTGCTGGGTGCCGGGACACAAAGCCGTGCACCCCGGACAGCTCGAGGGCCAGAGGGGAAGCTGACGTGCAGTGACAGCACGGACTAACGGGGCCTACAGGGCCACAGGGGGATCGCCACCCTCCTGAGGGTGTGGGTGGCCAGGGCAGGCTTCTCGGAGGAGGTGAGATTGAATGAGCATCAGTTTGAAAGGTGGGTAAGAAGGAATTAACCAAGGCAAAGGGACATGTGAGCAAGGAAGTCCCTGAAAACCAGGACGGCGGTGTAGGTGCGGGCGAGGGGCCGTGGGAGCTTGCAGCAGCTCGGTGTCGGGCCGCCCCTTCCTTTTCCCCACGTGGCTTCGGGTGGGTGAATGAGGAGAAGGCACGGCTCTCTAGCTGAGAGGGGGTGTCCCAGGCGAGACCGGAAGCCGCACCTCCTGACGGCTCTACAGCCGGTCAGCAAGGCCCCAGACTTAAACTTCAGAGAAAAGGGGGTGTCTCAGCCGGCTTGGGCTGCTGCTGCAGCCACAGACCCGGGCTGAGCGAGAGGCACTTAGGTCTCCCAGTTCTGGAAGTTGGCATGTCTGAGGCCAGGGTGCTGGCGGGTTCGGCGTCTGGTGAGGGCTTCCCTGGCTTTGTGGGTAGCTTCCTCTCACTGTGTCTACACGTGCTGGACAGGGGAAGCTCCGGTGGCCCTTCTTCTTGTGAGGGACAGATCCCATCCTGGGCCCCACCCTCAGGACCTCATGTGACCTTGTCACCTCCCGAAGGCCCCACCTCCAGACACCCCACTGGGGGGTAGGGCTTCAGCATATGGATTTTCAGGGCACAAAACTCGGTTCAGAACAGGGGGGAAGAGCTGGTGCATTTTTGTCTGTTGGCCTCTTAGAGCGCCGTGAAATCAGCTTTCCCGTGTGTTTGCAGTTTGCTGATTTTACCAAATATGATCAGCCGCTGGGAAACTCATGCCTTTTCTCCCCTTGCCTGTCACCCTGATGATCTCTAGCATAGATGAGGGGACTTGTACACCACAGAAGACTGTGCTTTGAGGAGGATAAAACACCCTCTAAATGCACATTATTGTTATTTTTATTACAGGCATCAGAGCAAAAGCACTCGTTCAAAAGAGCTAATTTAGTTAGATCAGGCATAAGTGCTACTTAAGTTGAAAACGCATTCTCCTTTGTGATATTTACCTTGGGGTATAAATCTAGTGAAGCACTTTAAAAATATTTTTAGCACAAATGTATTTCAATCATATGGTCAGTCACCTCTTAGCACACCTACCTAATGGAACCTCCATGTGATTACTGAAATTGATTGCCCTGCAGTCCTCTCCCGTCTCACTGGGTTTGATTTTATGGTCTTGAAAAGGAGCAGGAAAAATCACCCACAACTCTGCATGGAAAACCAGCCGTCCTGCAGGACGGTGGAAGGTTCCGTTGCAGACCTGACCTCTACGTGGAGGTGGATGTCACTCTTGTCATTTTGGGGGGGCTTCATGAAAGCTCCCTCTCCCTCCTCCTGCCCTCTGCCAACTGGCTCCTCCCACTGTACACGTGTGAGGAACACTACCATTCAACGTGCAACCCTCAAATCCTCTCATTACAGTAAAATATCCCGGTAGGACTGATAGACAAGCTACACAGCGGCTGACGCTTCCTAGTCCCAGGCAGACATCACTAATCGATCAGGCACTGTTTCCCACTGAGCCTCCATCCCAAGAGGTGAGCTCCAGGCAGAACTCCCTGGGTCACGCTCAGCACGTGGGGGAGACTATCTGCTGTCCCAGCCTGAATCCATGATGGGATGAAGATGAAGGTGGTGGTGGTAATCCATTACAATTTCTTTAAAAAATGGTGCTGAAATACACATAACATAAATAAACATCTTAACCATTTGTAAGTGTATAGTTCAGTGGTATTTAGTGCATTTATATTGTACTGTATTGTCCATCTCCAGAACTTTTTCATTTTGCAAAACCAACACTCTGTCCCCATTAACAACAAGCTCCCATCTCCTCCCCCAGCTCTGGCCCCCTCCATTCTACTCTCTGTGTCTATGATTCTGAGGCTCTGTGACCTCTGACTGGCTTGCATCACTCACTTGACCTCATGTCCCCCAGGCTCATCCACACTGTGCAGGTGTCAGGATTTCCTTCCTCTTTAAGGCTGAGCATGATCCCATTGTGTGGCTTTACCCCACTGTTTACCCGCCCACCTCCGTGGGCTCTCGGCCACACTGTCTTTCCACTCACCCGTCCGTGGGCTCTTGGCCACACTGTCTTTCCACTCACCCATACGCGGGCTCGTGGCCACACTGTCTTTCCACCCACCCGTCCGTGGGCTCTTGGCCACACTGTCTTTCCACTCACCCATACGCGGGCTCGTGGCCACACTGTCTTTCCACCCACCCGTCCGTGGGCTCTTGGCCACACTGTCTTTCCACCCACCCGTCCGTGGGCTCTTGGCCACACTGTCTTTCCACCCACCCATCCGTGGGCTCGTGGTCACACTGTCTTTCCACCCACCCGTCCGTGGGCTCGTGGCCACACTGTCTACCCACCCGTCCGTGGATTCATGGTGCATTATGGCTCTGACACTTCAGTTTTTACCCCTCCCAGCGCCCTTCACATCTCACTCAGTTCTGCAACAGCCCGATTGGGTAGGTGTCAGGAGTACCACAGTTGGGTTGGGATGCTATTGAACAGTCAGGGATCCAGAAATGCACAATTCTGGCCTTGCCAAGCCCGTCTCCTCCTCTTGGGGCTCCCGAGGGAGCTGTACCACCATATTGTGACATGAATGTCAAGTTCCCATGAAGTCTGGGGTGGGGCCTGTGTCTTCAGTTCAAGGCCCCATGGGATCCTCTTCCTCCTGAATGTAAGTCTTGTACTGGCCGCCCTGTGGAAGGCCACTGGACAAAGAAGTGGACACGGGGAAGCCACATTGTAAGCTATTTGCCTACCCACCCACCTGGAGAGCAGAAGCCACAGGAAGATTTGCTTGGCTTTTGATGTCCTAGGCCCCTGCCCACCTGTCCCCCTGGCCCAGTCACCTGCCTGGACCCTGACTGACTGGTACCCCAGCAAGAAGGTGTGCCCTTCTGAGGGGCCCCTGTCCCACAGGGAAGGAAGAAGCTCTGGGTAGGGGGCCATGAGACAGTCCTGAGTGGCAGGTGGGCACTGGGGAATCACAGAAGCCACATGGCAGGGCGAGGGAGCGTGTGAGCAAGGGCACATGGGGAGCAGTGAGGGGTCTGCACCTGTGGGGGAAGGTGAGCTCCCGTGGTGGAGGCCTTTAGGCTGGCTCTGTGGTGATGAGCTGGCCTAGAACCAGGAAGGCGGGGGCCCTCGAGCTCCTCGCGGGCGGAGGTGAAGGGGGTCAGGAGAGTGGGTGGGCTGCAGGCTGCTTGATGCTGAACGATCTTGGGTTACTTTACACAGCACACGCAAGCTCTCTGAGCCTTACCCTCCCCACCTGTACAGTTGGGATGACGATAACAGTGTCCACCCCACAGGGACGTTGTGAGTGCAGACAGGGGGAACGGAGGAAGGGCAGCCAACACCAGCGCCCTCTAGGTCACCGTTAGCTACTCAGGCTGCTGTGCCTAGAGCTGGCAGCGGCGGGCAGCCAAGGCACTCATGAGACGGTGGTTGAACAAGTGAATGATGGACGCCCAGAGCACATTTCTTTCTTTTGTTAAAAGCAGCTTTATTCAAGTGCAATCTACACACCATAAAATCCATCCATTTTAAGTGTGCTTCAGTGACTTCCAGTACATTTATGCATTTGTGCAACTACCCCTCAATCCAGGTTTAGAACATGTTCACTCCCAGTGCCTGTGCCCATCTGCAGCCCATCCCCAGCCCTGGCAACCTCTGGCCTGCTTCCTGTTTCTGAAAAGTCGCCTTCTCCTCTCTCAGGTGGACTCATACGACATGTACTGCGCCGAGTCTGGCGGGCTTTCAAGTGGCACGACGCTCTGGGGGCTTGTCCATGTCGTAGCATGCATCTGTTCCTTTTCATTGATAAATAGCATTTCCTTCTGTGCACCCGCTGCATTTTGCTTATCCAGTGCCCACTTTGGGGCTGTGATACTCCTGCGAAGGCTCACTGCTGCCTTTGTGTGAGCATGTGTCTCCTTTCCCTCGGGCGGGTTCTTAGGTGTGAACCGCTCTCACACCCTGTGGGGGGCTCTGTTAGCGCCGTCCCCGTTGTGCACATGGGCCCGTAAGGCTCAGGATGTCCGGTGATGGGCAAAGTTCCTGTTAACTTTTTCCCAAAGTGTCTGTGCCAGTGTGCATCCCCCCAGCAGAGCGTGCTACCCTGCTTTCTCTAGCCTTTTCCACATCTGTCTTTTCATTATAGACACTTGAGTGGGTGTGAAGTAGTATCTCACTGTGGCTTTAATTTGCATTTTCTAGTGACTCACGGTGTTGAACATCTTCTTGTGTGTTCGTTAGCCATTTGTATATTTTCTTTGGAGGAAAGTCTGTTCAATTCTTTTGCCCATGTTTAAATTACCTCCTCCCCCCAGTTTTCTTAAGTTTTAAGGGTTGTTCATATATTCTGGATAAAGCCTATCCTTTACCTCACTGAATTGTCTTGGCACCTTCGTCCCCGTAAATGTAAGCGTTTATTTCTGGACTCGTAATTCTGTTCTGTTGATCTGTGCATCTCTCCTTCCATGAATGCCCCACTATCTTGATCACTGGGCTTAATAGCAAGTGTGAAACCACATAGTATAAGTCCTCCAACTTTATTCTTTTAAAAAATTGTCTTGGTAATTCTAGATCTTTTTTATTTCCATAAAAAATTTAGGGCCAGCTTACCAATTTCTACAAAAAAGCCTAATGAAATCTTGAAAGAGATTGCATTCCATCTTTAGATCAGTTTTTGGAGAATTGCCGGCTTGACAACACCAAGTCTTCCAGTCCATGAGCATGGAATGTCTCTCCATTTATTGAGATCATCTTTGATTTCTGTCAGCAGTATTTGGTGTTTTATTATTTTTTTTATTCTATTGTGCGTGGAATTGTTTTCTTAATTTCATTTTTGGATTGGTTTTTGCTAGTATATAGGAATACAGTTGATTTTTGTGTATTGATCTTGTACTACGCAGCCTTACTAAACACATTTATTAGTTCTGATAGTGTTTTTATCGATTTCTGGGGTTTTCTATGTGAAGGATCAGGTCATGTATAGACAAAGATAGTCTGATGTCTTCATGTTGAATCTGCATGCCTTTGATGACTTACTTTGCCTTATTGTCTGGCTAGAAGCTCCAGTAAAATGTGGAATAGGAGTGATAAGGTCAGATGTCTTGCCTCCCTCCTGATCTTAGGGAGGAAAGCGTTCAGTTACTCTTTCATAATTCAGTGTGATGGTGGCTGTGGGTTTTTGGGGTTTTTGTAGATGTTCTTTATCAGGCTGAGGAAGTTTCCATCTACTCCTGGTCTGTCAAGAGTTTTCATCATCAATGAGTGCTGAATTTTTTCAAATGCTTTTTCATGTTATTTTTTTCCCTTTGTTCTATTAATGCTATCTGTTACATTAATTGATGTTTGGATGTTAAACTAGCCTTGCATTCCTAGGGTAAATCCCACTGGGTCATGGTGTAGAATCCTTTACACATGTTACTAGATTCAATTTACTGACATTTTATTAAGAATTTTGTATGAATTTAATGAAGGATAATAAATTGAGGAATAAGTAAATTGAGAATTTTCTTCTTCTCTATTTTTGCAAAGAGTCTCTGAAGGATTGGTATTATTTCTTCTTTAAATATTTGGTAGAATTCACCAGTGAAGCCATGTGGGTCTGGCATCTTCTTGTGGGCAGATTTTAAATTATGACCTCAGATCCCTTATTGCAGTTCTGTCAGATTTATATTTCATCTTGAGCCAGTTTTGGTAGTTTGTGTATTTCTGGAAATGTGTCCACTTATCTACAGCATCTAATTATGTTGTTTATAATACTCCATTATAGTCCATTTAATTTCAATATGATTTGTAACATTGTCCCCTTTTACATGCTTGATTTTGGTATTTGTGTCTTCTCTCTCTCTTTTTTCTTTGATTGTCTAGCTAAAATTTTGTCTATTTTATTATCTTTAAAAAGAAGCAGCTTTTGGTTTCATTGTTTTTTCTCTATTGCTTTTCTGTTTTCTACTTCACTGATTTCTGTTCTGATATTCCCAGTTTCCTTTCTTCTTGCTTTTGATTTAATTTTTTCTTCTTTAGGCAGAAGCATAGGTTATTTAAGACATTTCTTGTTCCTGAAATAGGCATTTGAAATTATATATTCCCCTTAAAGCATTGCTTCAGCTGCATGCCATACATTTCATATGTTGGGGGGGGGTTTCATCCATTTCAAAATATTTTCTAATTCTCTTGTAATAGCTTCATTGACCCTTTAGTTGTTTAGAAGTATATTGTTCAATTTTTTGAAATAATTTGGGCTTTCACAGATATTTCTGTAGTGAATATCTGATTTAATTCCATTATGGTCAGAGATCATACTTTATGTGATTTCATTCTTTTGACATATATTAAGGCTTATTTTATGGCCTAGTGTGTGGTCCATCCTGAAGAATGTTCCATGTGTGCTTGGAAAGGATGGGTGTCTTGAGGTCACTGGATCAGAAAGATGGGGCTGGTCATTGTGTCTCCAAGTCTTCTATATCCTTGCTGATTTTATTGATCTAGTTGTTCTATCAATTATTGAGAGAGGGATATTGACATCTCCAGCTATTAGTGTTGAATTGTCTATTTCTCCTTTCAATTTTGTTAGGTTTTGTTTCATGTATTTTGAGGCTCTGTTAAGAGGGGTGTATGCATTTATGCTTTTCATGTCTTCCTAATATATTGGCCCTTTTATCATTATGAAATGTCCCTCTTTGTCTCTAGCAATATTTCTTGTCTTAACATCTGTTGTGTTTGATATTAAAATATTCACTCCCAGCTTTCCTATGGTGTTACTTTCACTGTGTATCTTTGTCCCATCCTTGTACCTTCCATCCTGTACCTTGTGTCTTTGAATCCAAGATATGTCTAGAGATGGTATATAATCACATGTTGCTTATTTATCCAGTCTGACAATTTCCTCTTTTTGATTGAAGTGTTAAGACTACTTACATTTAAGTAAAAAGTAAGTCAATTAACTTTAATTAATTAAATTTTTCTGTGACATTATATTCCCATTTTGCTGTTTTCTCTGCCTTCTTTTGTTGCTCTTCTTATTGTCTTGTTACTTTCTTGCTTCTTTACTATTTTCTTTCGTGTTAAGTATTTTTAGTGTCTAATTTCTCTTTTTAAAAAACATGTGTTTTGAGTTATTTTCTTAGTAATTGTTCTAGGGACTACAAAATACATTTTAGGTGGTCACAATCTATTTCAGATTAGCTGACTTCTGATCAAGTGTAGAAAATTTGCTCCAGTATAACTTCATTCTGTCTCCCTTCTTTGTGCTATTTTTGCCATGGAGATTATGTGCTTTTTTACCCACAATACAGTATTACAGTTATTACTTATGTCTTTTAAAGAATTTAAGAGAAAAAAATAAAAAATGTATTTATATGTGTTAATATGTTAAATTAATTAATGTATTTAAATATTAAGTACTTAGAGTATTTTATATGCATCCTCACATTTACCATTTATGTTGCTTTTTATTCCTTCTTGTGAGTTTACGCTACCATCTGGTGCCATTTCCTTTCAGCCTGATGGACTTCCTTTAGTATTTCTTACAAGGCAAGTCTGCTAACAATGAATTCTATCAAGTTTTGTTTATCTGGGAATATCTTTATTTCACCTTCATTTTTGGAGGATAGTTTTGCTGGATATAGAATTTTGGGTTCACTTTTTTCTTCTAGCACTTTGAATATGTCATCCCACTGCCTTCTGCCCTCAGTTTCTTCCCCGCCCCCGTGATGAAGAGCCTTCTGTTAATCGTTTTGTTCCCCAGCATATGAGGACTTGGTATTGCTTGCTTCTTTCATCATTTTCTCTGCCTTGAAACACTTTGATTATATGTCTAGGTGTATATCTCTTTGTATTTAACCTACTTGGAATTTGTTAAGTTTCTTAGATGTTTAGGTTAAAGTTCTTCATTGATCTAGAAACATTTTGGCCATTATTCCTCAAGTGTATTTTCAGCCTTTCACTGTCTTTCAGGACTCACATTACACACATGTTGGTGTGCTTGATGTCGTTCTATCGGTCTCAATCATTTCTCTCTCTCTGTTCTTCATGTGGGTGATTTTCTTGCCCTCTCTTCCTGTTCACCGATTCTCCCACTGTCTCATAGCTACTATTGGGCCTCTCTAGTGAACATTCCTCATGACTGCATTCTTCAACTCCAGACTTTCCATTTGATTCTTTTGCATTATTTCTTCCTCCTTATGGAGAATCTCGTTTGTTGTTTCATTATTGTCATATTTTCCTCTAATTATTTGATCATGTTTATAATAGCTGCTTTGAAGTCTTTCATGACCAAATCCAACTTCTGGAGACCTCTAAAGACTGCTCCTTTTTTGTCCCCTGAGTATGGGTCATGTTTTCCTATTTCTTTGCATTTCTTCTATTAAAAAAATTTAGATGTTTTAGCAATATATTGCATCAACTCCGGATCTTTATTTTCCCCAGAAGGTTGTTTCTGGTTTTCGTTTATTCATTTGTTTGTTCATTTAGTAACTTGCATTGGCTAGATCTTTGAACTCTGTCTCCCTTGCTGTGTGCAGCTACTGATGCTGTTTTTTTTTTCTTTCTAATTTTTATTTTTAAGCCTGGCTTTTGTGCCCCTGTATCTGCCTAGCTTAGAGGTCAGCCAGTATTTGGTCAGAGGTCATTCTCAAACACCTTGAGTTAGTAAGCCTTCTGTCCTTTATCAAAGACCTGTGTGTGCGTGGAGGAGCACATTCAAAATTTAGGCATTTTCAGACATGCCTGTATTTTACTTTTCACTGGGTCTTTCATGTTTCCCATGTGTATACATGTGACCTTAGGGTCAGCTAGGAGTCTATGGCTGGTTTGGGTCCTTTCCAGGGACACATATCCTCAGCCATTCTGTGTAGTTTCCAAGATGATCATTTCTACTGACAATGCTACTAGGCATGGACACCAACCACTGTTCCATATTGTGTGAGTCTCTTCACCCATGGCATTGCAGCTGCTGTCTTCACGGCCTGCCTCACCCTGCAGAATCTCTGAGTCTACCCAGGTGGGAGGGTGGTGTAAGAGCAGCTCTGGGCCAGAATGCTGAAGAGTCTCATGTTTCTACCTCAAGTTCAGCAATATTTGAGCATAAACACTTCTCAGATTGTTGCATGCTCTTGGACAATTTCCAGAGTGTAGAAATGGGTGCTTTTGTCAATTTGTGCAATTTTATTATTAATTATTGGAGATGGAATTTGCCAACTTCTTCATCTGGTATTCTGCCTCACTGGAGTGCATTGCTGATTGAGAATATAGTGGGAGAAGCTGAGGGTCCTTGGAAGGATGGGAGTAGGAGAGAAACGGCTGGATATGAAGCTGTAAAGGTTGGTTTGGGGTGGATGAGACTTCATTTAGCAGAGGAAGGAAAACGGCAGTGCCCACAGGTAAAGGGTTTTTCTCAAGTCCTTGAAGCTCAGTGAAGAACTGACACCAGGACCTGGTCCTCCTGACTCCCAGGCCAGTGCTCTTCCCCTTCCTTCAAATTTCTGTTCACTTCAGCAGTTGTAGTTTAGAAGCTGAATCTCTAGGAGTTTTCAGTGTGGATCTTTCATCCACCCAACCATCCATCCACCCACCCACCCATCCACCCACCCATCCATCCATCCACTCATCCACCCACCCATCCATCCACCCGTCCGTCCATCCATCCATCCATCCATCCATCCACCCACCCACCCATCCACCCATCCATCCATCCATCCATCCATCCACTCATCCACCCACCCACCCACCCACCCACCCATCCATCCATCCATCCATCCATCCATCCACCCACCTATCTATCCACCCATCCACCCATCCATCCACCCATCCACCCACCCATCCACTCATCCATCCACCCACCCATCCACCCATCCATCCACCCACCCACCCATCCAACCATCCATCCATCCATCCATCCATCCATCCATCCATCCATCCATCCATCCATCCATCCATCCATCCATCCATCCATCCATCCATCCATCCATCCATCTATCCATCCATCCATCCACTCACCCACCCATCCACCCATCCATCCATCCATCCATCCATCCATCCATCCATCCATCCATCCACCCACCCACCCACCCATCCACTCATCCACCCATCCATCCATCCATCCATCCATCCATCCATCCATCCATCCATCCATCCATCCACCCACCCACCGAGTACTTATTAAACGCCTACATGTGCTTGGCAATGTGCTGGGCTCTGAGGATAAGTGGAGAACAAAGACTGACAGTGTCCCCATGCCATGACCCTCCTAGTCTCAGAGTTGGGGACACGAGCCTCAAGGGCCTTTCAAGATCCATTTTGAAGAAGAATCCCATGCTTCTCTGTTAGTCTTGATTAAGGTGGTAGCCCTTTCCAGGAAAAACAATTACCCTCCAAATTGAAATCCCTCAAACCATGATTTTCAACCTAAATTTCATTTGTGAAAAAAAGTTTAAGTGGGCAAAACATTTAAATAAAAAAATCAGTTTCATATTCAATAGTTTGGTAGCAAAAGTTTTGATTTCTAAAATGAGTCTAAAGGCAAGAATACTGTGAGCTCTCTTTAAAAATCTTTATTAAAATTGAAGGCTTTGGAAACTTCTCTGGACAAATCTGTAACCATGAGGCCTCACACAGAGAGGGTCACGG
Organism: Manis pentadactyla; assembly: GCF_030020395.1. Taxonomy (NCBI): domain Eukaryota; kingdom Metazoa; phylum Chordata; class Mammalia; order Pholidota; family Manidae; genus Manis; species Manis pentadactyla. Next base: position 573,535 of record NC_080023.1, read on the forward strand.
AGCAGCACCGCACGTAGGCTCTTGCCAGCTGCTTTTGGCTGCCAATGCTATGCCGAGGAATCATGTGGAAACCGAAAAATTCAGGAAAAAATCTGGATACCTTGCCCACATGACAACAAATAACCAGGTATTTGGAAACAAGAGACTTTGGACTAAATCTTGAGCCATCCCCTGGGAATTCCTGAATACAACCTCAGAGGAATTAATAGTGTTACTCGTTTTGTCTCAACCTTCTCTCTTCCTTCTCTAGTTTTCTTTTTTCCTGGGTGATCTCATTCACCAGTCATGCCCACATCTGTGTTTCAAGCCCTGGCATTCTCCTGGTCACCATTGCCCGAGACCTCTGGGGTCTCCTGCCAGTGGGACAATGATGAGTGGGGCCTGCCAAGTGTCCCCATGTTCCTGCATTTGCCAGCCTCCATTGCAGGTAGGTTGAGGCCATGGACCTGGGCTCTGGCCAGTGGGATGTGAGCAATGGAGTGGCTCCAGGTCTGACCCCTACAAAACACCCTGTGGTTCTCTGCTGTCTCTTCTCTGCCTGGTGGCCTGGGGGAACAGCTGTTCCTGACCTGCACCAGGTGGGGATCAGCAAAATGCACCTTTCTTGGGTTACCCCAGTGAGATTTGGGGTTGTTTGTTGCTGCGGCCAGCCTAGCCCAGCCTGACTGATTCCACCAGGTTGTCCCACCGATGGGCAGCACACCGGAGGCCAAACGGCCACGTTCTCCTTCAGATCTGCGCCCAGTTCCCCCAGACACCACAGCTGCTTCTCAGCCTCCATCTTTCTCACAGTCAGAAGGGGCCCCGCTCTGCGTCCTCCTCCCCAACCCTCCCACCGCTCTCATTCAGACCTTGTCACCTCGCGCCTGGACAGCACCACGGCCCCCAGCTGGCCTCCCTGCCAGGATTAACTTCCTGAAACACAAATCTGATCATGCTGTTCTGTTCCTCGAGAACCCTAGAAGCTTCTCTTTGATCCCAGGAGAAGGCACCAGTCTGAAGATGCTGGGCCTGATTTCTCCTCCAGCCTTCCAGCCACTGCTGTGTCTACATGGCCAGGACCCTGTGTGGCCCTGTGGGACCCTGCGTGGCCTGTGTGGACAGAGCACCTTCACTGTCTGTCCCCTGCATGTGCCCGCCACACTGTGTTACTTTGGCTAGGTCCCAGATCATCACCCAAGACCTGCTCAGATACATTTTTCTCTGACGCCGACACCTCGGACAGAGCGAACTCCCCCCTTTCTCCTCGTCGCACTGTGTTCAGCACTCACTTCCTCAACAGCCTGTGTTCTCCAGGGCGCTGGTGCTGTTAAGCAGAAGGAAAGAACTAGGGGTTCAAAGTTGGGGTAAAAATTGAATTAATCAAAGTCAAATAGATTTTTAAATTGGTTAGTCTTTAGTAGGCAGGTGCACGTGACTCCACCAGAGGAAGATGGGGTCAGGGCTCCCCCTAAACTGCAGGTCCCTTTCCGGAGAGCACCTCACGGGCTCATGCTCTGGGGAAGCTCTAATGTAGTCCACCCGCTCATTACACATGGGGAAACGGAGGCCCAGGGCACACAGCTGGTGAGTGGCCAGGCTGAGACAACCAGATGGGCAGGGTGGCTGGAGATGGAGAGGTGTGCTTGCTAGGCCGCTGTGCTGACAGAGGGTGGCATCTCCATCAGGGCCGCCTGCCTGCCTGCCATCTGCAGGACTCGCTGTTCAGTCCCTGGCCTCAGGGATGCTTGCCTTATGAACGAATGTGTGCTGCAGCCCAGCCAGGACACGTGGGGGACCGGACAGGAGGCTTCAGAGTCGATGTCATGGACCATCACCTCGTCACACAGACGAGCGGTGTGTGACTCAACAGGGCCTCCCGTGGGTTATTCTGTCATTGTCCCACATGAGGCTTTCTATCTGCAGATTTTACAGACACTCACTGACCAGCATGACAACCTATGGGGCAGACACCATTTCCGTCCCCACGGAACACATGAGGGGCTGAGGCAGGCGCTCGGCGGCCTACCCGGCGACCCCCAGGGTCACGACCTGGGTTCAGGTGCAGCCTTGCCCCCCACCTCCAAGGACCTCATTTTGACAAACCTCAGTCACACACTGACTGTGATGGGTGCTTTCAAATACAGGACGACCACCTCGGGGGTGGGTGCTGTCAATGCCCTCACGACCACTTGCAAGACATTATTATTAGCACCCTGTCCTGAAGATCTGCCACTCTCCCGCTGTGTGACCCAAGGCAGGTCACCGGGCCTCTCTGGGCCTCAGATACCTTGTTTCTAAAATCAGAGAATTATGCCCCAGACAACGGTGGCACACGCGAGGCAGTCAGCAGGGGTCGCCCCTCCTCCAGTTCCAGTGGACTCCGGTGTGCGGTGTGTAGGGGCACTTACCTTCAGCTGCTGTACTCCCCCAGTCCCCTGCTTTCCCTCTTCACAGATGTTCACTGGGCTCCTACTGGGAAAGGGCCTGCATATTTGGCTTCAGAGTTGAGGGTCCTGGCCTCTCTGTCTCCCCCAAGGCCCTCAGGAACCCCCAAAGGGCGGTTTCTGGTTGGTGGCACGTCACTCTGAAGTCCAGCCTCCTCCCTGGGCCCTGCCTGCTAGGGAGACCAGACCGGCTGGGCCCAGATGGACGGACAGGGAATCCCGTCTCCCTGGGCCTTCCCCAGTGCCCCCTGGGAGATGGCCTTGTCCTGTAATGCCGAGGTGCTGAGGGCTCGCTTCTGAGCCTCACCCCAACCCTCTGAGGAAGGGGTTTTTGGGGTGGGGCTGCAATGGGCGCTGGCCCACCCTGTCCCCACAGCACTCTGTCCTAGGAGAGGTGGGGGGCAATGGGGGTCGGGGCTGGCCGGGTGCAGGCTCCACTGCCCGCACCTACCAGCAGCACAGATTGGGTGGGTCTCTGCCAGCCAGGAGCCCTGGGTCTCACAGGTGTCATGGGTTGACAGTCATCCCCACCCTGTGGGGTGGGCAGGACTGAGCACGGGAAAGCTGAGGTTGTGGGGGCCTGGTGGAGGGGGTGCCCCAGGCTCCCCAACACCTCGGGACCCTTTGGTGCATGGGAAAGCTCAGCTCGCAGCCTGACCTCACCTGCTGCTGCTTATGGACTACTGGGCGGGCCCCTCGCCTTCTGTGCGGCACCTCAGTTTCTTCTGTGTCAAGGAGGCGGTGATGGAGCCCACCCCCAGGCCTGGGGCCGAGCTGACCTGCAGAGCACCTGGTCGGGGCTGTGCTGTCATGGACGTGCCTGCCCGTTGCTGGCACTGACCTCCCTGGGGCCGGGCGCTGCTCTGATCACTGCCGAGCTCTGACCCCACAGTGGACGCCTGAGGGGCTGGGACCCCTGGCTCTCCCTTGCCTCGATGGTCCACCCTGTACTCTGCCACCCCGAAGCTCTTTGGCTAGGTCCTCAAAGGCCCCCTGTGCCATCTTCCCCCAGGTTGTTGCCCATGCTGGTCCTCAGCTGGGAGTATTCTCTGGGTCTCTACACCCATTCATCCTTCAAAGCGTCATTTCATTAGTTCTCTGCCATCTCTCCAAGGCCCAGAACTGTGTTGGGCACATGGTGGGTACTCGGCAGACGTCCGGTGAATGGTGGAAGTGAAGCAACCCGTTGGCAGCGCATTAATGCACAGCGTCTATGGTGGAGCCCAGCGAGTCGGGGGGTCGGCTGTCACCCCGTCTCTGCCCAGTTCAGGTCTCCCACTGGGCTGGCCTCTCGCACACGGGAAGTCTGGCTGGCCTGCAGTGGGTGGCAGCCCCTGCCTCTACCAGAAAGCAGCCACGGCCACCACACCGGCCACTCCTTTCAAATGCCCCACGGAGAACTGTCCACACCTCCTCCCCGTCTCCCTCCCTCTCTGGATCTGGGTGCCAGCCCCTGTGCATCTCACTGTGGGGCTGCTTCTTCCTCTGCCTTCTGGACCCGTTTCCCTTCTGTCTCTGGGTCAGACTTTTGCTCCTGGCCTGAGTTAATGTCCTGGCCAGCTGTCCCCACTGTGTGCTGTGCTGCCCTTGACAGCCTGGTAACAAGATTGGCGTGCATGACCCTTCTCCTCCAAGCCATCACCTATAACCCCTGTCACTGGCTGGCAGTCATTAGGGGACTCCCTGCAAGTTACTGCAGCCGTGCAAGCTTAGTGTCACTGGAGGCCAGGCTGGGGCCTCCGAGGGAGCAGCTGGCCTCTGCGGAGTCTGGCACGCCAATAGCCTGTCCCCTCAGTCTCCCTCCTGCTGGGTCCCCAAGTGTCCCTGAGAGGACTGTCTCTGAGGCGGGCACTCAGGGAGCTTCACTTGTAAGTTGAGCTTTGTCACATTTACAAAGATAAATTAAAATATTATTCCAAGAGACCTTCAATAATTTAGAAAAGCCTAAGGCTGGTAATGAGCACATCTTCTGATTCAAAGCTGGTGATGGGGTGCCACGTGGAGTGGGAGCTGACGGTCCCATGGCCCCCCCCCCTCGGGAAGGCACTGCTCGCTGGGCTCCAGCCACATGCCACGTGCTCGGCATATGTCCTCTCACAGACCTCATGAAAAGCCGTGCCTGCTCTGGGGCTCACGGCTGGCTGCACGTTCAGGTCACCTGGGGCCTGGAGACCATGAACAGTGGGGCTCCGTCTGCAGAGACCAAGGGCACTGGCAGTTTTCTTAAATTCCCACGTGATTCTGATGTGCAGCCAGCCCTAGAACTGCCGGGTCAGTTAGCACAGTGGCTTTCAGACTTGGTGTGTCAGATCCACCCAGAGCGGGTACTGAAACACACACCCCAGGGCTCCGTCCTGGGGCCCCAGCCCAGAGCTTCTGGCTCTGTAGGTCTGGGTGGGGCAGGAACCGGCAGTTCTCACCAGTTCCCACTAATGCCGGTGCTGCTGGTCCGGAACCACGAGTTAGGGCAGTGCTGGTCCCATTTTACAGGTGAGGCAGGTTAAGAAATGGAGAGGTGGTGTGTCTTACTTAGGACACGCAGCTGGTACCTGGGGGTGTGGGCTTTGGATCCTTTGTGTAAATTACTGAACCCTGTGCCTTCACATTCTTCATCTTTAAATTGGGGAAAGGGCCCCTACCCTATAGGTCCTGGGCAGGTACTAGGTAGATGTTGTGAGGTTTGGCAAGTTCTTCTACCAGGACAGTGTGTGCCCAGAGGACGTGCTCAGCAAGTTGTCGTCTGGATTACGATGTTACTCTTAGGAAGGGTCAATTCCTCTGAGCAGCCTTCTGCCCTCAGCCCCAGATGCTGGCTCCCCTTCCTTAGGCCTCAGGCCTCGGAGCACCTGCTTCCCTGAAGGTGCTGTTCACCTGTGTGCCTCCCCCCACAACAGTTCACTGTGAGCTCCCAGGAGCCAGGAAGAGGAGGCGATGAGGGAGGCTGGCTGCGGCTGTTCTTCCTGGGTTAGGGCCTCAGTGCTGTGAATAACCAAGTGTTACATACCTTGGGAGTGCCTAACATTACCTGGTGTGCCCGATCACTGGAGGCTGAGCCCCAGTGCTGCCGGGCCTGCCTCCCGTTGCAGCCCCGCAGGGCCTCCATCTGCGTCCTCTGGAGAGCTGCCTCTGGGCTCTCGGGAGACTTCTCTCTGCAGGGGATGTCAAACAGGCGACTAGCTACCTCTGCTTTGCTTCTGTACCTCACCGCACCTTTCCCCCGCCCTAGGGTCCCTGAGTCCCTGAAGTGGCCACTAAGGAAGGTGAGCACGGGCTCCCTCTGTTCTCCCAGCTCTGCCCTGCCTGCCTGCCCCTGGCCACCACGGCCTTTCTCTGGACCTGGACAGGAGCCGCCTACGTGGCTTCCTGTGCTTGTGTCCTCTAGAGGCTAGAGGAATGGCTGTAAAAATGCTGCTAGTCTCACCCCCTTGCTTAAAGTCCTCCGGTGCCTCTGCGTCAGCCTGTGAATACAAATCAGGCCGCACTTCCCTTCCCTGAACCCTGCAGCTCTGGGCTGGGCTGGCAGCTGCCTCCTCCTCCCGCTGCTGGGTAGCTCCAGCCTGTCCCACCCTCACTCGGTTCTCATCCTCTGCTCAGGGGTCCCTCCCCTCAGTACCCTCTTCCTCTCTGTCAAGTCCATCCATCCTGTGACCGTACTGCTGTCTGCAGTGGCCCTCCCTAGCACCTGTCCATCCACACTAGGACAGAAACCCCACACCGACGGGCCTTGTCGGTCCCTTTCATCACCACATCCCTGGGTCCAGCAACATCTGAGCTGGGTGATCTGGGAAGTCACCACATGAGCTTTGGATTCAGAGAAGGGATGAGTCAGTCCTGCTTTTCGGAAAGCAGAGGCTTTGTTCTGGAAAAAGCACTAGCAAGACATCCTAGAACGCAGGTGGTAGGACATCTGCATTCCATGTCTGGTCCCTCCCCCCAGCTTGTCACAGACTTTAATCAAGTCACCAAGGCCGTGGGCCTCAGTTGAACCTGTCCTGCTGGTGGTGATGTGCTCATTTCCCCACTGCTTGGCTGAGCAGCTCTGTACCAGCCACAGAGGGGTGATGTGCTGGGCCCTCGCACGGGTGACAAGTTATGTGGGGTGGTGGGAAGAATGCCACCTTTGGCCAGAAAACCTGGCCTCTGACACGTTCTGGCCAGATAAACAGGGCAGTCACTGCTCTGTGTCATCAACTGTAAGTGGGGACGATCCTGCCTGCCCCCAGCTTGGTCGTGATGACGAGAGCCCAAGTCACCCCCGAGAGCAGGGGGCCCCTCTTCCTGGACTGCCCCAGCTTCAGTCAGGTCTGCTTGAGGGCGGTACTCGGAGACCATCTCTTCTAAAACAAAGGAACAGACATGGAGGGTGTAGAGGCTGTGCCCTCTTCGTGTCACAGCTGGGGAGCTGGAGACCAGGGGGTTGTTAGAAAGGCCTCGTGGTGAACCTGTGCTTCAGCTGGGGTGGGCCATCTCTCTTCTGACTGCCATGCCACACGCTCCCGCCGGCTGGGTCTGCAGAGGTGCGTTTCTGAGCCTCTTTCTAGGCCCCCACCTTGCATGTCTCTCTGGCCTTCAGCTCTGCCCCTACCCCGTTGTGTTCTTTGTGGTAGACCAGGTGTCCCCACAGCTGCTGGCTGCCCTCTCCTCCTGACCCTGGGCCTGGGCTGGAGATCAGAATCTGACAGGTTGGGAATTCACACCGCTGAGCAGTGGGTGAGGGTCCATTCCAAGGAGGGGACCTCTTAGGCATCTCGCCAGCCCCCCAGCCCATCCCCTCGTGCTGGGGACAGGGCAAGCCCTGGAGACCCTATCATTGGATATGACTCCCAGTGAAGCCCTGGTGAGTGGAGGAGCAGGCAGAAAACACGGCACGGGCTGTCTTTGGGGCCAAGGCAAGTCCCATTTCCTCTCTTCCCCAAATGTTGGAGGCTTTGCCTGCTGCCTGTCAGGCTTTCTCTCTGGAGCAGAGACCCAGCTGGGAGGCAGGTGTGACCGGAATCCCGAGCCTGTGGATACTGACTAATGCGGGGTGTCTGGGGGAAGGTGGAGGCAGGTGGCCCTTGGCCTGGCAGAGGACACAAAGCTGACACTACCCTGGTCTTCCCTGGGAGAAGCTCTGGCTCCTGACTGTTCCCTGAGGCCAGTGTGGAGCACACAGTGGGTGCTCAATGAAGTCACATCAAAATCTTTCTCAGGTAGCCTGTGACCTTGCACGGGACTTTCTGTGTTCTGAGCTCGGTTTACGCACTTCTCACTGTGGCCTGTCAGGCTCTGCCCTGCAAGGGACATCGACCCCCACCCCTCTCGCTCTGGACGCCCCTCCCACCAGGCGCCCGTCCTCCCTTTAGACCTGTTACATGCTGCCCCCGCTTGGTGGCTGCTGGGGTCGGGACAGAAAGCCTCTGTTCGCACATCCTGGTGCCCGAGGCACAGAGGAAGCTGCTGAGGGGAGCTGGGGGCAGCTTCAGGGTCTCTGAGGGGCCCTCCACCGTGCCTGAGCCCCTCCTAGACCTTCATGGTGCCAGGTTCTGTCCCCTCCCAAGAGGCTGCCACAGGAGAACACCTCCCCACTCACGCTGTGTCCTGGTTCTGGTCTCTGGAGTCATTTTGTCTACAGAGACGTCCGCATGGGTGCGGTCTGTCTCCCTCACCAGAGTGTCAGCTCCAGGGACTGGCACCTGGCTGTTCACCCCCAGTGCCCGCACCTCAGCAGCTGGCACAGAGGAGGTGCTCAGTAAATACGGGAAGAACGGGAGGGAGGTGGGACAAGGGGCGGGAGAGAAGGGAGGGCGGCGGGGAGGAAGCCTGGAGGGAGGGCAGGGCCCCGGCCAGGGGCGTGGGGCCCCCCCCCCCCCGCTCTGGGACCCCGCCTGGGCCTGCGCCGCGCGCGTGGCGCTCTCTCGGCGGCGCGGGCCTGGCCGGCAGGTGGCGGTGCGCCCCCGGCTGCGGGGCGGCGGCGGCGGCGGCGGCGGCGGCGGAGCGCGAGTCCCTCCTCCCGGCGGCTCCCTCCCCGCCCGGCCCCTTTCTCCGCGCTCCCGCCCGCGCTGCTCGGCGCCCTCCGCTCTCCCGGCCGCGGTCTCTCCCTGGCCCGCCGCCGCCCCTCGGCGACCATGGCGCCCCGGGCGTCCCCGCGCGCCCTGAAGGGCCCCGGCCCCGCCGCCCGCGCCCCGCGCCCCGGGGCCCCGCCGCCGCCGCGCTCGCGGCCGCTCCTGCCGCTCCTGCTGCTCCTGCTGCTGGCCGCCTGCGGGGTGGCGGGGCGCTCCCCCGAGCCCGGGCGCCCGGGTCCCCGCGCGCAGCTGGTCCGGGCGCCGCCGAGCCCGCTCACGGCGCGCGCGCTGCTCGGAGGCGGCGGGGACCGGCGGGCGCGCGGCGCGGGGGACGGCGCCCAGGGTCCCGCTCCCGCCCCGGGTCCCCGTGGAGACGGCTTCCCCGCCGCGGGCCAGGGGCGCTGGGCGCGGGCGGCGCCGGTCCCCGGAGCGGCTTCGCGAGCGCAGGTCTCGCTCATCAGCACGTCGTTCGTGCTCAAGGGGGACGCGACGCACAACCAGGCGATGGTGCACTGGACGGGCGAGAACAGCAGCGTAAGTGACCCCCGCGCGCCCTCGCGGCCGCTGCCCGGGACTCCTCGGAGCCCCCCACTTCCGGGCCGCCCTGCGGTCACCCCGGGCGTTCTTGGCGACTTGGGGACGCAAGTCACCTCGGCGGCGCCCCTACTGGCCTCTGGCCACCGGTTACTCGTGGAGAAGTCCCCAGACATGTGAGCACCGTGCCTTACCTCGGGGGACAGTCCCACAGATTTCCGGGTCCCGGAGCCCCCTTGGGGGCGCCCCACTGGCCCCCAGAGCCGTGCTTGTGCGGGAGGGTGTCTCCGGAGGCTTCGGGGCCCATGTCACCTTGGCGTGCCTCCAGCTCCTTCAGGATCGCCCCCAACTCGGTGTTGCGCCTCCACAGTGTTCAGACTCCCCCTGGTCTGCTCAGCGCTGAGTGCCGGGAATTTTGTCTCTGGGACCCTCTCCAGCCTGGGCTACCCTGGACCTGTTGGTGGCACCTCCACGGGCTCCGGGACCTGCCGGTCAGGTCAGCTCTGCATCCAGCCCTGGGACCCTGGGTTCTGGGCCATCCATCTCCCCTGCTCGCCCGGATCTGCCTGCCCCTGGAGTCCCACGCCAGGCCGCTCCGGACCCGGACCCGCGCGCAAACCCCCCGCCCCCTCCGCCTTCCACACGGCTTTGGCCTCGCTCTGCCTGAAAGTTCGGTGCCCACCCCACCCCAGCCGCTTCTTTTAGGGTCCTCGGCTCCTCCTTCCACCAGCGTTGGTGTTCCTACCCCGCCGGGATCCTGCCCCATCCTTTTTCGTGTTTTTTCCTGGGGCATGGGGATAGCCTCATATTCTTCCCCTGGGGGTTGCCTCCCCCTCGCTCGCCCTAGGGCAGAGGGCCGATGGTCACACTGGGGTCACCTTCTGTCACCCTAATGGCCATCTCCGGTTTGCGGAGGGGGTGGTGCAGGGAGGTGGCAGCTATGTGCACGTGTGTTGGGGGGACCTGATTGTGTGGAGTGGAGAAAAGGAAACCTCAACCCCCTCTCGTCCATCACTGTTCACTCGGGTCTCCCCCCACGGCTGATACCCCCAACTCTTCCCCCTGACCACTGCTCCCCAGAGTTCTTAGGAAGCGGCATAGGGCCAGGGCCCCTGCATGCTTTGGGAGAGGAGGAGTAGGGATCCGGACGTCCTTGCCAGGGAAGGGGTGTGACCGTGGCTGGGCAGCACTTCTGCTCAGCTTGTCTGTCTGGCCCTGCTGGGCTAGTGCAGGGGTGGGGGCTTCTGCTGGAAAAGGGATAGGGTGGGCAGGTGAGTATGTCCCTTCTCCAGCAGACTGCAGGGGCAGCGCCGGATGGACTTGATTGGCCCAGAGCCCAGCGCTCCCTCCCCAACCAGCTGCGGGCTGTGTGGGTGCAGACGCCCAGCCCAGTCTCTGGTCTACTGTCAGTTCTGCCATCTCCAGTCAGACTAGAAGCTCAGGGTGCGGGGCTGGGGTGGGGATGGAGTTAGCTGCCTGAACACGTGGACCAGCAGGGGGCAGTCAGGGTGCTGTCTGTGGGCGCCTTAGGGAGGGTGGCAGGCTCCCCTCTCTGGAAGAGCCCTGGGGAGCACCCCATCTGCATCTTGAGAGAGGGGTCTAACCCCAGATGTGCAGCCAGGCCCAGCCCTCACCACTCTCCGGTACTGGTGAACCGTCTGTGTCTCCTGTGCCCTCAGCTGCAACTCAGGGGCTGAAAGGTGAACCAGTGACTAAAAGGGACAGGTATGCACTGAAGTCAGTTCTGTGCAACCAGATCGCCCAAACCGAGCCGCACCCTGCCTCTCAGGCTGTGGGCCCTGCAGCTTACCCCAGCGCCTTTGTCATGTCAGCTTCATAGTGGGTATGAAAGAGGGGAAGGGGGGGCCCGGCGGGTGGAGGCCAGCTCCTTCAGGACCCGCTGACACCCAGGCCATCCACCCCATTCTGGGCACAGAGCCTTAGGGCCCTGCGTTCCCTGCGGGAAGGGGCTCGGGCCAGGGGGGCTGGGGAACAGGGGTGGGGGGGCATCGGAGGAGCCCATCTGCCTGTGCTCCCTGGGTCAGTGGCTGGGTCCAGTGAGTCTTTGTGCCTGGGCGGACTCGTATCCTGGCTGCTGGCAGGTGATGCCAGGAGTGGGAGGGTGCTGGCTTCTCTTTAGTAGGGAAGGGAGTCCAGACCGGAGAGGAGCTGTGAGGGAGCGTCTCTCCTCTGGACACCGGGAAGTGCGGGGACTGGATCACGCAGGGAAGGTGGGGCACAGCCTGGCACTTAGCAGACACTCCCGGGTGGAGGCCAGCAGACGTCATTACTGTCCCCCGAGTGTCCTTGTCCGTGGGGTGAAGAAAAGGCAGGCAGTGTGGACATGCCGACCCAGGCACCTGGCCTGAACGTTTGCCAGTCCTGCCTTCCTTCCCCCACCCTCCTGTCCTTGGGAATGGTGAGCTGAGGGGGCTGAAGTTCTATCCAGAAAAGCAGATGGGCCTTTGGCTTGGGGAGTGGGGGATGCCTGGCACTTCACCTTGCCTGGGGAAAAAGAAGAGGAGTAAAAGCTGTAGCCAAGTGCAAAGTAAAAACATTTCCCCAATTGTTACGTTTTCAGTGTGCAGTGCACACATGCCATTAATAGGCACACGGAGTGTCTTAGAAATGGGCTTTGCTCCCTCTGTTCTCTGCTGGCAGCCACAGGGCCAAAGATTTTAGCTGGGATTCTGTGCGTGGTTTCATCTCCCCTTGAAAGCTCCATCTTTGAAAGCTGCATCCAGAAAGAAATTAACTTGAGGCAAAATTGCTGCTTGAAGTCTTTTAAAATTTTTATTTCACTCAATTTGCCCAGGTGAGGAGACCTGGGCACCTTTGGGCTGCAGATGTAGTCAGCATGTACGGAGGTGTGTGCTTTACTGTGTCAGGTGTTTTTCAAAATAAGAAAATCGTTTGATGAGAGGAATAGACTTTTTAGGATGGTATTTTAGAGCCTCCGTGAAAAGGAGTTGCAGAGTACAAGCGACAAGCCCTTGTTGCTGCAGCGCGGGGGACATATGTGCGTTTTCCTTCCAACGGCTTGATGTCTTCCTGCTCCCATGGAGACATGGAAGGGGACTTGCTTGGAAGTTCAAACACTGCCTCTGAGTCTGACGTTTAGCTGCAGGAACACATCATTATGTGTGAAATTAATGTCTCATTGCAACCAACTGGCATTAGCGTTGCTGGGTGCAGAGCGAGTTGTGACAGAGGCAGCAGTTTGTGTCCCCTGAGTGGCCCTCAGAGGCAGAGGTGTGATTGGACGGGGATGTCTTCACGGACCTTCCAGAGCGTTGGTCTCTGTGTCCAGGCTCACGGTTTCGTGTTTCCCCACGTGGTAGCCCCATCCCGATTTTACCTTCTCTGGGAAACCAGGCGCCTGTTACAGTTAAGTGTGACTCACCTGAGCGCCTTCCCTCCCGGCGCCTGAACTTCGGTTTTGATGCTTCAGTTGACTTGAATGTGAGCCTGCAACCAGGCCCAGTTTGGTCCCTGTTCATCAGTAGATCAGCTCCTCTCTCCCTTCCCCCCCTCCCCCATTTTCCACACCTGCTCTGTGTTTGTGTCTACAGGGGTGTTGGGGGAGTTGTATGCAGAGAGAATTCTGAGCCCATTATCTAGTTTCTCTGCTCCACGATCTTGAGGAACCTGATATTTGCATGTATTTTATGTCCAGAGAGCCGGAGCTCCAAACCAGAAGTAGTAAGGTGTGAATTGGGTCATGGCACCTGCCAGATGTCACATTTCTTGAGGGCAGGTGTATTAGTTGGCCAGGGGACAGAATGGTATTCCTCCCAGTCTGGAGGCTGGAAGGCTGGTCCTCTGAGCCTCTCCTTGGCTGTCTCCCCCTGTGTCCTCACATGGTCATCCCTCTGTTTGTGTCTGTCCCAACCTCCTCTTCTTATAAGGACACAGGATCAGGGCCCACCCACGTGGTTTCTTTTTACCTTTATCACCTCTTTGTAGGCCCCATCTCCAAAGACAGTCACATTCCCAGTGACTGGGGGTGAAGACTGCAGAATAGGAGGTTTTGGGGGGACAGAAGCTGATCATGGTTGGGAGTGGGTCCCAGCTACCTGTGTGTTCTCTGGGTTTCATGCAGCAGAGCTCAGAGTAGTCCAGTGGGGAGAGCGTTAGGATATGAGGGGTGCGCTCTGTCTTCTCCTGTGGGGAAATCAGGGGTGACTGTGCAGAAGAGGTGGTATCAGGGTGGGCCTAAGGAATGAATAGGGAGAGCCTGTGCGAGATGGAAAGAACGTCCCAGAGGGCAGGAAGGGCCTGGGCACGGTCTGTGAGGTGGGAATTCAAAGGTGCCAGTGTGCTGGTATGAAGAGACAGCAAATGCACTGTCTATAGAGAGACATCAGAGGAAGGGTTTGGGAAAAACAGGTCGAAGGCAGCTCCTAATGGATGCCCAGCACGAGGCTGGGAGCCTGCCTGCAGCGCGGTGGTGGTTACCGGCACGTCAGCTTCAGAGCCTGTCTGCCAGGGTTTGTGTCCGGGCCCTGCTCCTTTCTGGTTCCAAGATCCTGGATGGATGAAATGAACATTCTGGGCCTCAGTGTCCTGGAGCTGGGGACGTGAAGGTCATAGGTTAGCTGTGTAGGTATCGCAGATAACCCACATAGTGCTTAGAGAAGCCCCGGCCCACAGCAAGAGCTCCTAAATGATGTCAGGGTGCGGTCTGAGTTTCCGCAGGCACGCAGGAGGCCGTGTGCAATGGGGCCGCAGAGGGGCCTTGGAGGGGAGGCCTCTGGACGGAGGCTCAGAGAGGAGGCTGCTGGGATAGTGAGGCCCGGCCCTGGGCCCTGGGGGGTGGGTCCGGGAGGTCTCCTGGGGGGGTACGTGCATGTGGCCCCCCACCCTGCGGGCTTCTCTCTTGCCTGGAGCCACTCCAGCCTCATAGCCCACGGCCAGCCTCCAGCATACAGGCACCATCAAGGCCTTTTCATAAAGGTTCTTGAGTGAACAGGTTGAAGTCCAGCGCCAAAGCTGACGCGTAGCCTTGCACCCGACGGCTGTGATGCCATGATGCCAGTTCCGTTCCACTCTTAGGAGCTTGGTGTCTCCAGGGTACAGGGTTGTAGGTTTAAATCTGCTGAACCTTCCATGTGATATTTTGGAATCCCAGCATTTTGGGGTAAGGACTAGACTGGAGAGAGAGGTCTGACACATGGGCGGCAGAGCTGTGGCTGCTTGGGACCTACATGGCGGGCACCTGCCCAGTCGAAGTGCTTCTTGGTCATGGTAGCCTTCACCAAGGGCACGCAGCAGACCGAGGTCATGGACATGGAGACCAGTGCTGAGTACCTGTCACATCTGCTGTCGGGAAGCTGGCTGTGCAAGCCCACTAGGGACCCTGGGCCTGGTGGCTGGGCCAGGAACGATGAGAAGGTGAGGAGGCCTTTGTTGTGGGACAGGTGGCAGTAAACATGACATGAGTGGCTGGGCAGGGTTTCGGCATACAAGCCAGCAGCGTCGTACTTAGGGAGCACCTGCCCTGTGCCCAGGGTGACCCAGGGTCTTCTGCATCCTCCCTGTGCTGGGAGAGCCCCAGGGGAGAGAAGGCTTCCTATTAGCACTCAGATTAGCTGCTTTCTAGAGGGTCTGTTGGGGGCTTGGAAACAGTGATAAGCAAAATCGAACATGGCCCCTGTCCTGGTGAGACGTTTGGTCCGGACAGGGATTCATCACAGAGCCCTGGTATGGTGAGAACCTGCGCTGGGGAGGTCAGGAGGACTTTCTGGAGGAGGTGGCCATGAAGAGGCTCAGCCTCACCTGGGCTGAAGAGGTTGGGATGTGAGGGTATTAAGGCCCAGGGAGGGGGCACTAGTGAGCAGCGAGGGCGTGTCTGTCGGTCAGAAGCCTGACTCAGGGGTGTAGGACAGCCCCGTCCAGAACATACCCGAACACGGGGCACAAATCTACTTTTACTTTAATAAAGTGGCTATTTAATTTGTAGTTGCAGGAGGCACCCTGGGAGCATTTTAAAGAGGTCATAAATTAACTTCATCGTGTGCACACCCTGCAGATGAGAATGTGGCCCAGTGCTCGTGGAGCCCTTCTAAAAGAGTTGCCGTTATTTTACATTTTTGATTGTTATTTGTCAGAGGCAGGCAGGCCAAGACTCTAGAGCATGACACTGGCGAGTATGGACTTGGCATGACTGGCAAAGAAGCTGGGAGAACGCCGAGTATCCCGACGCCGTCTCCAGTGTAGGGCGGCTCTGATGGGGCTTGTGACCTGCCTTCTGTCTGGGGCCTCCTTCATTTCTTTTCTCACCCTCGGGAGAGCGAGTTGTTCTCCATGCTTGCTGACGGCCCCTCACCGCACCCCTCTGCCTGCCCAGCTGGCCCAGCGGCTCTAGGGAGTGCGGGGCGATGAACTGGGCGGCAGTCCTGCTCTTGGCCGCCTTCTCCCAGGTTGGGAAGCCCGGGGAGCAGGGGGACCTGGGCTCTCAGGGTGGGCACAGCAAGGCCCCCCTCTGCAGAGTCGGGGAAGGTGTGCGTGTGGGTCTGCTCACGGCCTGCTTTGCTGTGGGAGGCCTTTGAAAGCGTCGTCCTGGGTAGGAGCTTGGATTCTGTGCATAGAATAAACGCCATGAGCAGGGGGCTGCTCAGGTGTCCCCCAGGTGTGAATGCTGGCCGGTGGCTGTGTTCTCTGAGACCTGTGAATCCTGCGGCTCCGGGGCTGAGGGCGCTGGGGACTGGCTCCCCTGCCCGCCTCCCCGGAGCAGGCTCCCGCAGGCACTGGTGAGGTGGGCACTGATTGCAGCGCCTTGGCAGCCTCCTCAGGACCGGCGAGGGACACACAGCCCGCCGAGGGCAGCAGCAGAATCGTTGCTTCGTGAGCCCTGTGGTTTGGGGACACTCCACAGGGCACGCGTCCTGCTCATCATCTTCATCTCGATTAGGTTCCATTTGTCATTTAAAAAATTTAATAGGGATACTTGAATGTGAGCTCATAGGAGAACTGAAAAAGAAAACTTAAAACTCCAATGTTCTTTTGAGGTAGAAAAGTTCCTTCTTTTGCATTTTTCCAGAAGTTGGGTACTGTATTTGCATAGAAAATTACAATCATTTAATTAGTTTCTCCTCACACCAGCTCAAAGATCTTAAAATAACAGCGCTGTCCTTCCTTAGTAATTTTCTTGCAAAAGCAGATAATTTCCTGCAATGTGGAGCTTGCCTCGACTCCAGCAGGGCCCATCCTTTGCACAGGCGCCATTTCCTGATGCTCAGAGATAAATTAAGTTCAAATTAAAGTGAGGAAAGAGCCAGGCCGAGTGTGGCTGCTTCTATTCAGATCAGCTTTTATTCAGAAAGGGTTCTTTGTGAGGTTTCTGCGCTGTGCATGTTTCTGAAGTGTCAGAGGTAGAGATAGCATCTCCCAGACCTCAGCTGGGGAGACGGCATTCAGCAGTTAGGGTCACCTCCACGCTTCTGCTGCTGATGTCACTCTGCATCCTGTGCAGTTTGTCATCCCTCACCCAGAGCTCCTGATCAGTAACAGTAAAGTCAGGCATCTCGGCCCCCTTTGTGTGCCCGTTGCCTCTCCAAGCACTTCACAGGTGTCACCGCATTTAGTCCTGGAAACAGCCCCACAGAGTATTGTTATATATAACAACCCCATGGTTATTATGTTCACTTTCCAGACGAGACAAGTGAGGCTCAGAGCAGTGGGGGAACTCTCACAGCGTCACACAGCTTGTCAGGGTTCTAGGCGTGAGCTGCATTCCTTCACTCTTGAGCCCGAGCCCTTTCTTATTTAGTGCAAGACGTACTTCTATTCTTTTTCTTTATTATTATTTTTTAATTGTGGTAAGTACAAATAGCATACAGTTTATCATCTTAACCGTCGTTAAGTGTCCAGCTCATGGTAGTACGTGCATTCATGTCATACAGCCATCACCACCTTCCATCTCCAGAACTTGGTCATGTTTTCAAATGGAAACTCTGTTTCCATTAAACACTAACTGCCCCAGACTCTAGAAACTGCCCTCTACTTTCTGTCTCTGTAGATTTGGCTATTCTAGGGACCTCATATAATCATACAGTGTTTGTCTTTTTGTGACTGGCTTCTTTAATTTAGCATAATGTCCTCAAGGTTCATCCTTGTGGCCTGTGCCAGAATTTCCTTTCTTTTTAAGATTGAAAAATATCCCATGGTATGGAGAGACCACATTTTTTTTTCCATTCTTCCGTCCATGGACACATGGGCCACTTCCCCCTCTTGGCTGTTGTGAACACTGCAGCTGTGAACAGGGTGTGCGAATATCTGTTCAAGCTCCTGTTTCCAGTTCTTCTGGGTGTGTACCCAGACGTGGGGTTGCTGGATCATATGGTAGCTCGATTTTAGTGTTTCGATAGAGCCTGTGGTCCTAGCTACAGCAGACTTTACTCTCGTGCCAGCCTTGAGTTTGGGCTGCTTGCCAGCTCATCGCGTGGTTGTGATCCCCAGAAGCGTCTGTCGCCCCGGGATGTCGGAGCAGAAACGCTCCCAGCATTAGAGATGAGGACGGGGTGGCGAGAGCTGCAGCGGGAATCGCGTTTGTTCTGCTCTCTTCCGACAACCCTGGATTCTGCCCGAGGTGCCCCAAGGGAGGGGGCTGTTGTCTGGAGCCCAGGACATCCCGATCTGTCGGGGGTGGAAGGGGAGGGTCGGCTGGCTGGTCCGCTGCCCGGCCGAGGGTGGGCGGAGCCAGTGGGCCTGGCAGGTGCGGTCCTGAGCTGCCGCCTCTCCTGAGGTTCGAGGTCTGTGTCTTAAGCAAGCACGCTTCCCTTCCTCCCTGCTTTTAGGCGCTTTTCCCTACTGTCTTCCTCACTGGCTGTTTAAGTAATCCGTTTTCACTCTGTAAAAATAAAGCACTCAATGAAAAAGCCTATGTTTTTCCCAATTTATTCCAATCAATACCGCTTAACCTCATCCATGCTTATTTTCTGATTTATCTTGTGACTGCTGAGTGGGGCTTCTGGGTGTTAGTTTGACTCCTGCAGAAGTTCTTGGTCTGCGATTTGAGGCGGCGCTGTATGCCTTGCTTAGCAGCGAGCACTGCGGGCTGCCCCGGCTGCACACGGAGGGCTCCCCCGGCTAGACAAAGGGGTGCTTAGCTCTCTGTGCCATAGACTTCCCCACCCCTAGTCCAGAGAAGCCCATGGGACTTTGTCAGAATGTAGTTTTTATAATGAGCATAGAATAAAATATATAGGATTAAAAGGAAACCTATTTTATGGCAATAGAGTTATCAAAATATTAAAACGAATTTCTTTGGTACTGTATCATCAGGCTATAGCAGCAGGCAGAGAGTCAGTGTATAGAAACAACACTAATGTGAGGTGGGCCATGGCTCCTGGGAAAAGGGGGGACAGACAGCCCCTGGTGGGAATGATTTCTCCCCCTCTCCGTCCCATATCCCCAGCCCCTGCTTCCAGGGTCGTTTCTCCCCTAGGCCCCCCTCCCTCCTGGGCCCCCACAGGTCCCTAAGGGTACTGCCTTAGGGAGGGTGGGTTTTGTGTGTGTCTGTTCTCTGTTGTCCCCCAGGGCCCGGTGCTTACTAGATGGTCAGTAAACATTTGGCCGATTATGGAAAAGCAGGACAGGAGGGGATCATTGCCTGAGGGCTGCCAAGGCTCAGAGCCCAGCCCACTTCCTTGTCTGCGGAAGATCTGGGGAAGTCTGCGGCCCTGCTGTCAGTCACACTGCTGACACGGGGACGGAGTGGGGCCCCCTGTCTGGACGTGTGCTCTTCAGAGCACTAATTAGCCCCCTCCTTGTGTAGACAGGGCCACGCTGCCTTCTCTGTAGACACAAGAGTGCGGGAGAGATGCAGAGGCCCGCTCCCAGATGAGAGGGGCTGAGGGGACAGCTGTCTGGAAGCTTCCGACTCACGCCGTGGCTCTGCCGCCAGGCCCCGGCGCCCCACAGCTCCCACTGGCCTGGCCTCTGCCCTTTGGCCTGTGAGGGTCCGCCAGGAGCTGGGGCATTTGGGGTTGAGGAAACACCAGTTCCAAAATTAAGTTGGGATTGTGAAGGCATCTGCGGGCCCACCCTCATTGCAGGCCCCCAGGTGAGCGTCCTTCTGAGGGGCCCGCACGCCTGCGCTCATCCGGCCGCCAGGGCTGCGCTGAGCCGTCCTCACAGAGGGACATCAGGTTCCACCCTCAGGAGCCCCCCTGGGGAGGGTGCCCACCTGGGGAGGAAGCTCCTGAAAGTGGCCTTTGTCCCTGTTGCCTTAGTTCTGTGTCCTTGAATGTCTATTCTTGAGAGTCACACTGGGGGGTTACCTTTGGGGAGGCTGGAAAGGTACCATTTTGGGGGCCTGTGGCTGGGGTGCTCGCCACCCCTTACACCAGCACCCCTGCTCCTGCACAGGCCCTGGGCTGGGTGGAGGGGTGAGCAGGTCCAGCCAGGCCCGCTGATGTGCTGGGGGGTGGCGTCCAGCACGGTGGGGGACACGGGCTTCTGTGCTGGGTGGGGTTCTGTTGGCCTGGGCCTCGGTGTCCCCATCCCCAAAGGGGCTGACGGGACTACCTCTGCCCCCAAGGGACAGAAGAAATGGCAGAGGTGCATGTGGCCCAGGCTGACGACAGCTTGGCGTGGCTCAGGCCCTGAGGCCTGGAGGCCATCTCAGCAGTGAGCTGGCACAATCCCAGGGATGCTGTGCTCAGAACCAATCAGAATCTGCCCCCTTTAGGGAAATTGTATGTGGCTACATTTTCTTCCCATTTCCTGAGTAGTTTGCGAAACTAAAGCAAAGCCCAGCAGTATTTCATGAAACATTTGGCTCTGCGAGTCTACTTTTAAAGAAAGTATTTCTCGCTAACGTCTGGTTTTCACAAGTTTCCTGATATGAATTATTGCCTGGAATGTTCACCTCTTAAGATCAAGTCAGACTTTCTTTCCATCTCGCCCGAGGCCAAGCAGAGGCTGGGCCGTTGCAAGGAAAGCGGAAACCTGTGGCCTTGCAGGGCTGGTCTAGCAGGAGGGAAAGGGTCTCTGAGCCGCACCTCAGCAAGGCCCCAAAGCACAGAGGGGAGCCCTGCGCTCTGAGGTTGCCCTGGCTGCTTCACCCCCTGGGGTGGTGGGGGGAGACCTGGCCGGTTTGGTGCCACCTTGACCTCTGAGCTGGCAGAGGAGTGAGGCCGGGGGCCGTCCACGTGGCATGGTGGGGAAGGAAGGAACTTGCCCTCAGTTCCCCCGGCCAGGTGAGTGTCCCGCTTTCCCGAGCATTTCCAGATGGCCTCCCGGTAGACAGTGTCTGCTGAGAAGTCTGGAGAGTTTCGCCAGGGCAGGGCCTTGGTGGGGGGGAGCTTCAGGCAGGGCTGGGCTTCTGCCCTGTACCCCTCTTCCCTCTTCTGTGGACACGTGTCCTGAGTCCCTGCCCCTGTGTCAGACTTTGGTCTGGGCTCACTGTGCACGGGGCAGCAGAAGCCCTCGCCCACACGGCTCTCAGCCGCACGGGGAGCTGGAGGCCGGCAGCGGGCAGGGGGGCAGTGCAGAGGCTCTGGGAACGGCAGGATTTCATCACGTGAAATCCACAGGTCCTCACCCACCCTGCTCACCTCATCCCAGGCGGCCAAGCCCCTGGACAGCCTCCCATTTCAGCCCCGCCAGCAGAGGCCGACCAGCCTGTCTGCAGGAAGCCCCAGCCCGCCACCTGTGCTGACACGGGCAGCTGTCCTTTGACTCGGGCAGGAGCCTCCCCTGCTGTGTGCTGCTGGCAGAGCCCATGCGAGCACTGCTCCCTGTGAGCCCCTGAGGCCCATGAGCCGGGCTCTCTGTGGCCAGTTTTAGGGTGAGAGGCGGGGGCTCTGCCCCTCCAGCCTGAGTCCTGGGCCCTGCAGCACCGGGGCTGGGCCTGATCTCGCGTTGTGTCCCCGTCAGGGTCCCTGGAGCTCTTGTGGGGCCGCATCTCCTGTCTCCCTGCTCACTGGCACCCTCTCTCGAGGTCCGCAGGTGAGCCCGGCCGTGCCCCGGTCTGCTGTCTTGGGAGTGCCAACAGGCCTCTGGGAGCCCGCCGGCCCTGGCTGGCAGGAGCAGAGCGTGGAGGGCATCTCCTTCTGTGGCTCCTTCCTTCCCCCCAAACAGCCCAGCCCTGCCACCCCATGGCCCCTGCCTGTTCCCGACCACACTCACCCCCCCCCCCCCCACTGAGGTCCCCTCTGCTCTGTCACCTCTTGGCTGTGTGTGCCCCAACCAGCCACTAACCTGGAGGAACTCTGTCTTTCCGGTCCTCCCGGGGGTAATGAGGCTGATCCCGGCCTTGCTCTGGACTGAAGGTCCACGCACACGAAGGCCTCGGCTCCGGGCTGGGTGGCTAGCTGCTCTGCAGGGTCCCCCTCCCCACACCCACCATGCTGCCCTGCCCTTCAGGGGTGTGTTCCCTCACCCTGGACCTCGCCAACCTCCGACTCTGGGGCCTCCAACTCCTTCCTCTGCTCTGGGCCCAGCTGACCCTTCCTGGGGTGTTCTCTGGGTGGGAGGCCTTGGGGGGCCATGTAGAGCGTCGGGCTAGGTGCCCCCTCTCTGTAAGAAGCCTCGGAGCCCCCCACTACAGGAGGGGAGCCTCCCAGAAAGTCAGAGTGGGGCCGGCTTGAGGCTGCTCTTGGCTGAAGCGGGATGGTCTCCTGGGACGTGCTGGGCCAGATCAGCCCTGGGCGGGTGCATGTGTAGAGAGGTGGAAGGCAGAGCTCCCTGACTGGCGCTGAGCCTCTGCCCTGGCCGCTGTGCAGGCGCTGGTCCCAGGGTTCGGGATCATTTCCAGACTGGTGTTTGCTGTCCTAATCTCACCTCTGTTGGGTCTTTGGGTCTTATTTCCAGCAATCAGAGGAGGGCAGAAGGCCAGGATGACCCAATTCATCAAGGAATCCTGGAGATTTTGCTGATGACTATGGGGGTTTGGTGGGAATTTGCCTTTGCCCCAGAGGGCAGTTCACAGAGGTTTTGGAGACAGCTGATTTGTTCATCTGACAGTTGTGGAGAGCCTGCCGCAGGCCAGACCTCCCCTCCCAGGTGAAGACCGTAGGGGGCCCAGAGGGAGCGCGGTCCCTGGAGTGAGGGGCAGACAGTGATGGGGACCTGAGGGCAGGAGCGGGTGCGGGGGACACTGTGCAGGGATGCACAGGTGGAGGGCCTCTAACAGCAAGGGCCTGAGTGGGCCTGTGGCCAGGAGGGGTTCCGGATGAGGGTGGCTTTTCCTGGAGGCCTGGAGGTGACCTTGGCGGTGGGGTGTAGGGCTGGGGCAGGACGCGCTCAGGGAAAGTGCCCAGGCTGGCCCATCATCTACGTGTGTCCTGCTCTGGACCTGGATGGGGTGCTTGGGGTGGTGGCTTTGCTGCACGTAGCTGCCTGCCCTCTCCCGGGGAAGTCCCCCTGTAAAATGGGCTTCCCAGGGCCCACATCATCACACACCGTGGATGTTAGTTGAAACAATTCAAGTACATGCTGGTCACCAAGCCTCATGCCCAGTACACCAGCAACTCTTATTCCGGGAAGGGGCCCAGAGGACCCCTACCTCCTGGCCCCATTAGACGCTCCTGATCCTGCAGTGAGAGAGACATTTTGGGGAGAGGGAGCAGGTACCCCCAGGGCTCTTCCAGGACCTCCTGATGCCCCTCAGAATGCCCAGAACTTTGTAGCAGGGCTGCGTCAAGGCCACAAACTCACTCGTGCAAGAAAGCTCACGTCTGCAATTTTTTCTTGAATCACTGAATCCTGACTTGGATTCCCGTCCTGCTGTCGGGAGCAACACTGCCCCTGAGCCTCCCTTGTGGAGAAATGTGGGAAGGCTTCCTGGACATGGTGGGGGGCCAGGGACAGCGGGGAGGGAGGGCAAAGCCCTGGGTCGTGGTGCAGCTCAGTGAGTTTGGGGGTGAGTCTGGGAGCAGGGCGGGAACCTAGGAGGGTGGGCCCATGGGCGGGGCCAGGCGGTGGTGCCGGGACAGTCCGCCCCCCAGAGGTTCCACCAAGTGCGAACTTGTCCTACGAGGCCCTCAAGAAGGAAGCGGGTGCGTGTGGGCCAGCGGCTGAAGCCCTCTTGGCTGATCCTTAATCCCTTTTATTCTCGTTCCACCTGGACGAAAAAGCAATGGCAGTTTTTTTATAGCTGTGCAAGTAGATAATGGATGGTGTCTGTTTCTGCATAATTCTCTCAGGAGCATTCTGTGGCTTGTTTGTGTAAATCCCCTTCTGAGGCCTGAATGTGTGGCCGCCCTGCCTGGGATTCCCGTCCCCTCAGTGGGGGGTAGAATTCTTGTGGGAGAGGAAGGGCCCAGGTGCGGGGGGGGGAGCCCAGGGATGATGCCTCTCAGGCTTTGCCTCTGGGAAGCTGACCCCAATCACACGGCCCTCTGGGTTGTCCTACCCCTACTGGATGGTGTCATCCAGGCCACAGGGTCCCACCTGGCTGTGTTCTGGCCCATTGGTTACATTTTCCAGGTTAGGTTTTAGGTTATTTGAGGGTGGGGTGCATGTTCCCATTTTCTGTCTTTCCCATAACTCTCAGAATGCTCAGCACAGAGGGGCTTTGTTAAACAGGATTCCTGGTTATAAGTCACAGAAACCTGGTTCCAACCAGCTTAAGTGAAAAAGTAGAAGCATAGGCGCACAGATCCGGAAAGGCCAGGGTGTTGACTTCAGGCATGGCTCGCTTGTTGACGCCATTGCTTGGCCCCCAGTGTTGATGCCAGGCTTGGCCCCCAGTCTGTCTCTGTCTCTGGCCTGCATTTCTCCAGGTGTCGGCCTTTTCTGACAGCCCACCTGGGTCACGGCTCCTTGAGAACCTGAGGCCAAAGAACACTGCCGTCTGCCAGTGCTCGCCCGCGGAAGCCCGGAACCGACATCCAGCAGCCTACGTGCTCACATGCCCGCCCAGAACCCATCATGTCCTGAGGGCCACAGTGCTGGTCTCCAGGCCAGGCCCCTGTGTCCAACCCTGGACTCACACAGACCAAGACTATGAGTGGTTTTTGTGGGACCCTACAGAAGGCGACGTGGGGATTTGGACAAGGCCTGAGCAGCAACCTTGTGTCTCTGCCGGCTTTACTGTCAGAGGGTCCCCCTCTTGCACTGGGAGAACCCCCACAGCAGTTGGGTGACTCCCACCCCTGCCCCCAGTGCCCTGGGCTCCTGGTGGGCTTGGCTCGGGGCTGTGTGACTTCCACTGGAATGGCGGCAGAGCCGTCCCCGCCCCCATGGGCAGGGTCCAACCAGCGCCCCCTCCTGTCTGCTTCTTATGGTTTCCTCGTCATGAAACGCCAGACCTGGCTGGCCAGAGCCACTTGGCTCTGCTTGGGGCCACGTCCACGTCCACGCAGCTCATGCATAAAGGAGGCCCCTGGCATGTGGTGCCCACTGAACCTCTCCGTGGCCTGTGACCCTGCTCTGCAGGAGGCCTGTGCTGTCCTGTGGGCAGCATGCCCCGTGGCTTCACTGAGGCAAGAGCAGCACATGGAGCTTTGCGGTGACAGGTTGTGGGGTGAAGCACAGGGAGGTGGACGCCACCCAGCGAGGGTGAGTGTCTCCTGGGACACCCGAGGCTTTGTGGCTGGACATGGACCACAGGATGTCCTGGACAGGGCTGGAGGCAGCCCTGCCAGATGGTGACAGGCTGAGGGTGGTCAGGGAGACGGTGCAGTGACTGAGCATGGTGGGCCTTGCCTGGAGACAGACCTCTTGGGTCTTGCTCATTTTGTGGGGACTTGGGTCTTTTAGTGCCTTTGGGTGCGCCACCAATACCTCAGCCCAAAGAAGTCAAGAGCCACTGAGTTAAATCAGGGAGTGTGGGTGTTGCAAGGGGCCTTAGAGCCTGGTGGTCTCGTTTTCCAGATGAGAACACTGAAGCCTGGGAGGCAGAGTCGTCTGGACGGGGTGCGGAGGCAGCGGGGCAGGGTCCAGCCCGGGCCTCAGACCAGGGCCCTTTCCAGGTGGAGACCCCGAGGCTGCGCCACGGCCCTGGGGGGAGGCTCGCATGCCCGAGCCAGCCCTGGGTGCAGCCCCCAGGAATTGGGGTGGTGGGCACAGCCTTCCCAAGGCTTTCATGTTACCTGCCCCTGAGCAGTGATGTCCCCTGCAGCGGGCAAGCTTCCCTGTGCCAGGAAATAGGCTCCGAGTCTTTGTTTTGGTGCCTCCAGCCTCCAGCCCTGGGTGTCTGGCAGGAGTCGCAGGAGAAGGTGAGTCACAGATGGGTCTTCTCTTCTCTTCCAAGGAGGAAGCCGGCCTCTGTTCACAGCTCCTGCTGCCGAAAGGAGAGCTGTTGGGTGGGAAGGCTCTCCGGGTGGATTCATTCAGCAAGCACCACATGGGCACCTACTGTGTGCAGGATGGTGGCCAAGGAGGGCCCCAGGATAGACTCGCAGGGTCTCAGAGTTTCCAGGGCACTTGGAGGTCACAGCTGGGATCCCTCTGGCAATGGGAGGCTCACCCCCTTCCTGAGACAGCACATTCCAGGCTGTCTGTGCTGAGGGCTGAGGTCATCACTGAGCTGAGGTCGTGGTAAGAAGACAATGAAGCAAGCAGGCCAGGTTGTCCGGGTGGATGTGAAGGATGTCTTTGCTGGTGGGGGTCTGAGCTGCATGTCTGTTCTGCTCATGAACTTCAGCATGGCGGTGTGGCCCAGCTGGCAAGCATTTGATGGTGAACACTAGAAAGCAGAGGTGAGGGGAAGCTCAGCTTGCCTTGGGCTTGTGATGGTGAGCATGAGGGTGGGCCACCCAGCGGGAGCCACCCAGCCCAGGACTGGTCCACCTGTACCCGGCGCTGGTGGGCAGAGGGGTGGGGTCTATGGCTGGGGCCGTTTACTAGAGGCTGCATCTCCCTGTGTTAACTCCCGGGGCCGCTGTAACAGCTCCCCGGTAACTTGGCTGAGAACGTCACAGATTGTTCTCAGAGCTCCAGAGGTCAGAAGGCCCAGGTCAGTGTCACTGGGCTAGCGTCGAGGGGCAGGCAGGCTGGCTCTGCCTGGAGGTCCAGCGAGAGTCTGTGTCCTGGCCTCTCCGGCTCCTGGAGGCGCTCCTTGGCTCACGGCCCCTCCTCGCAGTGCTCCGACCTCAGCCTCTCCTTTTGTGTCCCCCCTTCTGACTCTGCCCGCAGTCCTTGGTGGTCAGATCGCTGCTCACCCGGGTTCCACCTCCTCTCACACGGCCTTGCCTGTGGCGATCTCCCTCTGGAGGCCTCCTTCCTTAAGGACCCCGGTGGTGGCAGCGGGCCCACCAGATAATTCAGGAGCCTTCCCATCCCAAGATCCTCAAGCACCACTGAAGATTCCCTTACACTGGGATGTGGGCATCTCTGGGGGCTACCAGCCTGCCATGCCCTCTTCTCACCAGCCACCCTGGCCTTTGGGCTGCAGCCCTGACCAACTGTTTCAGGTCCCTCTCTCCCCTTCTCTTGCTGGCCTTTGCACCTGTGACCACCTTTTCTGGCCTGGAGCTTTCCAGCCTGGCCCTCCCTGACGTGCACCCACCACAGCCCACGCTGGAGGTCATAGTCTCCTGCCTGCCCCCCGTTGGGGCCTGAGGACCGGCGGCCTTACTGGTGCCATGGCCTTAAGGTTTCTGGAAAGGACAGGTGAATGCAAGCATCCATACTGGACTTGCAGATAAGTGGAAGTTATTTTTAAAGCAAATTTAACCAATTTGCCTGACACTCGGCCTCTCGGCCCATCCTTCTGTCTGTAGACCTGCTTTGGGGTCCCTTGGGGCAGGCAGGTGGCCACATGAGTCTCAGTCTGCATGCTTTACTTGAGACGAAGGTTTTTCATCCACTTGGAGGCAAAATTCGGCCCCCTTTGAACAGCATCACATCAGCAAGTATCAGTGAGCGTCTAGGAAGGGGAGAAGGTGGTTTCCTGGGGGAAGCGGGGTTGGCAGGGGCTGAGGCTTCTGTGTCCAGAACAAAAAGTGTCCAAGGCCTGTGGCTTCTACTTGCACGTGATGTATCATTTAGTTGCAGTGGGGGTGTGTAACAGATGTGCAAGTGAAGGAGAAGGGACAGCACACAGCGGTTAGACACTGAGCAGGAAGAGAAGCTGTGAGGAAGGCCGGTTGGGCCGCCAGGTTCTGCCTGCAGGAGCCTCGGGGACATGGGCAGGGCTCGGGGGCTCATGGTCTCGCTCGGATGCCTGTTGTTTTAGGAAGGTGAGGGTTGAGGGATTTGGGGATGGTTGAGGGCCCCAGAGAAGGGACACCTGAGCTGAGTGTGGGTCCCGGTGCACAGGGCCCCAGACCCGCCTCTCCCCCTGGTTAGCTAAGGGATGGGGGCAGGTCATCACATCTCGTGGTGGCCTGGCTCCCCGTGTGCGAGTGAGTAGATGGCCAGTGCGGCCTGAGCCACTGGACCAGCCCGAGCCAGGGGGCCTCCCAGAAGCAGAGGTCCATCTTCAGAGGTCTGTGAGCCGTCCGGCTTGGCTGAAGTAGAAGGTCGGATTGAACAATTAAGGAAATCCCAACAAGGAGAGCCGGCGCCCCCGATCGCCTTCGGCTAGCTTGCCCCCCCGTTCTGCCAAGCTTCTCCTCCTATTTGAGCTCCGCAAGTGGATTCTAATAGCTTTCTTCTCCGCCACTCAGAGAATGGCCTCGGTAGCCAAAAAGGAAATTAGTTTCAGGTGGAAGCCTATTTTTACCGTGGTGGAGACCAAACTGTTAATTACCTAGAAATCACATGAGGATTTTTACCCTGGAAAAGTTTTTTTTCTTGGGTTCAACTTTTCACAGATATTAATTATAGATACCAGCTTTAGCCCACTGAAATAATTCCTCTCTCAAGAGATTAGAGACTTTTGAAATGCTGTGCCTTGTTAAACATAATGCATATTCTTTTTCTTTATCTCTGCTCAGTGTAGGGATGGAAATATGAGATTGGGGAATTTAAAAATGACTTGATACCTTTTCCATATTTAACTAAAGGTTGATTTCATACTCTGTGTGTGTTTTCAAATCTGAAGACAGCAGGAATTTGATGATAAAGATCAGGAAGGCAACCTTTTAATATTGTGAGTATTAATCCCAGTGGTAATAGTGTGGCTGTAGGATGGATACACCCACCCATGTTCATGCCCATGAAGCACCACCGTGGGCCTTCCCGGTGCACTTTGAAAAAATCCAGACTCTCTGTCTGGCCTCCACTCCCCTGCCAGCCACGCCTTGCCCCGTCTCTCTGCTCGCTGCCCTGGCTCTTCCTTCCCCTGCTCTTTCAGCCTCTGGACTGTGCCAGGCCCTTCCTGTCTCAGGGTCTGTGCCCAGCGCCCCCTCAGCCTGGAGTGCGTGCCGGGTCCCCTCTCCCTGGGGCCTCCCTCAGCCAAGCCTCCCCAGCTTGCTGTCCTTGAATGTGCCCTTCTCTTCTCCACTGGCACGTCTCGCTTGTTTTCTTAATTGCATTATACGATTTGTCTTCGGCTTATCTTTTTGCCTTCTTACTCTTCGTGTGTGTGTGTGTTTGTCTCTATCAGAAATAGTAGCTTCCTGAAGGCAGGATCAGTTTCCAGGCCACGGTGTCTGAGGTGTCATGTGGGACGGCCAGGTGCTGAAGCCCCACAGATCTGGGGTTCTCTGACTCGGTTTTGGGTTATCTGCTGCCTGGTGCCCACCCCCGGGAGCCTGGATTAATTGGTCCACGCTGAGGCCCTGGCACCAGCATGGTTCTAATCTGGAGCCACATTTGAGAACCACTGCCGTGGGCAGGAGTTTGGAGGGAATTCGGGAGGCTCCGCAGGTGGGCTGGACCCCAATGTGGAGGCAGGAGCCACCGCACGCTCAGCAGCTGCACCGTCCCTGGCCCTTCGTGGGGCACCATGCTGTGCTCACACTGACACCCCCATGTGTAGGTAAAGGTGCATTGGGCTCATTTGATATAAGGCATCAGAGACACAAGGAATGGACTTCAGAATGAGTTCTACCAACCAGAGTAGGGCACAGAGCAGAGTGCCAGCCACTGCTGGGCCCCCCGGGCAGCAGGCTTGGCGCTGGGCTGGGCTGAGGCTGCAGGTTCCGAGGCCCTGTGTCTTCACGCCCGGCTTGGTTGCGCCTCTGGTGTGGGAGGCAGCCGTGCAGTGACCGAGAGCCAGCTTGGTGTTCCGGGTTCGCCCAGCTCCCGAGCAGACACCGAGGCTTGGGGACAGTAGGTGATCAGGCCGTGCTCTTCAGTGTGTGGCGTGGATTGGTCATGGTGTCCCCAGCTGCCATTGGAGGGTGTGGTGCTGGAAAGAGGGGCTCGTCTGACTAGTGTCTGTATACTGATACCCACTTCAAGGCTTGGCGGAGGAGGACTGCAGGACACGACTGGGGAAAGGAAGTGAGTGCAGAGAGGAGGAAGAGGCCTGGTTTCTGAATCCCTAAATCCAAGCAGGGCCTTGGGCATGTCCCAGGCAGGCCCAGACTTTGGTGTCCCTTCCAAGTGATTTTCTGGAAATAATCTGTTCAGCGATTTTGATGGGTGGGAGTGAACCAGTCCTGGAGTGGGGCTGCCGTCTGGCTGGGAGGGAGTGGGGCCAGTGGAGTCCCCCTTCCCGTCCGCTGGCCCCTCTTTCCAGGGCTGTTCCTTCCTGCAGTGGGGTGGCCTCCCTGGCTGGGCCTGGGCTCCTTCCCCAGCGCACACATGCTCACTGTGCAGTGGGAGTGATTTGAGGGGTGAGCTGGTGTGAAATTCTCAGCAAACTGTTTCAGCACACTGCACATTTAATCCCTTTTATGTTTCCAAGTTGCTATAGAAAGTAAATGATTAATTAAGCAGCACCTACGCAGTTTTTTAAAAACGGAATGATTTTTCAAAACAAAGTAATGCCCCCATGATTCGTCAGAGAGCGGGGAGAAGGCTTCAATAAGCAGAATGCTGTTCATAAATCATAATCACTCACGTGGGCAAAAACATCAGCTCCGTGGAGGCGCCCAGTTACACACCCCACCACGTCGACTTTGCCGTCCACGTTTACCAGAGCTGCCACCGCCCTGGGGCTGACCGGATGTCCCCGAGGTCTCATGGACAAATATTGTCACTTTTCTTGTGTGTTTTTCTTTGAGCTGCTGAACTTTGAGGAATTATTCCCACACTTCAGTGTGGATCAGGCTTTCCTGGGGGAACGTGTTATAAAGAAGGGGGCTGGAGACTGCCTGAGGTGCTGTGGGGGGCAAACTCTTGATGGCTGGAACATAGACAAGAGGGGGTGAGGGTCCGAGGGTTCAAAGCTGAGGGGTCCCCCCAGGGGATGGAGGGAATATGCGGTGCGGTGTCACTTCTACCCACCGTGGGCACGGCCTGCTGAGGACTGCCCCTGGCAGCTGCTGATCCCTTGTCTCTGCACGTGGGGGGAGCTGTGCGGCCAGCCCAGGGTGTTTTCCTGTGATCTCAGAGCAGCTGCGGGTACCTCACTCACCCTGCTCCCCAGCCCCATGTCTTTGCCAAAGTTTTATTGAAAGATTAAAAAAGAAATACAGAATCTTTGCTTAATTAAAGCTTTTATTGCTTGCACAGCTGAAACTTCAAACTGTTTTCTTGGGTGTTTTGAAGTTTTCCAAGCGTTGGTCAGCGGGGCAGCCTGGCTTGACTCAGGAGTGACATGTATCTCAGGAGTCATTTGTCGGTCAGCGCCTGGTTAGCCGGTGTCCTCACCACCAGGGATGCCGGCCATCCACTGGGGCCCTGGGGACACGTGGTCCTGTGCGGCCCGCCCTACGTGCCGGGCTCCTCTGCTGGCTTGGAGTCCTGGGAGGACTGTGGTTCTGAGGGACCCCTGTGTGCGTCCCTGGCTTTCACAGGTAACTAAACTCAACTAGACAGTTGGTAAGCGGTGGGTGGGTAGTTGTTGGGCATGAACACAGGCACCCTTGCCCCTTCCTCCTACCTGTGTGCCTGCAGCAAGGGTGGAAGTGGGTGGGGGAGGGCGGGCAGGGAGGCAGTGGTGGGCTGGCGTGGCCTGTGCTTCTGTGTCTGACTCCAAGTATGACCAGAGACAGCACAAGCTCTTTAGCTGCAGGCTTCTGCCGCACACACTTGCTGGAGTGAAGGCCGGGATCTTCCAAGAAGGGGCTCCACACATGGAACAGAGAGCGAGAGCCTTCCCTCGGCCACACTGTGCAGGAGGCCCCTGTAGAGGCCAGGAGTATGGTGTCCGCAGGTGGGGGGTTGGGGAGGGGCCGATCTGGGCTGCTGCAGGGGCTGGGGTGCGGGCCCAGGGAAGGAGGCGGGCCCAGGCTCCAGGTGTGATGGGGTGGCCTGCGGAGCTGGGGGCTTCCCCTGTGTCCTCACCAGTGGACAATTGCTGTGCTAGGGTTTCCATGAAAGAACTCATTCAGCCCTCACAGCAATCCTATGAGGCAGGTGCTTCTCTCACCCCATTTGCAAATGGAAGAGCCGCGGCCCAGAAGAGTTAAGCGACACGCATTAGATCACACAGCTCAGTGGCTGCCCCTGGGACTTGAACCTGGCCCCTCACTTTTGAGTCTGTGTTTCTAAGCAGCGTGTGGAGTGGGTAGCTTCTCTGGGCCTCAGTTTTTTCACCTGTTCAGTGGGATCACTGATAGCTACCAGGCACAGAGTAGGATATCAATGGCTCTTTGATGCTGTTATTATTAATTGTATCAGCAAATTAACAGAGAGTGTGGCTGCCGCAGAGCCGGGCCCTCCCAGGCACCACCCGCAGGAGGCTGATGCCCCTGCTGGGAGGCTGGAAGCCCCGAGAAGCTTGGCTCTGGCCAGGTGGTCTGGACGCCTTTCAGGGCTCAGCCCCAGGGTGGCCCCAGGAGTTTGGCTCAGCAAGTCGAAGGTGGTCAGTTTTTTCCTCTGAATCTATTTCCTCCAGCCCATTCCTCTTCGAGTGTGAAGGCAAATGCACCATTAAGGCACCAAACAGAGAGTGTGGAATCACTTTTGAATAAGTGTGATGAGTGGGAGACGGGGCTGCGGTGGCGGATCTGGGAGGCTGCACCGGTGCACAGGCAGCTGGCTTTTCTGGTTTTAAAAACCTTGCCTTTGGGTCTTTTTCTTCAGTCAGCTTCTTCTGCCTGCACCTCGTGATCATGGTGGTCCGTGGCTGGGAGAGGCAGAAGCATGGGGTCAGGAGGGGCTGGAGGGCACCCCCTGTGTCCCCCCTTCCCTTTCAGGACAGTCCTGAGGCTGTGATCCTGTCCCACCAGCTCGCTGGGGGCCAGACGGGCTGCTCTGAGGGCCCTGCGTTTCACTGTGTGTTGTCTTCCTCAATGGCATTTTGTCTCAAGCAATAGATTTGTCATCTTTGCTTTGCTATTTTCTCTAAAGAAAGGTGAACAGACCAGTCTTCCCTCCACCATATGAGGAGCAATGTATGAATGTTATGGTCCATAAAATGCTTCAAAGATGGGGAGAAAGGGTGGGAGGGAGGGAGGGGGAGAGAGGGAGAATATGATCCATTATACGAAATATGTTGGTGGACTCCTGCTCACCCTTCAAAACCCTAGGGAGGTATTGCCTCCTCTGTGAAGCCTTTCCTGATCCCCTTGGAGAGAGTTCCTCATGTTGGTTGCTGGCACTGGTTTGCAGCACACACAGGTCCTCACTGGTGGGCCTTTATCACAGTTCCTTGACCTCTGTGTCTAGCCTGCCGGACTGGGAGCTCTGGACAGCGGGGACCAAGGCCTCCTCATCTTTGTACACTGTACACGTGGCCCTGCTCTTGGCTGAGGAGGGGCTGCAGTCAGCCTGTTGAAGTGAAAGGAGCCCCAACAGCAGCATCTGGCTGCCCTCGGGGTACAGCAGGAGTGGTGGCCGCCTCATCCTCTTGAACCCCAACTCTGCCTCTCCTCCCGTAGTTGTTTGGAGTGGGGGGCCCAGCCAGCCTGGAGCTTGCTGGGGGCCCGTGCCTGTGCTGGGTCCAGTCCTCGGCACCTCTGTGGTCCGGGAACAGTGTGGTGGCCCTGGCCTGAGCTCTGTCATGAGGTTGGGTTGCAGCCAGTCGGGAGCTGGGGCCGGGCCCCGGGGACCACCCAGTGCCTCTCCTGTCCTGCGCTGTCAGGGCTTCTCCACGTGTTTTCTGCCTGCAGACCTGTTTGAGCTCCCTCCCAGCATGGTGGCCTCCAAGCAGCAGCTCTGCTTGTGCGGTGGTCCTGGGCCCCAGCATGGGGCTCCTGCAGAGGGGTCGAGGCCCTGTGGCCTTCCACGATGCAGCCTCAGAGGCCACGGAGTGTCATTCCCACTGCCGACCTGTCAGAAGCCTGTCCAGGTTCAGGGGAGGGAATGTAGGTCGCTCCTCTCAGTGGGAGCACAGTCAAAGAATCTGGGGCTGTATTTTAAAAGCATCATGGTGAAAAATCATTGCAGTGGCAGGTCTGGATCCCTAAAAGCAACCTCTGCAGCCCAGGGCCTCTGATTCTTGGGTAACGGCTCCATTGGGTGGGCAGGTCGGAAACTGCAATGCCCCTGTTTATGTAGGCACCGTGCCCACAGACTGTCTCCACTCCTCAGCCCCTGGAGGTGGGCAGCATTCACCTCTTTACAGCCGAGGCCTGGGAGGCCACGGGGACGAGGTTGCAAAGCCCAAGGAGAAAAGTCTGGATTTGAACTGGGTTCGTCTGACCCCACGCCTGGCCTTGCTCAGCCCCCATGTGTCCCTTCGGCAGAGTGTCCAGGGTAGGAGACGATGGAGCTGGGTTGAATGTAGTGTGCTCCCCATAGCACAGGCCAGTGCTGAACCGTTTGTTGGCAGGTTCAGTGTGATGCCTGCTGGCCCCAGCAGGGGAAGTGTACTGTGGGATTTATGCCTAACAGGTGGGGGGTACAGGGCTGTGGTTCTGCAGACTGACAGCCTGCTGGATGCCATGCAAGCTAAAGAAAAGTTGGGCCCTTCCCCTGAGACCCACTAATCCAGACTGCCACCTGTCCCTGCTTTCTAAGGCCACCTCCTGCCCAGAGGCACAGCTTAGGGTAAGACATGGCAGCTCTACAGCGGGAGGGAGTCTTGCCAGCAAAGGTTCACGGCCAGGTCCTGCTCAGTTTCCTGGGAGGTGTGGGGGAGGGTCTCCGTTGCTCCACATCTTTGAGGAGGCACAGGAAGGACCAGGGCCTGGGCTTTGCCTGCTTTCATCTCTGTATTGCCAAGATTCCAAGCATCCTCGCGGCTCGCAGGCCTGGTCGCTGACTCATCGGGCTGTAGCTGAGGGGGCACATCCGTGGCGCATGCTGGGGTGTGTGTGCCCTCACATTTCACACCACAACCCACCTGACCATGGGTTTGCCTGTGGGACATCCTTTCTGCTTTCTGGGCACAGGTGAAGGTTCGTCCTTCTCAGATCCTCTCCTCCCAGAACGGCCCTGTTTTCTTCTGTGTACCCCGTTTCCTCTCTCCAGAATGTGCCCTCCCTCCCTTAATTCCCACAAAGCAAAATCCTTCCCACCCTGCAGTGCCATGATCCCTAAAGATTCCCATAGTCAGCTGCCAAGGGCCACCCACTCTGAAGTTTCTGAGTGCCAAAGTTTTAGGCGGCCCCCAGCACTCAGAAACAAGAGGGTCTTGAGGCATCCGTTCTCTTACCTTGTCCAGGTGGACCTAGAACCTTTCCAGAAACAGCTGCCATCTTGTTACGATTGGCCTTCCTTCCCAGATAAAATCCCCAGGGAAGGCGGCCACCACCTCCCAGCTTTGATGTCTGAAAGTTCCTCTTCTGGTAGCTTGTCCAGAATCTCTCCTTGTCATGATCTAAACCAAATCTTACTTGGCTTATCCTCAGGGCACCGAGGATAGCCACTGTTCGCATAAGGGCTGAGAAATGGACTAAGAGCCCTGGCCAAGTCTGTAGGTGTTCGAGTTACATGATGTTGTCACAGCCAAGTCTGTGACAGCTCAGGACAGGAACAGTGCCATCATGCTCGTGTAGGAAGAAAACAAGGACACCTGGTTCATCCACCCTTCCATTCACCCATCTGCCCATCCATCCACCCACCCACCCACCCACCCACCCATCTGCCCACCCATCCACCCATCCATCCATCCATCCGGCCATCATCCATCCATCCGGCCATCGTCCATCCACCCACCCATCCATGCACCCATCCATCCATCACTCCATCCATCCATCCATCCATCCATCCACCCACCCACCCACCCACCTATCCACCCATCCATGCACCCATCCATCTGTCACTCCATCCATCCATCTATCACTCCATCCATCCATTCATCTATTCATCCATCCATCCATCCATCCATCCATCCACCCACCTATCCATCCATCTACCCACCCATCCATCAGTGTGTCCATCTGTCCTCTATCCATCCATCAGTCACCATCTTCATCCATCCACACTTTCATCCACTCCTTTGTTCACAAACTCAGCCAACATTTCTTGAACCCTATGCTGTGTGGTACACTGAGGATACCCAGGTGACCAGAATACCCTAATGAAGGAGAAAGGTCCAAAGTAACAATGCAGAAAGTGGACTGACCTGCAGAAGGGACCAGTCAACATCTGGTGGGGACACAGAGGCAGAAGAGGTTATTCTTTCTAGTGGGGATGATCTGGAGGGCTTCATAGTGGAGGTGGCCTTTGCACCTTAAGAGCAGATATGACCCCTATGATTCAGGTGGTCAGCAGAGAAGGTGCTGCAGGCTGAAGGCACAGCATGGATGATGATGAGGCAATGAGTTGGGTGCACTGGGGATAGAGAGTGACCCAGGCTGGTAGCATGGGCATGCAAGGCTGGGGGATGAGAGTGGAGGGGGGCTTGGGCTCGATCATGGGGTGCTGAGGCACATGGACCTGGTTCTCTGCAGTTCCACTACTCATGGGGGTCCCTGGGCGGCAGCATCAGGCTCTCGGAGAGATGCAGAGGCCTGGCTCCTCCCAGATGTGTGTCTGACAAACCCTGATTGGCGGGCATGTCAGAGTTTGAGAAGCAGTGCTTAGGCAACGGGAGCCGGGGAACCGCAGGACTGCGTGGGGCCCGTGGGGGCTGTGGGAACAGCCTGGGGAGTAGGAGGAAAGGGTGGGTGCAGTGGAGAGCAGGGTGGGGAACCGCAGGGGTGCCGTGGCCGCTGACTGGGGCGGCTGCTGGGGTCTGGGGCTGTGCAGCGCCTCCCCAGCTGCACTGCCCTCCAGGTGCTGCTGGACCCTGGGGCTCCCCGGCCTGGCACTTGGACACCGGAGAGCACTAGTTAGTGAGCCAGGCAGGGCGCACCGGCCTCATTATGTCACTCCCCCCACCCCGGCAGCCCAGCATGGCGCATTTATTCTTTTCATCATCTCTACAGACCCCCAGGGTTCTAGGCCCGAGCTCTTAATTTGCTTCCCTGCCAAGCCTTTAGTCCATGACCTTTAGACTCCTGCTCGGCTCCGACATTTCTATCTGCACCCTCAGCAGCAGGGCTTTGCATAATGTGGGGGGCTCTGGCCTGCACCAGCTGCTGTCATCTCTGTGACAGGTGCCGTGCTGTGCAGACGCCTGTCCTTCTACATTGTGCTGAGGGGGAGGGCGCCATGGGCCCCCATCTGGGGCAGGGTCCCCGTGGGCCAGCCTAGTGCCCTCAGCTCAGTTCCACTTAATGGAGGGCTGTGAGCACCAACCAGAGCCGGGCACCGGGCATCAAGGGAAAGGCTGGGCGAGGCTCTGCTGCCCCCAGGGCACTGCTGTATGGCCTTGGCAGGCAATAGCGGTCACCATCACCAAGCTCACCTCTGGAGCCTCCCGGGTACGGGTCAGCTCATTTTCATAATGGCCCTGGGAGGTGGGCACTGTGGTCGTTGTCACCCGTCTGCAGATGGGGAAACCAGGGAGCCCAGAGGGCGTTCTTGGCCAAGGCTGCACAGGGCCGGAATGTGGCAGGACTGGGCTTGAAGTTGGAGTCTGACATCACAGCCCACCAGGGGTGGATAGGCGGGAGACAGGTGCGGTCCTACCCCCGGAGGTGAGAGAAGGCTTCCCCCGTGCCCACAGGGACCCAGGCTGGTGAGAGGTGTAGGCCAGCCTGGAGAGCTGGAGGGATGCGCCAGGGGCCGGCCCACTTGCTGTGGACTTCATCTGCAGGAGCCACAGGGACGGAGTCCTGTGAGCATATTGAGGGTGGGCGGGGCAGTGTCCTCCAGCCATGACTAAGCTGCAGCCCCCCCTTGGTTGGTTATATTTCTCATGACCGGGGCCAGGGCTCCCGGCATCAGTGAGTCCCGTGGGTGAGGGGGTCACGGAGCTCACAGCTCCAGCCCAGCAGCCAGTCACTGTGAGCAGTCAGTTAGCTATAGTTTTATGCAGTTTTATGCAGTCTCACATCAAGGGGAGTGAGAAGCAGTTGCTGTTTTCCAGAAGGGGACCCCAAGCCTGGGGCTGCTGCCCAGCTCATGGTGGTGAGCAGGGGCCCAAGCTCTGTTTCAGCCATCCTGACAGTGCTGGCCTCTGACGCTGGCCTCAGTGGCAGGTGGCTATTTTTAGTCCCTAGCAGAGTCTCAGGAGGCGTCTGGGGCCTCGAGTCCAGCTGAGAACAGAAATAGAAATATGAAGTTTCTGACAAGCAGCAGATAACACGGGCAATTTTCATCTTAGTAAATCCAACTTTAACAGAGTTGATTGCAGTAAAAATAGATGGCCTTTTCAAAATTCCCAGCGATAGCTCATAATCCAAAGAGATTCCTGCTTAAAACAATTTTTATCTTGTTATTAGAAAGATGGCCCTGTTCTCCCGGTGGCTTTCCAGTCACGCCACAGAAGAGACTACTCTGCTGTACGCTCAGACCTCATCAGGGACCCCCAGCTGTCCCTCTGAGAGGACCCCAGCCATGTCCACCTCAGTGGGGTTACAGCCAGGGATCAACTGGAAGGAACACGGGCCCAGGACTGGAGCCTGATACTAGCATTTAATGGTCTTGTGTTTTTATTGATTCATGTATTTATTATTAAGCAGTTTTCTTGAGGACCTACTGTGGGCCAGGTGCCATGCTTGGTGCCATGGGTGCCACTGTGAGGGGAGCAGGTGGGGTCTGTGCCCTGTGTTCAGCCGGTCTTGTGTCCCGGTCTCCTGAAGCCTCCGTCGTTCCATGTGTACAGTGGGGATAGTAACAGCCAAGTCAGGGGTGGTGCAAGAGCCCACAGAAGATCAGGTGTGAGAAAGTTCTTCAGAGCCGCTGGAATGAGGGTCCAGGGGAGGGGAGCGCTGTTTCCTC
The DNA here is from genome assembly GCF_030020395.1 of Manis pentadactyla. Lineage (NCBI taxonomy): Eukaryota > Metazoa > Chordata > Mammalia > Pholidota > Manidae > Manis > Manis pentadactyla. Next base: position 611,648 of record NC_080023.1, read on the forward strand.
TTTTCCCTTTGCATGCTCCACGGTGGGTGTTCTGTGGAGCTGGGCTTCCCTAAGATTCGCACCATGACGCACCTGAAATGGGACTTTTCTCGTGTGTGTCTCCTCTGCTTCTAGATGGGAGAACATTGCTGAAACGTCCAGGAGTTGTAAAGATGCCAATGGACTGTGGACCTAGGCCGTTGAATGTCTGTCACCTGAAACATGAAATGCATTTTCTTCCAGCAACAATGCTCTTCCTGACGCATTGGCAATTAAGAGACCAGATTCTATTCAACTTGTGGGGATGAGAAGGCTATGTCCGCAGGCAAAATTAAATGGTTGTACTATGACTGTTCAATGACCAGATGCACTCAAAAGGGCAAACAATGTTTTTATTAATTTTGGATGCTGGTGCTTGGGGACAAAGATTTAACTAAATGAGATGGTGGCGGTGGGAGGCCTTGTGAGGGGGGTCCCTGGGTACCAGGGGTGGGTTGCTCTGGGACTGTGGGGACTGTGTGTGTGCACGTGTGGGCGCACATGAGCGCGGAGGGTGACAAGTGTGGAGGGTGGAGCTGGGCCTGGAACAGTCCCTGGAGGAGGCGCGTTTCACATTTGCGCTCAGGAGTGTGGCCCCTACTGGCAGGCGTGGTGTCTGCTTTTGAAGCCGGCTCCTCCCTGTAAGCAGCTGGGTGCCTGCCTCAGCCTCTGCACCCTGTCTGGAGGGTGTGGCTGCCCCTCCCTGGCCCAGGCTGAGTGCCCCTCACACCCCCGCCAGCTCTCGCACAAGTTCCTGGGCGTGGGCCTTCTCAGGCTGCTCCTGCCACACCAGCTCTGTGCTGGGAGCCTTCAGCTCCACCGTATCCCTGCTGAGCTCACCAGGGGCCCTGAACACAGCCCTGTCCCTTCCTCGGGGGTCCTCCCTGTCTCTCTGGCTTCCTGGAGAGTCTCTGCTGGCCTCCCCCTTCCTTCTCCCTCTGGCCACCCTGCCCGCTCCCTGCTCTCCCTGTCACTGTCAGTGTAAGGGGGCCCTTCTCTTCCCTCTTGCAGGGCCCGCTTCAGGGCTTCCGCAGGGGGGACGGGAGTCAGCAGCAAGGGCTGTGGCCGTGAGGTGCCCTGAGCCCCTTTGGACAAGGGAAGCCTCGGCCCAGAAGAGCTGCCCTGCTGGCACGAGATGCCCGATCGGAGCCTGGCAGGCCACCCCCAGTGACCTTCACAGAATCTGGGCCTCCCTTTCTGCCTCTGTCCCGATCATTTTCCTGGAGGGCTTTGGGTTTTCATTTCGGATCTTCCTGACCCCAGGGCCTCCCCCAGATGCAAGCTGGCCCCCAGTGACTTTCCTGGTCACAGCTTCTGGCTATGATCCTGGGATGTGGTCAGGCGCTCAACAGGGACAGATTTGGCCGTCTGCAGGCCTTCTGGGGACTGGGGCCCTGGCTGGTCTCTGGGCAAGACCTGCCCCGGCCGCGGGTGAGCCCTCAGCATGCCTTCTGCTTCCTGTGACGCAGAAAACAGGTTCTAGGTGACAAGTCCGGAAAAGACTGCTTTGCCCTTCCAGATAGATGTCAGCAAGGGCAGCAAAAGAGAAAAGGAACAGCCCTTTGATTTCTTTGTCTTTGAAGATAAAAGCCTAAGAATTTGTCAGAGAAGGTTAACAGCCGAGGTTGCCTTAATCCATCTGTCTTAACTGCTTTGGGATGATGGCCCTGGTCCTGGAATCGTCTGGCCAGGTCGCCCTGGGCTGCTTGTCTTGGGCAGGGTGGGCGGCTGTGGAGCTGGGAAGGGCGTCCGTCTCCACAGGGTGCATCCTCCGTGCTCTGGGCTGTGGTAATGATCCAGTGCTGTGGGGCTGTCACGAGCACCGCAGGGGGGCGCCACGGTGAGCTGGGTGTGGGAGCCCTGCGTGTGTGCTGGTGGGAGGAGCCCCTGGGGGCCCGGGAGTGCTGTACCCCCCCGCAGCGCGTAGCATCTCACCTGCTCTGGAGGAAGGACGGGACAGGAGAGTGCAGGCGAGCTTCCTGCTAATGAGGTTTACGTCTGCAAAAAATGTTTTACCAGCAAATTTACTACGAAGAGCCCTTCCTGGGGATTCGTAATTTGTTTGATACATAATGCAGCGCCATTCAGGGCATTGCTGAAATGAAAGATAAAGTCTAATTTGCTGGGGAGCACGGAGGCCAGGGTGATGGTAATTGGGAGTGATTCTCTGCTCCTGGTTCTCCGGTTCTCCCTTCCTGCCTCTCGAGCTCCGAGTGGGGCAGGTCCCAGCATGACCAGAGGCCTCCCGCACCCGGGGCTGCCGCTTAGCGAGCCTCTGTGGACAGTGGCTGCGGCAGAGATGTGGGGAGGGGACCCAGCAGCCGGGTCTGCAGGCGAGGCTGCCAGATAAAACACAGCATGGCCAGTCATGTTGCAGTTTCAAATAAACAATGAAGAATTTTTTAGTGTAAGTGTGTCCCATGTAATATGTGGGTTGTACTTATACTAAGAAAATTATTTGTCATGTATTTGAACTTCAAATTCAAATACTAAGAAACTCTGAATAATCTGCTGTTTATCTGAAACCCAGATTTAACTGTGGGTCCTGTATTTTCATCTGCAACCCGCTCTTAGCAGCCTGGGGTCCTGGCTCACAGGGATGATGCTTCCTGGGGGGCTGGAAGCCACGAGGCAGGGTAACCCCATGTGCATGTCTAGATGCCACCCTGCTCCCCCTTCCCTTTCAGGGGCATTTGTTGTCCTCAGAGCTCTTCCCAGGGGTCCCCATTTCATGCTGTGAGGTGGGTAGAGGGGGGCTCATGGGACTGGCTGGTGGCCAAGGGCACCCAGTTTTGTAGGTTCCTGGCTTCTCCCTCTGTACAGGGCCCTGCTGGAGAAGGGACCACCTTATGGCCGGGGCTGTCACGTGGTCCACCCGAGCTCTCTGTGTGGCCCCGCACAGACCGTCATCGTGTTCACTTCCTCACCTTCAAATGGGCTCAAGAGGCCGGCCCCTGGCCCTCCCATGTCCTCGGTTTTCCATTCGGCACATTTCCCAAGCCACTCTTCTGTTGGGCACTGTGCCAAGCTCTGGGGATGCACTGCTGGCCTCCCAGGCACCTTCCTCTTTGCTGGTGCGCATGGTCTGGTCAGAGGTGGCGATTTGTCACGAGCGATGGAAGAACACGCGGGAGACCCTGAAAGTCACAGCCTTCGACTCTGAGCCCCGACCTATCCCCTGCCTCGAAGGCACTGAGGCCAATGAGCGAGCGGGTGGGCAGCGAATGCCCGTCTTCCTGCGCGGGCCGCGTCAGTTTGGGGTGCCCGCTCTTGGCCGTTTGGTCCTTTGGTTGATGGCGAGCCAGTGGGGATGCGAGCGCAGGTGGAGAGTCCCATACTGCAGCCGCGTGCGCCAGGCAGGGGCCGCCTCTGTGGCAGATGAGGAGGTCACCCGCTGGGGTCTCTCTCTGGGTCAGCACATCGCCTGGTTGGGTTCAGCCTCCCAGACCCACCCTGGCCACTGTGCTGGTTCAGCCAGGCTCCCCACCCCACCTGTGGGGTGCTCCCCTCTGGGACCGTGGAGGCCCCACTGCCTTCTGAACCAAGCCCCGAATCTTAAGCCCGATGGGCATCATCCGCCCTGCAGCCCAGCCTCGGCCAGCTGACAGGGCCTTCGTGTCCTTTGTTCTTTTTCTGAAATGAATTTCTCCACCACCATCCTGCTCTCCAAAGCCTACGCATTCCTCAAGACCCCCGAGCAAACATCAGCGCTCGCACAGAGCCTCCCAGCCCTACCAGCCAGAATGCCTCCCCCACCCCTCGCCAGATTCCGCAGCCTGGTATTTCCCCCATAGTTTGAGCTGGCACTTGGTCAGCCCTGTGCTAGACTTAGCTGCAAATGTGGCCATGTGCCCTGTGGCTTGTCACCACTATATCACTTATCCTAGGGCTTGGTGCCCAGAAAATGATGGTCAAATGAGAGGCTCCTAGGGAGCGTGGCAGCAGCCTGCCTGCAGGATGTGCTGAGCTTCCGGAGGGGAGCCGGCCCTGTCCTCTTTGGAGTTTGGAGCTCCAGCCCTGGGTCTCCTTATCAGGGATTCTCCTTCACTTTGGGGGCCTGGGTTCATCCTGCCAGGGCCTCACCAGCTCCCTTGCCTTCCTGCACAAATTCTGGGGAATTGCCCTCATGGTCATTGTATGGAATGTTCTGGTCTCTCCAGCACTGTGTCTGTTCTCTGACCTATAGGGATTGTCAGCACAGATGGCTTAGGTCCCTTGAACTGCACTTATCTAAGGTGGTGGGAACCCTGTGGACACCCAGGTTCTCAGATGCCACCCATGCAGGAGGGCCTCCATATGGAGAGCAGGCAGCCTGGGTGTGTGCTGTGTTGACACCCCCACAGTGGCAGAGCCGCACCTCATACCTGCTCTCCCGCTTCATGGCCGCATGGGAGGTGGTGGATTCTGGCTGGGCCACGGGTGCATCGGTGGGCCGGGAGGCCCGTGGCCAGAGAGAGAACGCTGGCCCTCCTTGGGTGTCAAGCCGTGTCCCCTCTGCCCCTTGGCCTGTTCTTACGACTGGCTCCTGCCTCCCCCACGTGGAATGGGAGGGGGGTTCCCATTTTCACAGCACTTTTGGGGGGAGGCTCTGGCAGGGACAGGGGACATGATCCGCCAGCACGTGGCCCCACCTCCTGCCGGCTCTTCGTTCTCAGAGCCGAGGACATGCCGGCTTGGCTGACGACCTGGCACTGCTGCCAAGGGCCTCCCACCAGAATGAGTTCGGGGGCTGGGTGTTTTTCTGAACTCAGGCACTAACCCGCACGGTGATCTACTCCAAGATCATTCTCAATCCACATGTGAGCGCTTTAGGCAGCCATGCCTTCCCTGCTGCCGGCCTGCATGGCCGGACCCGTCCTGTCCCTCTAGCAGTGGAGACATGCCAGGCTCGATGCTGTTCCCCCTCAGCCGCCACTGCTGCATATTAAGTGCAGGGTGCCCAGCAGGCCTGCCAAGGCCCTTTTCAGGGCCTGTGCATTCTCAGGGCTGATGAAAAGCCTGAAGCGGGTGCAGTGCGGGCAGGGCCTTGGCATGGCACCTCTGGTTCTGAGCACCCGAGGGCCTGTTGAACCACCCGGGAAGCCTGGGAGCCCCAGAAGACCCCCTCTGAGCTGTCGCCCCCTGCAGCTCCACCCGCTCCCATCCAGCCCACGCCTGCCTCCCCAAACTCTTGTTTAAACAATTAGGGGAAATCCTTTCTGGGCAATTAGGGAAAGGCAGTTGCCGTTGAGACAGACTCCTTCAAGCGTTTTCATTCTGCTCGGCGGAAGGTTTCCAGAATGTCGGGGAGGGAGCCTCGGTGCCTCAGTACGCAAGTCAGCAAGGCCCCTGGCCCCCTTCTCGGCCAGCTGGGTGGGAGAGGGGCAGGGGGGAGGCAGCCGTGGGGGCCCCAGGTGGCTGCCCACCCTGGGCCCCGTGAGCTCCAGGGCCCCTGGGCCAATCCCAGGGGTGTGGGCAGTGGGAGCAGGGAGGACACCGAGCGCCTTTCCCACCTCCCTCTGGAATTCTGGAGGAGCCTGGGAGCAAGGCCCCTGCACCGGTGGGACCTCCATGACAGGAAACAGGCAGGATCGCGGTGGAACCCTCCCGGGTGGGGAAGGCACTTGACATGCCAGCCCAGAGCGCAGGGGCGTCCTTGTTGCCATGTGGGCGGGAGGCGGCCTGGGGTTTCTCCAGGCCCGGCTTCAGGACTGATGGGGGGTTTTGCTGTGGGACAGTTGGTTTCATTTCCTCCTGAAATAGCTCAGGCTTTAGACTCTGGAAGACGTGGGTCCGGCTCTGGCTCTCACCACATACGTGCCCTCGGTTTATCCCCAGCCTCTCTTCGTCTATAAGATGGGAACGATGTCAGTACCTCCCTGCAGGTTCACGGTGAGGACTTAAATGTGCCTAGCGTGCTGGTGTGCCCAGTGGGGATGCAGTGGAGGTGATCTTATTCCTTCCTTCCCACCCTGTGTGCGACGAGGCTGGCAGTGCTTGGCACTGGGAGTGTGTGCCCAGCGAGTGTTCGGTGAACAGTCAGTGAGCGAACGCTCCTTGTTGTCATTGCTGCCTGGCTGTGTGGCGGTCCCCTTGGCTGCTGCGCATTCTGTGTACAAAGTAGCACAGTTAAGGCCCCCAAGAGGCGCTTCCTTGGAGACAGGCTCAGACTTCCTGGAGATTCCAGGGTGGCTTCTCCTAGTCTTTGGAAACCATTTGCAACCCCTGTCAGTTTCGCTGAAACCAAAGCTCTGTTTCCGGCCAGCATGTGGGCTCCGGCATGGGAGGCGGCGGGCAGTGGCGCTCGCACAGTGGGGGCAGGTGCCGAAGCCCAGGGGTCCGGGTTTGCCCTGGAGTCGCCCCCCAGCCTGCAGGGCTGGGAAGGCCCGGGAGCCGCCGGGAGGCCGGAAGGGCTGGCTCTGAGGCAGGCAGTACCTGGGGCCAGCCCAGGTGGCTGCGGGAGGCTGCGCATCAGGGCCTTGGGCTGGGGTTCAGGTTGGAGGTGCCTCCTCCTTGACACACGGGGTCTCTTCAGGCCCTTGAGGATCAGGGGTCTTGGGGGTGACCTTGCCATCTGCCTGCAGCCCTGTAGACCCTGCGGCCCTGACCTCCTCTCTGAGGGCCTCCCCAGTTCCCAGAGGCTGGTGAGCTCTTGACCTCCCACGATGGTAGGTCCCATGGGTGGTATGTTCCCTTTGTCACTCTGGGAGATGTACCCAAAGACCACCAGGTCAGCAATTTGGCAGCAAAGAAAGAATGAGGCACCCTTATTTTAAGACCCTGGCCATTACTGCCTCTGGGGGACCCCAGGACCCTGTGAGCCAAGGGATCAGAGGGCCGTGTGGTCTGGAGGGGGCACTTTTGGTGGACTCCAAACATCTGCAGCTGAATTCAGAGAGGAAGGGGGACAGAGCAGGCCCAGCAACATACGGCGCCACTGCGGGGGGACAGCTGCCCAGAGGAGAACACGGGTCCCAGAGATTGGGGTGCTGCTGGGCAGGGGGCCCGAGACCCCCAGGCGGGGGGCAGGGAGTGGACGAGGATGCCAGCCTGCCCAGCGGGAGCTCCCAGGCCCCCGGGCTCCGAGACGGGGTGAGGAAAGACGCGGCGTGCTCGGGGCTCTGAGACCCGGACCATCAGTGCTGCCCCCTCCCCAGCATGGCCGACCCTCCCCGTGGCTCTGGCCAAGCACGAGGACCTCTCTTAGAGATAAATGAGGAGCCCCTGGGGCCCAGGGGATGATGGGGGGCTTCAAGTTCTTACGCTAAGAAAACTTGTTTTTTTAAAAAAGGACTTTGGAAACCAACCAGAGGATGAGCTTGGACCCCCAGCTGCTGCTCAGCACAGACTCAGCATGGGCCCAGGAGCTCATTTAGTCCTCAGGGCACTGGGGTTGGGGGGGGCAAGCTGTCCCCCATTTATTGATGGAGAAGCCAAAGTCCTGAGAAGTGAAGTCCCAAGTCGGGATCACGGGATGGACCATCCCTGTCACGTGGATGCTAGGAATGGCTGGGGGCTCCCGGGGCTGCCTGCAGTGCACAGCACACAGGCCCTGTTCTCCGGGTGCCTGTGTCCTGGCGTGGTGCCACCCGAACCCCAGACTGTCAGAGGATGCCCACCTAGCGCTTCCTCTGTGCCAAGGGCAATGCTGGGAGTGAGCATTAACTCACTTATCCTCCTGGGGATGTGGAACTGTGGTCCCGGTGCACAGATGTGGAAACTGAGGCTCGCTGTCCAACCCCCACGGATGGTCAGCAGCGGAGCCAGCCCTCGTACCCACGACATGGTCATGGCGTCTGCACTGGCTTTACAGGGTGTAGCACATGTGAAGAATACCCCCCTCCCCGCCCCCAAGCCCTGAGCCATCACTGTGAGGTGAACTACCACCAGCACTTCAGGGAAAAGGCCCTTGTCCTGGGGCCAGGGCCCTTCTGCCAGCTGCAGTGGACGCCTCAGCTGCCCTGATCCCTAGCTGCTGAGCGACTGGGGTCCCCACCCATAGCACCCAGCAGTCCTCTAAGGATATGCCAGTATCTGGCAGGGGTCGTAGTTGAGGGATGGCTTATGAGAGGCTGGCGGGAGCTAGGCAGGTCATGTAAATGAGTGAAGAGCTCCAGGGGACACAATGGAGACAGGTGGGGAGTTGGGGCAAACTGCCTGGAGGCATTCCCACCTACATTCAAGAATTTAAGGCCAGGCACTGGCCACACAAAGCCCAACTGTGGGCAGATTTGGCCCATGGGCCCCCATTTGTGACCTCTACTGGGGAGACCTTTGTCCCTGGGAGACCCCATCAGGGCTATGGGCTGGGTGTGGGCTGGGACTCTGATCCCCATTTGGCCCCAGTCAGCTTTGCTTCTGATGTGCCCACAGTGCTCTGCGGCCAGTGAGGGTTCCCTGTCCCTAGACGTCAGAGGGACACTGAAGTGGCTTCCAGTGTTGACCCCGGGAGAGTCCAGGTCACAGAGAGACCAGGGCTCAAGTCCTACTGCGCCTGGGACCCCATTTTTGTCTGGCAGATAGGGGTGACAGTCATGATTGGAGACAGGGCACAGTCGACCTGCTGGCCTGACATGTGGCAATGTTCTGAGAAGGGCGGTCATCCTGTTGTCCCACGCGACCTTAAGGAGACTCACTTCCTCGCGGGGGCATTGGGGCAGGGCAGCAGGTTTGTGGGTCCCATTTACAGATGGGTAAAGTGAGCCCTAAAGAAGCCACGGACTTTTCCAAAGGTGGTGGGGGAGGCTTGGGTTCTGACTCCCAGGCCTGGGGAGCCCATGGGCTGTGCTCAGTGCCCGGAATGTTAGCCGAGGTCTATGATGCCCACTCCACCCTGGGTTTTGAAACATAGGCTTGGGTGCCTCAGCTGGGGGCAGAATGTTGTCCTGGGGACAGCCACGGCTTCGTGCCTGAGGCCGCATGGTGACATGCCTGCTGCCTTGTTCTGGAGTCAGAAAGGGCTTGTGCTGAATCCCTGGGATCTGAGAATTTCCTGAAACTCCATTTTAAGGATTGCACACTGTGTAGTCTCAGTCCTGGGCAAATGCAGATGGCAGCCACAGCTGTGCAGGAAACACCAGGGTACAAGGCCGGAAGGTTCCAGAGCCTGGCTTCTCTGTGCCCCATCTGCGTTCAGGGTGCTTGGCTGCACCCGTTCAGGGGCCCCACCTGCTCATGTCCTCTTCTCTTCATCAGAACCTGCATTCTTGTGTCTAATCTGTGAATTTCAGGTTCAGAGGTTAAAGGTTTCCTGGCGCCACACTGCCCACCTAACTCTTGCCTGCTGCTCTTTGTCTCGCTGACCATGTACTTCTGGTCCCTCCAGGGTGGTGTTAGAAATGAACCCACAGGCTCTGTCAGCTGCTCGAAACCGAAGTGTTGGCACCTGGGACAGGGTGTTCCCTCGAGGTGGGGGTGACGCGATGGTGGCCACTCAGGCAGTCTGAGGACCAGGGCTGGGCAGGGGAGGGAGGGGATCTGGTGCTGCTCTACTGGGACCTTGTGGAGCCCCTTGCCGCCCACAAGGATGCCTGGGGTGCACAGTTACTCGGTCCCTCCAGTGTGGGCATGTGGTGGGTTTGCACGCTTAGCGTCTGTGTGGCCATGATGGTTCCTGCCTGCCTGCAGCGCCGTCTGCCTCCCACCTCACCATCTCCTCAGGCCACACCCTCGCATCCTTCCAGGCTCTGCCCACTTGCTTCCTCCTCCAGGGAGCCTGCCCTAAGCTCCCTGTCTCCAGCCTCCACAGGACACACAGCAAGAGCTCAGGAAGCATGTGCCAAACAAGCAGAGGCAAGAACCCTGCTCTGAAATCCAGAGACACTTGGAAGGAGGAGCAGAGTGCCCGCCCTGACCCCGACTCAGGCTTGCATGCCCCTGGTCACTGTCCCAGAACGCTGAGGCCCACTCCTCAGTGAAAGTCCCAGGCTGGCAGGTGCGTGCAGCAGTGTGTGGCCTGCATGCAGAAGGCTTCTTTGCCCGGGGATTTTTTTCCAGCGGAGCCTGATGTGGTTGACTAAGAATTGCGTACTGTAAGCGGACGCCTCTGTCTTCAATGATTTTTGCATTATTGGAAACTTTAATGTTCCTGGGTAATGAAATCCATTATCTGGTTTTCAGTGGAATACTTAAAAAAGAAAATTATTGGAATGAATAAACAATGCAATATTTGTACCCAAACATTCCTTTAAAATACAATGAGAAACATTTCATCAACACTTGAAGCGTTTGCGTTGTTTGGCCAACCCTAAATGTCTTCATAAAACAAAATGAAGAAGCGAATCTGTGAGTCTTCATGGGGATATTTCCTATATTGATATGTTTTTTTCTTTTTTGAGGATTTGGGACATAAACAGAGAGAGTGTTGGAAGAGCTGGAGCGTGAGGCAGCTCTCTATTTTTAGGGTGTCAGGAGGCCTGGAGAGTGCCGGGGGCTGGAAGCAAAGGCTTGGTCTGAAAGGCCGTGGGGTGAGCTCTGGCCACAGCTGGCTCCAGGTCTGCAGCCGGGTTTCCTCCTTCACCGGGCCTCAGTCTCCCGATCTGAAAAGCGGAGACGCCGGTCATGGCCACTGGAAGCCCACGTTGAGGACTGTTCAGGGGCCGAATAGAGCGGCGGGTGGGAGACCCTTGCTGACACCTCTTGTTCTCACGACTAGACCCCAGAGCCTGGGAGGGCGTGTTCCATTTTGTCTCCAAGGGGCCCTCCACCCCGGTCACCTGAACAGCCACACTCATCGGTCCATGTGCTACATGAAGAGGCCCCCTAAAGAAGGGGGAGCCTTGGGAGCTGAGCCCCAGCTCTCACAGCTGGAGGCCATGGGCTCTGTAGGGGAGTTGCCAGGCCCGTGTTCAGGTGCCAGCTCAGCGCTCCCTGTGCGTGGCTGCAGGCAAGCGAGCCTCCTCAAGCCCAGGGTGCTCGTCGGTCGGTGCAATCCCACAGCTGCGCAGGAGAGCGTGCGTGGAGGTTTTGTGAACTGGCAAATTAGATAGGTTATGGCCCAAACCCTCCTTCTGGTGGTGTACAGAGCAGTGTGGGGCAACTGGATGGATTCAGACTTTAACATCACAACCCTAGGTGTGTGGCATAGCGGCGTGACTTTGGGCAAGTTACTTAACCTCTCTGGGCCTTCCGTTCCTCTTCTGTGGAAAAGAGGGTGATGACCTGGCTTTGATGGTTTCTTATGAGAATCATAAGTGTGTCCTGAGGTGCCTGGCATGAGGACGACATTTCATGAATGGTGGCAAATATCAGTGCCACTTGCTGTGTGACCTGGGGTGGGCACCTGGCTTGTCTTATTCTCAGTTTTCTTATCTGCAAAAGGACAGGATTTGACCAGTTGATTTTTAAAGGTTCCTGTCCTTTTAAAAATTTTATTCCTCTTTCCAAGTGTGTAATTCTTTTGCAGCATTATATTTTAAGCCTTAAATTTTAATCAGTTTTGCAAAAACACCTCGTGGCCTTAAGAGAGGCACTTTGGCAGAGGAGGAGAATTCTGCTCATGGTCTCAGCAGCCTTGGTGTTAGGCCCGGGCGTGAAGGTAACCAGGCTGGACCCCTGAGCAGGAGCTTGCGTCTGGGGCTAATGGAAGAGACTGGTGGGTCTCTGGACCAGACCATCGCCTTCTGAAACCCTGGGCCCCTAATGTTTATTGTAAGTTGGTTCCGCAGTGGTATGTGGGGTGATGAGGTTTTATTAGTCAGGATGACTAGATAATGGTAACAGGCAGCTCCAAGTCTCAGTGGCTTAAAAGTCATTTATTATTATCATTGCTCCTGGTTATGTGGGTTGACTGGACCCACCTGGTTCTCGCTTGCTGGCGGTCAGAAGGTGGGGCTGGGGCCAGCTGAAGGCTGGACGGGGCCGGACGTTCATGATGGGGTCCTCACGCCCGTTCCGGTGCCTGCGTGGAGCAGCTGGGGGCCTGCTGGAGCCACTCCCTTTGTGTGGCCTCTTCATGTGGTGTGGGCTGCCTTGCAGCACGGCCGTGCCTGAGCAAGGGCTCCAAAAGACAAAAAGTGGACGCAGCAGGTCTCCTAAAACCTGGACCCAGACACTGGCACAGTGTCCCTTCAGCTGTCCTGTGTGGTCAGAGAAGTCACGTACCCAGGTTCAAGGAGGGCACATAGCTTTCACCTTTGGATGGAAGGAGAGGCAAAGAGTTGTGGCCATCTACAATCTACTAAGCCACCATTGTGGGAGCTTCCAGTGTACCAGATACTTCTCTGAGGGCTTCTCACCTCATTTAAGCCTCCAAATATCCTAGGAGACAGGTGCTATTATGTCCCCATTTCACAGTTGAGGAATACAAGTGGAAAGGAGAAGCAGCTTGCTCAAGGCCTCACTGGGAGTACGTGGGGGAGCCAGGTTCGAGCCTAGGATGAGCAGATACGTGTGACCGGGACGTGCACACTTCTCATCTGCAGCAGGAGCGGGGTTTACCAGCCGACACGTGTTCTGCCATCCTGAGCAGGGCCCCGTGCCCAGGACTCTGCCTGCGGTAGGCCCAGGCAAGAGCGCGTCTTACATAAGAAAGGGGGTGAAGGTCTCTTTCAACCCAGCAATTATCCCATCACCTGGCCTCCTTGGCTTTGAAGGTCTCTTTTCTGCAGGCTGCTCCATCCGTAATTAAAAAGGCCCACAGATCCTCTTTAACGGGAAACATGCTGGCACTTCTGGTGTGGTTTAAAGTGAGCCGGCTTGTTCCAGAGACAGTTTGTTGTGAGTATTAATAAAAACAACATGCATTTTTGTGTGTTTCCATAGAGACTTCCTAAGATTTATGTCCCCAAGACATATCTTTGGATCCTGTGGAATAATTATCTTCCAAAAGTCCCCTGATATTCTGCAGGTGTCCCCAGCTGAGAGGCAGATGTTGAGGGTATTTGTGTATGAAATACGGGGTGGGTGCCGCCAGCCCCAGGCCTTTCATGTACTCAAGGAGTACGGGGTGTCGTCAGGGTATAAAGAGGCACGGCTGAAAAACATCTGGGCACATGGGGCTGTTGCGTCTGCAGTCAGGGCTGCTTAAAAGTCGGTGTATGTCTGCCAAGAACAGCCAGTTCCCCTTTGTATTGCTGCCTAATAAGAGAAGCTCAGGCCGTCACAGGAGGCCTTTCATGTCGGCTTGCTGCCTGGACTGCCGGGCACCAGGGCAGGCTGGCTAGTCGGCCGGGAGCCCGCATCACAGGCAGTGTGGAATGCGGGTGAGGACGCGGGGCTGGGAGTTCCGGCTGCAGAGTTTGTATCCCTGCTCTGCCGTGGAAGGCTGAGTGTCAGGGTCACAGAGCAGTCTGGACCCTGGTCTCTTCATCTGTAGAATGGGTGCATGAGGGTAAATATCCTTTCATTTGCAGATGACAGAGGCCCAGTTCAACATAGAAAAAAAGAAGATGTATGACTTTGCAGACTAGAAAATTTGAGGGGTAGATCCAGGACTCAAATGATGACTTCTGGGTTCTGTTCTTTTTTTCTGACTCTATTTCTGGGCTCTGCTATGTGGAGAATTTGCTCTGGAGGAATTTGTTCTGTGAGAAACCATTATAAAATTTTCCTAGGGAAATGAACAGTTTTTTTTAAAAAAAGGAATTAGACATACCTGTATGAACAGCCTCAAGGGTGGGCTGTGGGACCAGGACTTTGTGCCCTGCCCATTCTTTGGGGGGTCGCCCCTCCTGGTGGATGGGAGGCCTCACCGTCCCTCGTGGCTTGCAGGTCTCAGGACCAGGGGTGGTCACAACACAGTGGGGAGGAGGTTTGGGGCCAAGCTGACCAGGGCACGGAGTGTGGCTCTGATATTTTCACAGCTTCTGTGACTCCGGTGGGGAGACCTCCCCTCCCTTGGCCTCAGTGTCCTTTTCTGTGACCGGGTAGCTGGTACTACTGGTGCCTTGGCAGGAACATGAACACCCGCAGGGCAGACTCAGACAGCCGGTGCTGCCCCAGGGTTGCTTCCCTCCCTGACACCTGCCTTTGGCAGTGTTCTGGCCCCTTTGGCATCAGTTCCCAGCTGCCTCCTGTCTACCGACTGGAATCCGGGGTGGCGCCTTGCCGTAGGGGCACCGGCCACTGGTGGTCAAGCCGGTCGGGAGTGTGTGTGCCCCACGCTGGAAGGTGCCTGGGGCGGGCCTGGGAATGCTGGTGCAGCGGCGTCTGTCCCAGGCTCCTGCCTTCCTGCTCTGCTGCCCTAGACCTCGGGCCTCTTCCTCAGGTGTACAAGGTGGCTGCCATACCTCCAGGCATCGTGTCTGCATTCTCAGCAGGAGGGGAGGGGCAGGGAGATGAGGAGCAAAGGGGAGTGCCCGTGGAGCTGGGTCCTGCTGGAAAGCTGCCCCAGGTGCCCCACCCAGTGCCTTTCCCTTGCGTGTTCACGGGCAGCCCTGGGGCCCCAGCATCACGGAAGGTCAGCATGTCAGGGGGGCACACGGCCTCCAGGACAGAACCGGCTCAGACTGGTGAGGATGGAGGGGGGTGTGGGTACTGGGTAACCCATGTTCTGGGGGCAGACAATGTATTTATTGAATGTGTCCCGTGGGCCAGGCCCTCCTGAGCATGTCTGGCTACTTCTCCCACCTGTGAGGCTGGAGGCGGGGCAGGGAGGCCTTGTGTTACCCATCTCTCTGCCCCTTACACCGCCGTCCTCAGCAGTGAACCCCCCTCCTGACTCAAGACCACCTTTCAGAGCTGAGATCCCCTGCTCCTGGGAAGGATGTAGGCACTGGGGCCACGGGCCATCAACCAGCAGCGATGGGCAGACCCCCTGGCGAGGGGTGCTCTGTGGCAGACCCTGTGGGAGGGTGCAGCCCTGATGCCCCCTCACCCAGACCTTCCTCTGCATCCCCAGGGAGACAAAGCAAGCTCCCTGAGGTCAGATGGGCCCTGCAGACCCCAAGCTCGGCATTGCACTGGCTGTGTAGTCTGAGGAAGGCTCACAACATTTTTGGGCCTCTGTTTCCTCATCTGCGCAATGGGTGAGAATTAGGGTGTGTGCAGATTAGCCTGTTGCCAGTCAGCCGCAGACTTGGGGCTGCACAGTCGTGCTGCACTAAGGGCTCCGGTTTCTTGAGCACTGTCCGAGGGAGCCCACGGCCTGCAGCATGTCTGCGACAGCCCCATCACTGGCTGTGGCCACGGCTGGCCACTGACGAGATGAAATGGGCTCCTCTGAGAGTGGGTTCATCAGAACTGGGGTGGAATGAATGGATGCAAAAGGAGGAAAAGACCCCACCCGAGCGCAGCAGGCCCTTGGGAGAGGAGGGGTGAGTACGCCTTGCCGGCCCCAGAAGTTCCCAAGGAAGGGACCCCCTGCAAGACGCCCAGCAGCAAGGATGAGAGGGTGGGGGCTGCCGTCCCCCAGGGAAGGACCAGTTCCTCTGAGCCAACAGACGGCCCACCCGTGGGTCACAGGCACTCAGGAGGCCTCAAGGCTGAGGACACTGTCACCTGTCCCTGTTGTCTGTGAGCAGGCTGGCTGGACAGTGGCTGGGTGGGATCAGGGAAGCAGCCGGCCTGCTGGTACCAGGGCGGGCAGCAGGGCGAGGCTTCCCTGTTGGGGGCCCCCAGTTCCCTGGAGAATTCACTAAAAGTGGTGACCCCCCCTCTCTGGTGTGGGTAAGGCATCAGGCGTCCAGTGACCCGCAAAGTCCATCGATAAATGTAGGTGCCATGGCCCCAGGGCACGCCTGGTGTTACAGTTTGTGTCTGGAACTTATGTACTTGGACAGGACTTTTCAATGTGATGAGATTCTTAGAGCGGCACAGACCACCGGGCCCGGGACCAAACGCCCACCGGAAGGGCACACCTCTTGTGACCACCCGTCATGGTGGGAAGTTGGAAACGACCTGAATGGTTCCCCAGTGGGGACTGTTTTGGGAAATGATGTCTCTGCAGCCTGTGATGCAGCACAGGTGACTTTCTACACGGGAAGTGGGCCTCGGTGTGATGGTGGAAGCTCGTTTCGTTCTGTTTCATGTGTGTAAAAGTGTGATGCTTGTGAGTGTGGGCCGGTGGTCCTTCTAAACAGCAGGTCCCTTGGGACAGGAGCCCCCTGAGCTGCTCTTTGTACAAAGGGATCGCCACTCATGCACACATGGGGATTGTTTCCTGTGGCCGCTTTGGGATGTGCAAAGTCCGTTGCCACTCAAAGCCCTGAGAAGTCCTGTAAAGGAACAGCTTTCCTCGACTTGACGCTCTGTCTTCCAAACTCACGTGACAATGGGACACTTTCCTAGTCACCCCTCATTCCCACTCATGGACATGCTCTGAGAAGTACTGTCCCGTACCTGCCCCACTCTGCGCCACGCCCGGTCCCGGGACCAGCAGGGACCACGGCAGACGCAGCCCAGGCTGCTCGGCAGCTGAGTGGCTGTGGTGGTCCGGCAGCGAGGAGGGGTGTGTGCCCCATCCCGGGGCCTCCTCCACTGCGGGATGAGGGTGGGGAGGGGGCGGGAAGGCTTTCTAGGGAAGGTCTCAGAGCGGGGTTCCCTGGAGCAGCAGCCTGAGCATCGCCTGGGAATGTGCTGGGATGGACGTTCCCAGGCCCTTCCCCAGACCTGCTGAGTCCATGTTCTCACTGATTAGGGGGGCACTGCTGCTCCTGGAGTTTGAAAACCACTGCTTGGGAGGAGGCCAGGCTCACCAGGTGAGGCCTGAGACCAGAGGGTGGGGGCGGCGAGGGCCTTCCCCACAGAGGGTGCTGCCCGGGCAAAGGCCCTGTGGTAGGAAATGAGCAGAGCTGTCAGAGTGGAGGCAGGTGTGTCTGGGAGCTAGGGAGCCGGTGGAGGGGTGGGCGGTGGGGCGTGGGGGGTGGGGGTGGCCTGGGTGGGTGGGCCAGGCAGTCAGCCCCGTGGCCCAGAGCCGTGTATCTGCAGTCATGTCCCACTGGGTAGGCGGGGCGGTCAGCAGCTGTTCCTCACTCCACTTCTTTCTGTAAATGTTCCTATAATGGTGGAACTTTTTCACTGAACATGCATAACTTTTATAATGAAAAAGAAATAGTAAAGTGATTTTTACTTTTTAAAAAGTAAATTCTAGGGCTCTAAATATTTCACCAAGTATCTGTTGCCAGAGAGATCCCTTCCTCATCAGCTCCGTGAACATGAAACCCGTAGTGACCATACACTTTATCGCCTAAACCGGGGCACTCTGAGAAAGGATCGGGGTGATCAACGCATGCGCTGGGTGGTAGGCGTGAGCGGGGACCATGGCAGAAACGAATGGTCCTCCCGCGGCTAAACCCCAGATAGATAAGATTTCTGAAAATTATAGTACACAGAAATCTCCAGCCAGCCTGGTTCCTCAAGGGTGGCAATCTAAAAGAGGTACTGCATTTAGTCTTGGAATATTTGAAACAGTCAAATGGAAAATCCCCCCAGCAGATCGCTGGGCCGTTATCTCTGTGTCCCCGGCGGAACCTCAGGAGGTCACGTGGCTGGTCCCAGTTCAGCGCCAGCATTCTGGATGGAGAGTCCAGCTGCGCCCCCCTGCACTGCCTGGATTCACCCAGCTGGGCAGACCCACAGCATCTGGAAACTGGGGCGGGGGGGTCACGACTGTAACGAAGCCCTTGGACAGCAAAGCCCGGGCCCTTCCCGGTTCTGTGGGCCTCCCCAGCAGCTCTGCTACCGGCCCCAGATCCAGCTCCCTTGTCCCGGGACCCCACCTGCGAGGTTTGCTGCAGACGCTCAGGCCTTGGGCAGGAGTGGGGGCGGGGGTCCCGGGGTGGGTGGCGGCCCCCAGGTTCCAACCTGGCCCTGCGTCCGGCCTTACTCTGGGCCCCTGGAAATGACCCGGTCAGTTTATGCTGAGCGGAGGCGCCAGGCTGCCCTGACCTCACCAGGGGCTGTAGCTCATCCCGGAGCCAGCGGGACGAGCGCCAGAGGCGGACCCTTTCCCTGCCAGAGCGCTGGGCCTTGGGGCCCACAGGACCACCTTTCATGCGCTCCTTGGTCCCGTGGGCATGTGGGGCCCTCACTACGCCAGAGGCCGAGGAAGCCAGGCGGGGCCCAGGCTGGCAGCAGCTCCTCCCCGACAGCCGACGGGGCCCTCAGGGCTGCCAGAGAGGCGGTGACCCGAGCTGGGCTGTGGCGGCAGTACTGCAGGGGGACGGCTGCCCAGCTCCTGGGAGACAGGAATCAGTGCCTTCCTGCAACCTGGCTCTGCTTCCTTGTGCCCTAGGCCCGGGCAGCTTTGCTCAGCATTGGGGCAGGGCCGTGGGGATTCTGGGCCCTTGGCTCCGGGCGCCCCTGGGCTCCGGGCAGTGGCTGGGTCTCTGGGACCCGGGGTTCTGCGGAGCAGGGACAGCAGCAGTGGCTGCCCTGCAGTGCTGTGGGGGGCAGTTACTTGTTCCTCAAATGGAGGATGCACGGCTGGCGGGGGCGCTCCCGGCATCCAGGGGCAGAGGTCCGGGGTACTGCTGGACGTCCTGCTGTGCAGCCCATGGCACAGAGTGGTGGGACCAGAGTGTCAGCAGTGCTGCGGCCGAGGACTCCTGTTCTAGAGGGATGCCGGGCAGGTGCCCTCTGGTCCTGGCCGGAAGTGCCTAAGGGCTGGCACCTGGCTCCTCTTGCAGCCTCCCGCCTTGCTTGCAGTCACACACACCGGAAGGTCAGGGGGAAACACCCATGCCGACCGCTAATGCTTACCGAGTGCCTGCTGTGCGCCAGGCCTTGTGGGAGGGGGCCCGCTTCATCCTCACACCGCCTCAGTGGGCCGGGTGGTATGATCACTGTGCTCATTGCACAGACGGGGAAACTGAGGCATGGAGACCTAAAGCAACTTGCCTCAAGTCACACAGCTAGCAAGTGGCAGAGCCAAGACCCGAGCCCAGGCCGTCTGGGTCTGGTGGCCGTGGCTGGGCCGTGTGCCAGTCAGTGTTTCCTGTGGGGAGGTCTATTCACCGGGCTGTCTGCCTGCACTGGGAGGCGGAGGCAGGAGGCAGGAGGCAGGGAGCTGCCCCCTGGCACGGCCAAGCTGCACCCTCACTGGGGGCCCCCTCGCCATGCTGGGTGCTACTCCCCAAAGGTGGCCCACGTCTCACGTGTTTCTCGGTGTTCACAGGCAGAGTGTGGGCCCAACGCCCACTCCTTCCGCTGCCTGGCAGATGTGGGCATCGGGCTGCCATGGAGACAGCCTGGTCTGTCACCCCTCCACCATGTCGTCATTGATTTGTGACTCTAGGGCATTTGCTGGTGATTTGAGAAACTCAGCGGGGACTTCTCAGCCCTCTGGAGCAGAGTGGGATGGGATATTCTAACACCTGGGCCCCGAGGGGCAGGGAGTTATTAGAATGTGTAAGTCCCAGGCCTGGAGGCAGGCAGCTGGCCAGAGGACAGAGGGGACATCGTCACGCAGAGGGGTGACCTCTCCATGCTCTTACCCACGGCGTAACGGAACTGTCGGGATGGATCCTAGTGCCCAGCAGTGAGAGCCCTCACTCAGGGGAGGGGGCTGTGCTGGTGTCCTGCTGCCCTGCCCGCCAGGATGGAGTGTGTTCTGGGGCAAGTCCCCTCATGTCCCTGAGCCCAGGGTTTGCCGCCTGAATGAGACAAGTGGCCATGCTGGAGGCTCCCTGGGGGTGCCGGGGGCTCTGTTCTCTGTGTGGGTCACTGTGCTACCCCAGACCCACTCGCCCCCCTACCCTGCTCTGGGCCTGGGAGGGGCTGTGCTGTGGGCCTCTTGTCTTGGCTAGTAGGAGGCACCCACAGGAATTGTCCCCAGATTGGGTCATGGGTTTGGAGGGGTCATATTCACAAGTGTCATGGCGTGTGAGGTGCTGGGATGTGGCCACCCTGCCTTGTCCCTCCGGCGAGGGCAGTGGCCTGCTTGGTGATGGGTGTGTCCCTGCTGTCAGGCCACAGCGGCCCTGTGTGCCTGGGGCCACCCCTCCAGATGCCCGCTGGTGTCTTGTGCCCTGCCCCGGCCTGTCCACTCTAGGGGAGGTGTTCAGCCCGCACCCCCAGGCAGGTGCCCCTGGAGCCCGCAGCACCCAAGCAGGCGGCTCACACTGCTGCCCAGGGCTCCTGGTTTTCTCCTCCCCGTGGTCTTGCAGACACCCCACACTTCGGGGCCTTGTTGCCTCCTCCCTGTGTGTCAGATGACTGCCTGGGGCTTGGAGGAGCAGCCAGTGACCTGTGCGGCTGACTCTGGGCTGTGGGCCGGGGGAGCCCACGTGCTCTCCGATGGGCACCAGGCCCACTGGGTGGGACAGAGGTTTCTCTGGCTGGCCCAGGCTGGAGCTAGGGGAAGGCAGATGGTCCCATCTCTACTGGTCTGCTGCCCCTCCCCTGGCCTTGGGTGGGATGGAGTGCTCAGCCTTTGCCCTCCGGGACTCAGCACAGGTGGCCTCGTGGCGGGAACCTACCTGTGCCCTGGGTGGGAGGGGCAGAGTGGGGGTCAGGGGCTGCCCCTCTGGGTGCTCCAGGACCTCCCAGCACCCTGTCTCCTGGGAGGCTCCTCTGAGTGTCTACTGCCCAGGGGCTAGAGGGGCGCCACCACATGCCTCTGAGGCGCCAGCCACTTCCCTGGAACGCTGGGGCACAGATGGCCATAGGCGGGTCGACTGATGGGCTGGTCTAGCCGCTGCTCAGCACACATGCCAGTCATTCTGGCCCTGAGGAGGGACACGGGGACGACCCCCACCTCTCTGAGCCTCAGCATCCCTGTCTGAAGGGGGTCGCAGGTTCTGCTCATAGGTGGCTGTGCACAGGGAGGAGCAAGATGAGCAAAGCCCATCCCACCGTGCCTGCACCGCTGCCAGTGTCTCAGCATGGTGGCCCCAGCACTAGCGGGCTTTCCATGGGTGTTTGCGGAATGGGCGGGCAAGTGGACGCACGGACAGCACGTGCTGATCAGCACCGTGGATGCCTGTGGGCCGTTCTGGAGGGAAAGGGGAGTGAGGCAGAACCAGGAAGGTTTCCTGGAGGAGGTGGCATTTCAGCAGGGCCCTGAAGGTTCCTGAGGCATGAATCACATTCCGGCTGAGGCCACAGTGAGGCTAGTGCGGGGCCGTGACAGGCGGCCTGGTTTGGTGGCGCGTGTGCAGGGGTGCGAGGGGCAGCAGGATCTGGGGCGTGCCAAGGTGGCCACGCCCTTCTCAGTTCCTCAGCGCGGCCCCTCACACAGTCTCCAGGAAGCCTCCCTGGGTTGTACACCTGGGTGAGGCCTGACCTCTGCACTCCCCCCTGTCCTAGGCCTGGGCACAGCTCCGTGAGTGTGGTCACTGCCTCTGGGCTTGTCTGGCCCCCTGACACCGGGGATCCCATGAAGGAGGCCCGAGGGAGGCCCCGTCGTAGCGCCAGCAGCATCCCAGGCTGCGCTGGGTGGGCTCCCCTGGTTTGCTCCAGAGTTTGGCCCCCCAGCAGGGGCGCCTCGGGCCGGCCGTTCATTCCTGTGCCCATGGGGGCTTACCAGGGTCAGTGATTCTGTGTCCCTCCCAGCCTCTGGAGAGGCTGGCCTCACTGTGACCCCCCGCTCACGTCAGGTCTGTGATACCCAGGCCCGCCCCCAGGGCCCAGGCTGGCTGGCCGGTGGCAGATGGAGCCTCCAGCGTGGCTCGGCCCAGGCGCCTTGCTCCTCGGGCTCCCCCGGTGCTGCCTGCTCTGAGCAGGGAGAGGCCATGACAGCAAGCAGCCTTTGCGTGAGGGAGATGGTCTTCCCAGCATCACAGCATTACCTGAGCTGAGCTCCAGGAACAGCGGGGCTGGGGTCTCCTCCCAGGTGTTGGGGAAGGGAAGAGGAGGGTCTGGTGGGGGTTGTCCCAGAGCCTCAGCTTGCCCAGCAGTCTTTAAAGGCTCTGACAAGTCCTGTAGTGAAAAGATTAATTAAGTTCAAGTGTTTTCAAACTTCCTGGTATGTGGAAGTCGAGGTGTTGGTTTCGCTTTTTCTCAGGGCACCTATTAGCATCCTTAGGACACAGCAGTTTGGGAAAGGCTGACCTACCGAAGAAAACCCCAGCCGACCTTCACCGCCCATCCCCGTGTGTGTGCCAGGCTCTGTGACAGGTGTGGGAGCTAGCCGGGCACTCTCTTGCCTTCTGTCCCCTTGTGACCTCACGTGGCGGATGTGACCTGCTCTGCCGGCTGACATTGCCTCTTTGGCCAGCATTTGGCCCAGCCTGCGAAGGCCATGGGGGCTGGCGATGCCCACGTAGAGGACCTCGGGTGGCACTAGGAGGTCCCTCGAAGGGAAGGGCCTGGCTCCCGAGGCAGCTCAGACATGGCTCCGTGAGGGCCACACTGCGCCACCTCTGGCTTTCTGGCCCAGGCAGCCTGTCCTCCTTCATTAGTAAGTGTACCGCTTGTCTGCCGCAGCCGCCGTGGCCAAAGCATGAGATGATATTTATCGAATGCAAATCACACCACAGAAACTTATTTTCCTGTCTTGCTGTTACTCCCCCCTCCTTCTACATCCCAGATTTATGAAACATATGGATCTTCTCTTTAAACAATCCCTCAAAAGCTCTGACTTGCAAATTAGTTCCTTGAATGATCAGCTGTATATATTCTGTACTTAATAAATTCAGTTATTAAGCAAGCAGCAATTGATTATTCAATTACAGTGGATTGGGTGTCAGGCTCCTCAGCAAACTGCCTGAGATGCAGGGTTGAGGAATAATAAAAGGAAGAAAACACCCATTGAACTGGCCTTTCCAACAGCATTGCCTGGTGGTGACAGAGGGAGCAGAGGCTCGGGCCAGGCTGGGGCCCCCAGACTGTGGCCCCCCCCTCCGTGTCCTGTCTTCAGAAAGAAATAGACAAACCAGCCAACCAAGGTCTTTTTCATTTGATTTGTGTGGGTTGGAGAATTTGTATTATGTATGAGATACAATTTGCATTCCATTCCAGGGAGAAAAACCAAACAATATTGATAAATACATTTTATGTGTATACAAAGTAGATTTGCGCACGACATAGGGATCCCAGGAGTAGAGGTGTAGGCGAGGAAATTAACTTTATAAAAATGGTGTTAATGCAGTGGGAAGGTGACAGTGAAAACTCTAGAAGGGTGCAGAGGAATGCAGGATCCTACGGCACCTACCCACCTCCACCCGGCCAGTCTGTGCCAAGCATTCAGGGCACATCTCAAAGGCCACCTCCTGCAAGTCCTCTTTCTGTTGACACTGTCCAGCACTCTGTTGTTAATCTTTGCAAAGAACAGGAGATGCTGATGTTGCCTTCCTTCTATTCCGACTTTCCATCCATCACTCATTCATCCATTCACCATCCACCCGTCCGTCTGTCTGTCTGTCCGTCCGTCCATCCATCCATCCACCCACCCATCCATCCACCCGTCCATCCATCCGTCCATTCATCCATCCATCCATCCATCCATCCATCCATCCATCCATCCATCCATCCATCCACCCATCCATCCGTCCATCTGTCCATCCACCCGTCCATCCATCCATCCACTCGTCCGTCCATCCACCCGTCCATCTGTCTGTCTGTCCGTCCGTTCATCCATCCATCCATCCACCCACCCATCCCTTCACCCGTCCGTCCATCCGTCCACCCATCCACCCACCCATGCACGGAGCACCACTCCCATAGGCCACTGCCTAAGCCCTGGGGCAGAGGAATAACAAGACAGACACAGTTCCCTGTCTTCTCAGACCTTCCAGTCTGGTATAAGGGACACTAAGTCAGAAATAAGTCAACAAATAGGATTCCCAGGTCACTGCTGGCAGGGACAGGTTTTACCAAGGAAATAAATGAAAATGATCGGCTGGATCAAAACTGGGGCACTTTGGTGGGGTGTTCAGGAGGGTGTGCAAGGAGGAGGCTGAGTGCATGTGGCTGTCCCGTGGGGGACCACTGGGCACATTGTGACAGTGACCTCCAGGATGTCCCTCAGTAACTGGCCACGGGAGCCATGTGGCTGTGGCTTACCGCATCCCTCAGGTGGGTAGATTTGCTGGGTGTGTGTCAACAACGTGAACCTAGACAGCACCAGAGAGATGGTCCAGCTGCGCGTCCCGGGTGGCTCTGGCCAAGGCTGGGACCATCTGCAGCTGGAGCAGACGCTGCCCGGGGACAGCATGGTGGGGGGTCTGGATCCACCCCTCTGCCCCTCGCGCCATGCGATGTGGAGGAAGGGCAGCCTGCCCGCACCTCTCCAGTCCTTGGCCAGTGACCTTGGATGTGTTCTGGAACCTTCTTGAGCCTCAGCTTCCTTTTCAGGGAAGTGTTTCAAGATTCATGTGATGGATCAGGGTCCCCCCTGCAGGCTCCTCCTGCCCCAACCCAGCCCAGCTCCTCCTGTGCCCACACAGCTCCCTGGTCACTTCTGCAGCTGGCCCCGTGGCCTGGCCTTCTCGTGCTGGCATCCGAGGACAGCTCCCTCTCAATGAGTGAGTGAGTGATTGCCATTGTGCCCCAGCTGGAAACCAGGGGCTACAGTGGGCCTTGCCCCCTCAGCAGCCAGTTTGTTGGACTCCGTTCTCATTCTGTAGAGATGACCTGGTGCCCTTCTGTGCCCAGCCCGGGTCCCGAGACCCCCCCCGGAGATCGTCTCCTCAAAGAGGGCTGGCTGAAGTGTCGGAGGGCTGAGCTGGCAGACCAGGGCCAAGGCGAGCCGCACACCCATGCGCTCTGTGCAATGACTCGTTGTCTCTCAATGTGGTGAGCAGAGCGGGACCTCACACGCACTGGCTGATGCTGGAGCCGCTCCCTGCATCCTCCCGTCACTCCTCTGTGAGATAGAGAGGCAGGATGCACAATGCTCCATGTTACAGATGGGAAGCTTGAGGCTCAGCCCATGCAGCTTGCAGGCAGGAGCCAGGCATCCAGGCCATAGGGGCCTGGGGGCTCCCTGGACACCCAGGAGGAGGCTTGGTGGGCAACTCTGAGGAGGCTGTGTCAGTGTGTGTGTGTGCAGGGTTGGGGCAGGTGACCTCACCCACCGGGACATCTGGGCCTCCTTGTTCCTGGGCACCTGGGCATCCGTCCTCACCTGTTCCTGTCCTGGAGATCCTTGGCAGCAAGGGCATCCTTGTCCAGTGGGGACAAGACCAAGGCCCTGCCTGTGCACTCAGGGTCATCTTTTGCCTTCCAGCCTGCATTTGGGGCATTGCTGTTTCTTCCCCGGGCTGTGTCAGGGAAGGAGAAGGGAGTCAGGACATGTGCTGGACCTTAGCACAACAGCCTGAGGTTCTTGGGAAAGTAACTGGAGCCCAGCCAGCTGATGTGGGATTTTGTCATCCAGGCTGGAGTCAGTCTGGGAAGTCCTATGACCGGATCCCTTTGGGTTCCAGGGACTCATCCTAACGGCTTACACATTCATCTGTTGTTCACAGACCTCCAAAGAGGAGAGAATTGGGGCCTCGGAGATTCTAGCCCCAGGTTTGAGCCTGACTGAATCAGGGCACCCCGGTGAGACTCAGTTTCCTCATCTGTGAAGTGGGTTCAGTAAGCCTGAGACAGCCAAGTGCACAGGTGGGAAATTCCCAGACTATTTTAAGTCCTGTGTCAGTTGTGAGTATTGCTGGTTAGAGGACTTTCAGCCACTGCTGGCGTTGGCAGCAGGCAACCCCAATGTAAAGGAAGAAGTAGGCCAGGAGGGGAGAGACTGGGAGGGGCTGGGGGTGTCCAGCTCATCCGGATAGGCTGTGGGGTCTTGGAGCCATGCCCCCTCCCTGATGCCATGTCCGTACCTGAGAGAAGCCTCATGGGGGCTGGCGGCGGCCTGCCAGGACAGCACTCACCCTTCCAGTTCTGTGGGACATGGGGTGGGCACTGCCTTGGGGGTCTGTCATCTTCCCCCTTGTCTGGGAAGGTGCGGGCGTGACCTGACTTGGTTTGGAACCTTGCTGTGCGTGGCCTTGGTGGGGTTCACATGGACCTTCCCGGCTCCTCCTGCACTTGGCCAGGGGGCCTTGTGGGCAGCGGGTTTCACCAAACCTGTCTTCTCTGCTGACAGTGCTTTGGGGCGGCCGTGGCCTGGGGCCGCCCAGCAAAGCCCAGACTGTCCTCTGTGCTGGGGCTGTGGGGTTGGCAAATCCACAGCAGACACCCACCTTGCAGCGCCCCCTGAGCCAGGGCTGGACGAGGGTCCCGGGTCAAGTTGCACTGGGATGTCATGCAGTATGTTCAGTCAGCCGGGTCACCCCGGCCTTGTTCTGTCGCATTTCCACTGTTGGCTGGGGGAGCCGGTGAGCTGGCAGAGAACTTCGTCCATTCTCGCACATGTCCTAAGGACCAGGATGTGCAGGCTAAAGCAGGGCTCTTGGGAGCCCAGGTCGGTGGGCAGAGACAAGTAAGCACTGTCCAGGGGCACCGTGCTGAGGGGAAGAGCCTCGGGGTGGCAGGGCTGGGGGTGGGGGTAGCCAGTTAGGTCCCCTGCCCAGGGCAAGGTGTGTGACGGGCCCTTGGAGCTGGTGCTGTTTCTCCCGCACAGGTTTTCTGCAGCAGAGAAAGAGACGGGGGACGGTTGGCTCCTCGTGTTACCCACGTCCTGTTTCTTGGTGCCCAGTTGCCCACCTGGACAGTAAGGGGTGGGTGTGCTGACCCCACTGCCTCCCATCTCACGCTTATTGGGGGGCGGGCATGAGACTTTGTAGGCGCGGGTGCCGGCAGTCCTGGTGGCCCTGCCCTCAGGCGTCCTCCAGAGCCCCAGCTGCCCCGCCATCACCTGGACCTTCGCCGTCCCCTCTGGCCCTTCATGGTTTCCCAAGCTGACTGGCTGAGCACAGGGTGACTCACAGGGCGCCTCCTTCCCTTGCCCAGAGGGCTTCCCTGGGAAGTGGGCTCCCTTGTGCACAGAAGGCCGGGTGGTGCACCTCCAGGCAGCGCCGGTGGCGTGTGATTGCAGGTGTCAGTCTCCTCCTGTGATTGAAGAGGCTGGTCTCTCTCCAGCTCTCAGACGTTTGGGCGTGGGGAGCAGGCAGAGGAAAACCAGGGGGTTTCCACCTGGAAGCCCCTGCGGCCACCCAGCAGTCCACCTTCTGTCCTTCCCTTCATGGTCTCAAGGTGCAGCCGCCAGGCCTGCCATGGTGGTTGCCCGTCCTGGCTGTGCTCTGGTGCCACCCCAGCCAGAGTCCATCTGAATCCACCCGTTTCTCCAACACTCCCTGAAGAGCCACTCCCTCCAGGATGGGGCCTGGACTCCCACCGTCCCTGAGCCCCTGGGTGCATGTGACTTCTGTTCTGCTGCGAGGTGTGTGTGTTTCCTGGGGCTCCCAGAACAAGTCACAACAAATGGGGGGGGAGGGGAGGTTGGAGCAGCAGCCCTTTCTGCTCTCAGTCTGAAGGACAGAGTTGAACTCACGGTGCAGGTGGGACCAGGCCCCTCTGCGGCCCCGGGGAGGCTCCTTCCTGCCCTGCCAGCTCCTGGGGCCCAGGTGTTCCCTGGCCGCATCCCCCCAGCTTCCTCTGCCTTCACATGGCCTCTTCTCTGTCCCCTCCTCTGTGTGTCTCTTATAAGGACACTTGTGGCTGGATTTAGGGTCCACCCATCCAAGAAGGTCTCACCTGGAGGTCCTTAACCACATCTGCAAAGACTCCTTCCAAATCAGGTCACACCCAGGGTCCCCGTATTAGGACAAGGCCTTATGTTGTTGGGAGGCATCGGCCCACCCGGGCCAAGGGTGCGGTTGTTTGCGGAAAAGCCGACTCCTCACTTTCCTCGCCCCCTCCTCCCCCCACCCCACTTCTGCAGGGCTGGTCTCAGGGACCCCTGCTCCCAGGCCTCCCCTTGGCTGGGGCCCGGTCCTTGCTCACCTGGGTGCCTGCTGCTACAGAGCTGAGGGGGCTTTCCTGCCGCCCATGAGTTGGGTCTCGCTCGTCCAAGTCTCCTGGCCTCAGGGCTGCCGAGGAGCTGGGCCCGGGCGCAGTGGCAAGGTGGCTTGGCAGTCCTCGGTGGGCATGGGCAGGGTTCTGATTCCTCTGCCGAGGAAGCGCCTGAGGGCTTCCTGCCCAAGGCCTGGCCTCACCGGGATGGCTGCGAGTGAAGCAGGAGGTGGAGGCCCCTTCCCTTGCCCTCCAGCTTTCTCAGTATCTCTCAGATCATCTCCTGGGCCTGCATCTAAAGATTGCTTGGGAACAGGCATTCCCACCCAGACAGGACCCTTTCTCTTCTCTCCCCACAGCCCGTCAGCTACAGTTCCTACATTCATTCAACAAACACTTTCTGTGCACCTGTCATGGGCCAGGCCCTGGCCAGGTTTCCCAGGGTATGGAAATGAACCAGCCCTGCCCATCAGTGGGTATTAGCTCCTAGCCTCTGCAAGTCTAGCTAGATGCCACATCCCCTGGGAGGTCTTCCCCGATGGCCCAGGGCCTCTGGGAATGCCCCTCCGGCTCTGCTGCCTGGGGTCTCAGTTACGACACTGGTTGTCTGTCTTCCTCTCCAGTTTGTCCAGTATTGCTGTGCTCAGCCTCAACGCCCTGGCCAGGCAGCCTGCACTCAAGTCCTAGCTTGGCCCCTTGTGTTGGGGGCATTAGGCAAGCTCATGACCCCCCGACCTCAGTTCCCTTCTGCAGATGTGGCTCGTCACCATGGTGGGCTTGTTGGGTGTCCTGAAGATTTGGTGGGAGGAGGTGTGGCAGTCCTGGGCCGTGCCTGGAGTGCTGGTGAGTGTGGGGTTTGTTACCAGCATGGGCTGTGGCCCCTACAAAGCACCTAATAGCTTCTCAGTAAATGTGTATTGAATGAGCAAATGGTTAAACAAGTACCTGTTTCCTATTGCAGCTGGGGAGTTATGACCACAGGGACAGAGGAGCCACGGTTGGACACGAGCAGGTGTCTCCTTTCCCTGAGGCTTTAGTGTCATTATTCCTCCGGCATTACCAAGCTGCGAATTTTCCCCCTTTTAAAAAAGAGCCCTGGATTCAGTTCACAGATGTTTATTTCCAATTATTTGCACAAAACACCTGCTGAATCAGGGGCAGAGCCTGCGGTCCTTGAAGAAGCCCCTGGAGTGTGGAGCGAGTGATCATTGCACGCTGAGGGTCCTGCTCAGGAGGAGATCTGCCCCTCACCCCACCCAGAGCCCCCTGGGGAGATGCTTGCATGGGTCTCCTCCTGGCAGCCCCCTCAGCCCTTGCCTGTGGCTGGCACTTGCTAGATAAAGGAAGGGGAGATGGAATGAATGAGAAGATCAGCTTGTTTTGTGCGCCAAGGGCTGTCAGTCCATTCAGCAGTAAGTCACAGAGCAGAGCTGCTGCTTGTAGAGGTTGGCCTTTGTGACAGCTCCACGGGCAGGTGACCTTTGTGCCCAGGAAAGTATGCTAGCTGCCTGCCTCGGGTGAGCTGCAGCCGGCCGTGTGCAGAAGGCTCTTCGGGAGGGATCCTAATAGTCTACACAGTCTGAAGCACAAACTGAGCAGGGGGCCGGGCCCCTGGAGCACCCCAAAAGTGAGCCTCAGACCCCTCAGGTCTCCTGCTGCAGGGCGGCCCATGGCCCTGGAGGGCCCCGGCCCGGAGCCCAGCAATGGCACTCAGTTGCTCGGTCTACGGCAGGGAGCTGGAAATGCGAGTGAGCCGCTGCGGGCTCAGCAGGCTTTGGCGCATCCTGGGGGTGCTGCCACATTGTTTAAAGGATGTTTTTTCTCTACAGCCCCTTACCTTGGACGGGGCTCCCGGGTTTTGGTGAAGGGCGTTTTCTCTGGAAGGAGGCAGTAATTGGTTCAAATAGCCCCAGTCTGTCCACGTCATGACCTGTCAGCCACGCTCCCCTGCCCCCGCCCATCTGTCAAACGATGGTGGCCCACTAATGGAAGGCACTGGCACCACATGCAGACCAGTCAGGCATTGTTGTAGAGACCCCCGAGGGCCCGTGCCAGGCATGCCCTTGCTCTTACCAGTGGGACCTTGTGGAGAGGCCCGGGGCTGCCCCGGGGGACTCCTGGATGGCCAAGTAGCTAACCGGCTGTGAGTGACAGAAGCTAAGAAGGTGGAGGGAACACAAAGGAGGTGCCAGCCCCACCTGTGGGTAGAGAAGGATCAAGGAAGGCTTCCAGGGGGAGGTGATGATGGAACTGAGTCTTACAGCACGTGCAGAGGAGAACAAAATCCCACTGGCATTCAGAGAGAGGGGTCAGCGTGAGGAAAGGCCTGGAGGAGACCCCACCTGGGCCATGGGAGGTGGGAATGACTGATGAGTGAGGGCCAGTGGGGGAAGAAGGGCTGGTGAGGCTATAACCAGGTATTTAGGATGGAGGGGTTCAGGGAGGCAGAGGGAAGGACAGAGGAGGCAGGACTGCAGCCGGGCCACCAGGGAGGGGCACGTGCAGTGACCCTGGGTGAGACAAGGGGGCCTGGCCCGGCAGGGACACTTCCGGAGGCAGAGGGGTGGGGGCCTGCTGGCTGGCAGAGGAGAGCAGAGGCGAGGTGATCCATGGCAGGTGACTCGGCCTGGGTGCTTCTGGCTCTGTGTACAAGGTTTGGGCTCTGAGGGCGAGGGGTGGCTGCACGCCATCCTCCTGGGTGACATGGGTTGAGTGGTGTCCCCCAAAGATGTGTCCCCATCTTGAACCCCAGTACTTGAGGATGTGAGCTCATTTGGAGATAGGGTCTTTGTGGAAGTAATCAAGCTGAGGATCTCGGAATGAGATCACCGTGGAGTTGGGGTGGGTCCTGAACTCAGTGCCTGGTGCCTGACTCGAGCACACAGACACAGAGAGGGCCAAGGCCGCGTGAAGGTGGAGGCGGCGATGGGGGAGTTGCATCCAGAAGTCCAGGTACCCCAGAGCTTGCTGGGAGCCCTCAGGGACCAGGAGAGGGCCTGGCACACACTCTCCAGAATGAACCAGCCTGGCCAGCACCTGGATTTCAGCCCAGTGATGCTGATTTCAGACTTACGGTCTCCAGACCTGTGGGAAAAGAAGTGTTTATTGTTCTGAGCCACCTAGTTTTAGTCATTTGAACAGCAGCCACAGGAAACTCATACAATGTGGATTTTAAACCTCATAATGTCATCCAGAGACCTCTGTGACGCTCAGGGGCCGTGCCTGTGAATGGCACAGAGCAGCCCTCCTGGGAGCCGATGGCGCACGGGCGTGGGTGGGTGCCCCGCACAAGCACGCCGTGTGCCAGAAATAACAGCCTCTCCTCCTGCTGGGCTCGCCCTTGCAGGGTGAGCTGAGCGGGTTTGCTCGGGAAGCCAGCTGCACCACAGGATGCCTGGTGATTAGATTTGACCCGGTGTCCCATCCCCTCGAGCGCGGGACCCCGATCCCTCCGTCCCTCCTGGCCTGCGTCCCACCCACTCCCTTGCAGGTTCCACCCCCACATCTCTGCAAAGGTGAATGTTTTTCAAGTCACGTATAGGGACTAATTGTTGCTAAGAAAATTGTTGCTTAGAACATTTAACCTAAAATTAAAATGTGCCTTTCCACTAAAAAAAGATCCTTCCTAGATCCAATGGTTCTCCTTAAAGCCACCGTCAGAGAGGTGATGACTGAAACAGAGACAAGTCTTCTTTTTGTGAAGTACTTCACCAAATGGAAAATAAGTAGAAAGGGATTTCAGGGCTTGAAACATCCGGGTGAGAGACACTTTGTTTTCCCAGTTAGAACCATACCCGACGCCTGGGGTGAGGCTCAGGGTCACAAACCCGGCCTCTCGGGGCGGCTGCACCCCCGGCTCAGCTGGCCTTCTGTGGGGCACTGAGAGGAGACAAAGGTGGTTCATAATGACCGTGTCCTTTCCACATCCATGCACCATGCATGCATCCATCCATGCCTATGCCTGGCACTGCACACACCCCTGGACAGGAAGCACAGCTCCTGCTGGGGGAACTGGGTGTTTCCATGACGACAGCAGGTCAAATGTCAAACGAGGCCACTGCGGGGAGCTCTGTGCTGGAGACATGTCCCCTGCCGGCCTCCCTGCTGGCCTCCCTGCTCCTGCTGCGGCCCCTCTGGTCTGCTGCACACTCACCTGCCGAAGGGGTCCTGGGAAAGCGTCAGCCCACGCTCTGAGGAGGCCACTCCTCCACTCTGAGCCCTCCCGGACCCCCAGCTCTCTTGGGGAAAGAGGCGCATGGTCCCGGCGGACCGCAAAGCCCCACAGGACCCAGTGTCGTTTCTCTTCGCCTCGCCCCTTGCCCCTCTCCTGACCCCCGGCCTCCTTGCTGCCCCTTGAGGCTGCCAGGCACGCCGTGGTCTCAGGCTTGGCACTCGCACCCCACCCTCGCCTGCCTGGGGTCCCTCCCCCGCCTCCTCCAAGTCTGGACTGTATCTCCCTGCCCACTGTCCATAACGTCAGCACCCCAGCCCCTTATACGTCCCCCTGTGGATTTCCCCTAGAGCTCACCTAATATGTCACCTGCTTTACATGATGATCCTGCTTTGCTTGGGGTTCCCTGTGCTAGAACACAGACCCCTCCCGGGCTGGGCTCTGCCTTCTTGTTCCTGCGGCTCCTGTGGGGGCTGGGACAGGACTTGGCACGTGGCGGGTGCTGAGCCCGCAGTGAGGGGCCCAATGCCTTAAAGGGTGAATATGAGTTTCCCCCTGCAGAGAAGCCAGAGGACAGCATGTACAAAGGGACCAAGGCAGGAAAGTGTGCGTGTTCAGGGCACTGGGAGGGACGGGCCCTAGATGGGGGACTGAGGATGCAGAGGGAGGTCAAGTGTGTTTGCTAAGGAGTCTTGACCTCACCAGAGGCAGCAGGGAGGACCCCAGGGTATTTAAGCACGGAGGCAACAGGATTGCCACACGGAAGGTGTGTGTGTGGGGGGGCGCGCCCATGTGAGGGAACCTGGTGAGGGTTGGGCAGGGGCTGCACCTTGTGACTTGCCAGAGTCATCTCTGCTACCTTTTATTACCCATTAAGCACCGTTTCTTAAGTCCAACGCAAGTCCGTTTTGAAGGACTCTGTTCTTATTACCTTGAGATGGTATAAAGCCTGCGGTGAGTTGATCTGGCAGGGAGAGATGGGATGTCAGCAATGACCAGAAGGGCAGTCTTTGCTTGCTGTACCCAGCACTTCAGATACTGTATGTCATTTACTCTAAACTCTCTCAGATGTGCACTAAATACATCATTATTTTGTTCACCACTAAGAAATGGCATTGACTATAAGCCACTTTCCAATTTCAATTTAAAATGTGAAAATAAATGCAGGTCATGGAGTCAGTGGAATACAGTAATAATGGAATGCACAGATATGTGGTATAGCAGGCCCGTTTCTTTTAAAAAATGCAGTTGGACTTGCGTTCTGGGGAGCCGAAGGATGCATGCGCGGACGTGCCATGAATCGCTCAGCCGCTGCGCAGGCAAACTTCCTCGGAGGGGTGACCTCCCGGCGCATTCGCAGAGCTGGCCTGGGAAGCATCGCACGGCGGGGAGAGGGGCACCCTGCCAGTGTGAAATGGGGCTCGCAGATTTCCTGGGGATGGCGATTTAAGGAGGCATGCCATCTGCAGCCTCTATAATGTCAGCCGGGCTCTCCGCTTCGGGGCGCAAGCCGAGCTCCCTAAGGAAGCGGATGGAATGTTGGCTCAAACAGAGACCTGCAGAGGTTCGCGGGGCACTTCTGCTCAACTCCCCACCAGCCCAGGCTTGCCAAGACCCCCTTCGCTATGTGATCATTTCTACTCACCCCTAAGGGCTGGTATGTACCCCACAGTGAGCCCTGGGCAGCGTGCAGGGTGGAGGATGCCGCGTGAACAGCCTCGTGCTTCCATCTGGGGTGCGGGTTAGGCTGGTTCTCAGTGATGTTTCAGCTTCCAGAACCTGCACTTCCAGAGACAGAAGAGTGACTTGTTTAAGATGGCATCTGGCTGGCAGCTTCCGATGTCATCTCCACCGTCCCTTAGGAGTATTTAGGAAGAGACACAACAGAAGCATGTGCACAGCACTGAACACAGTATCACCAGGGTCAGCAAGCCATGGCCTCCCTGGAAGGCTGGGCAGGTGGACGGAGGGAAGAGGAGTGGGCACTCGTTGCCTGGTGTGCCTCATGGAAGGAGCGGCCAACCTGCCCTGCTTTCCCTGCCTCAGGGACGCACATCAAAGCCCGACTGAAAACTGTGTGATGCCTCCCACCGAATGCCAGGCTGCGGGCGCTGTGGAGGGACTAGGGGTGCTGGGCAGTTGAGGGGTAATGTGAGGGGGCTCTGAGTATCACAAAAGGCATCAAATGACATCTGGAGGTGGAGGTGGCAAAGTTCTCCCACTAAAATGTTCCCCCTGGCATCTGATTGAAGGGCAGGCTGTGCCTGGAATCTCACAGAGTTCACTGCGTGGGCCAGGTAGGGAGCAGGTGGCAGGTGGCAGTTCATCAAAGGATAAGACCTCGGCTTTGGCACCAGACATCCGGACAAAGTCTGGTTCCCCCGTGTGGAATCTGTGTGACTTTGGGTAGGCTCCCAGCCTCTCTGAGCTTCAGTCTCCATCTGCGAACAGAGCTCTGACACAGAGCCTCCTTCCTGCGCTGGTCAGGGAGGCTGGATGGGTCTAGTGTGTGCAGGGAGTGGTGGGGGGTCGGTCAGCTCCCGGGGAAGGCAGGGCCGTGTGTGGGAGCACCTGGTCACTGCTGCCCCCAGGCTTGGCCTGGATAGACCCCCTTCAGGCAGAACAGAACCCTTACGCCTGGAAAGCGGAGTTTTAAAGTACTGCACTCCAAGTTCCCAAACAAAAGTGGGTCTGCTGCCCTGTGGCCTGGGTTTTATTTACTTGAATCTTCCCTCCTGTGACCTTTCACCCCATCCCCTCCCTTCCTCACGTTCAGTTGCTGCCCCGTCAGCCTGAAAACATCTTTATTACCTGGTGCCTTTTCCCCGTTGGGAGTGGCTGTGAAATACTGAACTTCAGAGGCCCTGGTTTGAATCGCTGGCATGTGGGCCCACCCCACTTACCTGCCATGGAGGAGGGAAGGTTTGTCCATTCATTCATTCATTCTGGAGTGTCGTGTGCATCCTGCTTCACCTGGCTGTGGTGTGGCACACATCGGTGTTCTCCCGATCGAGAGGTGCCAGGCTCGTTCTTTGGAAGATCTTGCCCCTTTCAGTGTCACGCTCACCACCTCTCAGAGCGGCAGCTTCCTCATCTCCGTGGGGGGTGTGCTGATGGGCATTTCGGGGGCACTGGGCTTTGACATGGAACGATGCATGTGCCGCACCTGATGTGCAGGTCGTGTTCAGTGAGCTCCAGGCACCTAAGGGCAACCTTTTCAGTGCTAACATCCTTTCTTTTCTTTTAAGGACTTTTGATGAGAATCTTTCCAGAATGTCTTCTATAATTTTCTGGGAGGAATGGGGAAGCTGCCCACTGTGTCCTGGTTATCCCACGGTGTTGAGTTGCTGCTTCTCATCTGTAAAGTGGGGAGAAGGGTCTCTGGTATGTGGGCCGCTATGAGTGTTTGTAGCCTGGGGCCTAGCAGATGCCCAGGAAACAAACTGTCGGGGGTAGGGTTCTTCTGTTTCTCTGGGGCTCAGGGTTATTATTAAGAGGACAAGGACTGGGATTTCAGGATAAGGGGTCCTCCAGATGGGTCAGATCACAGGGCAGTTTCTGATCAAATGTATCCGAATTTAGCTAAAACATGAATTCATCAGCAATCATTTATTGAACAACTGTGCTGGGGTAGGCGCTGTGCTGGACACAGGAGGTGCTGGAGTCACCCAGACTCCGTGCTGTGATCCTGGTAGGGTACGGGGGATACCGCGTGGTCTGGAAACCTGGGTTGCTAGGGCTATAAGCCACCTCAGAGTGAGGAGGTTCTGACCGAGTGCTTGAGGAAGTTCCACAGTGGCAAAGGTACGGTGGGAGGTGTATTCCATTGGTGTGGAATATTGTGACAGTTACGGTGGCTATTGGGTTTCTGTCCAGGGTCTAGCAGCTGTGTCCTGTTTCATTTCTTCTTTCATTCGTTCATTCATCAAACTTGCATTGAGCACCCCAGTACAGACGTGCCAGGTATGTGCATCCGAACAAGAGCCCAAGCCTGTGATTTGGAGCCTGCGAGGTGCCAGAGTGAAACACCCCAGTCAGGGGAGCAATGACATAATAACTGAGGGAGTTCCTGCCAACCGCCGCAGGTTAATGCTGTGTTCTCCCTTTGAGCTGAGCAGTGACTGTTCCAGTCCCCTTCCAGCCCTGGGGCCCTGGAGTAGCTTCTGTTGCTCCCTAGAGGCAGGTCCCACTTTGCTAGGCTCTGTGGAGAATTTTCCAGGCACAACCGAGATGTCTAGGAGCCTGGAGGGACTGTTGCCGCCCTCACTGGCCTTGAGGGGCAGCATCCAGTGCAGGAGGCCCCGGGATGCGTGGGGCTGGGCGCCCCCCCCTGGGAAGAGCTTCTGGTTCTTCCGTCACAGTTCATGTCCCGAACATCACTCCTGACTCTCCTGTGTTTCTCAAAGCCGTCTGCTCCATGCCAACCTCTTTGCCCTGACATACCCCTCTCCTCCTGCCCCAAGCCTCCCACAGGTACCTGGCTCCCTCTCCTTCCACGTCCTGGAGACACACCAGCGATTCAGGGGGCTCAGTCCTCACCCGCAGAACTTAACTCTGCACCCAGGGAGCTTCCAAAAGCCACTTTCCTGCTGGGAACCTTCCAGTCCCCTGAGTTCTAGATGAGGGCCAGGTTCCTGAATGTAGCTGATCAGGCACGCTGGAGTTGAGCCCATCTCCATCCACGTCCCTGCAGCAACTTGCTCACCAGCCCCATCTGGCACAGGAGAGGCACTTCCGTTCACTGTGTGCCAGACACGCCTCTCTGTGTTACGTGTGCGGTTGCGTTCAGTCCTCAGAACAACCCGCGGAGAAGCTGAGGCACAGAGCAGTGGAATAACCTGTCCAAGGTTGGCCAGCCTGTGAGCGGCGGGGCTGGGATCGAAAGTGAGGCCATGTGGCCCTCAGATGGGTCGGTACCCACGACCCCTGAGTCCTGCCGTCCAGACTGGAACTACCGCAGCCAGGTAGCTGCCCCGGGCCGTTACAGGTCTTGGTTGCGTTAACAGCTCCTCCTGGGCGTCTCTTTCAGGAAGTTTTCTCTGCCTCGGGCCTGGCCAGGGCCTCCCTCAGCTGGGTGGGGGTGTGGGGGAGGTGGAGCGTGCATAGTGGGTGAGTGGTCGGTGCGTGAGTGGATTCCAAGAACTCGGCGTGACCTCGGCTGCTGTGAGAAAGGAGACGAGGCCTGGAGGACTGGGACGGGGGCAGTGGGGGCAGAGCTGGGAGGGGCCCTACTTTCTCACTTGTAGGTATTGTTACTGGGAGAAAAAGCCTTAGAGCCAAAGGTGACCCTGGCTGGAAGTGGGCCCCATCAGCCCCAGCTGCTGGGGTGAGGCTGCCCACCACCTTCCCCCGCAGGCAGTGGGTAGGTGTGTGCGTGCTGTCCCGCCTGCCGAGCAGACAGGTTTTACAGGAAGAAGACAGGAAAACAGCTCCCAAAACGTAAGTCCCGGGGAGAATGTGGAGCTTTAGGATCTGAAATAGCCTTCGGGTGCTGGAATTCCTGGGGCAAAGCAAGGCCTCATTATCTCCCCACAGAAACTTGCTGTGCTTACTGGTTGGAGGGAGAGACCAGGACATAAATGTAGAGGCAGTCGGGCGCTGTCTGTGCTCAGAATGCTATGCCTGCCACCTCGGCCCTGAGCTGCTGGAAGCAAAAAAGTCCCATCTCCCTACCTAGCCCTCCCCACCGCTCCCCCACCAGGGAGCCCCCCGCGGCCCACCACACAGGCCAGGGTGGACAGAAGCCCAGGGCTCCAGGCTGTGGGGCCTGGTGGCCGCGCGCGGGGTCAGGTCTGGGTGTCAGGCCCTGAAGCCCGTTGCATTTCCCATGACCCCTCCCAGCCTTCCTGGGAGTCCTGGAGGAGTTTGTCTTCTGAGGTGTTACTTTCTTTGCAGAAGATGGCTCTTAGATCTGGAGGCCGGACCGAATGCACGCTGTGAGCAAAGCTCATCTCATCCAGAGCCCCGCAGGGCCTCTCTGAGCACTGGCCCTGCTCTTAGGGTCTAGTGTCATCCCCATTTCACAGGCGAGGAGACGGAGGCCAGGGACTATCACACAGCTCCGCCCGAGCTCACTAGGAAGTGAATGTTAAGGGCAGGATGTCACCCAGGCAGCCTGGCCCCACTGTGCCCAACAGCTGCTCTGGAGACTTCCCTGAACTCACGCAGCGCTTTGTAGGTGACCCCCATGTCATATTCATTCTCACAGTGGCCCCCAGGATAGCCATTTTACAGGTGAGGAGACTGAGGCCCTCTAAGGGTGTTTGGCTTGAAGGTGGCAGGTGGTGCTGTCCCACTCGGAGCCCCGCCGTCTCCTCTGTGGCCTTGGTCCCTCCAGCCTAGAGTCCTCCCAGCCCTCCCCTGAGTACCAGCACCCTGGCAGAGGTGCTGACTGAGAGCTCTGAATTCAGTCAAGTGCCCTGGGGTCTGCATCTTGGCTGGGAATGTGCCCGCCCTGGCTCCCAGGGAGGCATGGGCATGGCACCCGCTGGGCCAGGTCTGCAGTTCCATGGCCTGCCAGGGAAGCTCTGAGCCAGCCTCTCCACCCCACCAGCCCCTGCTGCAGAGCGGCAGTGTGGCGGTGTCTCCAGGCCCGGCTCTCCCTGCCCTGCATGGGCTCTGGCCTGCCGCTGGCTGAGAGCCTCTAGCGCTGGCATGGGAAAGGCAGCGCCCCACCCACCAGATGCCCCCGTGTGCAATTGCTTCTTAGCACAGCTCGGGTAACTCAGTCATTCCTCACCACCAGGAAGCCGGCCCCGTCATGATGCTCTTATGACAGATCACGAAACCGATGCCCAGGGAGGGTCAGCAGCTCAGGGCAGGTCGTGGGAGCCGGGCTGCCACCCAGGAGCTCTGGGCCTCAGCGATGGCCCTGTGCTGTTGGGCTCTCCTGGGCGCATGTCTCCTTCATCTGTCAGCCCCCTGAGGTGGGTGACTCCCCACCTGTCGGCAGGCCTCCCTCCCCTGAGCAAGCTGGAGTCTAAGTGCCTTGCCAATATTGGTATTTGTCTGGTTGGAAATTAATTCCCTGAACATGACAGGTCTTCATAATCATAAACTTCTCAGCCAGCACACTGGCTTTGCAGCCATTTCTAAAGGCAGGGGGTGCAGGACTATTATAATGCCCCCAGTGAGTTACTCACCCTTTCCAGGTGCCCCCAATTCCCCAGGTCCCCTAGCCCTTCCTTTCTGCAGGTCTAGGCTATCTGTAGGCTATTTTAGACACAGCAAGGTGCTGGTTTTATGATGTTAGAAGTTCCAGCATGCTTACAGATCCAGGGGCATCCCTCCCTCCCTGCTTTCAACAGGCTTTATCAAGTACCTCTGCAGTGCCTGCTGACATTCGCATCCCTGGGGCTGCTCTCTTCACTGGGGACAGGGATATTAACAGCACAGAGAGCAGATTCACTGTGCTCTGCCTTGGCTGCCACAGAAGACTTCCTCTTTTCAAATTAATGGATCAGTCAGGGTGCAGTGGCTGAGAAAGATGACCCTTCTGGCTGTGTATGTAAAAGGGGGCTACCTGCTCTTAAAATCCTCGGAGAGGCATCAAAAGTAAGCTGCAGCTTGGATCTCCCAAGATTAAATTTCTAGAACAACCCATGAAGTGGCTTTGAGTGAGCCGCCGCCTGAGCCGCCGCCTGAGCCGCAGTCAGGAAGCCAGCAGTCGGCAAGTCCCTGTCTTCAGAGCCGCTGTTTCCGGCCACCGCCCACCCCACAGAGCCGCGCCTCACATACCCCTCCCTCTCCACCTGACGCAGTTTCTGACTTAAGTTTTGCTCAAGTGCTTCGACAACTGGAATCAAGTGATCACCCCAGCTCCAAGAGAGTCCTGGAAGTGTATTTAAACTATTTTTGTTTAGTGATGCACCCTCTCCTTTTTTAGGGTTGCTGTTCAAAAAGAGGGAATTGATGTAGCTTACAAAGATGTAAAAGTAACATAAAAATAAAATGCACAGGGAAATGAGGGGAAAAATAAGATGGAACTAGAGACAGGCTCAGCACATAAAATACTTGCCATAATGCTTTAGGTGGGCCACAGATGTGGTTCTGAGCTTCCTAGCAGCTAGAGTGAAAAGGGTAAGTTGAACAGCTGCAAGGAGAGCTTTCCTGAACTGAATGGTGGTATCAGTGTTGTTGGGACGATCCCACATTCTTGCAGTAAATACGATGGTCAGTTTCATTCAACTGTTACCTATAATGGTTAAAAATGCAGTTTGGTGGCTTAATCCCCAAACCCAGTTCCCTAGGGTGGCAATACCAGAAACCAAGACAGCCAGTTCAAGGGCACTGTTCTCTGGTCATCTGGGTGTGATGCACGCGTTCTACTCTGTGTAGCACAGGAAGTGTGGGTGGTGCGTGTCCAGCCCCTGCATCGCAGAGCCACCCAGCACAAGGGGGCTGGAATGGATGCTGAGGGGCTCACATCTGTGGGTTCGAAGAAACTGAGGAAATGAGCATTCTGTATGTTCAAACACCTGTGGTGGGGAACATCTGTATTTTTGCTTAATAGGACAAAATCACGATAAAAATTTGGTTAAAAATGTGGGCTTCTGGATCCCTTTCCCCTGCCTGATTAGTCCACCATGTGTTTTTGCAACTTTCAGCTCAAATGTGCAGTCGCTGCCTGAGAGACCCCTGTAGTTACATCGGCACTTCCAGCTGCCCTTAACCTTCCAACCCCAACCCCTTCTTTCTGCAAACTGGCTGAACTCAGACCCAGAGGCCGTCTGCCACAGCCTCTGTCACCTTTGAAACATTTATGGCGCCATAAAGTTGGTCTGGAATCCACAACTCTTGTCCTGTTTTTTGGGTGGTGTAACTCATATTCCCTAAGGACAAAGAAGTCCACACTCAGGTGAAGAGAGCAGACGATGTGCCTAAACGCATGCGCTGTGGCTTCATCCCTGACATCCATGGAAAAACGGGGACCCGACACGCACAGGGCCACCCTTTTATTTCTGTGCTCCTTTTGGAAGGGGGACTGTGACACAGGTCTCAGGTGAGAAAACATGTCTTTAAAAATGACAGCATGCTCAAGAGCTGAAGCTGGAAGGCTGGTCCAAAGTTAACCTTTGGAAAATCCTGGGGTTTTGGGCTTGCGGTTGGCATTTCCAGAATTTATATGAAGTTGCCCTTGTTAATTACATTGAGACAGCAGGGACACTCAGGGCTCCCTCTCTCTCACTTCTTAAAGCAAATAACCCCTCACTCTTTTGCTCATTGTCTCTCTTTTATCCTAAATGGGAGGAAATACTGCTTGTAATTCTGGGAGGGCCAGTGTGTGGTGTGATATTTGGGTCTGATGCTTTGTGGCAGCATGTGTGGAGGCACATGGGGTCAGAGTGTGTGAGGAGGGCCGGGGCTGGGGTCCAGTCCAACTGGATTCGGTTTCTTAGCCTCTGGTGCCTCAGTTTCCCCTTTTAGAAAATGTAGAGGTGACTGGCATCGACTGCATACCGCTGTGGTGAGGAATGAGTGCCTACAGTGCTCAGCCCGACCTGGCACCCAGGAAGTGCTGACCAGGTGTTCCTGGCAGGCATCCAGAAGAGCCGCGGAAATGAATTAACCCGTGATCAGTGGTTGAGCCCTTCCTCCCACCTGCCAAAGGGCCTGGGGAGAGAGCGTCAGCACTTTGCAGAGCGGCACGGCCCTGTCACACCACAAATGCATGTCACTCACTGAAATGTCCCTAGCCCCGAATATCTCTGCATTTCGGACATACGGGCCTGCGAAAGGGGGCACGTGATCAAACCCAGCAGAGAACATGTTCCACACACACTGCACAGAACTATTTTTACTTGTCAGTCTCACTGATGGAGTCGGAGTGTGGAGGTCACTCTGTGACAGCCCGGGCCCTGCTCTAGAGATGGGACTGCTGTTTTGGCAAGAAATTATTATCTTCCGGGTGGATGGTTTTGCCTGTCTCTGCTTGTCAGCAGCAGGCTGACGTGCCTGCAAACCTCTCTGATTTCTCTGTGGCCCCCATGTCTGGGTTTGGGCATCATTTAACTTTCGAAGGTCTGAATTCTGCAGCTGCCACTGGGAACCTGCATCCCTTCACTCTGCGCCTTCTGCCGCTGTGCATGTGAGATTCCCTGGAGTTTCTCTGGCTCCCAGCTGCTCGTGGGCTGGTTGTCTCGCTCCTATTCTAGAGCCAAGTACGAACTTTGTGCCTCCCTTCCTCATGGGCCTGCTGTCGGACACACTCATCCCATGCCAGCTGGTCCTTGCAAACCTGGAGAGCCCAGGAGCCTGGTGGTGCCCTTTGCGTGGGCCAGCATGGGGATGGCAGTCTGTGGGCCTGGGGGGGCTTCTGTGGCAATAATGGGCCTGTTCCTCCCACTGGTCACCTCCTGTCTCCTCCCTCTGGCCAGGACCCTCACGACCTAAGCTTGGAAATGGCTCTGGGGTTTGAGTGTTGTCACCGGTGGGGCTGGCATTTGGCCCTTTAGTCCTTGTCATGCAGAAAATGCAGCGGTGCCGGTCTTTGAGGATGCACTGTGGCTCAGTAGCTGGCGTCTGCTCCAGCCACGCAGGCACATTCCAGCATGCCTTGGGCACCCACCCTGATGTGGCCTTGTCAGTGGAGGTGGGGCAGCCACTCTGCCCAGGGGCTCCCATCTGGACAGGATCCTGCGCCGGCCCCACCTTCTCTCTGCACTAGCTCTCACCACCCTGGTCTCACCGCTTGGTCCTGCCCAGGTCACTCAGCCCTGGGCTGCCTTCCTGGCTCTGTGCCCAGTCCTGGCCTGATGGCCCAGAGATGGAGGTCGGTGTTGCTGATGGGGAGACGTTACCAGCACAAGTTGCTGCTGCCTCCGTCTCTGGTCTGGGGGCCTTCGCCTCCCAATCCATATTTAAATATCAATGTACAATTATTCAGGCACCTTTTGGAGGGCTCAGAGCTTTGGTAGAACCATGGACATGTCTATGAAATAGAACCTCCCCCTCTACCCCTTTAGAAAATAGATCACACTATGATATTTGGGGAAAAATACCAAGATTTGCACGCATAAACCCATATAATACTTTGTTAGTTCTAAATGCAAAGAACTTGGGGTCCCAGGGTATAAGCTAACTCAGTTCATATTACTGGGTGGTCGGGGCCACATACTATTTAGACTTAATGAGGATGTGGCTGTGCGTTGCACGCATTGCCAGAGCAGCCTCGATCCGAGAAGCTGTTCTTAGCTCCTCCGCTGGCTGTGTGACGAGCCTGAGCAAGAGCTGCCCTAAAGCTGATGGTGCTGCTGTGGATGGCGCCAGGCACACCAGCGGCCTCAGGCCCCCAGATTGCAGGCACTTCGGCTCCTGTTACGCAGGGGAGGAAACGAGGATCAGAGAGGTGATATGGTCTCACCGCCAGGCTCAGCCAGCAGCAGGTGGTAGAGTTGGGGTCCCACCAGGTGGGCCCATCCTGAGGATCTCTGTTCCCAGCGCCTGGCTGTCCCTGTCCCTGTCCCTGCTAGACTTTCAAGGTAAGAATTCACTCCCTGACTCATGCATTCACTCACTTGAGGGGAGCCGAGAGTGGGTGTTAGAGGGAAGGCAGAGGCGAGACAGAAGGCCTGGTGCTGAGGGGGCCTCAGCAGATGCTTGTCTATCGAATGAGCGGCTGGAGGACACTGTCTCGGCCTGTTTGGGCTGCATAGCAAATGCCATAGACTGGGTGCATCTCAGCAATAAGGAGGTATTTGTTCACCGTTCTGGGGCTTGAAGTCTGAACACTGACGCCAGCGTGGTTGGTCCTGTTGAGGGCCCCCTTCCAGCCGCAGAGGTTGACTTCTTGTATCCACACATGGTGAAAAGGGGCATGCTAGCTTTCTGGCCTCTGCTTACAGCGGCACGAACCCCATTTGTGAGGGCCCCACCCCGTGACCTAATCACCTCCCCAAGGTCCCACCTCCCACACTGGGGATTCGATTTCAGTGTATATTTAGTGGGGGCACAAAACCCCTCAGACCTTAACAGGCATGTTGATGGAGGGCATGTTGAATGAATGGACGGAGAGCACATTGAATGAGTGACGGAGGGACCTCTGAAAACGGGTAACACAGGCTCAGGGTGGCAGGTTGAGGGCAGGTTGGTGACCCCATCTTCCCGGCTCCTGGATGGGGCATCTCTTGGGCATTTGCTCCAGGAAAGGTGGCCCCACTGTAGGGTCATGTCGTTTGGGCTGTTGCCTGGACTTCTGTGGAGCGGCCTCTTTTGCTCTGCGCTGTGTCCCGCCACCCCCACCGTGGGTTGACACACAGGGGCTCAGGCAGGGATTCACACCCACTTCCCACCAAGCCTAGGTCAGGCACACCCAAGAGGTGGGAGGAACCCAGGCTGGCGGGAACATCCGGGGTGAGGGGAGGTGGGAGAGGCGCAGACTGAGACGGAAGTTCGGGCTTCTCCTGTGAGTACCGGGAGCTGTGACGGGACTGGGGCCGCAGAGGTGGGGGGATCCTGAGGCTGTGGATCTTAGACTCCGGCCTCCAGGAAGCTGGTGTTGTAGGATCTTCATTGGCAGCTCAGATCGGGGACATACGATGCTAG
Organism: Manis pentadactyla; assembly: GCF_030020395.1. Lineage (NCBI taxonomy): Eukaryota > Metazoa > Chordata > Mammalia > Pholidota > Manidae > Manis > Manis pentadactyla. The sequence continues at coordinate 656,079 of NC_080023.1, forward strand.
GGAGACCCAACGCGTGGGACTTTGAGCCATTCCAAGGTCAAATGGCTGCCTTGCACAATCTTGCCACCTGGCCTGTGAACAGCTGCAGGAAGTGGGCTGGACGGCGTCCTCCCGACTGAAGCCCGTGGCTGCTGCCCTGGACCGCTTTCACATGGGACAAGGCAGTAGGGGGCTGTGACCCCGGGTGGACCACTGACTTCCCTGGAATTACCTGTTGTCAGGTATTGCGGGTAGGAGCATGGGCTTGGGGTCACACTAACCGTGTGACCTTGAGCAACATCATCAGCCTCCCTAACCCTGTTTCCACACCTGTGACCTGAGGTGGTTGTGCTCAAGGGTGAAAGAGACGAGGTGTATACAGCATTCAGCTCTGTGCCTGCACAGACAGGCGCTCAAGGAACCCTGAGGGAGCTCAGCGCTTTTGTGGTGAACGGGCTCCGGGGTGAACTCCAGGGTCATGACCGGGCAGGTGGATGATGGCCACTGTGGCTCCGGCTGGCGGGTGGGGACAGCTTCTGATCTTTGGAGCTGGAAGGACCGAACGGGTCGTGCTTTCTGGGTGCAGAATCTGAGGCCCAGACAGCACCAGGCCTCCCAGCACGTCTGCTGCAGTGCTGCCTCTAGGGCCCAGTTTATGAGGCGGCTGTAACAGATCCCCGCAAACCTTGTGGCTGAAAACCACAAAAATTCATTCTCTCAGAGCCCTGGAGGCCAGAAGTTAAAAATCAAAGTGTCGTCAGGGCGGGGCTCTCACTGGAGGCCCCCCCTGCCTCTCCCGGCTCCTGGGGCTCCAGGGCCTCAGGGCTGCATGCAGCCCGTCAGGCCAGCCTCCCGCCTCCTCTGTCTTCTCCTCCGTGTGTCTCTTTCTTAGTAGGCCACTTGTCATTCAGGGCCCCTCCCCGCGTAGTAGTCTAGGATGATCTCATCTCAAGATCCTTAACTACCGTCTTAACTTCTGCCAAGACTCTTCTGTCCAGGCAAGGTCACATTGCAGGGTCTGGGTGTTAGGACGTAGGCATCTCTTTTGGAAGGCCACCGTGCGGCCCACCACGCCGGCGCGCCACTTTGCACACCTCTGAGAGCTCCACGGAGGGCCTGGCTGCAGGAGGGATGGATGGTAGCTCTCGGTGGTGAGCAGTTTCCCCGGAGCCCTTCCTCCCAAGCAGGCTGTGTGTCTGCGGCCAGCCCTCCCAGTCCGCAGCGGGGGCCTAGTTGGGGGGGCACGCAGTTCAGGCTGGTGTTGGTGACTAGGGGCAGCTGCACTGGGGCGGGCACGGGGCGTCCACCTGGGGGCTCTGCCTTCCTTCTGCATGGGAAGGCCAGGCAGCCAGCAGAGCAGAGCCTTCCAGAGCATTCGAAGCCTGAGTCAAATCCCTTTTTCTCTGGTCTGGCTCCGAATGCGGAGTCCCTAGGGGGCTGTGAGGGCGAGGCTGGGAGCAAATGGAAGATTCTCCTGCTGAGGGGGCGGCCTCTCAGAAGGGCAGTGTGGCTCTGATCTAGGAGCCTGGGTGGCGTGGCGGCGCTCCCAGACGTGGGGGCCTGGAGCTGGGGCGGGCTCCACCGTCACTTGTCTCCCCTGTGCCTGGCTGAGAGCCAGCCGCCCCTCCTCCTGGGACCCCTCCTCAGGAGGTGCCGCCATCCGTCCATCTCACTGCCCCTCCCCCAGCCCCTGGCAAACAGTTTCCTCCAGTGACAGCTGGTCACCCGGGCCTGTGTGTGTCCTCCCTGCATGACTCAGACCCTCAGTCTTCTCCTGTGTGAAGTGGGGGCAGCGGACCCTACCTCCCAGGAGATGCTGCAGGGAGAGCGGGTCGACCGGTGTGCAGTGGAACCAACCTGCATGAGAAGCCCAGGGATGGACCGGGAAGGGGGGCTGTGCAGGGAGCAGGGAGGGGGACCCAGTGCGGGGGAAGGAGGTGTCCTGGGCAGCAACCCAAGAGGCCTGAGGTTGGAGAGAGAGGCACCGCCTGCCCGGGCGGGTTTTCCTTTCCTACACGGCTCAGGCCCAGGCAGGATGAAGGGTGGTGGGCTGGCCTGCCTGCGGCTGGGGCTCATTCCCGGGCCAGAAGGGGCACGGCCACTGCTTGGTTCCCGGCCAGCCCCTGCAGTGGACTGGTGGAGGACACAGGCCCAGGAGGGGCTTGCCCAGGGTGCAGAGGTCCCGGCTGGAGCTGGGCCTCACGCCTCGTCTCCTGCCGCCCGGCCTGGCCCATGTTCCTGGGCCTCAGCTGATGGGGACGGAGTGGGCCCGGGCAGGGCACATGAGAGTTCAGGCAGACTGGGAGGGGCCTCGGGTCCCAGACCCATGGGGTCTGGGCATCACTTTTCAGGCTGCGGGAGCCCAGGAAGGTGGTGAGAGCAGCATCTGAACGAGTTCTGGGAACGTGCCCTTGGCGGCTGGCCAGTGCGGGGCAGAGAGAGGAGTTGGGCTCCTAGACACGGGCGCTTCCTGCTCCAGGTGTCTGTGGCTCACTGGGGAGCCACCTCCTCCAGGAAGCCTTCCCCTCTCTCCTCTGGGTGTCCGCTGCGGGTGCTGCCCTGGGTCCCAGCCTTCTGTTTGACTTTATCTGAGCTCTCCCCCAGGGCAGGAATTGGGGTCTTCTTGGGGGTCTCTCGTCTTTCTCAGAGGCAGGTGCAAAGTCTCCTTAGTGACTGACCCCCAAGGAGAAGGAGAAAATTCCAGAAGAGAAAGAGCAAGGGCCGCTGGGGAAGAAGGGCAGGCTCTGCAGCATGGGCCTCGGGCCGGGGACCCCTGGGAGGGTGGGAGCCTGAGAGGCTCTGAGGGCACCCTGGCAGTTCATCTCCTGCCCTCCTGGGCGCCCCTCCTCCTGGCGGGCCTCTCCGCGGGTTCTCAGGCTGGCATTCCCACCCAGAAAGGGAAAAATCAGGAGAGGAAACCACTTCCCAGCTGGAATGTGCTAAGAGGCGAGGGGCTGGGGGCACCTTGTCTCTGGATGGGTGGGAAGACATGAGCCTCTTCTCCTTCGCTGCTGTGAGAATAGCACGCAGGGCCCCTGGTTGCTGTCCCCTGGCATTTAGCAGGAGCGAGAACGCGCAGGTTTGGAGGCTGGCTGTGTTCTGCCAGCCTCTGGAGAGAGAGTCTGATTTTACAGGTTTAGAGTTCATCCTATAGATTATTATTTTTTTTAAGAAAGGTACTACAATACTAACATGGACTGTCTTTAATTTGACACTTGACTGAGAGAAATAAAACCCCAGCTTAGGAATTCAGTGGTATTGATCTCTTGTTGCAGGCGGAGGTGGGTTTGTGGTCTTCCCGTCTTAGGGAATAAAAGTGACGGACACAGTGGATTCATCTAAGGTGGTTTTCACTTTGAAGGTAAGGCCGCTTTTTCCGCTGGGTTTGAAACGGTTTCTTGTTTGGAGAAGAGTATTCAAACCGGCCTATAAAAGCCCCATCAGATGCCACTCTTGAGCCCCTGCGGTGGCTTTGTTCAGGGGCTCGGGGCGTGCGGGGGGCGGAGAGGAGGCCGCTGGCTCACTGACCGGCTGCGGCGGGCGGGGGGCCTTGCGAAAACCGGTTCCTGCCACTTGGCCCCCCCACCTGATGATTTCAGACGGTGGTCCCCGGGGTTCTGAGGCAGCGCTTGAAAATTCAAAAGTGCAGTGTGTTAATTAACAAGCTAGTCCGCGGAGAAGCCCGATGAACCGGCCGGGATCCTCGCGCACGTGCTCCCGACGAGCACCTGAAGGGACGGGCTGGCGGGCCGAGAGAACGGGGGCCTCGTCCCCCTCGTTTGCGGGTCGTCTTCCGTTCTGGGGGGACTTGGCGGCTGGGCGGGTGGCGGGGGTCTGCCTCAGTCCGTTGGGGCTGCTGCGACGGCGTGCCCTGACTGGGGGCTTGGGCCCCAGATGCGGATCCCCACAGTTCTGGAGGCTGGGCGCCCAAGAGCAGGGCGCCGGCCGTGGCAGTGCCTGGCGAGGGCCCCCTCCCGGGGCGCAGACGGCCGCCTTGCTGTGTGCTCCTGCGGCGGAGGGACCGCTGTCTTTCTCTTTCCTTATAAGGACATTGTCCTGCTGATTTAGGGCCCCACCCTAATGGCCTCATTCAACCTTAATCACCTCCTATAGTCACACTGAGGGTTGGGACTTCAACACATGAATTTTGGGAGGACATAATTCAGTCCGCAGCAGAGTTGTGAGCATGAGCCCTTCTTGCTTGAGGCAGCTCCTGCCCAGCCCAGGTGCCACCTCTTCCAGGAAGCCTTCCCTTCTCTCCTCTGGGTTTCTAGGGTGCCCTGTGCTGACCTTCTGTGCTGACTTTACTGCTCAGCCCTTTGCTCTCTGAGCTTGGCACTAAGGTTAGACTTTGGGGAGCTGACAATGGGAAAGCACCGTCCAACCAGTGTGGCTGATACCCCAGTGTCTCCCATTCAGGGAACCCAGAGGCTTTGGGGAGCATTCCTGGAGATTTGGAGTGCTTTCAGGATCAGCAGCTGAGCCTATCTGATTCTGGGATGCTCTGGACGTTCTGTGAGGCCCCATGCCTTCTCTTTCTTTGCCTGTAATGCCCTCCTGCCCTTCTCTTCGGCCCCCTTCTCCTTGGGATTTGGCCTGGAGTCTCCTCCTCCAGGTAGCCTTCTGGAGTGCACCGCCTGGAGCCCACCATGCCGTCTTCAGTGCCATACAGACAAGGCCTGGCTCCCATCCTCGTTGTTGAGTGCCTCCCACCGAGTGGGTGCTCCGTAGATATTTGTTGATGGAGCGAAGCCTGCGTCCACACCTGGAACAGTGCCTGACACCTAGTGGGCACGCAGTAAATGTCTGATGAATTGGATTCATTGAAGTCGGCAACACAGATCAGCGGCAACTGCCAGAAAGACCAGGCAGCAGTTGATAGAGCCCTCCCAGGCCTGGGACCTTAGCAAAATACACAATTTATGTAAAGCTTTTCATTATAACTCTGCAGGAAGCTTCCTCTTGCATTAGCATTTCTCAGACTCGCTTAGGAGAGCACTTGAAGGATAAAGCTGTGAGCTCGGAAGGCTGTCTGGGGAGAGCAAGCGCAGGCTATCTGTGCACCCCAAACGGAGATGGGAGCCGGCGCCTGTCTGTCCTCCCGAGATGCTGCTCTTGCCTGCAAGGGCCCCTTCCACGCCCTCATCGCCACTGTCCCTGGGAGCCACCCTCATGGCGGCCGGGGGAGGACAGAGTCCTCTTGGACTGGCAGAGAGAAGAGCAGCCCCCAGAGGCGGCCCCTGACTCCCGGGAGCCTGGGGGAGGACACGGCGCCGGGGTAGGGCCAGCCTTTGCCTCCCCGCGTGGCTCTGCACCACGGCTGAGGTGGGGACTGTGGGCAGCGGTGACCCCAGGCTAGCAGTAAGCTGATGGCTGACCTCAGGGAAGGCAGGTCAACTCCATATGGCCCAGCAGTCCAACGGCGAGATGTCGGGAATTGGGTGGGAACCACTGGGAATCCCGCTAGGCTCTGTTCCACAGCTGTCACTGGGAGCAGGACTAGCAGGGCCACAGACCTGCAGCTCCAGGGAGTGAGCTCGAAACCAGCCTCTCCCCATGTCTCCCCCAGCAATGCTCTCTTAAAACGCCTACTTTTCTGCTGTCATTGTAATAACCGTAGACGCTCACTGTAGAAAAACAGGGGTGTGCAGACTGTCATGAAGAAGCAGGCAGTGATCTTTGGGCCCCATACCACTGTTGACCGCTGTCAGCAACCTGGCATTTCTCTCCCCTTCCCGTCCCTTCCTGTTTTGGGTGGATGGGAGGGGGTGTGTCACATTTTGCTGCCAGAGAAGTTTTGGCCCCAAACTTGGGCCAGACTTTCAGGTTGTCAAATGACTTTTGATACTGGGGTGAATGTGGGGGACTGTGTGCACGGAAAGCTCTGACCCAGGGCTCTGCACGCTGTGGGAGAGCTCAGGAAGCACACATGAGCAGCTGTCATGGTGGCTGCTTCGGACCACATGCCCTGTGGGCCCCTGCTCACCTGCACCAGTGGCGGGGGGGCGACAGTGAGAGGCCACAGCTGTTTCCCACTTTGCACTTTATCATCGTGTGCCTGGGCGTCTACTCTAAAATATTTGTGCTTGTTCAGTAAGCGAGCGCTGTCCTCACTGTGTAGGAATGGTGGAGCAGAGCGGCTGATGGAGGAGGTGCCCCTGCTCACCATGAGGGCTGGGCAAGCCCCCCAGCCCTTTTGAGCTTCAGTTTCCCATATGTAAGGCAGAGATATTAGTCTCTACAAAGTTGTCGCAAGGGCTGTAAAACCCAGGCCTCGGTACGCGGCAGGCCCACAGGAAGGGCCCAGCGGTGGGACGGGATTCACGCTGTCGGGCGGGCATGAGTCTGGAGAGCTGGCTCCAGCTGCCCTAACGGCTCGTCTCAGGGGCCCGGGGACTGCTGACAGTGCCCTCACGTGGGCTGCGCAGTGACACGGGGACCTGGGCTGCTTCCGCCCTGTGGCCCACCACCTCCTGGCCTTAACTTCAGCTGTTTGGACAGGAGGGAACCAGCGCAGACAGGCCCCCAGGGTCACTACCACCTGACCCCGGGCTTCGGCATGCTCATTTCCAAGGGTCACGCACCTCCCCGCTGCAGGGGAAGCTCTGGTCTTGGGGTTCATTTCTCGCCTCTAGGACGTCTTTTCCTTCTTCTCCACACTGCCAACAGAATCCTCCCTTCAGTTCTCCCGACCTGAGCAACCTCTGACCCCACCCACTCTTCTGTCTCCAGACTCCCACAGCATGAGCTGTGGGCAAGGGGTGCAAAGGGCAGGCCTGCAGGGGAAGTCTTGGCCTCAGGCCTCCACTCAGACCTTAGTTTCCTCTTCTGTAAAGTGGGGGCATCAAGCACTGCCCGCCTCACGGGGCTGGTGGGCTCTCCCCACCAGGTCTCTACTACTGCCCTCCGGGACCTGGTGGGAGCCTGGCTGCCGCCTACTCTGTGCCTGCTTCTTGTGGACGATGGGCTCCAAGCTCCTGCAGGTCAGGTGCATCCTCCATACAGCGGGGTCCCCCAGTACCATGCCTTCTGTAGGCTTTTCAGCATCACTGATGGAAGCTTACTGTGGGTAGGCCCTTGGTCCCACATACGCACTGGTCAGTTGGGGAAATGGAGGCCTAGAAAGGAATAGGACTTGCTTGAACCAGAGGGACCCGGTGGGAAGAGGAAGACTTGAACCCAGGTCTGTGGGCCCCCAGGCCAGCGTCCCTTCCCCTGCTGTCACCCGTGACAGTGTGTGCATGTGCACCCACCTGTGCTGGGGAGTGGCAGGCAGGGCTGGCTCTCCGGGTTGATTTGTTGACAGAGATGATAGTAGGGACAGCATTTGCTCAGTGAATGAAGGCTGGGGGCTGGGGAAGGCCTCTTTGAGGAGGGGATATGCAGGCAGAGATGCAAAAGAGGCAGGCAATGGCTGAGTGAAGGGTGGGCTGTGGAAGAGTGCCCCAGCAGAGGGGATGGCATGTGCAAAGGTCCTGAGGCAGGAGCAGTCATGGCTGCTCAAGGCAGAGGAGGCTGCAACACAAGTAGAAGCGGAACAGGATGAGGCTCAGCTGGGGTAGGAGGAGCGTGGCAGAACACGAGGGCCACAGGCCACTGAGCAAGCGCAGTGGGAAGCCAGGAGAGGGGTTAACAGTGGGAGGGGCATGGGATCAGGCTTGCTTTTCCTAAGACCCTCTTAGGGTACAGAGTAGGTGCAGAATAGGTGCAGTGGACCCTGGAAGGAGGCTGGGCCCTAATGCGAGGTGGTTGCTGCCGTTCAGGGGTCTGTAAAGAGGTGGCCAGAATAGAGAGTCCAAGGGGACTTTGGCAGTGGGCTGGAGGGCAGAGAAAGGTGGAGCCCTGGAACAAGCCCCAGGTTCCTGGCTGATTGCCGGGTGCATGGTGGGGCCCTTCCTGGGAAGGAACATCCACAGGGCATTTGAGGCTGGGGGCCCTGAGAGGCCCAGGCAGGGTCTCCGGTGCAGCCTTGGAGATGCCTTGGGGTGAGCCTGTGGCAGGCCAGCAGGGCCTGGGGAGGCGTCAGGCTTCCCCTGCTCCTGGAGGTCAGTCTCTGAGGAGGAGGCAGGCAGGCAGTAGCTGAGATGCTGCAGCTCAGCACCCCCATCGTCCTCACATGTCTTTGCATGTGACTCTCACCAGGGCCCAGAGAATGTAGTGTTGAACCCACGTCACTGACGAGGGGGCCGGTGCACAGAGAGGAAGGCCACGCAGGCTGTCCGAGTTCTTGTGACTCAGGTGGGACAAGCCCTCAGCCTAATGCCTCCACGTGTCCACATGGGTCTCCTGGGGGCTGGAGGGTGGCGGCACTCACCACCACACATGTGGTCTGTGGGAGGACGTCCAGCCATTGGTGCTGCCCCTCGACAGGGAATTTCCTGGGAAACTGGACCGCCTTTGAGTGAGGCCTGGAACTCTGCCTTCCCGGCCCCCACTGTGTTTTGGGCCCAGGCACCCCCAATAGGGACAAGCCAGCCGACTCCCTCCCATCAGTGAATGTACAGAGGCCACCTTGCTCCCCCATCACCTGTCACTCCCAGGCGTAAGTGCCCCGGAGACAAGAAAATTGGAGAGGACAGGATGTGGAACCACAGTTATGGACAGACTCGCCAGGACCAGGCTGGGCTGGGAGGGGGTCAGTGTGTCTTCAGGACACGCAGCGAGAAAGCTGTATTTGTCTGTGGTTCTCTTTACTTATTTTGTCTGTTAAATATCTGACACAGCTAGCTAAAGGGAGAGGCGAGGCAGGGTGCTGGCCGACAGCCAATGGAAGGAGGCGTCCAGGGACCCTGCGTCTTGCTGGGCTGGCCAGGGCTTGGAGGGGCTGGGTGGGGGCCCTGGGGCGGCAGTCTTCCCAGAGCGGTCGTCTGGTGCTGTACATGAGGGTGAAGTCGGCACGGAGTCCACCCCCAGCCATGAAAGGTGCTGAAATTGTTTTTCCAGAAGACACTTGCTAATTAAAAGGAAAACTAAGTCATGCTCGTTAGAAAGTACAGAGAAGTAGAAAGGAGGGGGATTCTGGTCTCTGCGTGTGATGACCGTTGGCAGGTCATCTTCGTAGAATTTCCTCTCAGTCTTACTTTTAGGAGCTTCTGCCTTTAAAAATGGTGGTTGAGATTTTCCTGACTGCACACATTTGTGTCCTGATTTACCGTCACTCTATGTGGTACGCGTTCCCCGGGTCCCTCCACCATCTTGGGGATGTTTTTAATAGCGGCCTGAGCTTCTGTCGAGTGGCTATTCCGACATTCATTCAACGGTCCCTTTGCTGTTGGCTGTGTTCAGCTCTCGGGGAGAATGAATAGACCATTTTTGGAATTCAGGATTCTTTCCTTGGGAGAGATTCCCAGAAGCGGAAGCGCTTGTTGAAGGGATGGACGTTTTCTCGGATCTGGGTAAAGCCCACCGTTTGCTTCCTGCAGGGCTCTGCTTGGGGGGAGCAGACGTCAGGCTGCTGGGCGGCTCAAGTGGGTCCCACGCAGCCCCCCGCCTGTGGGCGCATGTCAGCAGTGATGCTTCGGCTAATTCAGGCAAGGTCTCTCGTTAGCGCTTGGGTGCTGGCCTTACCCATCAGGTCCCGCTTGGGAGGGCCTGGCCTGCTGGACACTTAACTTTACTCCAAAGACTTTCAGCATATCTAATTGTTGCTGCTGATTTTCCACTTTATTTTTGCCCATGGGCTCGCAAGGCTCCATGCCATCCTGCAGCGTCCTGCCTTCCTGTCGGGCCCAACTGCGGTCAGTGGGGGAAGGCTGGCTGTGTTTCACTTATATTCTCACTAATGGAGCGGTTCTGAGCATTTACACACGGGCACATACGTGTGCACACGCACGGTGCCAGTACGTGGCAACGAGGCAGACGGCATGAAGTGGTGTCAGGTGGGGAGGGGAGGGCTGCGAGGCAGGGGGACCTGTGTGGGCAGGTGGGCGGTGGGGGTTTCTCCCCACGAAAACCTGGAGAAAGGCCCATGGCCGGGAGAGGTGGGGCTGACAGCTCCGGGGGACCCGACAGGGTCTGGGGGGTGCAGGGGCGGAGGGAGATGAGGCCGGAGGTGCTGAGGGGGTAGGTGGGGCTTTGTTCCATAGGATGGGGAGCTGCGCTGGTTCCTGGGCACAGGTGTCTCCGACAATAGCAGAAGCTCTCGGGGAGCTACCTGGCCTGACTTGGTTTCATTTCCCTGGAGTTCATTTGAAGACATGAACGCCTACTGTGCTTCTCTGCTGTTACCGTCTGGACCACGCTGGTTCCTGGGCTTCCTGGCTGGCTGCTCGCGGGGTGCAGGGAGTAGTTGTGGTTTTTAATTGTGGGGCCATCCTGAACCATGTTGTTTGCACTTAAACCTTGTGAGGGCCAGAATCTGTCTCCCCCTGCCCCCAGGCCCCCAGGATGGGGACCACTGGGGCCTTCTGGGAGGAGGTGCAGGGACCTTCATATCAACATGGCCTCTGACAATTTTTGGGGAGCCCTGGGTGAGGGAGCCCATCACCCAAGCATGGTGGTGGTGGGAGGGGAGAGTCTCACCTGCAGGGGAGTATTTTCTGCCCTCCCTGCCCTGCGCACTGCTCCACAGGGAAAGCTTCTGGCCTGCCCCTCCCTCCCCTCCCTCCCCTGCCCCTGCCTCCTGCCTCTCCCCCTCCGTCCTTCCCCTGCCCCCTCTCCTCCCCTCCCCTCCACCTTCTCCTCTGAAGACCCCATTATGGCCACCAGCACAATGAGGCGATTGTGCAGCCAGCCCCACTGAAGCCCCGGAACATGGTGGAGGCCTGATTTCCATGAATAATCAGACTTCCAGCCGGGACGCCGCGGGCAGCAACCTGAGCTGGGGCAGCCGGCCGGGTGGTTTGCTCTGGGGCTTTGTCTAAGGCTGAAGAACCCCTGGACGGGTGCCACGTTGCCTGGGCGGCAGGGGGTGGGGCAGTCTGGGGCCCGGTGCCCAGCCGCGGGGGTGGGCAGGAGGCCTGGGACCCCCTGGCCAGGGGGCTGCCAGTGGAGATCACTGGGGCTGTCTGGGTGCCCTCTGGCCTGCGTGTGGGGGCACACGGATGGCAGTCCCGCTACACGTGCTGGGCCAGACGTTCCCGTCACCCTTGTGCATTACTGTGGCTGTGGGGGCAGTGGGACGCATCCAGTGTTGTGTGTGACGCCCCCACTGTCAAGTGAGCCCTTGCTGGCTCTGCTCCTGAGTTCCCTCACCTGTCCAGTGGCGTCCTGACACCTCCCCGCCTGGGTTTTGGTGGTAGGGGCTGGGGTGCTGGTGGCCCGTGCTCTGTTACAACGTACGGCAAAGATGACAAGCCTCCTGTGGCCAGTGTAGTTCCCAGCTGGCCAGAGAAATGAGTCCTGGGGCCTTCCTGCAGGCCAGCATGTCTGTGCCCCGTGGGGACAGCGGGCCCCTCACTTCTGTGCAGGGGAATGGGAGCCCAGCCCCCAGCCCCAGCCCTGTGGCTGCGGTGACACCTGCTGGCCAGCCCTGTGCTGACCCCCTGCCCCGGGGTGCGTGCTCCCAGGTGCCCGTCTCTGCCACTCAGGAAACCCCTGCTGAGCCCCTCACTGGCCTCTAGGAGCCGGAAGCACCTTTTCCTCTAAGGTGGAGACTGTTTTTCTCTCCAACGGTGTCAGCAGCTGGCCTGTGTCATGTCACAGGGAGCTCCCTCATGTCAGCAGGGTTTGTGAGCCAAGATGTGGCTCACCGGTGGGCTTTTCTCCAAGGCCCTGGGCTGGGGGCTCTAGGGGGCTGGCTGGATTACGGAGAGGGTCCTGGAACCCCAAGTGGCCCCTCTTTTGAGAACACTGCTCTGATGGAGCATGGATCTTGGGTGTGGACTGAATCTCTCTGAACCTTACTTTGCCCACCTGTCAAATGGGAATCTATCTCATAGTCATTCAGGGCTGTGGAAAGGGGTGGATGAGTTCATATTTGCAAATGCCCAACCCACTCTGACAAGGCAGCTGCAGAAAACAGCAAACTCTCTAGAAAGGGGAGCCTTCCCTTTCATGCCCGTGGTGGCCTTTGGTAGCCTGTCCATGGAGGGCAAGCAGGGCCTGCCTGCCTCACTTCTTGGCCCCATTGGGTGAAGTCCACATGCCCAGCCTGGTGGCCAAGGTGTCCTGAACCAGCTTTGTGGTCACCCCCTCCCCAGCACCTTCCAGCCTGTGTGGATTCACACGTGCAGTGACCATCTGGGGCTCACTGCTCCACTGTCTTCTGCCTTCAGGACTCAGCTGACCCCTTCCTCCTCTGGGGCTTTGGGGGTCATCCCCACTTCCCCAGGTGCTTGTGGGCTCCCTCCCTGTGCCTCTGCTCTGCACTCAGTGAGTGGGCCTCAGAGCAGGGCTGGAGCAAGAAGCCGGGCCGCCTTCCTCCGCCTTTGTCCTGTCATTGGGCTGCAGCCCTGTGCCCTGCGCCCTGCACGAATGCTGCTTCTGTGTTTGTTCTTCTGGCCCCTGCCCTTCCTTGGGGATCTCGTGCCGGAGGCTCTGCCATGGGAGTGGGGGGGCCTGGCTCTGCCCCTGTTGCCCCCAACAGCCGAGTGCTGGGCAGGGGATTGTGCTAAGTGACTTGAGATCTGTCTGGCTCCTGTGTCCATGGGCCCGCCTGCCCAGGTTCCTGTCGGAGGCTTCTGAGGATTAGAATCTGCAGCCCAGTGACAGAAGGGCAGCCAGGGAAGGGGACGCGGACATGTTCTGCATGACTCAGAGATCAAGGCTGGCCCCAGACTGAGGCCCAGGCTAACAAAATGCCTCGGGACCTGTAATGCTGGCCCCGCAGGAGCTCATCCTGGCCCCACGCTGCGGAGGGCCCAGCTCCAGCCTCCCTTGGCTGTGACCCTGTACAAGGCTGGAGAACCTGTAGGGCCAAGAGAATGAGGACCCTGGAGCCAGTGTCCTTCCAGGTCACGTGCTGGATATCTGGGGCCCTGTAGTTCTGTGCCCGAGTGTCCTGAGCTTGCTTCCAGGGCCTGAGAAACCTCTTCTGTCCCCCAGAGTGTGGCCACTGTGTGCATCCAGAAGCCTGGGGGCTGGCCAGGGAGGCTGTGGTGAGGGCTGGGGTGCAGAATGGAGCACAGCGCTGATGCACATGCAGGGCTCCTCAGGGTCCAGGCTGGAACTGTGGTGGGAAGAGAAAGGAGCAGTTTGGGGCAGCCATTTGTACTCACATCCTGGGCTCTGCTCATGGTAGGGGGGCCGGGGTGAGTTCTGGGCAGGGAGGGCCCCCAGCAAGGATGAACGAGGCAGGGTCGGAGTACTGGAAAGAGTGTCATGGGGGGCAAGAGGGTCAGCCTGGTCTCCCCTGGGGTCTTGATCTGGCTTGTTGCATGAGTTCCGAAGCCAGGATTCTTTGCCTGAACTGTGGGCAACACTGCAGACTCTTCTGGGGAGAGTGGCCAGAGCCTCTTCCAGCTTCCTGATGGCACAGCGGCCCAGACAAGGGTGGCCACCACCGGCCAGGGTGCCCTGGCAGTTTTGGAGTGGATTTCTTTGTGGACAGTGGGTTTCTCAGAGCCCCTGGCGGTTACAAAGGCCCCGGGTTGCTCTCCCTCCCCTGGGGGATTCTCAGCCTCAGGGCTGCCATGCTGTAGGCATCGTGGGGAGGGAGGCAGGGTGCCCACTCATTGGGGTGACAGGGCCCAGGGCCCATGTCTTCATTAAACAGAGGCCGTGCTGGAGCCAGAAGCCAACGTGAGCTGGAGGTACGTGGGCCTGGCTCAGGCCTGTGCCGCTTGGGCTCCCGCATTGTGTCCAGCCGCAGAGACTCCAGAGCCATCAGGCCACGGATGTGGCTTCTGAAGCCTGCCTCCCTTTATACGAGTGTCTGTTCTCCTCTGGGACAGGCCTGGTGGGAAGATAATTAAAAGCGAGCTGGTGCTGTGGAGTCGTGCAATTGGAGGATTAGTGGGCATTAGTGAGAGGTCACACGAAAGGGCCACCCTGGCCCCTGCCCCCTCCTGGCTTCCCCCAATCCCCGGCTGGGCACGTAAAGCTCTGAATGGTGGTGGGGTGAGTGGGGGAGGAAAGCAAACAAGAGAGCAGGGGGGATCAGTAGTGTGGTGGGGAGTCACTCCCGGTGGTTTGCAAGGATACGCAGGGGTGCTTTGCAGACAAAGTGGGAGGCCTGGCTGAGGCGGGGGGCTGCCCTGGCAGCTGGAAGCCAGGCAAGGTGGGGGCCAGGCTGTGCCCTTGAGTGGATGGCAGGCCATTTCCCAATGAGAAATTAGTGTTGCCAACAGGGTGAGGCCCACCACACAGCAGCCCAGGGCCCCGGATCACAGTCAGCTGGCTGCTCTTTGCTTTCCATTAGAAATGTCCCCCTCGGATGGCCCTGCCTCTTAACAAGGCTGAGCTCCTTTTGGTGTGAATTGCATGGCCCCAGATAAATCTCTCTGAGACCATCTGGCCTGGGACATCAAAGAACAGCTGGAGATAACTTTTTCCCTTCCTTTTAAAACAAGGCGAAAACACCCGCATGTCTGTCTGTATGGTAAGCATGTCAGATCCTAGACGGTGTTCTCCGTGGATGATTCTTGTGCTTTCTTCCCAAAAGTACATGCAAAGGCGCTGAGGGTCTGGGCTCTGAAAGGCTGCACTCACCCTGGTGGTTTTATCATCTGAAAACGGGGGAGACGGGAGCACTGTGGTCCAGAACCTCAGTCCTGGGCAGCCCCCAGCACTCCATCTTCTTCCTCTGGGCCTGGTGTGTCCATCCACCTGCTGGTGGCACATTTCTGCCACCTGGTACTCAGGCATATGTGTTGCTGGGCTGTCCACAGGGCCGTCCCATGTCCATCCAGGCACACAAGTCAAGAGAGGGGGCGTCAGCCTCAACTCGTCCTCCCCCACAGCCCAGGCACCCGTCCTGCCCTGACTCAGGCCCCCGTCTGAGCTGGGCAGGTGTGTGGGGCTGCGGCCGTAAGGCAGATTCAGGGATCCCTCTGAGCTGCGAGGGCAGGAGTCATAGGGCTGATGTAACAGCTGGGGAAGGCGGCAGAGTTAGGATGATAGGGAATGACGTGCCCTCTGCTGGGCCCGTGCACCGAGCTGGGAGAGGCGTTGCCCCCACCCTACCACCACCCCTGTGGAGCCCCTGATGGGTGAGTTGAGCAGTAGCTGAGCGAGGTCCTCATGGTGAGGGTGCAGAGAAGGCATAGTCACTGGCATTCCTGGAGAGCTTCCTGGAGGAGAGGGAGGACGTGAGGGACGACCTGAGAGGGTCCTCCCCAAGGGGTGGAGCAGGAAGCGTTCTGGGTGCAAAGGGGAGGTACCTTTCCCAGGGGCCCAGCAGAGCCCGAGAGCTTGGGACTGGAGGGTCGTGGGGTGTGGGGAGAGAATGCTGGGGGTCTCTGTGAGTGCACTGCCCAGGGCTGCGGAGAGAGGAGCTTCCCGGCTTCCCACCTCTCCATCGCTCTCCCCTGAAACCTGCTGAGCCCCTCCCAGGAAGTCAGGACCCGTGCCTCTGGCTTCCAAGCATGAAACATGGACGGTATTTCAGGGCTGCTCAGAGACGCTCCAAGCATTGTGTATGTCGTGGCTCAGGAGGTCCTGATAGGATGGCCTGCTTATGGGTGCAGCGCCTAGGGCACAGAGAAGGGAAGTAACTTGCCAGCCTTTGAATCCAGGTGGCCCAGTGCCCGTGCCCTTAAACCACCACATGTAATGTCCAACGGAATGCTCCATGGCCTGCCTCCTGCCAGCCTCCCAGGCTTCACCCAGCTCCTGCGTAGCCAGCTTGACGCGGCGCGAGGCCTCTGCTCACCCATGTGGGAAGAGCCTGGTTTGGGTCTGTCTGGCTGTGGCATCCCTGGCTTTGCAAGATCCTAGGAGCTTCCTGTTCTTGGGCAACATGCTCCCCACTTCCCTGGTGGAGTGGCCTTTCCTCTATCTGCAGGGCCCTCTTTCTTCAGGACTCAGTTTAGGATCAACTTCCTGGGGGGCATCCCCTGGACACCGAGGTCCTGGTTCCCTCTGCCCATCCTGTTGTCCTTCTGTCTCTGGGACAGGCATGATCTGGCTCACGTCTGGGTCTCACACATGGCCCAGAATTCAGCCTTCACCATCCTCTCACCTCTTTTGTTCCACAAAGATTTGTTTAGCACCTGCTGTATGCCAGGTGCTGTGCTAGGCATCAAGTTATGGCAACGATCAAGGCAGAGAAACCCCTGCCCTCGTGGAGGGGACATGCCGGGGCAAGTGCTTAGTGCACCATCCTAAGGCCACGCTCAGGTGAGGAGCACTGCGGAGGCTGGAGTGTGGACACACCTGCGTGAGTGAAAGCACGAGGGGCTGTGGATCAGCGTGGCACCAAGTGCCCAGTGCTGGTCTTCATGTGCCAGGGGATTGAGTCTAGGCTGTGGGGGCCAGGCTGACCCCTAGGTTTTGGTCCCAGGCCATGGCAGGGACACACACTGGCTTGGGAGCACCGGGGACGGAGCATGTTGTCCCTCCTCCCCTCGGGTGAAGACCCAGGCTGGCCCTGGCTGCCGTCCAAGGTACCAGAGTTGGCCCGAATCCCCCGGCTGCCTCGACCGCCTGGTCTGAGTGTCATGCGACCTCGGGCCCCAGAGGAGAGTATGTTTTCTGGAACCACCAAAATGAGGTGAAAATGGGTGGTTTCTGTGCTCTTTCCATCAGCTGTGCTGACGTCCCAAGCGGTTTGTCACTCTGCGCATTTTTGGACTGTGTTCTCATGAATCTAGGAGGATGTGGAGTTCTTCCTCCTGCTGATTCTTTCTTGGACAAACCCAGTGGACACAGCACCGTAGTGGCTATGCAGCTCTGTCTCCTCCCATTGCTGGCCTCTCCTTCCCCGCTGCAGGGCCTCCGTGGCCTGGGACCCACAGGCAGCACAGTGGGTGGGCCAGCCATCTCCACCTGCCGTTTACACCCACAGCCCATCTTCCCTGGCTCAGCACAAAACAAAATACGTGGCATTTTGTTTAGCTCACCATTTCTTGTCTCTGTCTGTACCTCGGCCTGATTGCATGCCGCATCTCAGGTCCCTGATATTTATGAGGCCGACTAGCAAGGACGCCGGGTGCGGGTGGGAGTCAGCTGTGGCCCCTGCCCCCGTGAGCCTGCACATTGCCGGAGAAAAGACACAAACAACTAATCATTGGACAGTGATTTCCTGAGAGGAAAGCCAGGCTCATTCCCCGGCTGCCAAGGTCTGCACCTCCCTTACCTCATCTCCTATTACAGCTTGTTCCAGCACACTGGCCTCCTTGTTAGTACACTCCCGCCTCAGGGCCCTTGCACGAACCATATCTTCTGCCCAAACACCCTTCCTGCCTTAAAAACATCTGCTGGGCTCCCTGCTGCCCCCCTTCAGGCACTGCTCAGTGTCATACAGCGGCACTTCTCAGTGAGGTCTCCTGACCTCCCATTTAAAATTGCAACCTGGCGCCCACCCCACACACTTGTGTCTTTATTTTTCTCTGTGGCATTTACCACATTTGGGAATGATGTGTATATCACACTTACTAGTTTACTGTGTCTCATATGAGTAGATGTGAATTAATTTTGTCCACGTGGTCACTGCTGTCCCCAGCTTCCAGGACAGTGTCAGACACATAGTAGGCAATCCATAAACATGTTGTGTGAGTACACGTATGTGTGTGTATATGCCTGTATCCCTTTGAACACTAGAACAGGGCTATTGAATGGCATTTTATGCTGTCAGTAAACACAGGAATATGATCTGATTAGCTCTTCACAGTTTCCCTTTCCAGTCATTAATAGTTTACGTTTCTGTGCCCCTAGCTCGTGAATTCACCTTCAAACCTCGTGGCCGAGGCTCTCTGAGCCTGAGGTGCTGTGTTCATGATGGAATGTTCCTTCCCTGTGTGCACAAAGCAGAGTTCAGACAGGGTAATAAAAAGCAAATCTAATTTGATTTTCCAAAATTAGTGCCCCTGAGGACCTTTTCAAACAGGAGCAGGCATGGGGTGGGGGAGAAGACAGCCGCAGCCCAGGGAGTGAATCCCCAAGGGAAACACATCCAAATCGGTGAGGAATCCCCAACTTCATTACGGAGAAGACGGGCTTTTTAATTGTGCTGGGGACTCAGGTTTCGGGGAGTCATTAGCAGATCTTACCTGCTGGTGACGACGGCATCTTCTGTGTGTTTTGCTTGACGCGTTCTCCAGCTCTTTCTCTTCTAAAGAGAAAGCAATCTCCTCGCTTTTCGTGGCTTCATAATTCTACTTGTCTCTTTCTGCTTCTTGAAATGCATTGGGTGTGAGTTGGTGCCACCCGGGATGCAAACACAGGCTCTCTGAGGCTTCTTGTTCTATCTTCTTTTTATTTATTTGCTTGTTTGTTTCTACAACCAACCCGGGTGATCTGACGCCACAGCCAAGTTTTGTGAATCTTTCTGAGGAAGGACCATTTCGGCGTTTGGGGTGACCTCAGTACCCTGCAAACTTCTGGGAATGGAGGGTCTGTGGTCCTGAAGTCCGAGTAGCCCTTCGGGCAGTGGGCACCCGCCACCTCGCTCCCCGTTTCCAGGCCTGGTTGGGGCCCGCACACAGAGGGTGCTCAGCTGGAAAACTCCATCTGAAACCGGCCTGAGTTCCAGGCACAGACCTTGGCAGGTGGCAGGTCTCCGTGCTGCCCCGGGGCTCCCTGGGGGTTGTCGGGGGAGGGTCCTGAGGGAGGCAGGGGCAGGAGGGCGGAGGGAGTTCAGGCCCTGCTGAGCCAGGCCCCAGGTGCGGGTGAGTTCGTGGGGTTCTCGGACTCTCAGAAGGAAATGCAGTTGTCAGTCTACTTGTACAGAAGGAAAACCAGGGCTTGGGTTCTTCCCAAGGCTTCCTGTCTTCCTGTCCATTCATTCATTCATTCATTTGTTCATTCCCCACATGCTAATTGGGCGCCTGCTGTATGCCATGCATGGTCCCTGTGTGGGAGATGGATGGCAGCAAAGGGCAGAAACCAAACCTTGACTTTTATTTTTGGCCTTATATTCTTGTCTGCGGTGGGGAGGGGAACAGAGAAAACCAAGAGGTGATAAAGGAATGACGGGCAGCCAGACAGGTGGGTCTGTCAGACTGGAAGCCCTCTTTCTTGCAGGGAGCAGGGGCAGGTTTGGCTGATGAGTTGGAGGGAGAAGTCGTTCCTGTGTCCCTCTGTCCCTCTGTCCTTCTGCCCGCCTTTCCTGCCTCCATGCACAGGGTCACAAACATCTATTTAGCATCTCTTCCAGGGTCTGCAGGCAGGAGGCCCGATGGGGAAGCGTGGAACGTGGGGCAAGGCCTTCCTCCCCCATCGCCCAGTGTGTCCGCTGAGCAGGTGCTTCTTGAGGCCGGGCTGGAACACGGGCCTCGTCCCTGTCCCTGCCGCCGGGACTGCGCGAGCCGCGCGGGCCTGTGACATGCGCACTCCAGGGAGCCGGCCCCTCTTAGTCGTCCTGCTTTGAAGAGCTGGGCCTTGAGTGGGCAGAGGAGAGCTGCAGGAGAGCAGGTGGGCTAGGGGTGGGAGTGGGCAGGCCTGAGCCGGGGGCTGCGGGGGACCAGAGGACCCCGCTGCTGGCCAGGTGGGGCCGTTGCCTCTTGTTCCCCGTTCCCCTTAAGGGGAATCACAGTGACGGCAGAGCGTCTCATGTCTGGGCTGGGACGTCCCCCAGGTTGGAATGCAGCCGACGCTTCCTGCCCCGGGGGCCTGGGTGCTCCTGGCTGGGGGACTGGCACCCTGCGGGCACCCTGCGGGCAGCTGTTCCTCGCTCAGGCCGACTCACCGTGCTGTCTTAGTCCCATTCTACTTCAGGATTTTTTTTCTCAGCACATTCTTCTGCTAAGAGGGAGGCTTGGCCTATTCTGAAAGTAGAGAGGGGCCCGGGCCCTCCCCTGCCCCTTCCCCGGTCACTCAGCGGCCTGCGCTCTGGCTTCCCTGCTCTGTTCCCCGCCCAGCAGGTGGTGGGTGAGGCTGTGGGGGCTACGGCAGCATGCCCCATCCTCTCAGGGGCTTAGCAAAGACAAGTCCCTTTCTTGCCCAGAGGGTGCTCAGCTGGGGGCTTCCATAGGTGGTTCATGGCGGGGCCTGGGGTCCTTCTGGATGCTAGGTGGTGGACAGTGGAAGGCAGGTGTGCATCATTGCGCCAAGGTGTCTGTGAGGCCTGAACACACCCGTATCCTGTGGGCTGGCCTCAGTCCCCTCCTCTCTGAGCCCCATAGCGTGCAGGGTAGACCAGGCCTCTGGTGGGTGCTGGCTGCCTCTGCGCACTGATCCCTGCATCCCGGACCACACACTAACCCGCATCTCCGAGTTACGATGGGAAAGGACCAGGGGCGGACCAGTAGGAAACACAACCTCTGGAGAACAGCTCCGGGGGGGCAGGTGCCCACGGGCAGGTGGGCTCTGGGCCCTGTAGTTCCGTGTGGAGGCCCTCGCACCCAGCACTTCCCTGTGTGGTTGCACCCAGAGGCAGGGCCTTACAGAGGGGATTAGGGTGAACGAGGCTATTGAGGTGGGCTGATCCTGCACAGACACAGACGACCACAGGGACGACCACGTGAGGACGTGGGGGCACGATGGCCATCTACGCACCAAGGAGAGGGACCTCAGAGGGAGCGAGCCCTGCCCACCTGTTGTCCTGGCCTCCGGGCCTCCAGAACTGAGGACACAGTTCTGCGCTTCAAGCTCCCTGGTTTGTGCTGCTGTTACGGTGACTGGATGCCAGTCACAGGGGCCTTGGGTGGCCAGCAGGTCCCACCTTCATCCTGGGCTGTGGGCGGCCCGGCTTTGATCTCAGCAGGAGCCTGTGCTGACTGGACTTGTCCTGTGGGAAGATCCCTGAGGCAGCGCCATGAGGGTGGACGCCAGTCCTCTGGGTGCCCACTTGCGGGGCACGGAAACGGAGGGGGAGCTGGAGGCAGAGCCCAGCTGGAGGCTGCTCTGGACGGACGATGCGGGGAAGACCCCATCCCGTGCGTGCTGTGCGTGCTCCTGTGGCCGGGGGCAGGGGGCCGGGGGCTGGGCAGGGCCTCCCCCGGACACTTGGGTCCCTCCCCACTGTGGTCGCTTCCCACGGTGGCCGGGGTCCCTGGCATCCTGTTCCAGCCCTTTTGCTATCAGATGCCCCCTGAGTATTAGTGACATTGGTTGTTAACCAGCCCACTGCTTGCATGTGGGGCAGGGGCAGACAGAGTGGGTGGTGTGGGGGCTCACACACTGCTCTGGGCTCTGTCCCCCAGAACTGACTGTTGGCGGCTGGGTCAGGCTGTGGGCTTCGGGGTGGGGGCACCCGTCGCTCTGGCGCCTAGGGTGGAGGAGAGTGGTGGGGAGGCCTGCTGACTGGCTGGGTGGGGAGGGTGGGTGGGCCTCTCCGGTGAAGGCCTGGGCTCTGGCCTCGGGGCGGTGGGGCCAGCCCTGAGGGAGGGTGCAGGAAGCCAGAAAGGGACAGGAGGGGGAGGGCCTGGGTTGCAGGGGGCAGGGACACGCAGTGACCCTTGGGTTCGACTCTGAAGATGTCACGGCAGAGCAGGTGCAGGACAGAGGGCTGGACAGGGCCTTCTGCTGCCTAAAAACACTCCAAAAGAGTGGCCCACGAGGGGCTCCTGGGGCTGGGGTGCACCTGGGAGTCACCTTTGGTTCCCAAAAACCCTTTGGCAGAAGGTGGGTAGCATGTGTTCCGTGCCGGCCTGTGGACAGTGTGTGGAGCTGCTCAGAGTCCAGAGTGGCACGTTGGGAGGGGTGCGGGTACAGGGCAAGCAACACGTGACTGCTTGTTGGGTTAGGGGACAGTAGGCAGGGCTGTAGGGGACGCCTAAGGTGGGGTGCGGCTGGGCAGAGAGACCTTTTCAACACCCGGCCCCTGGAATTTTTTTGGCAAAGAAGGAGGCTGTCTGACCTGCCCCCACAGTGGGTCAGAACTGCTCTGGTGCCTGGGAGGGTTGGGAAGGCCATGCCACCCTCCTCTGGGCTTTCCAGAGACAATCCGGTCCGTGGGGGCTGCTGTGTTTTGGGGAGTGAGGCTGGGGAGGGCTCAGTGCCTGACCAGAGTCCCAGGAAGGGGCAGAGACAGACTGGCCGAGTCTGGGGCCCTGTCAGCCATGCAGCCCCTCCTTCCCCCACCCCCTCCCCAAACCACTCTCAGGAACAAAGACGGTGCTGTGCCTGGACACTCGCAGGCCCTGGGAGGGGTTCCGGAAGATTCCATGCATGACTCTCCTTCCCTTCACTTCCAAGCAGCCTGGAAGTTCTTTCCATAAGTAATTCATCCAGAAAAGAAAAAAACAGCCCAGCCCCCTGGATGTGCGCCACCTCCTGTCCGTTCTCTCTGGTGCCCCCAGGGTGGGGTGGCGTGCCCACGTGTCTTCGAAGGGGAAACAGAGGCAGGGGCCAGGTGCCTGCCCGCCAGGCTGTGCCCTTTTCCTTCCCTCTGTGCTGTGCTGACAGCTGGTCCATAAACACCAGGGAAGAGACAGACCTTCAGTGGGGCCGAGGGGCAGGCGAGGAGCTGCACACGTGTGGGTGTGTGTGCTTGTGCACGTGTGAGTGCTGTGTGTACATATACATGTGTCTGTATGCATATGTTCTGTGGGGAGTGGGTTTCCACCAGTTTTCTTAATTCACAAACCATGTCTGGCTCCCCTCCAGCCTCTCTGCTCAGTGTAGACCCTGCCCCACACCGAGTGTCCAGACAGCAGCTCCACTCTGCCCAGCCTGCTCCCCACTCCGGACTCCTTATCAGCTTCCCCTGGGGACCTCGGGGCTCTGCCTGAGCAGCTCCTGGGCACCTTTCGGGGACACCAGCAGGCAGCTGGGGGCTCTTCTGACCCGCATGCTGGTGTAAGTGGGGTTGAGCCCTGCCCACCCTGGCTGGGGCTGGGCTCTGCATTGCAGACGCAGCAGCAACCTGGGGGGCTGGAGGCGTCTCTGTTCCTAAAGGCGTCCTCTGGCTGGCCGCCCAGCAGGACCAGGTCTCACATCCTCCTGCCCTCCACCTCTTCTCTGTTCTTCTGCTTCTCTAGAAGCAACCCACCCACTAGCTGGGCTGGCGCAGAGCAGCTCCGCAGAGCGCTGTGCCCGCCATTCCCAGGCCTCCTGCCCGCTGGCTCCTCCAGAGCCCTGGGCCTGCTGCTCACACGGCAGTGTTTTCTCTTGCTTCCATAAGGCCCCCCTGGCAGCCGTCTGTTCTGTGGAACTTTTCTCTGAAGCCTCCTGCAAAATCTCCTTCCCTCTGCCACCCTGCACTCTGGACTGTGGGTGTCTGGGTCTAGCGCCCTGCCAGCCTGGGAGGCCCTTGGCAGCGTGGATTGCTGGCCTTGGCAGGGTCTACAGTACCATGTGCACTTGGGTGCATGGCCATCTGAGGATCTGGATCCCCTGTGTGTGAGTGTGGATGCAGCCCAGGATGGTCAAGGGCTCCCAGGGAGTAGGAGAGTTGGAGGCACCTCTGGGCTGGGGTTTAGGGCTCATCTTCTGGGCTCATTTTCTAGCAATGGACACTCAGGATTAGAGCACAGTATGCACCTGAAAGCCACACCGGGGCTTCCACCCTCCTGTGGCCAAAGCTGAGGCCACCTTCTCATACGGTGCCCCAGCCAGGAGCCTGCCTGGACCTCGCATTGACAGCAGGAGAGCAGACGGGGGCCGGGGACTCCTTCTCTGAAACTTTTGAAATGGGTGCGTGAACTGAGCCTGCTGCTGAAGGTATTTTCCTCTTTTTCAGTTCTGAGATGAAGCTGCAAAGCAGTGGGGATTGGATGCCCTTCAGTTCAAGGTCATGATGTGTCTTCTCTCGGCTCCGGCTGGGTTCTGGGGGTGGGGCCAGAGGATCAGCCCCAGCCTTGTGCAGCTCACCCCGGGGGAGAGGGGCAGAGATGGAAGTGGGAGGTCGTAAGCACCGTGGCCTCCATGGCTTGGGAGGCGCCAGAAGGAGGTTCTCTCTCTGCAGCAGCTTAGCAACCCAGGGGTGTCATCCCCAACGGGCAGGAAGGGAATGGGGTTCAGGAAAGGGGCCGACCTGGCCAAGATTACGGTGTCTTGGTGGGATTCAAATTCAAAACGTATGGTTCTTCCACTCTGTGAAGTGGAGAGGGCTACGGATGGGTGGGTCAGTGAACTGTGTGCCGGAGAGAAAGGCATTCGAGCATCAGGCATGGTGGCAGGGGTGGGGGCAGGGGCCCAGCCGGAAGAGCTCACAGGGACCCTGGCCCAGCCCCGGCCAAGCAGCGCATCTGTAGCACCACTTATCTTCTTTACAACTTTATCTTCTCAACAACTCATGGAGGTAGGCAGTACTGTCACCCCCGTTTTAGAGATGCGGAAACGGAGGCACAGAGAGAGCAAGTCGGTTGTCCGAGGCCACACAGCTAATAAATGGTAGGCTGAGATTTGAACCCTGGCTCCCGCCCCAGACCTGAATGAACGTAGGGCTTGGCTGGAGGCAACTTGCTGCTGTGCAGACCCTCCTTCTGTGCATTTACTAGTGGGAGTGAGTTTGGGAGAGTCCAGCAGGGCCTGAGGCATCCTTCCCGGGCCAGGTTCCTGTTCCTGCTGCCCAGAGGTCAGGCAGTGCCCTGGGGGAGGCCCCTCCAGGCCTAGCTGCCTGTTGACAAAATGGGGTGTGGAGATGAAACGTGGCTCCAAAGCTTGGGGTTCCTTAGGGGGACTTCAGGAATGTCACAAACATTTGGTTCAAATTTCAGTTTAAAAGTCATTTGACTATTTAGACACCAATGAAGACGCGTGCAGACCCTGGCCCACCGGGGTGTGGGCATCTTCCTGGCTGGTGGGTCACCTGGTTTCTGTAGGGGCAGTGCAGGAGAGCTCCTCCTGCTCTCAGGGTGGGGGTCTCAGCCCGCACAGGCTGCCCTGTGACTAAGAGCTTGTGGGTCCCAGGCCCGCGTGCCCCTCCAGGGGAGGATTCCACACAAGGGATGTACCTTTCAGCTCTGGACCAAGGTTTCCTCCAAACACACAGGAGGCCCTGGATGTGGGGTGGTGCCGGCAGCCTTCCTGCATTCATTTGCTTTAAAAATGGAATTTATTAAACGAACTTCCATGCTAATTAAGCATGACTTCTGTCCACTTTAGAGGTCAGATTTTGCAAAAGATTTCAGTCTTAAATTTTTTGTGAACCACTGGGCTGGGAGACCCTTGAGAGCCCCTCTGACTGCAGTAGGCTCCAGTTCCAGAAGTGCAAAGAAATGGCCCCCGGGGGCCCTGGCCCTCCTGCAAGTGCATCCCAGGTCAGGGGCAAAGGGCAGACACAAACTGAGGGACTGGGGGTTTTCTATGACCTTGACTTGCGGTATGAGCTTGCCCTGCTGTGGTCTATGGAGACTGGGGGCTGCAAAGGTGGACTTTTAGCAGGAAGCCTGGCAAATCTGCAGAGACACGGGCATGGAGCCACTCTGTGAGTCTAATGCCACTTGGCGTCTTCCCGGGTACAGGGCAGGGGGCTCTATGCGGGCTGGGGCGACAGGCCGGCCTTACACAGGGCTTAGAAAGGGGTTTACCAAGGGGTGACTGGTCGGCAATCTGTGGTACGTATTTGTCCAACTTGGTGCGTCTGACATACGTGCCCATCTGTGAAGCCGTCCCGCCTGTGAGGCACACCATCACCCCAACAGCTGCCTGGTGTCCCCAAGATCCCCCGCCCCCGCTGTCCAGCTGGCCACGGCCCCTGTTGCCACAGAGCGGTCTGCCTTTCCTGGACTTTCACGTAGTTGGGTCCTACTCCTCGTGGTTACCTAAGATTCATCCATGTCGTCGTGCGCTCTAGTCGGTGGTTTCATGCTTTCATCCTGCGACTGGGACAGACCGTGACTGGCGGGTCCCTGTGCCTGTTGCCGGGTGTTCTGTCTCTAGTTCTTGGCCGTCACGCCTGCAGCTGCCCTCCGAGTCCTCCAGCGCCTCCCCTCCCTCCCAGCTCTGGGTGTGCCCGTCTTTGTGGTCTGAGCCGTCTGAGTGGACGCGACTCACTGGGCTTCAGATTTGCATTTCCCTGATGGGCAGCCCGCGTCTCTCTGTCTTGCTGTCTGTCCCCTGTGTCTGTCTGTCTCGGGGAAGCATCTGTCGGAATCGTCCATCCTTCTGTTTTCGGTTGTTGGTTTTGTCGGTGTTCCTGGGTCACACACGCAGGACGCGCGTCCTCCATCACAGTGTGGTTGTGTCAGGACTTTCTCCCAGTGTGCAGCTTGTCCCTGCCGCTCTCTTCACGGTGCCGCCTGAAGGGCAGGAGTGCCTCACTCTGAAGTGCAGTTTGCCAACTTTCCCTCTCGTGCATTACTTTTGGGGACGCGCCCAAGAAGTCTTGTCCTCTCGCCTGGGCTCTGGCCAGTCCTCAGCTGGATGCCCGAGAAACCCCACTCTGGCTGGCGGCTTCAGTCCCGCACCACCTCAGAGCTGGGTGCCCACGTGGATTTGCCCTGGGATGGGGAAGTGTGACTCCCGGTGCCCCCACCCCAGCTGCTGTCCTCTTCCTCATCCCACCCCTTCCTCCTCCTCTCGTCTGTACCTGCCTCAGGCGTCAGCGAGACCCAGGCCTCCTTTCTTTGGTCTTACGGCCACCAGCATGGGCGTCCGTCCCCAGGCTGGAGCTCCTGCCTATGTCACAGTAGATGTGAATGCAGAGGGTACCCCGGAGAGCCCCTCCCCTACTCCTCCCTGCAGCCCCTAGCCCGGTGGACAGGCACTTCCTGTTTCCGCATAGCATCTGTCTTCTGCCTCTGTAGGAAGAAGTTGCCGGAAATGAGCTTGTGTGCTGGGCGAAGCTCCCGAATGCACCCCCATGCCCTGGGCCCATTTGGGAGGCTCCAGAACCTTCTTGGTCTGCGGGGGCTGCAGGAAGATTGGCTGGAGGCCAGGGCTCAGATCCCACGCAGCCTCACAGAGCTGGCCTGGCCACGGCTGTGAGGTGCGACTCCCCTGTGGACAGTGTAGACGTGAGCATCTTCCTCCTTGGCCAGGAGCCTCCCCTCCAGATGTGCCGGAAAGTTCCAGATGCTGTGGGAGGAAATGGTTGCTGTGAGAGTTGCTGGCTCTCCACGTGAGCCTGGAGGAGCTCCGGAAAGGGGGCCTTCGGAGCTCGGAGCTCTGGGAGGGCCAGACAGAAAATCTTGGTGGGGCGGCTGTCAGGCGTGGCTGAGATGAGCTCACCGGTCCTGGCAATGCTGTTTCCGCACGAGTGGCCCAGACAGAGCAGGGCAGTCTCTGTCGGTCTCTGTCGGTCTCTGTCGGTTTGCTGGGAGATGAAGCGACAGCATTTGTCAGGGAAACAAGGCCTGGGGAAAAGCGGCGCGGGGCTTGGAGTCGGCACGAGCGGAGGTGAGCTGTGCTCCCCCAGAGTTCATGCTGCCTGGAACCTGTGATGGTGACCTTGCTTAGCATTAGGGCCTCTGCAGATGCCATCTGGCTGAGCGGAGGTGAGCGGAGCGGCTGGGGCCTAATCTAAAGAGAAGAGGGAGATTTGGACACAGACGCACAGGAGAAGGCCATACGAGATAGAGCAAGCCTGGAGGGAAGCCTAGAGCCATCAGAGGCTGGGGAGGCAGGAGGGGTCTCCTTCAGGGCCTCTGGAGGGGGCGCAGCCTGCCAACACCCTTGTGGACTTCTGGCCTCCAGAGGCAGAGAGAATAAATTTTGGTTGTCGGAAGCCCCCGGTTTGTGGTGTCTTAGTGTCACAGAACCAGGGTGAGAACATGCCTAAACCCTGCTTGTAGGAGCCACTTCTTGGCTGCATGTCCCTGGACATGTGTCTCAGCTTCAGTTTCCAAAATTGGGTTCGTGATTTCAACCCTGTGTAGGCATTATAAGAATCCAGTGAGCGGGCAGATGGCATGTGGTCGGTGCTCAGTCACATGCGTGCCCTTCCCTGGGCCTTCCTGAGTTTGTGGAGGGAGGACTGTCCCCCTGGGTAGACACCTGGGGGCAGACACCTGCACGCCAGGCATTCCACTGACTCCTGGGGATGCGACGGGGCAGTCACAGCCCCTGTATGGCTCCCTCTGTGGTCCGGGTGGAAGCCCCTGGCGCCCTGCTGGTCCCTCTGCATATCCTGGGCCTTCTCTCTGCCGTGTGAAGGATGTTCTGTGTGACTGCATCATGAGATGTCTAGTGCCCATGGCAGCTCCCTGTGGATCACCAGGCCTCCGGGCCGAGCCAGAGTCAGCTGAGCGAAGTGTCTTGAGCAGCTGGGCCCTGGGGCTGCAGACCCTTCCAGGCCTCATGAACAGGCATGATGCTGGGCACAGGCCTGCCAGGGCTTGAGGAGCCCCAGGGCTGCTTTCCAGCGTGCTGTGGTGGCCAGCCACTCTGTATCTTGGGTCCCTACTGTGTGTAGGACTCCGACTGTGGAAGGACAGGAGGGTTAATTTCCTACACATTCATTCAGCTGTTGGAAATCATGGAGCACCTACTGTGTGCTGTCCCTGGGAACACAAAGGCCACAGAGACACAGCCTGCCCTGCAGAGAGATGGGCATGGGGCTGGGCAAGCAGGGCCGGGCCACCTGTTCTGCGTGGCATAGGGGAAGCGCAGGGGACTGACGTGGGGGCAGCGGAGGTCTGAGTGCACCTGGAGCAGAGGGTGTGGACAGGGGGTCCCAGGCAGGGGCTTCAGCTGGGCTAAGACAAGGAGGGAGGAGAAGGGGGTGCGCCTTGGCGACAGACAGGAAGACCCCTTTGGGCCAAGCCAGGGCTCTGGGAGGGGAGCAGGTCAAACCGGCCCGGACTTGGCCTCTTCTGAAACTTGCATGACCTTGTCTGGAGGGGCCTCACTGCTAGCTTTACCACCTCCAGTTGCCCCTGGGGTCTCGCTGCCCCGGAATGATGCTTCCCAGGATGGATCTGATAATGTCACTCTGTTGCGCCCACGCCTCCCATGGCTTCCGGTGCTGTGGATGGAGTCTGAGCCCCATCCTGCCTCTAGGACCGCCCGCTCCTCCTGGCCCTCGAGTCAAGGTCCTCGGCCGTCCCCCACACGCTGGCCTTGGACGCACAGTCCCT